>NC_137787.1:125878190-126482641 GCF_963383645.1 Muscardinus avellanarius
CTCCGTGGCCAGGATTGGAACATGCAGAGGGGTTAGACCGATGCTGGGGCCAGCGAGGCCGGCATTGGAGCCTGCCATGATGCAAGGCTTGTGCTAGGGCCTCCGAGGTCGGGTCCGGAACTTGCTGAGGGGTTAGGCCGGTGCTGGGGTCAGCGAGGCCGGCATCGGAGCCTGCCGTGAGGCAAGGCCAGTATTGGGGCCCCCGAGGACGGGACCGGAGCCTGCTGAGGGGTTAGGCCGGTGCTGGGGCCAGCGAGGCCGGCATCGGAGCCTGCCTTGAGGCAAGGCCGGTACTGGGGCCTCTAGGCCAGGATAAGAGCCTGCCGAGGGGTTAGGCCGGTGCTGGGGCCAGTGAGGCCGGCATCGGAGCCTGCCGTGAGGCAAGGCCGGTACTGGGGCCTCCGAGGCCAGGATAAGAGCCTGCTGAGGGGTTAGGCCGGTGCTGGGGCCAGCGAGGCCGGCATCGGAGCCTGCCGTGAGGCAAGGCCGGTACTGGGGCCTCCGAGGCCAGGATAAGAGCCTGCCGAGGGGTTAGGCCGGTGCTGGGGCCAGCGAGGCCGGCATCGGAGCCTGCCTTGAGGCATGACCGGTGCTGGGGCCTCCGAGGCCGGGATCGGAGCCTGCCGAGGGGTTAGGCCGCTGCTGGGGCCAGCGAGGCCGGCATCGGAGCCTGCCTTGAGGCAAGGCCGGTACTGGGGCCTCTGAGGCCGGGATCGGAGCCTGCCGAGGGGTTAGGCCGCTGCTGGGGCCAGCGAGGCTGGCATCGGAGCCTGCCGTGAGGCAAGGCCGGTACTGGGGCCTCCGAGGCCAGGATAAGAGCCTGCTGAGGGGTTAGGCCGGTGCTGGGGCCAGCGAGGCCGGCATCGGAGCCTGCCTTGAGGCAAGGCCGGTACTGGGGCCTCGAGGCCAGGATAAGAGCCTGCCGAGGGGTTAGGCCGGTGCTGGGGCCAGCAAGGCCGGCATCGGAGCCTGCCGTGAGGCAAGGCCGGTACTGGGGCCTCCGAGGCCAGGATAAGAGCTTGCCGAGGGGTTAGGCCGGTGCTGGGGCCAACGAGGCCGGCAGCGGAGCCTGCCTTGAGGCATGACCAGTGCTGGGGCCTCCGAGGCCGGGATCGGAGCATGCCGAGGGGTTAGGCCGGTGCTGGGGCCAGCGGGCCGGCATCGGAGCCTGCCGTGAGGCATGACCGGTACTGGGGCCTCCGAGGCCAGGATAAGAGCCTGCCGAGGGGTTAGGCCGGTGCTGGGGCCAGCGAGGCCGGCATCGGAGCCTGCCTTGAGGCATGACCAGTGCTGGGGCCTCCGAGGCCGGGATCGGAGCCTGCCGAGGGGTTAGGCCGCTGCTGGGGCCAGCGAGGCCGGCATCGGAGCCTGCCTTGAGGCAAGGCCGGTACTGGGGCCTCTGAGGCCGGGATCGGAGCCTGCCGAGGGGTTAGGCCGGTGCTGGGGCCAGTGAGGCCGGCATCGGAGCCTGCCGTGAGGCATTACCAGTGTTGGGGCCTCCGAGGCCGGGATTGGAATCCTGCCAAGGGGTTAGACCGGTGCAGGGGCCAATGGCCAGCATCGGAGCCTGGTGTGAGGCAAGTTCACTCCTGCGGCCTCCAAGGTCGGGACCAAAGCCAGCTTAGGGGTTTGACCGGTTCAGGGGCCAGCGAGACCAGAACTGGGTCCTCCCATGAGGCAAGGCCGCTGCGTGAGCCAGCAAGGTCTGGATCAGTCCACTGAGTAGCCAGGCCACTACTGGGACCATCAAGAGTGGGATTGGTACTTGCAACGCAGCATGCACAGAGAAATATCGCAGAAAATATAAATCAGACGCTTCTCTTAATCAGTAATAACTAGGAGGAAAAGGGCAACAGGAAGAGGTTGAGCTATAGAAAGGGCCCTATAGTGAAGCAACTAATGTGACCAATCAGAGGGTATGTAATACTGGAGGACGGAGCCTCTTTAAAATGCAGGAGGTACATAAAGAAATGTATCAAAGTAAATCACCAAAGAAGTGTGGGATGGAGGGAGGGGGAGGGAATGGGACGGGGGCTGGAGGAGGGCTAATTGGATGATGTGTGCTTGTATATCCTCTCAAGTCTTGTACTCCAATGTGATTGATATATGACTACAATGCACCAATTTAAAAAATAAATTAATTAAAAAAATGTTTAAACATTAACTGTTAACTGGACACAGTCTAGCTTCTCAGGAGGCTGAGGCAGGAAAATTGCTTGAGCCCAGGAATTCGAGGTTAGCCTGGGGTCATACTCTCTCCTGTCTCTCTCTGTTTCTCTCTCTCTCTGGTACATTGTAATCATGCATCATGACGAAGTTCAGAGCGGTAGAGACACACATGCACACAGCACTTGTGAGCCTCCACCCCACACCCTCGCCTTCCCCATGCATGGCAGTGGGATTGGCACTGATGATAATTTTGTGTAGGTACATCATGTCCATTGAAGTGTTTCCTTCAATGAAGTTTCCAAGAGCCTGTCTAAAAAAAAAAAAAAAATCTAGTGTCTACTTGGTCAGAAACAGAACAAGAGGAAGGAAGTATGAGATAGAAGATAAGGCGATGCGGGGCTGGTCATGGGAGAGCGGAGGCGGTGTACCTTCTGATGGCTAAGCCTGAACGCACTGCCGTCTAGTTGGCTTCACTGCTGTGAGTTTTAAAGGAAACGGATGATTACAAGTTTTAAAGCATCAGCCTGGGTGGAGTGCTGTTCAGGATACAAAATCATAAAGCTGCTGCTGCTGGGGCTGCTGCTGGGGCTGCTGCTTCTGCTTTTTGTAGTCTTGGGCACAAGGCAGGACTTTTCTGTGAGAAGGATGGAGAGAAAGGAGACCAAGATCACTATTATGCAAACTAGATGTGCCCCGGAGATTGGCAGGGAAACATAGTTCTGGAAAGAATACATTTTATAGATGGAAACGTGGTGGAGGGAGAGAGGCACAGCCTGACATTTGGAAGGTGGAATAATGCCGTGGTTCTTGGAAGCGTACAAGGGGTTGAATCAAAAGAGCCAGGCGTGGTGGCACACACCTGTAATCCCAGCATTCGGGAGGCTGAGACAGGAGGGTCGCGGTTCATAGACAGCCTCAGCTACTTAGTGAGACCCTTGCAACTCAATGAGACCCTATTTCAAAATAAAGAATAAAAAATAGGGCAGGAGGTGTAGCTCAGAGTACCCCAGTACCCCCCCCCAAAAAAAGTGCGTTCTCATTTCTTGCCAACCTGGCTTTACCCCAAGGAAACACCATCTCCTGCAGCTCTCTGGAAAGCTGTTTCTGTCTCCCCGTTCATAGAAGCTGAGATCTGTAGTGCTGATGTTGTCCTAGCTCCTTCCAGGCCACAAAAGTTGAAAAGAACACACCCACTCTACCTCTATCCACTTTTAGTGGCTAGTTACTCTTTGAGATTGATCCATCAAGTTTAGTTTTCTCTATGCGTATATGTGTGTAAACAGGAATCTAACTATGTTTTTTAAAATATATAATCATCTTGGGCAGCTTGTTCTCTTCTTTTGGTTCTGGGGATTTTAGCCAGGGACATTCTACCTCCAATCTACATTCCTACACCTTTTTCTTTTCTTTTTTTTTTTTTTTTTTAGGGTCTGGAGATGGAACCCAGGGGCATTCTACCTCCGAGCTACAGTTTTCTACCTCCCAGCCCTAGTTTTTATTCTTTATTTTGAAACAGGGTCTCACTGAGTTGCAGAGGGCCTCACTAAGTAGCTGGGGCCGTCCGTGAACCGCGATCCTCCGGTCTCAGCCTCCCGAATGCTGGGATTGCAAGCGTGCGCCACCACGCCTGGCTTCCCATATCTCTGTATTATAGTTTGTTTTAAAATTTAAAATGCCCATTTTACTTGTACTTTGATTAATAACCATGTTAAAAACTTGTACTATTGAATTTTGGAAGGTACTGAGGACTGAATCCAGGGGATTCTACCTCTAAATAAGACCCCAGCTCTTATTATCATTATTATTGTTATTATCATTATTATTGTTATTATCATTATTATTGTTATTATCATTATTATTGTTATTATCATTATTATTTATTTTGAATCAGGTTCTCACCAAATTGCTGAGAGTCTCCCTTGCTGAGACTGGCCTCGAATATGCAATCCTCCTGTCTTAGCCTCCCAAACCCAAATAAATTATTGGAATTTTATTAAGTACTCCTAACCATTTAACACATTCACCAAATTCTCTTACACATTTCAAAGTGCAGTCACACTCTAGTAAATGTATCCCGCATCAGCACTGTGAACACTTAATAAAAGTCTAATCAAACTTCTCCAGCACTTAAGTAACATTTACATGCACAACAAGAAACAATTTCTCGATTTATTAATCAGATTTCCTTAAATGCTTAAACAGTGATTACAAACTTAATTAAGGACATCTAAGCTTTTCACTTAAAAACATACACCTAATATGTCAGACTCTCTTAAAACATATAAAACACTTCAAATCAGCAATAGAACACAGAAACTCTAGCAGAAGTTTTCTTTTTCTTTTTTCTTTTTCTTCAGTACTGGGGATTTAATCCCAGAGGCATTCTACCTCTGAGCTACACTCCTAGACCTATTTTTTATTCTTTATTTTTGAGATAGGATCTCACTAAGTTACAGAGGTCCTCACTAGGTAGCTGAGGCTGTCCGTGAACTTGCAATCCTCCTGTATCTGCCTCCCAAGTACTGGGATTATAAGAGTATGCCATCACACCTGGATGCAGAAGTCTCAAATGATTACAATATTTAGTACAACACCTGTGCAAAAACATTTCTTGTCTTCTAAGTAGCCCAGAGGTGGACCACTTGCATAGCTTGCCCAAGGGTCTGGGGTCTACCACCCCCAACCCCGCACGGAAAAACCTTCCCTGAGTTGCAAGTTGTTTCTCCAGCTACACAGAACACAGGCTAGCTGTGACTGTGTGTTTAGGATTCTGGGTTACTGATCTGGCCACAAGAGGTGGAACCTGGGGCCACCTTGCAGGATGAGTCACACAGGCCAGTCTTTATTTGGCCAGTCACTTCTTCAAACCATGTTTTTTATAAGTTAAAGTTGGATATATCCTCTGGGCATGGTGGCAAACACTTGTAATCTCAGTACTTGGAAGGCTGAGATAGGAGGGTCACAGGTTTAAGGCCAGTCTCAGCAACTTAGTGAGGCCTTCTGCAACTGAGTGAAACCCTGTTTCAAAATTTTAAAAAGAAATGGCTGGGCATGGTGGCCCACGCTGTTTCCAAATAAAACTATAAAAATAGGTCTAGGAGTGTAGCCCAGAGGTAGAAGAGTTTCCAGAAACCCCAGTACAACCAAAATAAATAAATAAATAAACAAACAAATAAATAAATAAATAAATGCCAGGTGTGGTGCTGCACGCTTGTAATCCCAATACTTGGGAGGCTGAGACAGGAGGGTAGCGCAGGTCTGAAGCCAGCCTCAGCTGCTTAGTGAGGCCCTTTGAAACTCAGTGAGATCCCATTTCAAAATAAAGAATTAAAAACAGGGCTGGGGGTGTAGCTCGGAGGTAGGATGCCCCTGGGTCCCATCCCCAGTACCACTAAATAAATAAGCAAGCTGGGGTGTGGTGGCACATGCTTGTGATTTAAGTACTTGGGAGGTTGAGACAGGAGGATCTCAGGTTCAAGGACAGCCTCAGCAAGTAGTGAGACTCTCATTAACCTAATGAGACCCTGCTTCAAAATAACAATAAAAAATAGGGCTAAGCCGGGCGTGGTGTTGCACGCTTATAATCCTCACTCTTGGGAGGCTGAGACAGGAGGATTGCTCAGGTTCGAAGCCAGCCTTGCTGGCTTAAGAGACCCTGTTTCCAAATAAAAATATAAAAATAGGTCTGGGAGTGTGGCCCGGAGGTAGAAGGGTTTCCAGGAACCCCAGTACCACAAAAAAAAAAAAAAAAGAAAAGAAAAAGAAAAAGAAAGAAAGAAAGAAAAGAAAAGAAAAAAAATTGGACTAAGAGTGTAGCTTGGAGGTAGAATGCCTCTGAGTTCAACCCCCAGTACCATAGAATAAGGTAGGATAAAAATAAAATAAAATAGGGCTGGAAATGTAGCTCAGAAGTAGAAAGTCCCTGAATTCCATCCCTAGTAACACACACACACACACACACACACACACACACACACACACACACACACGATACATCGTGTATTTCTCTTGCCCACCACTATCCATCAATTAACATTTATTTATTTATTTGTACTAGAGATTAAATCCAGGAGCATTCTACCTCCAAACTACACCTCTAGCCCCCCCCCCCTTTTTAAAGCAGGACCTTACTAAGCTGAGGCTGGCTGAGAACCAAAGATCCTCCTGTCTCAGCCTCCCAAATACTGGGATTAAAAGTGTGTGCCACCACATGCGGCTTTAATTTATTTATTTTAATGAACTGAGAATGAACCCAGGATTTTCTAACTTCAAGCTGTACCTCCAGCCCTTTTTAAAATTTTTTATTTTGTAACAAGGTCTTGCTAAATTGTTGAGAGTCCCCAAGTTACTGTGGCTGGCCTTGAGCCTGTGATCCTCCTGTCTCAATTTCCCAAGTACTGTGATTACAGGCGTGCATCACCACACCTGGCTACCACCATTCTTTTTAAACTAATATTTTACATAATATTCCACTTTCATCCCGCTCACCTCTCCACCCAACCTTATCATGAAGCTCTACGCCATCAGGCTGTCTCCCCTCAAAGGATGAAGACATCCTTGCCACCAACGGCTCTGCTCCCAACTTGTGGACACGCTTCTAATCTCCCAGCATTCGGGAGGCTGAGACTGGAGGATCAGTTCTTGGACAGCCTCAGCTATTTGTGAGGCCCTCCATCATTTAGTGAGACCCTGTTTCAAAATAAAGAATAAAAAATAGGGTTGGGGGTGTAGCTCGGAGGTCAAATGACCCTGGGTTCCATCCCCAGACCAGGAGAAAGAAAGAAAGAAAGAAAGAAAGAAAGAAAGAAAGAAAGAAAGAAAGAAAGAAAGAAAGAAAGAAAGAAAGAAGGAAGGAAGGAAGGAAGGAAGGAAGGAAGGAAGGAAAGAAAAAAAGAAAGAAAGAAAGAGGGTGGGTGGGTGGAAGAAAGGAAAGAAGGAAGGAAGGAAAAATACCTGCTGGAATTAGTCTGGAAGGTGAGCTTCGGCAGACTTTTAAAGGAAGGATGAGAAGCCGGACGTGGTGGCGCACGCCTGTAATCCCAGTGTTTGGGAGGCTGAGACAGGAGGATCGCACAGGTTCGAAGCCAGCCTCAGCTACTTAGTGAGGGTCTCAGCAACTTAGTGAGACCCTGTTTCCTAATAAAATATAAAATAGGTCTGGGAGTATAGCCTGGAGGTAGAAAGTCTCTGGGTTCCACCCCCAGTACCACCAAAAATAAATAAATAAATAAATAAATAAATAAATAAATAAATAAATAAATAAATGAAGGATGGGGAGAATGTGATTCAGAGTGAGATGAACCCCCAGTACCACAAATAAATAAATAAATAAATAAATAAATAAATAAATAAATAAATAGGAGAATGTGACTCAGAGTGAGATGAAGGATCTCTGAATTGGCAGTCAGGCTGATTGCTATGGGTGGCCCTGAGGAGAGAGCACTGGATGAGTCTGGATGCGATGGAAAATTCTTGCTGGGAACAATAAGAGAGGAAGTAAATTGAAGAAGGGAAAGGGAGCCAGGCTTGATGGCACATGCTTGTAATCCCAGTACTTGGGAGGCTGAGACAGGAGGATCACAGGTTTGCAGCCAGCCTCAGCTACTTAGTGAGCCCTCCACAATTTAATGAGACCTTGTTTCAAAGTAAAGAATAAAAAAATAGGGCTGGGGGTGTAGCTCAAAGGCAGAATGCCCCTGGGTTAAATCCCCAGTACTGCAGTTAAAAAAAAAAAAAAAAAAAAAGAAAGAAAGAAAGAAAGAAAGAAAGAAAGAAAGAAAGAAAGGGAAAGAAAGTATTGTAATAAAAAAAAACGAAGCTGGGCGTGGTGGCGCACACTTGTAATCCCCGCGCTTGGGAGGCTGAGACAGGAGGATCGCACGGGTTAGAAGCCAGCCTCAGCTGCTTAGTGAGGCTCTCAGCAACTTAGTGAGACCCTGTTTCCAAATAAAATATAAAAAAAGTCTGGGAGTATAGCCCAGAGGTAGAAAGCCTCTGGGTTCCACCCCCAGTACCACCAAAAAAGAAAGAAAAAAAAAAAGAAAAGAAGGAAAGAAAGAAAGAGGATTCATTTTACACGGGAGTTTTAATTAGAAGTGGAATCTGGGTGATATTTTCATGACATGGAAAACCAGTAGAAATATTTATTTTATGGCACTGGAGATTTTATTCTTATTTGGAAATAGGTTATCTCTAGATTAATGAGAGTTTCACTATTTGCTGAGGCTGTCCTCAAACCTGCCATCCTCCCACCTTGGCCTCCAAAACATTGGGGTTATAAGTGTGCACCACCACACCCACCTCCATAAAGTTTTTTTTGTACGTGTATGGTACTGGAGATTGAACTCAGGGGCATTCTACCTCCAAGTTATACCCTAGTCCTATTTTATTCCTTTGAAACAGGGTCTCACTAAGTTTCTAAGGCTGACCTCAAACCTATGATCTTCCTGTCTCAGACGAGTACTGGGATTACAAGCGTGTGCCACAGCAGTCAAGCTCTCATTTGCTGAGCTACATCCTTCCCTGTGGTTGTAGAATTTTAAAATGGAAGTTTCCAAGTATTTTACTGATACTGTTAGGATTTTAGATGTTGGACCAGATTTCATGTATTTTGTTTTCTTCCCCCATGAATCATGAATGTAATCCTGAAAATATCAGCATTCCAACAAAAAGTAATCTCAGTCCTCAATTAGGATTTATATTTGAATTAGGACTTACATCTGATTACATCTCCTCATTTTCGGACAACAAAAAAGAATCATGTTGCCAGTGTGATGGGAGTGTAGTCTGGAGGTAGAAAGTCCCTGGGTTCCATCCCCAGTAACACACACACACACACACACACACACTCACACACAAATAGGGCTGGGAGTGTAGCTCGGCTGTATAATGCCCCAGGATTCAATTTCCAGTAACACACACACACACACACACACACACACACACACACACACAATGGTTACATACTTGATACACACCTGTAATTCCAGTACTTGGGAGGCTAAGACAGGAGGATTGTAGGTTCAAGGCAGCCTCAGCATCTTAGGCCCCCAGCAATTTAGTGAGACCCTATTCTTTTTTTCAGTACTGGGGATGGAGCCCAGGGGCATACTACCTCCGAGCTATACCCCCAGCCCTATTTTTTTATTCTTTATTTTGAAACAGAGTCTCACTGAGTTGCAAAGGGCCTTGCTAAGTAGCTGAGTCTTTCCACGAACCACGATCCTACTGTCTCAGCCTCCTAAATGCTGGGATTACAAGCATGTACCACCACGCTCAGCTGAGATACTGTTTTAGAAAAAAGAAGTAGGGCTGAGGGTATAGCTCAGAGTAGAATACCCCCAGTACCACAAAAAGAAGGAGGAAGAGGAGGAGGAGAAGGAGGAGGAGGAGAAGGAGGAGGAGGAGGAGGAGGAGGAGGAGGAGGAGGATCATGTCAACTGGAGAACCTTTTCTGCTTGAATGGGTTCCAATTATTTGAGGGATCATTAGCTTGATTCTAGGTAAAATGGCTCATAATGAATAGTCCCAAGGATCTCTACCTCAGGCATCCGAGCCCTTGTGTAATACCACCTGCAAAGTGTAGGCTGGACCTAAGACTTACACCTAACACAAAGAACGAGGCAAAAGTGGCAGGGTGTCTTTAGGCTACAAAAGGACTGTGGCTTCCTTTTTGCTGGCTCGCTCTTGCTTGATCTCTCTCTTTATGGAACCCAAGACCTTGCACATGCTATGCTATGTCAAGCAGTTTATTGTGTGTGTGTGTGTGTGTGTGTGTGTGTGTGTGTGTGTGTGTGTGTGTTACTGGGGACTGAACCTATGGACATTATTTGTATTAATTCCACAAAATTGATACAAATAATCTTATTTTTCCTTTAAAATTATTATATATGTGTGTGTATATATATATATATATTTTTGTGTGTGTGTGTGTGTGTGTGTGTGTGTGTGGTACTGGGGTTTCTGGAAGCCCTTCTACCTCCGGGCTACTCTCCCAGACCTATTTTTTATATTTTTATTTGGAAACAAATAAAAAAATTTTATTTTGAAACAGGGTCTAAGTTACTGGTTGCTGGACTTGGACCTGTGATTCTCCTGTCTCAGCCTCCCAAGTATTTGGATTACAGGTATGTAATCCATGCCCAGTTTATTTTAAAATTATTTAAATTGATGAATTAATTAATGCATGACATGACTTTTTCATGTTTTCTGGATTCATAATTTTATTTTATTTTATTTTATTGGTGGTGCTAGGGTTCCTGGAAGCACTTCTACCTCCAGACTACACTCCCAGACCTATTTTTTATATTTTTATTTGAAAACAGGGTCTCTTAAGCCAGCGCGCCTGGCTTCGAACCTGCGCGATCCTCTTGTCTCCACTTCCTAAGCACAGGGATTACAAGTGTGCGCCACCATGCCCAGCCTGGATTCATAATTTTAAATCACCTCTTTTTATACAATACTTTTGGAAAATCATATTCTATGGATAAAATAGATAATTCAATCTCTTAGTAAAGCATACTCAAACTTTAGTTTTTTATTAATAGTGGCTTTAAGTTTTGCCAGGTGTGGTGGAACATGACTGTACTTGGGAGGCTGAGGCAGGAGGGTCTTATAAGTTTGAGGTCAGCCTGGGCAACTCAGCAAGACTCTATTTTAAAACAAAATCAGTACAGCTGGGGATGTATCTGAGTATATGAGTGGTAGAACCCTTGTCTAGCATGTGTCAGATTCTGGGTTCTGTTTCTTTTTTTTTTTTTTTTTTTTTGGTGGTACTGGGAATTGAACCTAGGGGACTTCTACCTCCAAGCTACACCTCTAGCCCTATTTTTTATTCTTTATATTGAAACAGGATCTTACTAAGTTGCAGAGGTCCTCACTAAGTATCTGACACTGGCAGCAAAGCTGCAATCCTCCTGTCTCAACCTCCCAAGTAATATGATTACAAGTGTTCACCTGGGTTCTTAATCCTTAATACAGCAAAATTAGATTAGATAAAATATTAAATGTCTCCTGTGACTGGCTTTCCATGTAAAGTTTTTGAACTGCTGTCAAATTTGTGAAAAGTGGATCAAATTTCTTCTCTATATTAGTGCTACAATTTCAGGGCCATGTCACTGCCTGCGTGTCAGTTTGTATGCCGTCTTTTCTGGGACCATGAGACCATCAGGACAAGAAGTGAGATATATATTCTAGGATGCCATTCGATCATGGATACGTGAAGCAGGACTTCACACAAACATGCCCGCTGTTTGCAATGCCAGCATAGGCTTTGACCTTCCAACACAGGGGATGCTGATAAAGCCTATCTTATCCATTTCCACCCTTTAAACACCAGAATGGTATGTTTACACGTGTGTGCATTGCGTTTCTCAACACGTGTTGATGGCAACCCAAGCTTACAGCTCACAGCTCACAGCTCACAATTTCACATTTCATGTTTGGAAGGAGATTCTGCAGACTAGGTTCTAGCTTCATATATTTCAAATCTTGTTTCTGCTCCACTACCCCAAACACTGTGAGCACACATTACAGTGCAACTTCTGGTCCTGGATCTTTGTGTCAAGGTGAACTGGAAGCAAGGGAGACAGGATCTTGTAGAAGCCATTCCTAGGATGCGGGTGACTGTCAATGACTTAACTATACACAGAGGTGACTCTGAAGCCCATAAACATAACCCACTAAATCCAAACAAAATACATACCCAAACCACCCAATATGAGGGGAAATCTGATGGAAAAATAGTTTTAACCATTTGCAGTTAAAATATATTACTTTTGAAAAATTTACAAATACATATGACCATGCAAGCCCGTTGCTGAGGGCCCTCCCGGGCCCTTTGCAGGGCCCTGTATATTTTCCAAATTGCATTAGTATAATGGGAAATATACTTTTTTGTGTATGTGTGGTACTGGGGATTGAACCCAGGGGCATTCTACTTTTTAGCTACAGCCCCAGCCTGATTTATTCCTCATTTGGAAACAGGATCTTACTAGGTTGATCTCACTATCACTACTTGCTGAGGCTGTCCTCAAACCTGTGATTCTCCCAAGTGTTGGGATTACAGGCACGCACCATCATGCCTGGCTTTATTTATTTATTTTGAAACAGGGTCTCATTAAGTTGCAGAGAACTTGCTAAATTGCTGAGGCTGACCTTGAACCTGTGATCCTCCTGTCTCAGCCTCCCAAGTACAAGGATTATAGGCATGTGCCACATCCAGGACTGAAAAGTATACTTTGTGTGTGTGTGTGTGTGTGTGTGTGTGTGTGTGTGTGTGTGTGTGTGTGTGGAATTGAACATGGGGGAATGGCTCCATCGCTAGCAGAATTTTATTTTATTTTATTTTATTTTTTTTGCTTTGAAACAGTGTTTCACTAAGTTGCTGAGGCCATCTATGAACCTGCAATCCTCCTGTCCCAGCCTCCTAAATACTGGGATTACAAGCATGTGACAAGGCCCATGGTTGAAAAATGTGTGTGTGTGTGTGTTTTATTAACCCAGGGGCATTCTACCTCTGAGCTACACCCCCAGTCCTATTTTATTTTTTATCTTGAAACAGTGTCTCCCTATGTTGCAGAGGGCATTACTAAGCTGAGGCTGGCCTTGAAGCTGCAATCCTGTCTCAGCATCTCAAATACTGAGATTACAGCATGCACCAACATGCCCGGCTTGAGAAATATACTTGTAATCAGAATATTAAACCTCCAAAGAGAGCAGTGTTAAGTGCATAGGCTTTGACCTTCCAACACAGGGGATGCTGATAAATCCTGTCTTGTTCCATTTCCACCTTTGTTCATTCCATCCATGTGTACAGAACAGTTATTTTACTCACCACACGCCCCTCCTGTGTGTTAGTCTGGGGAAATCTCAAAGGGAGGATTTGAGGAACTGTTCTGGGGACACCAGTGGCTAGTGTTTTAGGAACAAAACCTTTGTTTGCTTTATTTTTGTTTGATTTTAGTATGGGCCTACAAAGAAGTGAAAAAGGGTGGCAAAATGGGGTAAGAGCTGGGGGAAGCAGTCCTCACTGACTTCTCTAGGTCAATGCTGATCAAAGGTTAAAGGGAGATCATGGAAAAGCACCAACTAGGGCCCAGATCTAATGTCCAATCAGGGCCCAGACCTAAGGACCAATCAGGGCCCAGATCTAAGATCCAATGAGTGGAGTTGCTATGCTATATAAGCAAACCTCTCACCTGCAGAGCAGTAGCTATAAGCAGGAGAAGGGGGGGGTGGTGGCTTAGGCTGCAGCAAGGAGCAAGGCCTGCATAGCAGAGGCTACAAGCAAAAAAAGAGGAGGGGGCAGTATCAAGTCTGCAGAGGTGTACCAACAACAGTAACGAAAATAGCAATACTGACAGGAACAGTGGTGCGTGCCTGTAATCCAGTACTTGAAAGGCTAAAACAGGAGGATCACAGGTTCGAGGACAGTCTCAACAATTTAGCGAGACCCTGTTTCCAAATAAAAAAAATAAAGGCTGCCAAGCGGGAGCGTCAAGAGCAGCAGCAACAGCGGTTTGGCTGCTTCCTGGGCCACAGCGCAGCCAAGGCCGAGAGTGCACGGCACAGCGACCTTTCCCAGAGCCTTCCTGCATGGGAGCCCTGCTGCCTTGCCCTCTCTGTTTCATAGTAAACGCTGTATCCTAATTCCTGTGTCTTCTGAACTGAATTCATTCACAGAAGGACCATTTTTGCTCTTGATTTTTTATTTATTTACTTTGGAAATAGGGTCTTACTGAGTTGCTGAGGCTGGCCTTGAACCTGCCATACTCCTGTCTCTGCCTTCCAGACACAGGATTACAAGTGTGTACCACCAGTGCCCAGCTTGCTTTGTGTGTGTGTGTGTGTGTGTGTGTGTGTGTGGTACTGGACATGGAACTCAGGGACATTCTACCTCCAAGTTACAACCCCAGCCCTATTTTTTATTCTTTATTTTGAAACAGGGGCTCACTGAATTGCAAAGGGCCTCACTAAGTAGTAACCGAGGCTGTCTGCGATCCTCAATCCTCCTGTCTCAGCCTCCCAAATGCTGGGATTACAAGCGTGCACCATGCCTGGTTGTGGTTTTGTTTTTTGGGGAGAGGGATCTCACTATATTATGCCCAGGCTAACCTTTAACTACTGGGCTCCAGCAATCCTCCTGCCGCAGCCTCCCAAGTAGATGGGACTATAGGCGCATGCTTCGGTGTCCACCTATTTTGTTTTGTTTGTACAAACTTTGATTTTTATAAATTGCTATTCATTAGTGGTACCAACACCGGTTGCTCTGGAAATGCAAGTATTGCTATTTATGTTACTGCTAGTAACACCATTCCTCCTCTCTTCCTGCTGCTGCTCTGCTTTGGGAGGCTAGCTTATATAGCCTTGCCACTCTTTTGTTTGGTCCATAGTTGTGGGCCCTGATTAGCCCATTTTCAATCCTTCTTTGGAATCCCTGATCAGTTTTGTTGTTGTTGTTGTTGTTTTGGTTTGGTTTTGGTTTTGATGGTACTGGGGATTGAACCAAGTGCCAGGGCATTCATTCTACCTCTGAGCCACTCCATTTTTAAACGGGATCTTGCTAGGTGGATGAGCATCTCACTACTTGCTGAAGCTGTTCTTGAACCCGCGTTCCTCCAGTGTCAGCCATCCAAGTACCAGGATTACAAGCATGTGTCACCATGACTGGCTATGTTTTATCCTTTTTATGGTTCAAAAAAAGCACTAGCAATTTTTTCTATATTGACCTATGATGAACTATGTTTCTAGAAACAATGTTGTACATATTGTTTGATGCACATTTGGTACAAAGAAATGTATGAAGTTAAATTGCTATGTGGGAATATGTTTAAATAATTAGTTAATTGCCGTCTGGGGATGGAACCCAGGGGCATTCGAACTCCAAGCTACACCCCTGCCCTATTTTATTTTTTATTCTTTATTTTGAAACAGGGTCTCACTAAGTTATGGAGGGCCTCATTAAGTAGCTGAGGCTGTCTGTGAACCGCAATCCCCCGGTTTCAGCCTTCTGAATGCTGGGATTACAAGCGCGTGGCACCACGCCAGGCTGGAATGTTTAATTTAAATAGCACTAAAACTGTTTCCCAATAAAACTGTATAGGCTTAAATACCTAATGGCAGTATATAAATGTTCCATTTATTCTACATCCTTCGCACTTGGTATTGTCCCTTTTAACAATTTTAATCATTTTGGTTACTGTACCATAGGATTATTTTTAAAATTTATTATTATTATTATTATTATTATTATTATTATTATTATTATTAGTGGTGGTACTGGGGATGGAACCCAGGGGCCCTCTACCTCTGGGCTACACTCCCAGACCTAGTTTATATTTTATTTGGAGACAGGGTCTCTTAAGCCAGCTGAGGCTGGCTTCAAACCTGCATGATCCTCCTGTCTCAGCCTCCCAAGCGCAGGGATTACAAGCATGTGCCACCACACTCGGCTTATTTTTTTATTTTAATTCCTCTGATTTCTAATGATGTTGAAACCTTTTTATATGTTTTTTGGCTATTTGCATATCATCTTTTTTTTTTCTTTGGTGGTACTGGGGTTCCTGGAAGCCCTTCTACCTCCGGGCTATACTCCCAGACCTATTTTATACTTTTTTACTTTTGGAAACAGGGTCTCTTAAACCAGCACAGCTGGCTTCAAACCTGCGCAACCCACCTGTCTCTGCCTCCCAAGTGTGGGGATTACAAGCATGCATCACCATGCCCAGCTGCATATCATCTTTTTTTTTTTTTTTTTTTTTTTTTTTTTTTTTTTTTTTTGGTGGTACTGGGGTTCCTGGAAGCCTGTCTATCTCCGGGCTACACTCCCAGACCTATTTTATTTTTTGGAAACAGGGTCTCGTAAGCCAGCGCGGCTGGCTTCGAACCTGCGCGATCCTCCTGTCTCTGCCTCCCAAGCGCGGGGATTACAAGCATGCGCCATCACGCCCGGCCATATCATCTTTTAAGAAATGTCTCTTCAGGTCTCTTTCTAACTTTTCTTTTCTTTCTTTTTTTTTTTCTTTTCCTTTTCCTTTTTCTTTTTTCCGGTACTAAGAATGGAACCCAGGGGCATTCTATCTCTGAGCTACACCCCAGCCCTATTTTTTATTCTTTATTTTGAAGCAGAGTTTCAATGAGTTGCAAAGGGCCTCACTAAGTAGTAGCTGAGGCTGTGGACAAACTGCGATCCTCCTTTCTCAGCCTCCCAAATGCTGGGATTACAAGTGTGTGCCATTACATCCAGCTCTTGATATGTTATTTTGTTATTTATTCATTTTTAATTTTTATTTTATCTTTTATTTTTTATTTTTATATTTTGTTTTCTTGTGCTGGGGATTGAACCCAGAGGCATTCTACCTCTGGGCTACACCACACCTCTAGGCTTTTTTTTTTTTTTTTTTTTTTTTGAGGTACTGGGAATAGAACCTAGAAGGATTCTTCCTCTGAGCTGCACCCCCAGCCCTATTTTTTATTCTTTATTTTGAAACAGGGTCTCACTGAGTTGCAAAGAGCCTCACTAAGCAGCCGAGACTGTCTTCAAACCGTGATCCTTCTGTCTCAGCCTCCCAAATGCTGGGATTATAAGTGTGTGCCATCACACCTGGCTTCTAATATTTTGAAGCAGAGTCTCACTAAGTTGTAGAGGGCCTCACTAAGTAGTTGAAGCTGTTTGAGAACCTGTGATCCTCCTGTCTCAGCCTCCCAAACGCTGGGATCACAAGCATGCCTGGCCTGCCATGTTATTTTAAAAAGGCTTTGTTATGGTTTATTTATAGAATGTCCCCGAGAAAAGTGCATGTGTTAGTAATGTGGAAATGTTTAGAGGCGAAATAATTTCAATTTGCTAATCTATTAAATAACTTGAACAGACTTACCAAGGGGTAACTACAGGAGGTAGGTCACTGGGGGGGCACGACCTTGGGGACTGTACCTGTGCCTGATCCCCTCTTCTAGCCCTCTCTGCTCCCCAACTGTCCTGAGCAGCTTTCTTCCACTATGCCTCGCTGCCATGATGTTTCTGCTTTGGAGCTGATCATGGACTGAACCTCTGAAACTGAGCCCAAATAAACATTTTCTCATGTAAGTTGTTCTGGTTTGGTATTTTGGTCACAGCAATAAACAGCTGAGTAGAAAAGACTTTATGCATATTATCATTATTTTGTGGTCCTGGGGGTTGAATCCAGGGGCATTCTACCTCTGAGCTATACTCCCAGCCCTTTTTATTTTTTATTTTGAAACAGGGTCTCATAGGTTGCTGAGAGTCTTGCTACATTGCTGAGGCAGTTCTCAAACCTGTGATTCTCCTGTCTCAGCCTCCTAAGTACTGTGATTACAGGCATATACCACCACACTTAGCAGCTTTATTAATTTCAAATTTAAGCCTGTATTCTACCTGAAGTTGATTTCTATATATGATGTGAAGTTGGGTCAGGTTTCTTACCTGCATCCACTATATATATTCAACTGAACTAACATGTATTGAAAAGATCTTATATTCTTCACTGCTTTGCAATGCATATACATGTAAATGCTACGGGGATTTTGATTTTAATTTTATCAAATCTATACAGCCGAGCGTGATGGCGCACACTTGTAATCCCCGCGCTTGGGAGGCAAAGACAAGAGGATCGCGCAGGTTGGAAGCCAGCCGCACTGGATTAAGAGACCCTGTTTTCAAATAAAAAATATAAAAATAGGTCTGGAAACGTAGCCTGGAGGTAGAAGGGTTTCCAGGAACTCCAGTACCACCAAAAAAAAAAAAAAAAAAAAAAAATCTATACAGATGGTCCTCCTCACACCATGGTCTGACTTACAATTTTTATCATGGTGTGAAAGTGATGTGCATTCAGTAGACATTGTACTTCAAATATTGAGTTTTTGTTTTTTTCCTGGGGTAGCAATACGTGGGATGATAATGCATGCTGAGCAGCAACAGGGAGCCGCAGTTCTAGTCAGCCACAAAACTGTAAGGGTAAGCAATTGATATTCCTTGTAGACTGTGTTGCCAGGCTATGATGGGTTTGCAGAATGTCACGCTGTTGTAAGCTGAAGAACATCTATATATCAATTTCAGGAGAATTGACTCTTTATAATATTTCTAATGTATGAACCTACTATATCTATTTAGGCCTTCTAAATAAGCATTCATGTTTTTCATACTGGTCATAAAGTTCTGTGGTAGAGTTTTTTTTTTTTTTTTTGGTGGTGGTCCTGGGGATGGATCCCAGAGGCTTTCTACCTCCGGGCTATACTCCCAGACCTTTTAATATTTTATTTGGAAATAGGGTCTCACTAAGTTGCTGAGAGCCTCACTAAGTAGCTGAGGCTGGCTTCGAACCTGTGCGATCCTCCTGTCTCAGCCTCCCAAGCGTGGGGATTACAAGCGTGCGCCACCATGCCTGGCTCTGTGGTAGAGTTTTGTATGTAGAGTCTTTGCAAGTGCTTCATTAGAATTGTTGAAGTGGTAATAATGATGATATGATGTCCTGATTTCAGAGGAAAATTTTCAAAATTAAATATGCTATTTTTAGTAGGGGTGTGTGTGTGTCTGTGTGTTTGTGTGTCTGTGAAAAGAGAGACAAAGAAAGAAGCCATTTATTAGGTTAAATATGATTCAATTTCTACTTTGCTTTTAAAAATCACAAGTATTAAATTTCTCAAACTTTTTCTGCAACTATTGAGATGATTTTCTCTTTGATTCTGTTAATGTGGCAGATTATATTGCTTTTCAGATGTTAAACCATCCTTTTTTTTTTTTCCTATGGTACTGAGGATTGAACCCAGGCAAAGTCTACCTCTGAGTTACACGCCACCCCACCCTATTTTATTTTTTATTTTGAAACAGGTTCTCACTAAGTTGTGGAGGGATTCACTAAGTGGCTGAGGCTGTCCTTGAACCTGCAATTGTCCTGTCTCAGCCTCCCAAGTACTGGGATTACAAGTATGCACCACCACATCAGGTTTAAACCATCCTTATATTCCTAGAATACACCAATCTTTTATTATCCTTATTATATAGTGTTAGATTCACTTGGGATTTTTTTTCTTTTTTCTTTTTTATTGGTGCAATGTATTCATACATCATATGATATAAAGAAAATACTTTTGTAGACATACATGCACACATCGCCCAGTTAGCCCCTACCCGATCCCCATCCAATTCCCTCCCCATCCCTCCTTCCCATGCTTGGCTTAGTGGTTGACATCTAGTATTATAGCAATTTATCCAATATTAACGATAATCTCACATAACAGTTTCATTTGTCTGATACCAAGCTTTTGATGACTAAAAGATAACAGTTCAATATTTCTTTTTGCTTTCTTTCTTACCAGAGAATATTTTTTTCTTTTTTTTTTAGGTGAAACTATCATACATTTATTTATTTATTTTTCAGAAAAGATCTATCCTGATATGGAATATGAACTCTAGATACCCAAAACAATCTCGAAGAAGAACAAAGCTAGAAGATGTATATTTTCTGATTTCAAACCATATAAAGCTACAATAATTGAAACAGTGTAGTACTGTTCTAAAGGCAGATATATAAACTATTGGAGTTAAATAAAAGCTTAGAGATAAATTCTTCCATATATTGTCAAGTTATTTTTGACAAGGTTTCCACGAACATTTGGTGGTGGAAATAATAATCTTTTAACTAAATATTGTTAAAAAATAATAATTACATGAAAAATAATAAAATTGGACCCTTACCTAACATATTTACAAATATTAACTCAAAATAGATAAAAGACCTAAATATAAATCTTAAGACTATAAACTTTTAGGAGAAAATCTGGGTCATAAAACCTTACAACACTGAAATTGGCAGTGATTTCTTGGATATGATTTCAATGGCATAGGCAACAGAAGAGTATACAAACTCCCTTAAAATAAAAAAATATTGTATATCCAAAGACAATGTAAACAGAGTTAAGTTACTGATAGAATGGAATAAAATATTTCCAAATGCTATGTCTGAAGGTATATTAATATTCCAACTAGAAATCCTAAAAATTAGCAACAATAAAAGCAAACAATACAATGTAGAGCTAGGTAAAAGACTAACATAAATAATGAATCTCCACAGATAACCAACCTTAGTTGTCTGTTGGATGAAAAATCTTATTTCTCTGGTTCTGGTGTGTGTTACCTATTTCTTCTTTGTAGTTAATCTCTCTGAGTATTTTCTCTAGCGCTGGTTTTGAAGACATAAATTCTTTCAGTTTCTGTTTATCGTGGAAGCTTCTTATTTCCCCATCTAATTTGATAGAAAGTTTTGCTGGGTAGGAAATTTTTGGCTGGAAGTTGTTTTCTTTCAGAGTTTGGAATATGTTACTCCAAGCCCTTCTGGCTCTCATGACTTGGTTTGGGAAGTCTGGAGTGATTCTAATTGGTTTGCCTCTGAATGTCACTTGGCCCTTTGTTTTTGTTGCCTTTAAGATTCTCTGCTTGGCTTCCACATTGGTCATTTTGACAATTATGTGGCGTAGGGATCCTCTTCTCTGATCCTCTCTAACGGGGGTTCTATAAGTTTCCTGGACCTGTGTATCGACCTCTTGCTCTATGTTTGGAAAATTTTCTGCTATTACTTCCTTGAAGAGATTGTTGATACCTTTGGTTTCACCTTCTTTTCTCTCCTCTATTCCAATTATTCTTAGGTTAGCTCTCTTAAAATGGGCCCATATTTCTTCAATATCAGATTCCTGCTGTCAGATTTTTTTTCTAAATTAGAAACTATGCATTCATTTTTTGAATGATCATCTTCTAGGAGCGAGATTCTATTCTCCATGTGGTCTAATCGGTTGTTTGTACTTTGAATTGAGGCCTTTACTTCATTAATTGCATCCTTTATCTCTCTTTGGCTCTCTCTGAATTCTTTTCGAAACACCTCTATTATTTCTACAGTTATTTTCCTGATTTGATCTTCTAGAAATCTCTGAATTTCTGTTTTATCGGGTTCTGATGTTGTGGGGTTGTGGGCATTCATTGCTCCATTGTTATTCCTCTTTCCCATGATTTCAGAAGTTTGTGCCTTCTCTGGGTTCTTCCCTTGGGTCACTGTGACTTCACTTAAGGTGCTCTGGATCTCGAGTCTGTGGTATCTCAGTCCCCACTACTCCTGTACTGGGTTGTATCGCAGAGTCTCAGACCCAGGGAGCCAATAGAGGCTGCTTTAGACCATGGGGGGTGCCAGGTTGCGCCTTCTCCTGTGGTGTGATATCTCTGCCACCGCCACTCCCCCACTGGGTCAAGTCCCTGGGAGTCAGTACTGGGATTTCTCCTCTGGGGCCCGCAATTTGACTCATTCTTGTTGAGTACGCAGATGGAGCTGTAGTGGACTCGGTGGATTCGCTGCTGCTGCTGCCGCTGGTGGCAATATGGCACTGCTGTCACTCCCTCGGCCGTGAGGCTGGCATATTTCTTTTCTTGTTTTGAGCTCTGCTCTGAGTCCCTCGGCTCGCTGTCCGCTGCTTCTCTCTGGAGCCTGGTGGGCTGTTGAGTGCGTTGGTCTGTAGCCGAGGCCTTCCAGTGAACTTGCCGCTGCCGCCGGCAGTAAAGCGCTCCTGCTGCATCCTCGGCTGTGAGTCCCTGCAGGGTGCGCTGAGCCCAGCCCCTAGGAGCTTTAGCTGCTCCCTGCACCGAGATATCTGCTGAATCCCGCCCGGCTGTTCTGCAGCGGCTCACCTTGGCTCACTGTCTGCCGCTCCTCTCTGGAGTTTGGTGGGTTGTTGAGTGTGTTGGTCTGGTGCTGTCCGGTGAACTCGCTGCTGCCGCCAGCAGTAAGGCGCTGCTGCCGCGTTCTCGGGCGTGAGGCCAGCGTATCTCCTCTCTGGTTTCTGAGCTCTGTTATGAGTTACCTTCCTTTCTGGAGCCTGGTGCTGCAAGGCAAAATGGCGCCCGCCGCTTCACGCTGCAGCTCCGGCTGAAGCACTGCAGTCTGGTTTCTGGTGTCTCGTTTTTCCAGCCCTCTTTTTCTCTGTCCCTTAAAATTACATTTTTTGTTTCTCTGCTGATGGTGTTTTCTGGCTATGAAAGGTGCTGATTTTGTGGTAATAGAGATTGGTTGTTAGCGGGGCTCGTAAGCCCCATTTTGCTCTGTCGCCATCTTCCCGAAAGTCCTCACTTGGGATTTTTGTATATCTCTTCCTTGTGGTAGCTTTGATAGATTTTGGTATTATGAATCTGCTGTTCTAAGAAGATTTGAGAAGGGCTCCCTCTTTTTAATTCCCTGGAAGGGTTTGTATAAGATGGATGTTAATTCTTCTCTAAGTGTTTGATAATATTCTCTAATGCAGTTTTCACTGTGGGAAATTTTGCACTTAACATTTTTGGAGGACAAAGGACCATTCCACTTTTCTTTATCTCATGTCAATATTGATTTAAAAACAAATATAAAAGAATTTTTCCATTTAATCTACAATTTCAAATTTATTGCCATAAAGTTGTGTCTGTTTATAGCTTATCTTTTGACATCTACTGTAAGATTTTCTCTTTTTTATCTAATACCGGTGTGCCTTCTCTTTTTCTTGTGTCTCTCCAGAGGATTTACTAATTTTATTAGTCTTTTCAAAGAATTGATTATTGACTATCCCATTATGTGTTTCTATTTTTATTTCTATTTTCTTTGATGTCATTTCCCTGTACCTTTTTTACATAGTTGCTTAATAATTCTACTTCTTTTAGCTGTTTTTTGGGGGGTTTTTTGTTTTTTTTTTTTTAGGTACTGGGGATGGAACCCAGGAGCAGTCTACCTCTGAACTACACCCCAAGCCCTATTTTTTATTCTTTTTTTTTTTTTTTTTTTGAGGGTCTGGAGATGGAACCCAGGGGCATTCGACCTCCAAGCTACACCTCTTGCCCTATTTTTTTATTCTTTATTTTGAAACCAGGTCTCACTGAGTTGTAGAGGGCCTCACTAAGTAGCTGAGGCTGTTCACAAACAGCGATCCTCAGCCTCGGGAATGCTAGGATTACAAGCGTGCGCCACCATGCCCAGCTTTATTTATTTATTTATTTATTTATTTTGGTGATACTGGGGGTGAAATCCAGAGGATTTCTATCTCCGGGCTATACTCCCAGACCTTTTTTTAAATATTTTATTTGGAAACAGGGTCTCACTAAGTTGCTGAGAGCTTCACTAAGTAGCTGAGGCTGGCTTCGAACCCATGCGATCCTCCTGTCTCAGCCTCCCAAGCGCAGGGGATTACAAGGGTGAGCCACCACGCCCAGCTTCTTTATTCTTTATTTTGAAACCGGTTGTCACTGAGTTGCAAAGGACCTCCCTAAGTAGCTGAGGCTGTCCACGAACCGTGATCCTCCTATTTCAGCCTCCCGAATGCTGTGATTACAAGCGTGTGCCACCATTCCTGGCTCTCTTCTTAGTTTTTTTTTTTAAAAACAAAACAAAACAAAAATTAGGGTCTTGCTATATTGCTGAGGGCCTAAGTTGCTGAGAGTATCCTCAAACCTGCAATCCTCCTGTCTCAGCTCTCAAAAGTCCTGGGATTACAGACATGTGTGACTATGCCCTGCTTAGTATATATATATATATAATTTTTTTTTTTTGTGGTACTGGGGATGGAATCCAGAGGCTTTCTACCTCTGGGCTATGCTCCCAGACCTATTTTTTATATATATTTTATTTGGAAACAGGGTCTTACTAAGTTGCTGAGAGCCTCTCTCAGTAGCTGAGGCTGGCTTCGAACCTTTGCAATCCTCCTGTCTCAGCCTCCCAAGTGCCGGGATTATAAGCGTGCGCCACCATGCCCGGCTCCAACCATATTTTTTATTCTTTATTTTGAAATAGGGTTTCCCTGAATTGCAAATGGCCTCACTAAGTAGTAGGTGAGGCTGTCCGTGAAGTGCAATCCTCCTGTCTCAGCCTCCCAAATGCCGGGATTGCAAGTGTGCGCCACTATGTCTGTCACTCTTTTCTGATCTATGCATTTAATACTATATATTTTCCTCTCAAAGTATGTCGATAGCTGTTATCTTACAATAACATATAATTTTTTATTCTTTGTTTCAAAACATTTACTAATTTATTTCTTCTTTGCCTTGTGGGTTATTTTATAGTATGTTTCTATAAACAGTTTTAATTATTTATTGATTTCTAGTTTAATTCCACTGAGATTAGATACTTTCGACAGATTTCACTATTTTGAAATTTAGTGCAATTTGCTTGATGGTTCATTTTAGCTAATGGCCAATTTTTAAAAAGTTCTATAAGCCAAGTGTGGTGGAACACACTGGTATGTTTTTTTGTTGTTGTTTTGTTTTTTGTTTTTTTGTGGTACTGGGAGTGGAACCCAGAGGATTTTCTACCTCTGGGGTACACTCCCAGACCTATTTTATATTTTATTTGGAAACAGGGTCTCACTAAGATGCTGAGAGCCTCACTAAGTAGTTGAGGCTGGCTTTCCCCCCCCCCACACACACACATTAGTTTTATATTTATTTATTTATTTATTTATTTATTTATTTATTTATTTATTTGATGGTACTGGGGTTTCTGGAAACCCTTCTACCTTTGGGCTATACTCCCAGACCTATTTTATACTTTTATTTGGAAACAGGGTATCTTAAACCAGGGAGGTTGTTTCTGCCTCCCAAGCGCAGCGGTTACAAGTGTGCATCACCATGCCTGGTCTTGAGGCTGGCTTTGAACCTGTGTGATCCTCCTGTCTGAGCCTCCCAAGTGCCGGGGTTACATGCATGTGCCACCATGCCCGGCTGGAACACACTTGTAATCCCAGTATTTGGGCAGCTGATACAAGAAGATCACAGGTTCACAGCCACCCTCAGCAATTCAGTGAGACCCTTTGCAACTTAGTGAGACCCCATTTCAAAATAAAATGTGTAGCTCAGAGGTAGAATGCCCTTGGTTCCATTCCTGGTAACACACACACACACACACACAGTTCTGTATATACTTTAAAAGAATGTATATTCTGGTGTATTCATTTTGAGTCACCCCTCCATGCCAGTCTGGTATGGAGCTGTATTTCTATTTTCTGTATATCTTTCTAATAAACTTCTTTAAATCTTCAAAAAACAAAAAAGAATGTGTATTCTGCAATTGCAAGTATAGTGATTAACAGATTTGTAATCATGTTTTTCCTTGTATATTCTTACCAATTTTGTCCATTTAGTGTATTAGTTTTTGAGAGACGTGTTTAAAATTTTCTATTTTAATTGTGGGTTTATTTTTTGATGTGGACTTGTCCATTTTCTACTTTTAGTTTTGACATTGTACCCTACATATTTTGTACCTACATATGTTTCTATACATTGTATTCATACAGATTTGGAACTATTAAATCTTACTGGTGAGTTTATTGAGAATAATTTCTTGGTGTTAATGCTTGTATTATACATATTTTACTACCTCCTTACTTGCAAATTCTTTTTTTATTTTATTTTATTTTTTGCTGAAGATTTAAAGAAGTTTATTAGAAAGATAGAAATACAGAAAATAGAAATACAGCCCCATGTCAATAATGGCATGAGGGAGTGACTCAAAATGAATACACCAAAGGGATTACACATGGACTCGGCCTTTTATACCCATGACCTCCATCTTGTTTGCGTGACTCTGACTTAGTGAACGTCCCTGTAAGGTACCTCCCCTTAACCCTGAAAGGTACCTCCCCCAGCAAGTTGTGGCAAGGTGTCTTCTTTCATGAAGGGCAAGGTCAAACCCTGCTCCATCCTCCCTAGATCATCATGTAGATCTGTCTTTAGATAAAAGCCTAGTTCTCCTCTCTTAAGATCTGTCTTTAGATAGAGAAAGGCCTAGTTCTCCTCTCCTATTGACTGGTTAATTACTTTGAGCTAGGTTAATTTACATTGGAATAGCTGCCTGCTTTTAAGGAAACCAAGTCCTTACACAGATTTGCCCCTCACCCAATTTTTGAAATATATTAATAATCATAGCTTTCCCAAATCTTCCTAGGCCATTCCCAATACTGATACATTCCCCCCTTTGTCTAGTGACTTCCTGACACCTGTCAGGCCAAAGGTAGATACAGAAAATACATTCTGACATATACAATTTTACAAACATTTCATTAATTTTCCCCTATTTCTATTGCATGAATGTACCCCTCAGCAAAGGAATAAGGACACTGAATCATTCATAAACGGCTTCGAGCTGTACAGGGGCGAAGTTAGGGGGCCTCAGCTTTAGGGTAACATTCATGCATGTAGTTGGCATGGGGGAATCAGATGGGTCTGTGCCACGTGCGTCTATGACGATCCAAAGGGCCTCAATAGATGTCTGTCAGGTTCTGTCTGTCAGAAAGCTTTAACCCTTTTGGGGTGCAGTGGTACTAGGACCACCAGCGAGATGCCCTGGAAGTCACTTTCAGAGCTGCAGTGATGCAAAGGCTGCTCTATAGTTGTTTTACAGCTCAAGAGCTCACCAGCTGGAGCTAAAACTGCTACTCTTCCCCACTGGCCCACTGGACAAAAAGCCCTGTGAAAATTACTGAGCCAGGTGCCCCATGTTGCCCCAAGAGGTTGGGCGCCAAATTATGTTACTGATTGAGAAACTGTCCCCAGGGATCTTTGTTAGACCCCTGGGAATAATTTCCCGAAAACTCCCCAAAGAAACAAAAAAACAGAAAAACACAGAAAAAGAGGAAAAGATAGAAATACAGAGGATAGAAATACAGCCCATGCCAAAATGGCATGAGGGGGTGACTCGAAATGAATACACCAAACAAATTCTTTATTTTTAACAATAGCTCCCATCCCACATGGTCTTCTAGAAACCATTGAAGGGTCCAAGAATCTCCCACCAACCCAAACATCGAAGGACTCACAAGAGATGTAAAATGCAAGCGAGGTTTATTGTGCTGCAGCTCTGTCCCAGCTAGCCAGGGGTCGAGTTTCGACACTAAATGGTCGAGGTGCGACCCCTCCCCACTCCACGCTCTGAATTTTATAACCCTAGGAGGGAGTGGTTACACACGAGGGAGTGGTTACACACGAGGGAGTGATTACACACATCAGAGCCCGCCAACCTTAGAATACAACCAGTCAGATACAAGGACAAACAAGTACAACCAATAATTTTAAAACATGCATCCACACACATCAGAGCCTGCTCTGCCTTTCCCACCCATCTTGGCTGGGCCAGGCTTATCTCTGCACTGAATAATCTGCCTGGAGAGCAGATTAGCCTGGCCTTGTTTGCTGATCTAGCTCAGAGATATGGGGATGGGGTCCCATTTACAAAGACCTTGACTGGCAAGCTGGAGATTAGAGGCTTTGACCTTGTGGGTCCCCTACCCTCCTCCTTGAATCCTGCAACCTAGGCAGCTGGGCTTATGGATCTCCATTCTATTTCTAATCCTACCTTACTTCTATATCTTAACTCTATATTTTAATACCTTATTTCTAATCCTAATATGGAAGAAGACTTCTCTAGTTAACTTCTAATACGGGGGGGGGGGGGGAGCGCTTCTTCCAGCCCGCTTTCCAGCACCCCTACACCATCTCTTCTTCAATAGGTAGAGTTTGATTGCCTTGGCTCTGGGTGGGTAGATGCCTGCTTCAGAAGGGGAGTAATGGAGCTAGGCATGGTGGCACACACTTGTAATCCCAGTGTTTGGGAGGCTGAGACAGGAGAATTGCACAGTATCAAAGCCAGCCCCAGCTACTTAGTGAGGCTCTCAGCAACTTAGTGAGACCCTGTTTCCAAAATAACATATAAAATAGATCTGGGAGTATAGCCTGGAGGTAGAAAAGCCCCTGGGTTCCACCCCCAATACCACACACACACACACACACACACACACAGAGAATAAAAAATAGGGCTGAGGGTGTAGCTCTGAGGTAGAATGACCCTGGGTTCCATCCCCAGTACCAAAAAAATATAATATATATGTATATATAAGTATATAAAAGAAGGGGTATAATGAGAGTAATGGAGGGTAACTTTTCTGGCTCTTAGAAAGGCCATAAACTTTCCACCTGATTTTCCTCACACGTTGAAACTGCCACCATAACTGGGGAAGCCTCAGTGGCCCATGTTGAAGGCAAGGTGGAGCAGACCTGAGGCCTTGACCACAGTCCCAGGTAATCTCCCACAGGACAGAAGCACCAACCTGCCAGTCATGTGCGACAGACACCACCTTTGAATGTGGGCAACCAGCTTCCAGATAAACTGCTATCTGGCACTGCATGAGGCAGAAAGATGAGCCATTCCTGCCAACTACTACTGAAATCAAGGATTTGTAAGCAGGGGTAAATGATGTGCAAGCAGAAACAAATTACTATTTTCAACTAGCAAGTTTGTGGGTGGTTTGTTATGCATCATAGATAACTGGAAGTGGAATGGAACCGTGTGGATGGGTTGTCTGTATTATTTGTGAATAATCTGGAATTAGTTCTCTGATATATGTTTCTACTAGTAAAAGGGTACATGCTAATTGATCTACTGAATCAGCAGCTGAGACAGCCACATTTGGCTTCCTGTGACAGTAACTCAAAGAGGAAATTAGTCAAAGGAGGAAACTGCAACACCTGGAGTGTCTGTTCCTGACTACCAGGAAGAAACTGGATTGCTACTACATAATCAGGTAAGGAGTATGTATGGAATTCAGGAGATCCCCGGGACATCTCACGGTACTCCAAAGAGCAGAGATTAAGTCAGAGGAAAAACTAATACTACAAGACTGATAGCAGCGCACACCCTTCAGGAATAAAGATTTGGGTCACCTTGCCAGACAAGGAATCAACAGCTAAGGGCAAAGAAAATGGGGAATGTGTAGTGGAAAGGGAAGTAAGAGCAACAGCTTTGATCATGTGACCAGGGTGCAGAAACCAGGGTGGGAATAGTTATTTCCTCTTTTGATTGGGATATATTTGTGTATACTAAACATCTTTTCCCTCTCCTTTGCCACCCCCATCTGATATAATTTGTACTATTCGTAAATCTTATAGGGCTTAAATAACAGATATCATTAGGGGGGTGTGATTCACCTATAAGTGAATATCACCCAAACATGGAGAGACTTTGCATCTTCCTGTTAGGAAGGAGTTGTTTATGAAAGAAGCTGATTATCTTACTGGAAACATGACTTTGCTATTGTCTTTGTAAGTTAAGACTATTTTAAGAAAGTGTATCAATGCCAAATCATAGACTGTGGTATCTTTGTACCATGTGAAAAATAGCTCAACTGGGACCCATTTACCAGAATCTCTTTCCCTGTATGGTTCTTCATTAGGGCTGAAGACAAGAGTCTTTTGTATGCAATTTCAAAGGCAGAAGTGAGGTAGCAGCCAGGGCAGGGCATGCGGTGCCCTGGCAGCCTGCACAGGTTGGCACTGATCTACACTGAACTAATAATGAATGGTATGGGAAGACATTAGGGCCCGAAGCCCCTTAGCAACTTTATTCAGCTTTTGTAATTCATGGGCCAAGTACATGCCCAACTGATCTCTGCTGTAGGCGAGGAACAGATGTGGGCTCAGGTTGGACTTCATGAATTCCAGTTGCCCTTTTAGGCTTCTGTTTGCCTGTTCTTCTTTATATCCAGAATTCCTTCCAACTGCTGGTCAGGCTGACGTGACAAAGCATAGACTTCCCTATCAGCTGCCATAACTATGTAAGATCTAACTCCTACAATATGCCGCCGCCCTGTACCTCTGATAGTGATTGCCCTTCTCTGAACCTTTATATACAGAATACAACTCGCTTTCTTTCTTTTCTTTCTTTCTCTTTTCTTTTCCTTGTTTATTTTTGTGGTACTGGGGATTAAACTCAGGGATATTCTACCTCCAAACTAGACCTACTTTTTATTCTTTATTTTGAAACAAGGTCTCACCAAGTAGCTAAGTTCCTTGCCAAATTTTTAAGGAAGGCTGGCCTTGAACCTGTGATCTTTCTGTCTCAGCCTTTCAAATACTGGGATTATCAGTGTGTACCACAACACCCAGCTTCATATTCTTTTATATGTGTGTGACAGGGGGATTGAACCTTGGAGCATTTTACTTCCGAGCTACAATCCCAGCCCTATTTATTCTTTATTTTGAAACAGGGTCTCACTGAGCTGCAGAGGGCTTCACTAAGGAAGTGAGGCTGTCTGTGAATCTGGATCCTCCTATCTCAGCCTCCCAAATGCTAGGAGTACAAGTGTGCGTCACCATGCCTGGCTCATATTCTTTTTTAAATCCAACTTGAAAGTCTTTTTCCTTTAATTAGAACTTGATGGTTTAAACATCTTAGTATTTAGATTAACATACTACTTGTTTTCTATTTGTTATGCATGTTTAACAATGTTCTGATTTACTTTCATGATTTTTCGATTAAAAATTTTACTATCCCTTTCCTCTTCTACTAGGTTATTATATATTCTTTTAGCTTACTGTTTTATGTTACTATCATTTTAATAACCCTAGAGATGATAATATGCACTTTTGATTTAGTCTAAGAGGAATTACTTTCATTACTTCTTTAAAATTCAAGGAACTTAATGTCCTTCACTTACATCTCTAATAATTCATGTGTTAATGTTTTTGTGTTTTAATTCTACAACTATTTGAAACTCTACAAGGTAATGTTCTATATTATCAATATTCATTTGGTTTTATACAAATATTTTATTGTCTCTACTGTTCTTCATTCCTTCCATTTAAAATCCTTTAGCATGAATCCATGAGTAACAAATCCCCTGATTTTGTCTGAAAAATATCTTTAATTCATCTTCATTTTTAGAGGATATTTTTAGCTGGGCATGGTGGCACACAACTGCAATTCCAATACTTGGGAGGCTGACGCAGTAGGATTGCAGGTTTGAGGTCAGGCTCTGAAATTTAGGGAGACCCTAACTTGTGGAGGGCCTAAGTAGCTGAGGCTGGCTGCGAACTTGCGATCCTCCCATCTCCACCTCCTAAATGTATGCCACCATTCCCAGCAGTGCATAGATATTTATTAAGATGATCATGGTTTTGTGGCCTATACCTTTTATTTTTACATAATATTCCTGTTTTTTTACATTTAATGCTTTGGCTTTTTCCTATACTTGATATGAATGTTCTTACTTTTGTTTCCTTTTTGTTTGCATTTAAAAATGAAAAATTCTAGTCTGGTGGCAAACACTTGTAATCCCAGTACTCAGGAGGCTGAGACAGGAAAATCACAGGTTCATGGCCATCTTCAGCATGTTAGTGAGGTCCTCTGCAATTCAGTGAGCCTTTGTTTTAAAATAAAAAATAAAAGCTGGACGTGGTGGCACACACTTGTAATCCCAGCACTAGGGAGGCTGAGACAGGAGGATTGTGCAGGTTCGAAGCCAGCCTCAGCTACTTAGTGAGGCTTTCAGCAATTTAGTGAGACCCTGTTTCAAAATAAAAATAAAATAGGTCTGGGAGTATAGCCCAGAGGTAGAAAGCCTCTGGTCCCACCCCCAGTACCACCAAAATAAATAAATAAATAAATAAATAAATAAATAAATAAATAAATAAATAAAATTAAAAAATAAAAAATAAAAAATAAAATGTGCAGCCGGGTGTGGTGGCGCATGCTTGTAATCCCCACGCTTGGTAGGCAGAGACAGGAGGATCGCGCAGGTTCGAAGCCAGCCACGCGCTGGCTTAGGAGACCCTGTTTCCAAATAAAAATGTAAAATTAGGTCTGGGAGTGTAGCCCGGAGGTAGAAGGGCTTCCAGGAACCCCAGTACCACAAAAATTTTCCTGATTTAAGCTTTTCAAAGTATATGTTAGAAAATCTGAACTGAAATACCTCTTTGAAATTGTAAAGTATTAGCTGGGTGTGGTGGTGCAGGCTTGTAATCTCGGTATTTGGGAAGCCAAGATAGGAGAATCACAGGTTTGTGGCCAGCCTCAGCTACTTAGTGAGGCCCTCTGCAACTTGTAGAGACCCTGTTTCAAAAAAAAAAAAGAATAAAAAAAAAATAAAGCTAGGCGTGGTGGCACATGTTGGTAATCCAACATTTGGGAGGCTGAGACAGGAGGATCCTGGTTCTCAGACAGGATCAGGTACTAGGTGAGGCCTTTTGGAACTCAGTGAGACCCTGTTTCAAAATAAAGAACAACAACAACAAAAAAAAAAAATAGGGCTGAGGGTGTAGCTCAAAGGTAGAATGCCCTGGGTCCCATCCCCAATATTGCAAAAAAAGAAGAAAAAAAAAAGAATAAAAAATAGGGCTGGGGGTATAGCTTGGAGATAGAATGCCCCTGGGCTCAATCCCCAGTACTGAGAAAAAAAGTAAAGTATTGCCGGGCGTGGCGATGCATGCTTGTAATCCCTGCACTTTGGAGGCGGAGACAGGAAGATCACGCAGGTTCGAAGATAGCTGCGCTGGTTAAGAGACCCTGTATCCAGATAAAAATATAGTAAGTCTGGGAGTGTAGCCTGGACGTAGAAGAGCTTCCAGGAACCCCAGTACCACACACAAAAAGTATTGACATAGAACCATCAAATTTAAAAATTATGATAATGGGCATATTACACGGAGAAGTACTAAACTTATTTTCTGAAATGAGGATACTAACAAGTAGCGAATAGTAAATTCCTGTAAAATAAAGGTACTTTTGTAAGTCTGGTGGTAGTTATATGATAACAGGGGTATACTTGATTGTCAGGATTATTTCCAAAGAAAAATTCATATCATATTGCTTCTAATGTATCGCACAGGAATATAACAGGATAACAGGAGTGGGAGTTTTTTTTTGTTGTTGTTTTTTTTTTTTACTCTTTTATCACTGGGGATTGAACATGGGGTGATCTACCAGTGAACTATATTCTCAGCCCTTTTTATTTATTTTGAGACAGAGTTTTGCTAAGTTGCCCAGGCTGGCCTCAACTTGAAATCCTTCTGCCTCAGCCTCCAGAGTAGTGGGAAACTTCAAGTCCTTTGAGCATTTTTAAAGAAAGCTTATAAATTGCCTTTACTACTCCAAAGACTCAAAAATCGATATACAAACATATAAGAATGATAACAATGATGAAAGACAGTGATCTCTTCCAGTAGAAAATCAGATACACTTAAAATTATTAATATAGCAGTTAATTATATTCACCATGAATAAAGTTTTGGTTCTACTTCACCAAAAATTTGTCAAAATAAGATAAAGCAGTTGCTAATAATCTTGTATAAAATTATAGAAGCTAGGTGTGATGGTGCATGCCTGAAATTTCCAGCTACTTGGGAGGTTGAGGAAGGAGGATGACTTGAGCCCAGGGATTTGAGGCCAGCCTCAAACTGACCTGATCATTAAACACTACCACCAACAAAAATGGAGCTGCGCATGGTGGCACATGCCTGTAATCCCAGTTCTTGGGAGGTGGAGACAGGAGGATCATAGGATTAAGAACAGCCTCAGCAACACAGTGAGATTCTCAGCAACCTGTGAGCCCTGTTAAAAAACAAAAAATAAAAAGAGGTGAGGGAGGCAGGCATGGTAGCACATGCTTAAAATCCCAGTACTTGGGAGACTGAGACAGGAGGATCCAAGTTCGTGGCCAGCCTCAGCTACTTAATGAGACCCTCTACAACTCAGCGAAACTGTTTCAAAATAAAGAATAAAAAATAGGGCTGGGTGTATAGCTCAGAAGAAGGCCCCTGGGTTCAATCCCCAGTACTCTTTTACACATAAAATGTGTGTACATACACCCATATGTATACTATATGATAAGTTGGGTCCTGCACTCCTGTGACTTTGTGTCACATGACCTCTGCAGGGCAAGGGAGGGGCTGAAACCCCCCAAGAATTGGGTGTTCCCGCGAGTAAACCCCCATCTCGTGAGATGCATACCTTGAAAAGGAGAGCCCGCGTCCTCAAGCTTCGGACAGGCGCGTGGGCCCCACGGTGCCTCGCCCTGATCCCCGGAGAGCCGTGCCATTAAAACTTTACATGCCATGTGTACCGGACCTCTCTCGTGTTTTTCACACTCTGCCGTACTCACTTATTTTTTATTTTACTCGCATTAATTTTTTATTTTACTTATCACTATATACATATATATGTATGTATGTATGTGTATGTATATGTATCTATATGTATGTATGTATACACACACATATACACATATATGTATATATACAGCAGATTCTATTTCTTTTTGTGTGTGTGGTACTGGGGGTGGAACCCAGGGGCATTCTACCTCTGAACTACACCCCAGCCCTATTTTTTTATTCTTTATTTTGAAACAAGGTCTCACTAAATTGCAGAGGGCCTAAGTAGCTGAGGCTGTCAGTGAACCTGTGATCCTCCTGTCTCAGCCTCCCAAGTACTGGGGTTACAAACATGTGCCACCATGCCCGGCTAACAGGGTTTTTAGTAAGCATTACTAAAAGTCTACAGTCAACTCTTAAGTAGTTTTCATGCTATTGAAGATTCTGTCTAAAATTATAAATAATCACTATATTTGCTTTAGGATAAAAAACATGCCTGGTTGCTTTTTTTTTTTTTTTCAGAACTAGGGATTAAACCCAGGGCTATTCTACTCTGAGCTACACCCTCAGCCCTATTTTTTATTCTTTATTTTGAAATAGGGTTTCACCGGGTTGCAAAGGGCCTAAGAAGCCAAAGCTGCCTGAGAACCACAATTCTGGTTCAGCCTCCTAAATGCTGGGATTACAAGTGTGTGCCACCATGCCTGGCTCCTATTTTTTTTTTTTAATTCTTTATAGGGTCTCACTAAGTTGCAGAAGGCCTCAATAAGTAGTTGAGGCTGTCTGTGAACCTGCTATCCTCCTGTCTCAGCCTTTCAAGTACTGGGATTACAAGCATGTGCCACCATGCCTGGCTGCCTGGTTGCTTTTGTAAACCGTATAATCCTACCAAATTTGAGGCATCATGACAGCAATTGCCAAAGTCATGGTCATGTAAGGAGAGGGATGCAGGAGAGAATGTTAGAGGTAATATTAAAGGTAATAAAGTCATCAGAAGCAAAATCCCTACTACACAGAAAGGTGGTTAATATACTTTTGCAAATGAAAACTTTATTCACTTAGTGGCTAAGAAATTATTTTTCCATGAGAATCTCATTCTTTCATTCAGTCCTCAAGACAATCCTTTCAGGTAAATATTTTTATTTTAAAAATAAAAAAACTCAAGTGAGGTTAAGGAACTGTTTGAAAGCCACACAAACGTAATGCAATAAAACCCGGGTTTGACTCTAGTTACTTTAATTCCAAAGTCCACTGTATTTTTTTCCCCTTGCAGTCCTGGGGATGGAACCCAGGGGCATTCTACCTCTGAGCTGCACCCCCAGCCCTATTTTTATTCTTTCTTTTGAAACAGGGTCTCATTAAGTTGCAAAGGGCCTCATTAAGTAGCTGAGACTGTCCACAAACAGTGATCCTCCTGTCTCAGCCTCCCAAATGCTGGGATTATAAGCATGCACTACCTACCACACCTGGCCATTGTATTTCTTTGTTCATAACACAAACTCAAAGCTCAAGGAATGTCCATGCTTTGTACTAGGTGACAATAAATTATTTACATTGTATTTCATGGATATTTCTGAAAGGTCTTCCACATAAGAGAGCATTGAACATTGTGGGCAGAAGAAATACTACCATGGGGGTAAAAGGGATAGGAGGAAAATCACAAGGGAGCCAGGAGCAAAGAGAGCTGTGAACATGGCTGATACCTCAGACAAGAAATCCAAATGGCTGAAAACAGTGTCACAGAGTTGCCAGCTGGGTCTGTGGTAGCTCTGGTAAAATTATTACTTTTTTGAGGTGCTAGGGATTGAACCCAGGGGGATTCTATCTCTGAGCTAGACCTCCAGCCCTATTTTATTTGGAAACAGGGCCTCACTAAGCTTAGCCTCCCAAATACTGGGATTACAGGCATGTACCACCATATCCGGCTCCCAATTTTATCTTTAACAGTTCCTCCAATAACATAGTTATGCCTCCCTTCTTGAGCTCATGTTTTTTCCTGGGTCTTGGAATGCAGATCAGTGTTAAGAGTCTGCTTTGCATGTTTATGGCTTTGGGTTCATCTTTGGCATTCACCCCTCAAAGTGTTTTTCTAGAGTAGCTACTACAAGTGGCACTGATGGGTCACAGTATGGATATTTGAAAATTTTATAGATGTTGCCAAGCTGTCCTTAAAAGTAACTTTATCTTTTAGTTGTCCTATACACAGTGTCTCAGTTTCTTAGATTTCAGTTTCCAAAAGTTCACCTAAGAGACAATGGATGTCTTAAAAAGACAACTCTGACATATTTATATTACAGGAGAGTCAGAAGAGGGAAGATACTGGATAGACAAGAAAATGTCAGGGAATGAAGCTCAGAGCAGGAGAGAAAGGTTTAGGCTTAGATCAGTTTTCTTTTTATAGATGCATGAATTAGAAAGCAAGGTATAGTGCTGGGATAGGGGGACTGAAAATGTGGACAGATTTTATGATATATGGGGAAAATGAGAAGGCAGGCGACAAGGACAGTTTCTTAAACTATGTTTTAGAAACACTAACTTACAAAATGATTAGAGAAAAAAGTGTTCCATGATCAAATACTTAGGTGAATGCTGCATATTATATCCTCCTTTCAAGTTAACTGTCAGGACATTAAGTGCTGTTAATGACCTATGGTAAGGAAAGTGGTTTAATTCAGAGTTTCTCAAAATTTCCCAGTGCTAGAAAGCTTTTTTTGCATGATACAAATTAATATTCTGCTCAACCAGTCTTCCATGAGAAATACTTTGGAAACACTAGACTAGTGACAATTTGAAAAAATGGTCAACATGCTTGAATTCACAAAATTAATGTACTTGACAGAAGTACAAAGAATAACTTAATGAACACTGTATTCACTTCTCAAAATTAAAAAGATAAGACTAAGCTGGGCGTGGTGGTGCACACTTGTAATCCCAGTATTTGTAAGGCTGAGACAGGAGGGCCTCAGATTCGCAAGACAGCCTTAGCTACTTAGTGAAGCCCTTTGCAACTCAGTGAAACCCTGTTTCAAAATAAAGAATAATAAAAAATAGGGCTGGAGTGTAGCTCAGAGGTAGAATGCCTCTGGATTCAATCTCCAGTACTGCGAAAAAAAAAAAAAAGTTGAGATTAAATTACACAAAATTTAATGCTTATTTTTTCTATTATAGAAGTAATATATATTCATAAAACAAAGTAGTGAAATAGGAAAAATTTGCTGTCACCTTCTTACCATACTACAACTATTAATGTTTTGGAGGAGTTAATCTTTATTTCTATTAATTTTTTTAAAACCAAATTACAAAAATACAGTATATATAATTCCACATATGTGTCATATTGTTGTAAATTGTATGTCACACACACACACACACACACACATACACACACACACACACACAGTAGGGGTTGAACTCAGGACTGCTCTACCACTGAGCTACATCTCCAGCCCTTTTCATTTACTTATTTTGGGACAGGGTCTAGCAAAGTTGCTCAGGATCCTCCTGCCTTAGCCTCCCAAGTAGCTGGGATTACATGCCCCTGTGCCTGGCAATACTGAGTTTTTATGGCTATCATTTAAAAAAATTTTTTTTTTTTTTTGTGGTACTGAAAATTGAATTGTAAGAGCACTCTACCTCTGAGCTACAGCCCCAGGCCCAGATTTTTTTTTTTTGCGGGTCTGGGGATGGAACCCAGGGGCATTTGAACTCCAAGCTACACCCCTTGCCCTAATTTTTATTCTTATTTTGAAACCGGGTCTTACTGAGTTGCAGAGGGCCTCACTAAGCAGCTGAGGCTGTCCACAAACCGTGATCCTCTGGTCTCAGCCTCCGGAATGTTGGGATTACAAGCGTGCGCCATCACGTCCGGCTGTTTTTTCTTTTGAAATAGGATCTTGCTAAGTTATTACATGTGCCTTGAACCTGCAATCTTCCTATTTCATTTTCCCAAACACTGGGATTACAGGCATGTGCTAGTGTACCTAACTTATGGCTATTATTTTTCATAATGGCACACAATTTTAAGTGGATAGTCCACTATTTAATTCACCATTCTCCTAGTTTGTATTTATTTATTTTTGCAGAACTGGGGATTGAACCTAGGGGCATTCTACCTCTGAGCTACACACTCAGCCTTATTTTTTATTCTCTATTTTTAAATAGGGTTCACTGAGTTGTTTAGGGCCTAAGTAGCTGAGACTGGCTGCAATCCTCCTATCTCAGACTGCCAGGTACTGGAATTTACAAGCGTGTGCTACTATGCCTGGCTTTCACCTAGTTTTTATAACTTAGGTTAGTTGCAACTTTTTCTTTTTTGGATTTCATAAAGCAATACTGCAATTGAATTGAAAACTTATTATAGTTGTTTTCTTAGGATTTATTCACCAAGTAGAATAGTAATAGTTCACATACAATGTCCATTTTAACAGTGTTTCAAAAATTACAGCCCATTTGTTTTTGGGAGAAAAGGATGCATCATCAGCAATGTATCAAAACACCTGTCTGCCCAATTTCCTCAGTTTAATTCAGATCCAAAACAACACTTATCCATAGTTAGTTGAATTGTTAGCACTATACATTTTCCAGTTGATGGAATTACCTGTCCTGTCACTGTATTATCACTCCCAAATGGTTATGCAACATACTGCAGTCTGCTAAGTATGATATACATTTCTTCATCTAGGCAGGAAAATTACTTTCTATCCAAAAGGTAAGCTAAGGGCAGAGTCAAAGGAGGGGAATAAAGGCTATTTTGACAGGTACCAATTTGTCAATATCCTGTGGATATTGTTCAAGGACCTTCAAAAGCTGGGTGTGGTGTTGCATGTTTGTAATCCCAGTACTTGGGAGACTGAGACAGGATTGCAGATTCAAGGCCAGCCTCAACAACCTGTGAGGTCCTCTGCCAACTGTGAGACTGTTTCAAATAAAGACTAAAATAGGCTTGGAGTATAGTTCGGGGCAGAATGCCCCTGGGTTAAATCCCCAGCAAAAACAAACACACACACACACACACACACTCACTCTCTTTTCCAAAGTCAGTTTTATCAGGTGTGTGTGTGTGTGTGTGTGTGTGTGTGTGTGTGTGTGTTACTGTGGGAATCCTATCTCCAAGATATACCCCAACCCTATTTTATTTTTTGTTTGGAAACAGGGTCTCTTTAGTTTGCGGAGAGTCTTGCTAAGTTGCTGAGGCTAGCTTCCATCTTTGATCCTCCTCCTATCTCAGTCTCCTAGGTACTTGGATTATAGGTGTGTGACAAGGTGCCTGGCTTTATCAACATCTTAATTGTGACTAATCAAAGAGAACTGAAACTACCCAATTGTAATATCTTAGCCTACTTTTCTCTAACTTGCACAAGAACAGGAAACATTGTCAAATGTAGTACTGAGGGATAACCTTTTTTTTTTTTTTTTTTTTTTTTTGCGGGTCTAGGGATGGAACCCAGGGGCATTTGACCTCTGAGCTATACCCCCTGCCCTGTTTTTTATTTTTTATTTTGAAACCAGGTCTCACTGAGTTGCAGAGGACCTCACTAAGTAGCTGAGGCTGTCTGTGAACCACGATCATCAGGTCTCAGCGGCCTGAATGCTGGGATTACAAGCATGCGCCACCACGCCCGGCTTAGGGATAACTTTATATTTGTCATTTCCCCTCACAAATCTGCAGTAATTTTTGAGACCATAATTTACACATTTTGTATGTCAGAGCCTAGCATAAAACTGCTTGGTACATACTACATACATAGCAGATTTTCAATTAAGGTTTGAATATGCTTAAATGAGTGTGAAGTCATTGAGTATCTGTTGTCTTACCATAAATACCACATTCCTTATGTAGACATCAGAAGACATATATGCTTCTTTAACAAAGGCAACATGTATTAATACAAAGAGCACTGGTTTTATAATTAGCAGTTTTGAGTTTGCTCTGGCTTTTTGAGGTATAAACTGGTACCTTTGTGCAACTCTAAGCTTTACTCTGTTCAGGTAAAAGATGGTGATAGCTCATCTTTTTTTCTTGCCATACAGGGTTCTTATGAGGGTCAAAACATTTCTTTTTAAGCCGGGCGTGGTGGTGTAAGCTTGTAATCCCAGCATTTGGGAGGCTGAGATAGGAGGATCTTGGTTTGTGGACAGCCTCAGCTACTTAGTGAGGCCCTCTGCAACTCAGTGAGACCCTGTTTCAAAATAAAGAATAATAAAAAAAATTGGGCAGGGGGTGTGGCTCGTAGGTCGAATGCCTCTGGGTTCCAGGCTCCGCAAAACAAAAACAAAAACCAACCACAAAAATTCTTTCTAAAGGGAAATTTGAATATCATCATTATTATTGTTTGTGGTACTGGGGATGGAACCCAGGGGCTTTCTACCCCTGGGCTATACTTCCAGACCTATTTTTTATTCTTTATTTTGAAACAGGGTCTCACTGAGTTGCAGAGGGCCTGAGGCTGTCCAAGAACCACGATCCTCTGGTCTCAGCCTCCCAAATGCTGGGATTACAAGCATAAGCCACCATGCCCAGCTAGACCTATTTTTATATTTTACTTGGAAACAGCATCTCACTAAGTTGCTGAGAGCCTCATTAAGTAGCTGAGGCTGGCTTTGAACCTGCACAATCCTTCTGTCTGAGCCTCCCAAGTACTGGGATTACAAGCGTGTGCCACCACATCTGGCTGAATATTAACTTATTTTTTTTTTTTTTTGCGGGTCTGGGGATAGAACCCAGGGGCATTTGACCTGAGTTACACCCCCCGCCCTATTTTTTATTCTTTATTTTGAAACCGGGTCTCACTGAGTTGCAGAGGGCCTCACTAAGTAGTTGAGGCTGTCCGCGAACTGCGGTCCTCCAGGTCTCAGCCTCCCAAATGCTGGGATTGATTACAAGCGTGCGCCACCACGCCCGGCTCTTGAATATTAATTTTTGACTTTTAAAACTTTATAAGAACTTTTGATTTACCTCCAGAAAAAGTTCTTTATCTTGACCTTCTAAGGGCTTCTGTGGACTCTACTGAGTCTTAGCAATCCTTGTCCTAACAATCTAAGTAAGCTCTTTTTCACTTCATGGCCTTTTGCACAAACTGTTGCTCTATCTAGAATTTTCTTTCTGCCTGTGGTGCATGTCTGAAATCTCAGCACTTGGGAGGCTGAGACAGGAGGATCCCAAGTTTGAGGCCAGCACACAGTTACTTAGCAAGACTGTCTTTTTTTGTGTGGCACTGGGGATGAAACTCAGGGGCAATCTACCTCTGAGCTACACCCCTGTCCCTATTTTATTTTTATTTTTAAGCAGTGTCTCACTAGGTTGATGACAGTCTTGCTATTTGCTGAGGCTGTCCTGGAACTTTCAATCCTCCTGTCTCAGCCTCCCAAGTACTGGGATTACAAGTGTGTGCCATCCTGTCTAGCTCAAGACCCTGTCTTAAAATAAAAAATGCCTGGGGGAGTAGCTCAATGGAATGCCCTTGGGTTCATCCCAAATGCTCTTCCCCTATACACGAATACTGGTAACAGTTATAAATAACATTAAATAACAGTAGCTAAAACCTACTGAATTCTTAGTAAGGTTATGATGTATCATATGTATTATTTGCTTATACATTATGAAGCACTTTTCTTGGATCAATTATACAGATAAAGCCAAGAGAAGCTACTTATCTAGAGTAACACAGGTATGGAGTATAGGCACTGGGTTTCAAACCAGGATCTCAATTCTGTGATGTTTTCAATCCCCACTACTTACTTAGGTTTCAACTTTCTCCAGGAAGTCTAACATTTAAAATATGCTTTAATACTCAAAGGGATATGATTAGCACTTAAGACACTGGCTTATAATTCTGTGTGTGTTTTATGTTTCCCCAATCAGAGAATAAACAAGCTATCGGAAAACAGGCAAGACTGCATCTGACTCACTTTCGTTTTCCCAGCAACTAATACAGCTCCTGGTAGTTGTAATATCTGCAGAGTAACTGAATTAAGTGAAAATGCTTTTAAACAAGAAGACGTAATAGAATCTTATATTATTTTGGAATTTAGCCATGGAACACCACCAGGTTTACCAGTTTGTGATCTACAGCATCCATCTTTCTCCCTTTTGCTGTGTGGTTACTTTTGCTGTTTACCACAATTTCTTAAATATTGCCAACCCATCCCCCACAACGGTGACTTACCTGCTTTTTGTGAAAACTTTTTGCAGAAAAAAACTTTAAAATAATTTTCCCCTCCATTGCCATTCTTTAAAATTCTTTCACCCTCTCCTTTATAAAAAAATTCTTTTAAAAATGAATTTCGGCGGGGCGTGGTGGCGCACGCTTGTAATCCCAGCATTCGGGAGGCTGAGACAGGAGGATCAGCGGACAGCCTCAGCTACTTAGTGCAGCCTTGTGCAACTCAATGAGACCTTGTTTCAAAATGAAGAATAAAAAAATGGGGCAGGGGATTTAGCTCGGAGGTAGAATGCCCATGGGTTTCATCCCCAGTACGAGAGGAAAAAAAACCAAACAAACAAGAACTTCGGCAGGGCATGGTGGTGCATGCTTGTAATCCCAGTACTTGGGAGGCTGAGACAGGAGAATCTCAAGTTCGTGGCCAGCCTCAGCAACTTAGTGAGGTCGTTAAAAAAAAAAAAAATAGGGCTGGAGTTGAAGCTTGTAGAATGCCCTGGGTTCCATCCCCGGTAACACACACACACACACACACACACACACACACACACACACAACCCACGAATTTCGAATCCAGAATTCCAGAATGTAGACTAGAGTAGTTGGGGAAAAGCAACCTAGTACATTTATCAATGAAACCTTCCCCTGCTGCCTAGGCGGTGTGGTCTCAGGTGGCATCTTATTCTTCATAAAGTTCTGATGGCCTTCAGCCATATAGAGAAAACAGGTGCTGCACTGAGCAGGGGGTTTGTCGAAATCAACTTTTTTTTTTTTTTTTGGCTCAGTTTTCCTGACAGAGTCCGGAAGCTAAGTCCTGTGGTTCTCGCCCCCTTCGAGGGGAGGTGAAAAGAGAGCAGAGTCAGAGGCGAAGGGCCGCGGCCATGCTCCGCGGCGCGCAGGGGCACAGTCCCCGCGCAGCCCCTCCAAACGGCAGGCTGCGGTCTGTCCTGTCGGCCTTTTCAACTACAAGACGACATCTGGCTATGCCGGCAAAATATATACCAGAAAAGAAAAGACGACGAGTATCCGGCCTCGTGAGAGCTGGGGCGCCCGAGTGAGCCGGGAGCGCCCGACTCCGCGCGTCCAACCGCCGCCGCCCGCGGCTGCCGGGCCGGGCCGGGCGCCCGCTACCCACAAGCCCCCGCGCCGCGCCGCGCCGCGCACGCGCACTCGCGCGGCCGTCTCAGGAAGAGGAAAATGGAATAAACAACTCGGAGGCACCAGAGCGCGAAAGAGCGAGTGGAGGCAGAATTTAAAAATAAGCCGGCCCCTTCGCCCTCTCCGCCCGCTCGCCGCCGCCGCCGCTCCTCCTTCCCCAGCCCGCGTCCTCGAAGTCCCCGTCCGGGCCGCGCGCCCACCCCGCCGTCCCGCGCGGCCCCTTTAAGAAAAGAGAAGGAGCGAGTGAGTGAGGGAGAATCCCAACTCTCCCCCGCCCGCGCCTTCCTCCCCTCCCCCTCCGCGGGCGGCTCGGCTCCCGCAGCGGGACAGACCCGCCCGCCGGCTGCTCGGCCCGGCCGCGGCGCCCTCCTCCCGGCCTATGGTGGCGGCGGCGGCGGCGCAAGACGAGGCCGCGGCGTGGCCATGAACAGTGGCGGCGGCCTCCCGCCCCCCTCGGCCGCCGCCTCCCCGTCCTCCTCCTCGCTGGCGGCGGCAGTGGCGGCGGTGGCCCCGCCGGGGCTCGGGGGTGTCCCCGGCGGGGCGGCGGCGGGCGTGAAGCTCAAGTACTGCCGCTACTACGCCAAGGACAAGACGTGCTTCTACGGGGAGGAGTGTCAGTTCCTGCATGAGGACCCGGCCGCCGGCGCGGCCCCGGGCCTCGGCCTCCATAGCAACAGCGTCCCGCTGGCCCTGGCCGGCGCGCCCGGGGCCGCCTTTCCGCCCGGGGCCGTCCCGGGCGGGGGAGCGGGGCCGCCCCCGGGGCCCAAGAAGCCGGACCTGGCGGTCCCGGGGGCCGGCGGCGGCGGCGGCGGCGGCGGCGGCGGCGGGGGACTGGACGCGGCGCGGCTGGCAAGTGAGTGCGGCGGCGGCGCGGGAGGCCGGCGGGCGCTGCGGGCGCGGCCTAGGCCCGGGCCTCCTCCCTCCTCCTGCGGCCCTCCCTGCCCACTGCCGGCGGCCAGCCCCCGAGCGCGGGGAGGCCGGGTCCCGGGGACGTGGGTGGGTGGACTGGGGTGGTGTGGGTGGGGGCCGGGGAGGGGGATGGGCTGTGGCGTGCGGAGTGTGAAAAAGGGGGTGTCGTTTCCGGGGGGTGTGGAAAGGGGCCGGGTTTGCGAGCACGTGGGTTTGGTTGCCCGCGTGGAGGGGTAGACGTCTGCCGAGGATTGAAGTTCCCCCGTGGGTGTGCGTGTGGGTAGGGGGCGGGCGGTGGATGGGGCGCGGGTTCGGGGTGTGCTGGAGGAGTCAAAGTTTGTAGAAGCCTTGCGGGGAGAAGGGTCTTTCCAGGCAGGCAATGCTTTCTAAGGACGAGGAGGGACCGCAGCTTTTGTGATGCACGCTGGTTCAATCGAGAGTTGAGGAATTTCACAAGACTTGCATTTTAATACAGTTTCCCTGAAAGCGAGAGTCAGTTAACTGGGTGTCTGTAGGGATCCCGTCTTCCACAACTTTGTAACAAGCACACCTTTAGCCTTGTGCCTTGAAAGCCTTTCTTGCGTGCGATCTAAGCACTTGGGTAAGGATATCTTAGGGATGTTTATAGTTTTTTGCCTTTCGGTTCTTACTATCTTGCAACTTTTTAGTTAGTGTAGTTCGCTCTTATAAGTGTAAATGTAATCTGTATTTTATGGAATGTTGCCCTAGAAAGAATAAATGCCAGAGTTCTTTTTTAATTTCTTAGTATATTCAGCCTTTTTAACTAAATGAAAGTCTTTTTCTTGGGTTCTAAATAGCTTTTAGATCTTGAGATAATTTCATAGGCAGTTTAACTTGGACATTGGAACATTTTTGTCTTTTTTCCCTTAAAAAAAAACCTTACTATTTATTTACTTATTTGTACTGGGGATTGAACCCCGGGGCATTCATCTACCTCTAACCTACACCCCGAGTCCTATTTATTTACTTATTTATTTATTTATTTATTTATTTATTTCTGTTTGTGGTGCTGGGAATTGAACCCAGGGGCATTCTACCTCCAAGGACCCCCCCCCCCCGCCCCGCCCCAGCCTGATTTTTTATTCTTTATTTTGAAAAAGGGTCTCACTAAGCTTCAGAGGGTCTCACTAAGTAACTGAGGCTCGGCGGCTTGAACCCCATCTTTATGTCTCAGCCTCCCAAGTACTAGGATTACAAGCCTGCTCCACCAGCCTCAGCTTTTTATTTATTTTGAAACAGGGCAAGTTGCTGATGGTTTCATTAAGTTGCTGAAGTTGGGGCTGATCTTGAACCTCCTGTTTTAGCCTTCCAACTGGGATTACCTATCTTAAAACAAAACACAAACCATTTTAAAGGAGCTAGATACATTTTAGCATTTATTTACTTTATGAGGATTATTTAATAAGTATCTTCCCAGAGACTTGTTTTTTCTGTGTGTGTATGTGATACTGGGGATTGAACCCAGGGACATTCTACCCCTGAGCTACACCCCCAGCCCTATTTTATTTTGAAACAGGGCTTCACTAAGTTGCTGAAGGTGGCTGGAACCCGTGATTCTCCTGTCTCCACCTCCATAATACTGAGATTGTTACTGTGCACCATCACTCCTGGCTGAGAATTTTTTTAAAGAGTACTTGGTATTGAACCCAGAGGCATTCTACCTCCAAGCTACACCCCTAACCCCAGCTTTTTACCTTTTATTTTGAAACAGGGTATCACTTAAATTGCTGAGGGCCTCACTAAGTAGCTGAGGCTGGCAGAGACCTGCCATCATCCTGTCTGTCTCAACCTCCCAAATGCTGGGATCATAAGATTGCACCACCACACCTGACTTGAGACATATTTTCTAATGATTGTGTTTCTTTTGGTATAATGGGCTTGACTAATGCAGATATAGTTGGTGAAGTTGATATGCCAAGAAAATTAATTTGTAACTTAAGATGCCTTATAAAAAGTTACTGTTGATGGAATTTTAGCACTTTTGAGCAGCAACTTTGCATTTTCAAAGTAAATTTCTCCCCTGAGTTGTGGTTCAGATTAAGAATAATGTTTGATGAGTAAGCATTAAAACTGGACAGGATCTACTCACATAAAGAGGCTTTCTTAAAAAAATGTTTGTATTGCTGGGCGTGGTGGCACATGCTTGTAATTGCTGCACTTTGGAGGCTGAGAGGCCAGCTCCAGCTACTTAGTGAGGCCCTCTGCAATGTAGTGAGACCCTGTTTCAAAATAAAGAATAAGCCTTGCATGGTGGTGCATGCTTGTAATCCCAGTACTTGGAAGGCTGAGAAGGCTGAGACAGGAGGATACAGGTTTGTAACCTGCCTCAGCCACTTAGTGAGGCCCTCTGGAACTTAGTGAGACCCAGTTTCGAAAATAAAAAATAAAGTCGGGCGTGGTGTTGCACACTTGTAATCCCAGCATTTGGGAGGTTGAGACCTGAGGATCGTGGTTCGTGGACAGCCTCAGCTACTTAGTGAGGCCGCATTGCAACTCAGACCCTGTTTCAAAATAAAGAATAAAAAATTGGGTAGGGGGTGTAGCTCTGAGGTTGAATGCCCCTGGGTTTCATCCCCAGACCCGCAAACAAACAAACAAACAAACAAACAAAAAAATTGGGTTAGGGATGTAGCTCAGAGGTAGAATGTCCCTGGTTTCGATTCCTGGAAAAACACACACACACACACACACACACACACACACACACGAATAAAAATAGGGCTAGGTAGAATGCCTCTGGGTTCAATCCCCAGTACCACAAAAAAAAAAAAAAAAAAAAAGAAAGAAAAAGAAAATAGAATTGGGGATGTCTCTTGGAGGTAGGATGCTACTGTGTTCCATCTCCAGTAAACAACCCCCCCCCCCCGCCACACACACACACACAAAGAGCCAAGTGTGTTGGCCCATGTACTTGGAAGCGGAAACAGGATTGTAGGTTCAAGGCCAGCCTCAGCTCAGAGGTAGAAGGCCCCTGAGTTCAGCCTCTAGTACAACATTAAAAACACACACACACACACACCAAAAAACCAAGCTGGGTGTGGTGATACATGCTTGTAGTCCCAGTAATTGGGAGACTAAAACAGGAGGATTGTGGTTTGCTGGCAGCCTCAGCTATTTAGGCTCTTTGCAATTTGGTGAGACCTTGTTTAAAAATAAGGAATAAAAAGTCAGGCTGAGGGTATAGCTGAGAGGTAGAATGCCCCTGGGTTCCATCCCTATTACTACATACACAAAAACAAAATTACAAAGAACAAAACAGAAACTGATACTCTATTTAATTGATGATTTTTTAGGTTTTCTTATTATGCAAAAAAAGCATAGAGTTGGGATAGGAAAGTTAGGATAGGGTTATAAACAGGTGAGTATGGGAGCTGAAGGTAAGTACATTAGGTGAAGGAAACAGTAATAAGTGGTACCTTTCCATATTTTAGAAAAGTCATTGAGATCTAGGGTCTTAAGAGGACAGGCCAGTTGATGCTAAAAGCATTTTAGAATTAATAGTCACTTTGCAGTTTTCTGATTAAATAGCATATGTTAGATTCAGTGACTTTCACTTTAACCTGACTGGCTGATGCACCTCTTTTCCATGGGAGGCTTCTTGGTATCTCAGTAATACCAATGTTGTGACTCTTGGATAAGATAAAGTTGTTTCATATCAGTGAGCGGCAAGTAAAATTAGTGGTCATTTTGAGTTTTCACACTTAAGTTTTTAGTGTAATTGCTACTTTTTATGGTATTCTCATACTGTGTCTTTCGAGATGAGCATCATCTACTAAATGTGTGAGATAATGAAAGTTGACCACATTCTTTTTTTTTTTTTTTTTTTTTTTGAGGGTCTGGGGATGGAACCCAGGGGCATTCGACCTCTGAGCTATGTCCCCTGCCCTATTTTTTATTCTTTTATTTTGAAACACGGTCTCACTGAGTTGCAGAGGGCCTCACTAAGTAGGTGAGGCTGTCCCCGAACCATGATCCTCCGGTCTCAGACTCCTGAATGCTGGGATTACAAGTGTGCGCCACCACACCCGGCTTAACTTGACCACATTCTAAGAAGTGTTGTTATTAGGAGATCAAATTCTATTGTTGATCTGATCTTGTAGTACCACCAAGACAATTTTGCTTTTTATTTTTTTCTTGGCTTTTTAAATGTCTATGGTATTTCTTCAGCTGAGCTGTCATAAACAAGTCTGCTCTAATAAGCTGGATATGTCTGTAGAAATAGTTTGTTTGGCCTCTATGGTATATTTTATGAACATATGTGTGTGCTTAAGTTTTTTGTTGAAATACTTCTATAAAATACTATCTTAGTCCTTTTGTGTTGCTGTAATAGAATACCATAGACTGGGTTATTTATTTATTTATTTATCCCTGGGAATTTAACCCAGGGTCATTCTACCTCCAAGGTACACCCCCAGCCCTATTTTATTTTTATTTTGAGACAGGGTTTTGCTGAGTTGATGACACTCTCACTACTTACTGAGGTTGTCTTCAAACTTGTGATCCTCCTGTCTCAGCCTCTCCAGTACTGGGATTATAGGTTTGTGTCACTGCACTCAGCTAAGTGGGTAATTTATTTATTTATTTATTTATTTATTTATTTATGTATTTATTTATTTATTTATTTACTTATTTATTTATTTATTTATTTATTTTTTGGTGGTACTGGGGTTCCTGGAAGCCCTTCTACCTCCGGGCTACACTCCCAGACCTATTTTTACATTTTCATTTTGGAAACAGGGTCTCCTAAGCCAGCGCGCGCGGCTGGCTTCGAACCTGTGCGATCGTCCTGGCTCCGCCTCCCAAGCGCGGAGATTACAAGCGTGCGCCCGGCTAACTGGGTAATTTATAAGGAAGTTTATTTCATACTGTTTTAGAGGCTGGAAAGTCGAATATTAAGATGCCAGCATATGGTAAGGGTCTTCATGCTGTGTCATTCCTGGGCAGAGGGAGCAAAACAGCTTAAGAGAGTAAGATGGTGCCCATACTTGCTTTTATAAAAAGCCCATTCTTTTTTTTTTTTTTTGGGTGGTATTGGGGTCCCTGGAAGCCCTTCTACCTCCGGGCTACACTCCCAGACCTATTTTTTATATTTTTGTTTGGAAACAGGGTCTCCTAAGCCAGCGTGGATGGCTTTGAACCTGTGCGATCCTCCTGTCTCAGCCTCCCAAGTGTGGGGATTATAAGCGTGCGCCACCACGCCCGGCGGTAACAAGCCCATTCTTGATTTGTCCCAAAAGTCTTCACTTATTCCAGCATCAGCTCAAAAACCTTAAGACCAGAGTTTTATTTAATCAGATAGAGGTGAAACTCAAGACATGATTGATTCTAAGAAACACTCCTCTCCAGTCCTAGGCCTGTGGAATTAACAAATTACACGTGCTTCTCAAATAACAGTGGTGGAATAGGCATAGGATAGTCATTCTCATTCTAAAAGAAATAGACAAGAAGCTGGTCGTAACTATGTCCACAGCCCAACAGGGAAAACAACATCAAGTCTTAAAGGAGAATAATTTTTTTTTGACAAGTTTCTGTTAGGCTGTCAGGGACATACTTTTTATTATTATTTTTAAATTTTTTAATATTTTTATTGGTGCATTGTAGTCATACATCTTAATGGAATAAAAAACTTGTGGAGATATACACGTACACATCACCCAATTAGCCCTTTCCAATCCCCATCCCGTTTTCTCCCCCTCCCTCCTTCCCATGCTTGCTTTAGTAATTGAATTTGATATGTTTAAGTATATCATGTGCTTTAAAGAGTTTCCATCTTTCCCGCTTCCATCCCCTCAGATAGGTCACCTTAATTGCAGATACTTGTGCATTGGTTTGGTACTTTTTTTCCCCATTCTTTTGGGTAGATACCCATAAGTGGTATTGCTGGATCTTATGGTAAGTTCATTTTCATTCTGAGGATCTTCTATACTGTTTTTCGAAGTGGTTGCATTAATTTGCAATCCCACCAATAATGTTTCTACTTCTCCACATCCAACCAATTACAGTTTATCTCTTCCTTGGAAGTCCTTTTATTTTCCATACTGATTCCCATTTGCTGAAATCCTGACCACTAGAAGGTGAGTGACTTTGATGAGATGATTCACTCACACCCAATTTTTTTAATAAAGGTCACTGGGATCTGGAAATCTGCTGTGAGATGGGGTGAGGCAGTGGCAGCTTCAAGTACTTCCTGACCGCATGATCGCAGGGATTCACTGGCTCTTTGTTATGCAGCAGGCCTGGCCACCAGCCTTGGAGGTCCCAGCACCAGCCTTGCCACTTGGCAGGCCCTGGTACCAGCCTTGCTGCTCAGCAGGCCTGGCACCGGCCTTTCTGCTCGGCAGGCTACGTTTTCGGCCTCACTGGCCCTGATCCCGGCCTCGCTGTACAGCAGGCTCCAGTCCCCATCACTGTGAACAGGGCATCTACAGAGGTTCCCATTTATTCTTTTATAAATATATATATATATTTAAATATATATATATATATATTTTTTTTTTAGTAGGAGAAAACAGTATGTGTCTTTTGCAGAAGCTGGGAGCCCATATACCTAATACCTAGTAGCTTCCACTGAAAGTGGAGACTCACAGCTTCACTACAGAGAGCGGGATCTGCTTCTCCAAGCGCACCACTGCTCCCAGTGTAGCAGCCATGAGCGTTGAGGCCTTCTGGGATGTGCAGTGAGCCCGGCCCGGCCATCCAGGGCTCCCTCAGACGCACCCCGAACATTTTTCTTACATAGTATGTTGTCCAGAATTCCTGAGTATGTGTGGCAAGGGCAGTCTACTTTTGGGGAGATTTCTTCAAAAATTCAAGGTGTATTGGATTGGATCTGTCAGCCTCTCCTGAATACTGGCTGCTGCCGCCACTACCACCATCTTGGTCTCTCTTCTTTAATATTTTTTAATAAAAGAAAACAGTACATGCCTTTTGTAGAAGTTGGGAGCCCAAGTACTTAGCAGCAAAGCAATGGATTTTATCTCCCCACCAAGAGTGGAGGCCCACAGCTTCACCACAGAGAGCAGGATCTGCTGCTCCAAGCGCACCATGGTCCCCAGCACGGTGTGGAGGAGTGTGGTGGCCAAGATTGCCGAGGTTCCCAGGATGTGTGGCTGGGCATACCTGGCCTGGCCATACTGGGCTTCCTCCAGCATGCCCTGAACATTTTTCTTACAGAGTTTGTTGTTAAGAATTCCTGAGCATGTGCGGCAGGAACAGTCTTACTTTCCGATCTCTTCTGGGATGTTCCTCCAAAAATCACTTTTCTTGTGGTGTTGGGCGCCACACTGCCATCTTGCCTCTAATTCCTCCATTTTCATTCTTTCTCTTATATTTTAGATAGGGAGTCATGACTGGAAATGTCTCTGTATGTTGTTCCAATCAAATATTAAACCAAAATCTGTTGTCCAGGGTTTCTAAGAGAAATTCATGTCCTTTTCAGCCACTGCCAGCTGTCCCCACCTCCATCTTCTTTTTTTTTAAATTTTGAAACAGGGTCTTTGTAAGTTGCTAGGGCTGGCCTCAATCTTTTTACTTTAGCCACTCAAGTACTGGGATTTGTTTTCTGTTTTCATGCATATGCAATACCAAATGGATACCGCTAAGGTTTACAGCCAGTGTCTTCTGGAGTGATGACCTGAGCTTCACTGGGGTCTTTTGAGCAATAGCTACTAGGAGTGGGCCCTGGCCAGGTCCTCAGAGCCATTCTGCCTCCTTAGAATTATGGGCCTGTGACAGAAGAGGTGGTTTGAAAGATCTGAAAAGCTTTAGGGATTATTTTCTTGTCTTCATGACCCCCTCTATCTGTATTAATTTTAAAAAGGCTGTCTTGGTCACATTCTTGGCCTGTAATCCTAAAGAAGTCATTTTCTCCATGGTCAGCCTATGACTTTTCCAATTTTTTCCCTTCTCTTTTGATTATAAATTATGTCTTTAAGTCATGTCTGTCTTCATATATTTTTTTGTTTTAACTCCATGTTTATTTTTTTTATTTTTATCTGGATCATATTAAAAATGGTATACATTCACACAGTCCTTGGTGCCTTTCCCTTCCCATTCATGTATTTTAATGTGCACAGTTAAAAGTGTAGTTATGTGCTGGGCATGGTGACACACACTTGTAATTCCAGTACTTGGGGGCTGAGACAGGCAGATCACAGGTTGGAGGCCAGCTTTAGCAACCTAGTGAGACTCTCAGCAATATAGTAAGATTCTGTTTTGAAACAAAAAATAAAAAAAGGCCTGGGGGTGTAGCTCAGGTAGAATGCCCCTGAATTCAATCCCTAGTACGTAAGTATGTATGTATATACATATACACTACGCATATACATACATATACAGCTCCTTCAATATTTTGTTCAGATGTTTCTTATGCTAGATAGCTCCTTCATTGTTCTTGAGCTTTACCTTTTGAAAAGCCCTCAGGCTTGGACACAATTCTTCCAAATTCTTTGTGATTTTTATAGCAGGTTAACCTTATCTAGTTTTCAGTATCTTGTTCCTCATTTCCATATGAGATCTCATCAGAATTGCCTTTCACTATCTGTATTTCTATGACCTTTCTGGTCATGACCACTTAAATAATCTCTACAACACCCAGACCTTCCCTGTAGCTATTTTCTTCTTAACCCTCATCGAAACTGCTTTTTCCACCTTCGCTTCAGAACTGCCCCAGCCTCTATCTATTACCAAGTTCCAAAGTCATCCCACATTTTCTGGTATTTGTTAGAGTAACAGTCCTACTTCTCAATGCCAGTTTTCTTAGTATGTTTTCTGTTACTGTAGCAGAATACCACAGACTTGTTAACTTATAAAGAAATTTATTTCTCACTCATTTGGTGGCTGGGAAGTCCAGGCACCAGCATTTGGAGAGGGCCTTTGGGCTGTGTCTTTCAAAGGGAGAGCCTGGAAGGGTAAGAGAGCAAGCAGTGCTGAATAGGCTGTTGTAACAAGCCTATTCTTGAAATCACCAGCCTACTCTCGTGAAGTGGACATTAATCCATTAATGAGAGACCAGCCTTTTTGACCAAGTCACTTCTTACTAGACCCTACCTGTCCTACTGTTGATTAAGTTTTCAACACATGACTTCAAGGAGTCTCATTAAAATCATAACACACACCTAGTGCAAAGTGTCATAAGTTCTTAGAATTTTCACAAGAGAACATGTACCATAACTGACATTTGGATCAAGAAATACAATATCATCAGTATCCCTAAAAGTCCTGCTCTTGCTTCCTCCCAGTTACTACCCTTTCCCAAAGGTGACCACTATTCTGCTTTCTAACATTACAGATTAATTTTGTACTTTTTGTACTTTATAGCGATAAAATAATATAGTATATGCTCTTTAATAGTGTTCTTTTAACAAATGCTTCTGGGATACATTCCTGTTATTTCTGAATAGTATTACACTATAAATATACTGTAGTTTATTTTCTCATTTTACTCTTGGTGGACATTCGGTTTTTTACAATTTTTGTCTATTAGGAATTCTTCTACATGTATTTTTGTGAGCAAGTCTACATATATATTTCTGTTGGATTACCTATGAGTAGAATTTCTGGGTCATAATAGGTATACATGTGCACAGTATAGTTTAGCATTAGTAAATGATGTCAAACAACATTCTCAAATGATGGTAGCACATTTCCACTTTAGAAGTGTTTAAGAGTTCAGTTGCTTCACATTCTCTTACAAACTTAGCATGATCTATCCTGTAATTGCAACTGTTTTGGTGGCTAAAACTTACGGTACAATTTTTTTTCTTTTTAGTTTCTATGTGTGTTTTAACTGAGTTAGTTGACAACAACTAAACAAAAACAAGAACAGAAACAAAAATAAAAAATAAAAAGAGAAATGTTTTCTTTTTTCTTTTTTGCAGTACCGAGGATGAAACCCAGGGGCATTCTACCCTCAAGCTACATCCCAGCCCTATCTTTTATTCTTTATTTTGAAACAGAGCCTCACTAAGTAGCTGAGGCTGTCTTTGAACCGAAGTCCTCCTGTCTCAGTCTCCCAAATGCTGGGATTACAAGCGTGAACCACCACACCCTGCTGAGAAATGGTTTTTCTTAAAGGGCAAATATTACTTCTTTTGGAATGAGGATTGTGCTACAGTGTAACTCTCCGTATTGTCATGGAGAGTTACTTTTATTTGTTGCTTACTTTTTTTTTTTTTTTTGCAGTACTGAGGATGGAACCTAGGGGCATTCTACCTCTGAGCTACACCACAGTCCTACTTTTTTATTCTTTTTTGGGGGGTCTGGGGATGGAACCCAGGGGCATTTGACCTCCGAGCTACACCCCCTGCCCTATTTTTTTTATTCTTTATTTTGAAACAGGGTCTCACTATGTTGCAGAGGGCCTCAGTAAGTAGCTGAGGCTGTCTGTGAACTGCGATCCTCAGGTCTCAGTCCACCTAAATGCTGGGATTACAAGCATGCACCACCATGCCTGGCTACATTTATTCTTTACTTTGAAACGGTCTTATTGAGTTGCAAAGGGCATTACTAAGTACCTGAGGCTGGCCATCAACCTGGATCCTCCTGTGTCAGCCTCCCAAATGCTGGAATTACAAGTGTGTGCTACCATGTCCAGCTGCTGCTTACATTTTATTTTCTTTCTTCAGCTATTCTATGTGATAGTAAACATGGCCAGGCATTTAAGACTGGTTAGTATATGGGATAATAGTTCACTTAAAAAAATTAAGGCTTGTTCTCAGGCAGCCTCAGCTACTTAGGCCCTCTGCAACTTAGTGAGACCTGTTTCAAAATAAAAAAAATAGGACTGGGAGTGTAGCTCGAAGGTAGAGTGCTCCTGGGTTCAATCTCCAGTACTGCAAAAAAAAAAAAAAAAGTTTTTGATATTTCATATTTCTTTCTTTTTTTTTTTTTTGCAGGTTTGGAGGTGGAACCCAGGGGCATTCGCCTCTGAGCTATACTCCCTGCCCTATTATTTACTCTTTATTTTGAAACAGGGTCTCACTAAGTTGCCGAGTGCCTCACTTAGTAGCTGAGGCTGTCCAAGAACTGCGATCCTCCAGTCTCAGCCTCCTGAATGCTGGGATTACAAGCTTGGGCCACCACGCCTGGCAACATTTCATAATTCTTTTGTACCTTTTTTTCTCTAAAGCTGAAATGTGATTTTTGTTCAACTAAATTATTTTTTGTTTTGTTTTGACATGTGTTGCTGAGGCTGGGCTTGAATTCAGTATTCTCCAGCCTTAGCCTACTGAATAGCTGGGATTACAGGCATGTGCCACCCTGCACAGCTAGAACTTTTGATATTTTGACAGAATTCTAATATTTTCAATTTGCTAAATTTTCATAAGATGAAAATCTTCAAGGTGCTCAGTTTTTTTTTTTTTCTGGCGTCTTTAAAAAAATTTTTTTATTGGTGCATTATATTCATACATCATAATGGGGTAAAAAACTTGTATGGACATACATGTACACATTGCCCATTTAGTCCCTACCCAGTTCCCACCCCGTTCCCTTCTTATCCCATGCTTGGCTTAGTGGTTGACTTCAATATGTTTAAGTACATTGTGTGCTTTAGAGAATTTTCTTCTTCCTTCCTCCCATCCTCTCATTTAGGTTGTCTTGTTTGCTCCTCTATAGGATTTCCTTTTTCATCTAGAGTTCCTCCTATGACACATTTCTCCTTAGCTTTCACATATTAGGGAAAGCATCCGATTTTCTTATTTTTTGCGACTGACTAATCTCGCTTAGCATAATGTTTTCTCCAGCTCTATCCATTTCCCTGAAAATGATATAATTGTTTTTTTTTTATGGCTGAGTAAAATTCCATTGTGTACATAGCCCACAGTTTTGTAATCCATTTATCTGTTGATGGACATCTGGCTGGTGATATAGTTTGGCTATGGTGAATTGTGCAGCTATGAACATAGATACACATGCATTAGTTTGGTAGTTTGGTTTACTTTCTTTTGGGTAGATAACCCAGAAGTTAAATTGCTGGATCGAATGGTAGATTTGTTCCCATTCTTCTGAGGATTCTTCATACTGTTGTCCAAAGTGGTTGCACTAATTTGCGATCTCACAAACAGTGTTTTAGAGTTCCCACTTCTCCACATCCTCGCCATCATTTGTTGTTGCTTGTGTTTTGAATGATTGCCATTCTAGTTGGAGTTAGGTGAAATCTCAGGGGAGTTTTGATTTGCACCTCTCTGATTGCCAGTGATGTTGAACATTTTTGCATGCATTTATTGGCCATTTGAATTTCTTCTTTCGTGAAGTGTCTATTTAGTTCGCTTGCCCTTTTTTTTTATTGGATGATTGTTTTTTTAGTGTTGAGTTTCTTGAGTTCTCTGTATATTCTAGATATTAGTCCTCCATCACAGGTGAGGTGGCACAAATCTTCTCCCATTCTGTTGGCTCTCGATTAAGGTTCTTGACAGTTTCCTTTGCTGAACAGAAGCTCTTCAGTTTCATGCAATCTCACATATTGATTTGTCTCTTAATTTGTTGTGCCTTTGGGGTCTTGTTGAGAAAGTGTTTATCTGTGCCTGTGTGTTGCAGTGTTGGACCTATGCCCTCTTCAAGGAGCTTCAAGGTCTCTGGTTTGATTTCCAAGTCTTTGATCCATCTTGAATTGACTCTTGTGCAGGGTGAGAAAGTGGGATTAATGTCCAGTTTTCTGCGTATGGTTAACCAGTTTTGCCAACACCATTTGTTGAAGAGGCTATCTTTTTTCCAGTGTATGTTTTTGGCCCCTTTGTCAAAAATCCATTGGCTGAAAGTGTGTGAGCTTGTTTCTGGGTCTTCTATTCTGCTCTGTTGGTCTATGTATCTCTTTTTCTGCCAGTACCATGCTGTTTTTATTACAATGGCTTTGTAGTATAGTTTAAAGTCAGGTATTGTGATTTTTCCTGCATGGTTTTTGTTGCTGAGAACTACTTTGGCTATTCTGGGCTTTTTGTTATTCCAAATAAAAATTTTTTTTTTAATTTCTCATCAAATTTTTTATTGGTGCATTTTAATCATACATCTTGTTGAAGTTCAGGGTGATAGAGGCATATGTGCACACTGAGCCCTCCCCCAGTTTCCCATCCCCCACCCCTTCCCAAGCTCAGCATAGTGATTGGATTTGATGTTTGTGGATGTTCTCATCAAATTTTTACTCACTAATTTTAGCATCCTTTACTGGACCTTGGCGGCAATAATTATTATTGCAATGAATGCTTAAGGGTAATTATCTATCTCTCATTTTTTTTTACAACTGTTAATTGCAATTCTTTTTTTTTAATTTTATTTTATTGGTGCACTGTATTCATACATCATAATGGGATACAAACTTTTGTAGACATACATGGACACATCACCCAGTCTGCCCCCACCCGATCCCCACCCCATTCTCTCCTCATCCCTCCTTCCCATGCTTGGCTTAGTGGTTGACATCTAGTATTATAGCAATTTATCCAAAATTAAAAATGATAATCTCACATAACAGTTTCATTTGTCTGATACAAAGCTTTTGATGACTTAAAGATAACATTTCAATATTTCTTTTTGCTTTCTTTCTTACCAGAGGATATTTTTTTTCTATTTTTTTTAGGTGAAACTATCATATATTTCTATATTTTTCAGAAAGAAATCTATCCTAATATGGAATATGGATTCTAGATACCCAAAACGATCTTGGAAAAGAACAAAGCTAGAAGATGTATATTTTCTGATTTCAAACCATATAAAGCTACAATAATTGAAACAGTGTAGTACTGTTCTAAAGACAGATATATAAACCATTGGAGTTAAATAAAAGCCTAGAGCTAAATTCTTCCCTATATTGTCAAGTTATTTTTGACAAGGTTTCCACGAACATTTGGTGGTGGAAATAATAATCTTTTAACTAAATATTGTTGAAAAATAATAATTACATGGAAATGAATAAAATTGGACCCTTACCTAATCCCATATACAAGTATTAACTCAAAATAGATAAAAGACCTAAATATAAATCTTAAGACTATAAACTTTTAGAAGAAAATCTGGGTCATAAAACCTCCCAACATTTAAATTGGCAGTGATTTCTTGGATATGATTTCAATGGCACAGGCAACAGAAGAATATACAAACTCCCTAAAAAATAAAAAAATATTGTATATCCAAAGACAATGTAAACAGAGTTTAAAGTTACAAATAGAATTGGATAAAATATTTCCAAATGCTATATCTGAAGGTATATTAATATTCCAACTAGAAATCCTAAAAAATAACAACAATAAAGGCAAACAATACAATTTAGAGATATGTAAAAGACTAACATAAATAATGAATCTCCACAGATAACCAATCTTAGTTGTGTGTTGGATGGAACCTCTTGTTTCTCTGGTTCTGGTGTGTGTTACCTATTTCTTCTTTGTAGTTAATCTCTTTGAGTATTTTCTCTAGTGCTGGTTTTGAAGACATAAATTCCTTCAGTTTCTGTTTGTCATGGAAGCTTCTTATTTCTCCATCTAATTTGATAGAAAGTTTTGCTGGGTAGGAAATTTTTGGCTGGAAGTTGTTTTCTTTCAGAGTTTGGAATATGTTACTCCAAGCCCTTCTGGCTCTTCATGACTTGGTTTGGGAAGTCTGGAGTGATTCTAATTGGTTTGCCTCTGAATGTCACTTGGCCCTTTGTTTTTGTTGCCTTTAAGATTCTCTGCTTGCTTTCCACATTGGTCATTTTGACAATTATGTGGCGTGGGGATCCTCTTCTTCGATCCTGTCTAAAGGGAGTTCTATAAGTTTCCTGGACCTGTGTATCAACCTCTTGCTCTATGTTTGGAAAATTTTCTGCTATTACTTCCTTGAAGAGATTGTTGATCCCTTTGGTATCATTTTCTTTTCCCTCCTCTATTCCACTTATTCTGAGGTTAGCTCTCTTAAAATGGGCCCATATTTCTTCAATATCAGATTCCTGCTGTCGGTTTTTTTTTTCTAAATTAGAAACTATGCGTTCATTTTTAGAATGATCATCTTCAAGAAGCGAGATTCTATTCTCCATGTGGTCTAATCGGTTGTTTGTGCTCTGAATTGAGGCCTTTACTTCATTAATTGCATCCTTTATCTCTTTTTGGCTCTCTCTGAGTTCTTTTCGAAGCACCTCTATTATTTCTACAGTTATTTTCCTGATTTGATCTTCTAGAAATCTCTGATTTTCTGTTTTATCGGGTTCTGATGTTGTGGGGTTGTGGGCATTCATTGCTCCAGTGTTATTCCTCTTTCCCATGATTTCGGAAGTTTGTGCCTTCTCTGGGTTCTTCCCTTGGGTCACTATGACTTCACTTAAGGTGCTCTGGATCTCGAGTCAGTAGTATCTCAGACCCCACTACTCCTTTACTGGGTTGTATCACAGAGTCTCCGACCCAGGGAGTCGATAGAGGCTGCTTTAAACTATGGGGGGTGCCAGGTTGCACGTTCTCCTATGTGATATCTCTGCCACCTCCACTACCCCACTGGGTCAAGTCCCAGGGAGTACAGTACTGGGATTTCTCCTCTGTGGCCCGCAATTTGACTCACTGTTCTTGAGTACGCAGATGTAGCTGTACTGGACTCGGTGAATTCACTGCTGCTGCCGCCGGTGGCAATATGGCACCGCTGTCATGCCCTCCGCCGTGAGGCTGGAGTATTTTTTCTTCTCTGGTTTTGAGTTCCACTTTGAGTCCCTGCAGTGTGTGCTGAGCTCAGCCACTGGGAACTTTAGATACTCTCTGCGCCGAAAGATCCCGCCTGGCTGTTCCGCAGCGGCTCACCTTGGCTTGCTGTAGCCGTCCGATGAATTCGCTGCTGCCGCTGGCAGTATGGCGCTGCTGCCGCGTCCTCGGGCGTGAGGCCGGTGTATCTCCTCTGTGGCTCTGAGCTCTGTTCTCAGTCCGCTTTCTCTCTGGAGCCTGGTGGTTTTTTTGTTTCTCTGGTGATGGTGTTTTCTGGCTATGAAAGGCGCTGATTTTGTGGTAATGGAGATTGTTTGTTAGCGGGGCTCTTAAGCCCCGCTTTTCTCGGTCGCCATCTTCCTGGAAGTCCTCCAAATAAATTTAAGGACTGATTTTTCTATGTCTGTGAGGAATGATAGTTGTAAATGGTAGTTTAATGGGCATTGCATTGAATCTGTAGATCACTTTTGGAAGGATGGCCATTTTAATGGTATTTATTCTGCCAATCCATGAACATGGAAGATCTTTCCATCTTCTAAGATCTTCTTCAATTTCTTTTTTCAGTGTTTAATAATTTTCTTTGTAGAGATCTTTTACCTCCTTGGTTAAGTTTATTGCTAAGTATTTTATTTTATTTTTTTTTTGTAGGAGATCCTGAGTGAAAGTGTTTTCTGAATTTTTTTAGTGGATTTTGGTTGGTGTGCAGAAAAGCTTCTGATTTTTTAAGATTGATTTTGTATCCAGATACTTTGCTGAATTTGTTGATTAGTTCTATAAACCTTTTGGTTGAGTGTGGTTGGATTTACTAAATATAGTATCATGTCATCTGCAAATAGTGAAAGTTTGAGTTCTTCTTTTCCTATTTGTACTCCTTTGATTTCCTTTTCTTGCCTTATTGCTCTGGCTAGAGTCTTAAGTACTATATTGAAGAGAAGTGATGATAATGGATATCCTTGTCTTGTTCCTGTTTTTTTTTGGGAATTATTGAAGTAAGGTGCTCAGGTTTTATTTTTTGTGGTACTGGGGTTCCTGGAAACCCTTCTACCTCCGGGCCACACTCTCAGACCTATTTTATATTTTTATTTGGAAACAGGATCTCTTAAGCCAGCAAGGCTGGCTTCGAACCTGCGTGATCCTCCTGTCCATGCCTCCCAAGTGTGGAGATTACAAGTGTGTGCCACCACGCCCGGCTAAGGTGCTCAGGTTTTAGCAGGTAAAATATGTCAATATATGTATTTTATGGCTGGGTATGGTGGTGCACACTTTTAATTCCAGCATTCAGGAGGCTGTGATGGAGGATTTTGGTTCAAGGATAGCTTCAGCTACTTAGTGATGCCCTTCACAATTTAGTGAGACTGTGTTTAAAAATAAAAAGACTAAGAGCTGGGTGTGGTGGTGCACACTTATCCCAGTACTTGGGAGGCTGAGACAGGAGGATCTCACAGGTTCGAAGCCAGCCTCAGCTAATTAGTGAGGCTCTCAGCAGCTTAGTGAGACCCTGTTTCCAAATAAAATATAAAAAATAGGTCTGGGAGTGTAGCCTGGAGGTAGAAGGCCCCTGGGTTCCTACCCCAATACCATAATACATAAATAAATAAATAAATAGTAAAAAAAAAAAAATAGGGCTGGAGGTGTAGCTCGGAGGTAGAATGCCCCTGGGTTCTGTCCCCAGTACCACAAAGGGGAAAAAAAAAAATATACACACACATATATATTTTATATGCCTTGCTTTATTTGAAAATAGGTATATTTTATCAAAATGCAGTTTTTTTTTTTTATGTTTCACTAGTGAAGGCTTTGGAATAAGATGTATCTCAGGTGGAATCTTCATTCCTTTACTTACTAGCTTTGTGGCCTTGGGCAAAATTTTAACTTTTAAACCTCAGATTTTCTCATCTCAAAAATGGAGATTGGAGCTGGGCTCTAATAACTGCAGTATAGTATCACACCAGCATTGATTGCTACAGCCCACCTATCTTATTCACATTTCCCTAGTCTTATTAACACTTATGTGGGTGTGTAAGGGCAGTGTTCTGTCCTGACTATGTTAGTGGGGACTCAAACACAGATCTCATCAAAGTCCACAGAGTAGAGAATACAGAAATACACACAGCCAGGTATGTGTATTTTTATTTTTTCATGTGCTATGTATTTATGTATTTATTTATTTAATGGTACTGGGGATGGTTCCCAGGGGTCTTCTGCCTCTGGGTTACACTCCCAGACACATGCACACACACATTTTTAAATTGTTTTGTGGTACTGGGAATTGAACCCAGGGGCATTCTATTTCCGAGGTACACCCCCAGCCCAAATTTTTTTGTTTTTTTGGGTCTGGGGATGGAACCCAGGGGTATTCAACCTCTGAGCTACACCCCCAACCCTAGTTTTTTATTCTTTATTTTGAGACAAGGTCTCACTAAGTTGTAAATGCCCTCACTAAGTAGGTGAGGCTGTCCACGAACCATGATCCTTCTGTCTCAGCCTCCCTAATGTTGGGATTACAAGCGTGCACCACCATGCCCGGCTCAGCCCTATTTTTTATTCTTTATTTCGAAACAGGTCTCATTGAGTTGCAAAGGGCCTCACTAAGTAAGTAGCTGAGGCTGTCTGCAAACTGTGATCCTCCTGTCTCAGCCTCCCAAATGCTCGGATTACAAGTGTGCACCATCATGCCAGTCTTATTTTATATTTTGTTTGTAAACAGGGGCTCACTAAGTTGCTGAGAGCCCCACTAAATAGCTGAGGCTGGCTTTGAATCTACGTTATCCTCCTGTCTCAGCCTCCCAGGTACTGGGGTTACAAGTGTGCACCATCACGCCTGGCTTTGTGTGTATTTATGTATGTCTTCTGTAGATTTTGATGATATCTATGTTTGTGTTCCCACTAGCATAGTCAAGACAGAACAGATCTCCTTACCTACTCTTTGCCTTTTCATAACTTGTTTTCCTTCCTAACCCTTGACAACCACTAATTTGTTCTTCATTTCAATCACTTTGTCACTTCAAGAATGTTCTAAATGGAATTATATAGTATGTAATGCTTCAAAATTAACCTTTTTTAAAATTCAGCATAACTCCTTTACGATTTAGTTATGTGTGTCAAAAATTATTTTTAAAATTAGTTTGTTTCTCTCTTTCCCTCCCTCACCCTTCCTTCCTTCTTTGTTTGAACCCAGGGGCATTCTAACACCATGTAGACACCCAGCCCTGTTTTGTTTCTGTTTTAAGTTTTCATTTATTTATTTATTTATTGAGGCATTGAGGCTACAACCCAGGGGCATTCTACGTCCAAGCTACACCCCAAGCCCTATTTTTTATTCTTTATTTTGAAACAAGGTCTCACTAAGTTGCAAAGGGCCTCACTAAAGCAGCTGAAGATGTCCTCGAACCTGCAATCCTCCTGTCTCAGCCTCCTAAGTACTGGAATTATAAGCACACACCATCTTGCCTGGCTTACCTGACTTGTGTTTTAACTTGTAAAATTTATATCTATCTTCATTTTGGATAATTTTTTCACTTTTTTCCTTTAGGTGCTAAGGCAGGGCCTGTTTATGCGAGGCAAGTATGCTACCACTGATCTACATCTTCAAGAGCAGTATTTTTTTTTTTTGTGTGTGTGTGTGTGTGTGTGTGTGTGTGTGGGTCTGGGGATGGAACCCAGAGGCGTTTGACCTCCGAGCTACACCCCCTGCCCTATTTTTTATTCTTTATTTTGAAACAGGGTCTCACTAAGTTTTAGAGGGCCTAACTAAGTAGCTGAGGCTATCCGTGAACCACAATCCTCCAGTCTCAGCCTCTCAAATGCTGGGATTACAAGCGTGCGCCACCATGCCTGGCTAGCAGTATTTTTTTTAAACATGTTTTTCTTTAGGCATTTTTGTTTTTGTGTGTAAAACTACTAACACTTACATTACCTAGAAATAGTATTTTAAAAACTTTGTGAAAAGCCAGGTGTGGTGGTACATTCTTGTAATCCTATCACTTGGGAGGCTGAGACAGGACAATTGCACAGGTTCAAAGCCAGCCTCAGATACTTAGGTTCTAAGCAACTTAGTGAGATGCTGTTTCCAAATAAAATGTAGGTCTGGGAGTATAGCCTGGAGGTAGACAAGCCCCTGGATCCCACCCGTAGTACCACAAAAAAAAAAAACCAAAACTTTGTGAAAAGCTTGGTGTGGTAGCACACATTTGTAATCCCAGCATTTGGGAGGCATAGACTGGAGGATTGTGGTTATTGAGGACAGTCCAGCTACTTAGTGAGGCACTTTGCAACTCAGTGAGACCCTGCTTCAAAATAAAGAATAAAAAATAGGGCTGGCTGGGGGTGTAGCTTGGAAATAGAATGCCCCCCCCCCCGCCCCCTGTTTCATCCCCAGTAGCACCAAAAGCAAACAAGCAAACAAACAAACAAACTTTGTGAAGAATGCTGGGTGTGGTGGGCCATGTTTATAATCCCAGTATTTAGGAGGCTGAGACAGGAGGATCAAACTCCTCAACAACTTAGCGAGGCCCTCCCCTGTAACTTAGAGTCTGTTTTCCAATAAATAAAATTGGACTGGGGGTTTAGCTTGGAGTTAGAACTCTGGGTTCAATTTCCAGTGCCATACACCCATCCCTCAAACCTTTCTGAAGTGCTGAGCATGGTGACCCACGCCTTTAATTCCAGTACTTAGGAGGCTGAGATAGGAGGATTGCAGGTTCTTGGCCAGATTTAGCAATTTAGGCCCTGCAACTTAAATAGGGCTGGGAATGTAGCTCTGTTTTGAGAATGTAGAGGTAGACTGCCTCCAGGTTCAATCCCCAGTAAATCCCTTTCCCCAAACTTGTGACAGACAGCATTTTAAGGAGCATTATTGACATTTGTATATTAATTCTTTTATCTATTTTGTGTCTAGTTTTTATTCTAGTTTAGTCTGCTTATTTGTTCATTGATTCATTTGCACTGTAAAGGGGATGGAACCCAGGGCCTACTGTTAAGGTTTTAACAGTGTTGTGGGCTCTTTTTCTCAATTCAAATAAAATTTATTGAATTAGAAATTCAAAACTGAGCTGGGCGTGGTGGCACACTCTTGTAATCCCAGCATTTGGGAGGCTGAGACTGGAGAATTGCGGTTCCTGGACAGCCTCAGCTACTTAGGCCCTCTGCAACTCACTGAGACCCTGTTTCAAAATAAAGAATAAAAAATTGGTCAGGGGTATAGCTTGGAGGTCAGATGCCTCTGGGTTACAGACCCAGACCTGCAAAATAAATAAATAAAAAATAAAAATAAAAATAGGGTTGGGGATGTAGCTCCGAGGTAGAATGTCCTAGTGTTCTATCCCAAGTATCATAAAAACAAAAAACAAAAACTAACAGGCAGTTTGGTTGCAGCTTCAAACAAATCTTTATTACAAAGTAGGAAATAGAGAAGGCAAGAAAAGCATCATGCTGCTGGAAAATGTAACTCTTCCCCCCTTAGGCCCCAGGTCTTCTTGGAGATTTTTTTTTTTAATTGGTATGTTCTTATCAGTGTTACCAGGGCAACAGGCTAGTAACTTATTTCTTAGCCAGGTGGTGCCTCTTTGTCTCTGGGCAGTGCAGGGGTCAGCAGTCTACCTTGTTTCTACCTCTATTGTATTGGGCTATATTGGTTTCTCATCAACTATGGGGCTTTGAAGTAACACCGATATTAGTTTTCCATACCAAGGCTGAATCACAAGGAATAGGAGGGAAACAGAGGCACTAGTCAGTGTGTAATTTCTTTAATTATTATTATTATTATTTTTGGTGGTACTAGGGATGAAACCCAAGGACATTCTATCTCCGAGCTACACTCCCAGCACTATTTTTTATTCTTTATCTTGAAACATAGTCTCACTGAGTTGCAAAGGGCCTAAGTGGCTGAGGTTGTCTAAGAACTTCAACCCTCCAGTCTCAGCCTCCCAAATGCTGGGATTACAAGTGTGTGCCACCATACCTGGCTTGGTGTATGTAATTTCTAAAAGCAGGGCATGAGGCCCTTGCTACCTTTATGGCCAGGCTGAGCCACTGGGACCTTGGGGCTTTAAATTGTTTTTATATATTTGTAGAGCTATAGGCTTTAATTACCTCTACAATGCTCCTAAATTTCTCTATGTTTCTAGGGCTAAAGACTCAAATTGCCTTTACATTCTTGTTATGGGTTAATCATTAAGGCAAAGGGCAGAAAGGGGTGTCAACACTGCTGCCTCTCCCTGCCTGAGTGTCTGGGCAGCACCCAGACTCTGATTGCCTCTTATATTTTATTGAGAATTTATACTGGGGATATTTTTTCAATACTGACACACCTAGTACCACAAAATAATATTACTATTAGTGGTTATTTAATGAGTCTTTTGTTAATCTATATTCTTTATCTTTTAAGATACTTTCAGAAATTTCAAGTAGAACATGATAGAGCTAGATATAGCTGGAAAGTATATTATCATTTGGCTTGATTTTCTCATTTTGCTCATCTGTTCATAAATCTATTCTGTTTTAATATTGCTGTTTCTGAATCTGATTGTATACTTTTTTGAATTAAGATCAGAGGTGAAGGGCAAAAACAAAGCAATCCAAAAAACGAGTGTGGAACCTTTTACATTTTATTTTTAGTACTGGGGATTGAACCCCTTGTGTATGCCAAGCAGGTGCTCTATCACTGAACCACATTTATAGCCTAGGGCCTTTCAAATTCCCTGAGTGGCCGGGCATTGTGGCACATGCTTGTAATCCCAGCATTTGAGAGGCTGAGACAGGAGGCTTCTGGTTCGCAGACAGCCTTAGCTACTTAGGCCCTTTGCAACTCAGTGAGACCCTGTTTTTAAAAGAAAGAATAAAAAATAGGGTTGGGGGTGTACTTGGAGGTAGAATGCCCCTGGGCTCAATCCCCAGAACAGCAAAAAAAAAAAAAAAAAAAAAAAAAACCCGAATGATTTTATATGGCTCATTAACTGTATTATTAGCAATAATTTGCTATTTCTGCGGACGAGTCTCCTTGGCAAATATAGGGTAGGGAATCTTCTTTGTAGTTCTCAAAGCTTTGGAAAATAGGTAAGGTAGCTTTTGAAAGGTTGAACTGGGGGGTGTTGGGGCTTGGGGAAACGCGAAGGAGGCAAAGCACCCACCAGGGTAACGAAAATTGGCTTTAATCTGAAAGAACTCGGCACCTTGGAGTTCGGGGCAAGTTCAGCGGGTAGGGGAAGGGACCAGTGAGCCATCCAGGCTCTGCCTGGAGAGTTGTGGGTAGTCCGGATAGGCCCACTGAGTCGCCCACGTGGGGGGCTGGAAATGATCCTGCTTTCAAGCCCGTCTTTTGGGGGGTGGGATTAAGCTTGGGAACGCTGATTCTCTCGCGATCTCAAGTATGGCTTGTGGTACCTGGAATCTAGTGATATCTCCACTTCCAGGGCTCCGCCTCCTGTCCCCGCTGCGAGGGAGGAGAGAGCCCTGACTTATCAAAGCGTTTTTTTTTTTTTTTTTTTTTTTTTTTTTTTTTGTGGTACTGGGGTTCCTGGAAGCCCTTCTACCTCCGGGCTACACTCCCAGACCTATTTTTACATTTTTATTTGGAAACAGGGTCTCCTAAGCCAGCGTGCGCGGCTGGCTTCGAACCTGCGCGATCCTCCTGTCTCTGCCTCCCAAGCGCGGGGATTACAAGTGTGCGCTACCACGCCCGGCCTTATGAAAGCTTTTAAACAAAAATGTCAGTAAAGTCCTCATATATATTATAAAAACAATATATATAGTTAGGGTCTTTGAAAAAAATTGTGGCAAATATTCTGCTTAGTGTTTTGGACTAATAGGTAAAACTTAATTAGATAATTTTATTATTTGTAATACTGGCGATTGAACCCGGGGCACTCTATCATTGAAATACATTCCCAATTTTTAAAAAAATACTTATTATTTTTATTTTGAGGCAGAGTCCTGCTAAGTTTCCTAGGTTGACCTTGAACTGGTGATCTTTCTGCCCCAGATAGTGGGGTTACAGGATGTACTACCATGACTGGCTTTATTAATTAATTCAGTAATATTTATTGAGCACTCTAGATATTAGGATATATTAGTGAACAAAGTAGATTAAAGATACTTCCTTTGTGGGTAAGGCACACTGTATTTAGTGGGTAAGGCACTGTATTTGTAAACATAACTCTTAATAATTTTATAGTAGCTGGGCGTACTGGTGTACGCTTGTAATCCCAGTATTTGGGAGGCTGAGACAGGAGGATCATGGTTTGCAGACAGCCTCAGCTACTTAGCCCTCTGCCACTTAGTGAGATCCTGCCTCAAAATAAAGAATAAAAAATGAGGCTGGGGGTGTAGCTTGGAGGCAGAATGCCTCAGGGTTTCATACCCAGTACCACTAAAATTACATGTGAGATATATATTAGACATTAACATGGAGTTTTTTTTTTTTATTCTTTATTTTGAAGCAGGGTTTCACTAAGTCACGGAGGGCCTCACTATGTAGCTGAGGCTGTCCACGAACTGCGATCCTCTGGTCTCAGCCTCCTGAATGCTGGGATTACAAGTGTGCACCACCTCTCCCGGCTAACATGAAGATTTTGATTAACTAGATTTGAATTTGTAGTTCTTGGGACATTGGACATTGGGAATAAAAATGGAAATTTCAAGCCATAACAATGTTTATAACAGTGTTAAAAGGCTTGGTCTGAATTAGATCATGAAGGAATGTGGCTTCTATAAAAACTTGAGAGCTCTCTTGATTCCGACCTTCTTGATATGAGAGCAAAGCTTTTTTTCTCCCTCTCTCCACTTCTTACTCCTATGACCTGAGTTCCTGGATCTCACAGCCAAAATCGCTAAGCCATGAAAAATGAATGGAGTTCTGAGGTTATTTAATCCACCCTGTTAAATCATGTGTGAAATTCTGAATATCCTATGGCTAAATCTTTTTGGCTGAACTAAGATACGACTTACTTTGAGAGATCTTCTAAGACTCCCACATAAAAGATGAATTTAGATATGCTGGAAAAATAGATCAAAGGAAGGAAACTGGGCAGGTATTGAACTTGAAAGTTCCTTTGTAAGAAATGAATAAAGGAACTAAGGACTTCGAGACTGGAGAAGATTCCGGTTGTATTCTATAAATGTTCTACACAAAAAGCAAGAGAACACAGCATTTATTCATTTACTAAATGAGAATCTCTTGTGAGCTCCCTGTGTTGAAGTAGTATGCACTAGACACTGGGTGCTGAAGAACTCACTCAAAATTCTGAAATGAAAATTAGAAGAAGGGGATGGAATTCCAGAAAGAAGATGTAAACTTTATGTTTTTGTGTTTGGTACTTCCACAAAGACTTTATCATATCACCTGGAGATCAGAGACTTGGGCATTCTCACCCTTTCTTTGCAAATGAGAAAACTGAGGTTGAGTTCACAGATGGGGAGGAGCCAGAGTGAAAATGCAAAGTGAAAATTGTTTTACTTCAAGCCTGTGTGTGTGTGTGCACGCACATGCATTTATATTATTGAGAATAGAATGTAAACCTTACTTGCTCTATTACAGTATATCCTACTAGAATTATCCAAGAAGTACATCTAGTTTTTGCTAGGTTATTCAGATTAGCTAATTTAAAAAGCTGATTATGGTTCATAAATCTTTGGCAGTTTATGAAAGACATAAAATGGCCAACTGGCATTATGTTAGCTTTTTGTTACTGTAATGAAATAGGAGGTAATCAGCTTATAAAGAAAAATGGTTAGCCGGGCGTGGTGGCGCACGCTTGTAATCCCTGCACTTGGGAGGCTGAGACAGGAGGATCATACAGGTTCGAAGCCAGCCTCGGCTACTTAGTGAGACCCTGTTTCCAAATAAAATATAAAATAGGTCTGGGAGTGTAGCCCGGAGGTAGAAAGCCTCTGGGTTCCACCCCTAGTACCACCAAAAAAAAAAAAAAAAAAAAAAAAAAGAAAATGGTTTATTTTGTTTTGTATTTTGTATTTTGGAGGTTCTAGTCCGTAATTGATTGTTCCTGGCCTGTGGTGAGTTGGTACATCATGATGGGAACACCTGGTAAAGCAAAACAAAAGAGAAAGAGGCAGAAGATAACCAGTGTCTCAGACCTCTTTGAGGGCATACCCCCAGTGACCTAAGACTTCGCAGTGAGCCCTACCTCCTCAGGGTTCATGCCACAGGGGAGATCAGGCCATTAACACATGGACTTTGGTGGGGGAACATTCAACATCCAAACCACAGAAGGCATAAGAGTTATGTAAGTTCATTAACAAGTGAATACTCTGGGCCTGGTAGGTGGCACATGCCTATAATTTCATGCCTGTAATCCCAGTATTTGGGAAGCTGGGACAGGGAGATCACAGGTTCTTGGCCAGCCTCAGCAATTTAGTGAGGCCTTTCCCAATTTAGTGAGACCCTGTTTCAAAAAATAAAAAAATACAATAGGGCTAAGGGTATAGTTTAGAGGTAGAATGCCTTTGGGTTCAATCCCCAGTATGATGTATGTATGTATGTATGTATGTATGTATGTATGTTTGTCTCTCTTTTACACACACACACACACACACACACACAGGAATACAAACAGGTTAAAACAAACATATCTTTAAGCTTTTAAGTTGAAAATATAGTTAATACTTGGTGTGGGACAAAACATTCTAATTTTTTTTTTTTTTTTTTTTTTTGCAGGTCTGGGGATGGAATCAAGAGGCATTTGACCTCTGAGCTACACCCCCTGCCCTATTTTTTATTCTTTATTATTTATTTATTTATTTATTTACTTTTTTAGGCATCCATTTTTTTTAACAATTTTTTTATTGAACATAAATAGTATACATTTACACTATATTTGGTGCCCTCTCCCCCCCTTTATTCTTTATTTTGAAATAGGATTTCACTGAGTTGCAAAGAACCTCACTAAGTAGCTGAGGCCATCCGCAAACTGCGATCCTCCAGTCTCAGCCTTCCAAATGCTGGGATTACAAGCATGCGCCACTATGCCTGGGTCCTAATTTTTTTTTTTTTTTTGATAGGGAAGATTGAGCCCAGGGTTTCATGCATGCTGATGTGTTTGACCACTGAGCTATACCCCAGCCTAATACATCCTTCATACAAGTATATGCTGGTATGACTTTTTAGAAGTTAGTATTTACTTGGGCATGGTGACCTATACCTGTAATCCCAGTACTTGAGAGGCTTAGACAAGAGGATCAGAGACTTGAGGTTAGCCTCAGCACTCAGTGAGGAGACCTTTGGCAACTTAGGCAGACCCTGTTTCAAAACAAAAAATAAAAAAGGGCTGCAGGTGTAGCTCTGAGGTAACATGCCCTTGGATTCAATCCGTAGTAGCAAAAAAAAAAAAAAAAAAAAAAAAGTCAGTATTTATTAAAATTTAAAATGCCCACATCTTTTGACACATATTTTGTGTTTGGACTCATTCTGCAGAAACACAAGATATATGTACAAAGTTTTTCATTGTAGCTGATAGGAGGTAGTGAAAAGTTGAAACAGGGACTTTCTGTATGATAGAAAACCATAGGTAGGTAGAACATGCTAGAGCTTTCTATATTGATAAAGTTGTTTAAGTGGGGGCTGGTGGGAGAAGTTATCAAGAATGTAGATAGTAGTGCTATTTAAAGAGATGCGTAAGAAGACCTAGAGGCATGCATGCTGAGTTGGTGTCTCAGTCGACACCACTATAACCTAGAGACCTGTCCTTGTCACTTTGGAGGGAGAAAGACCTAATTTGTTCATGGTTTCTGTGGGGGATTTTGGGTTTTAGTCTGTGTGAGCTGGGTGACCTTGGATTTCAGCATAGTGGGGAGAAGGAGAGAGCAAGGCTTCACTCTCACATAGTGGTCGCCAGAAGCAAGACAGCAAGCAAGGTAGTGGGGCCAGAGACAGGAGAGTTTCCAAGGCCACACTCCCAGGAACCCACTTCCTCGGCTGTACTCTACAGGCCCCGGCCACCACCCAAGTAAATAAAATATATGTCCACTCTGTATCTAACCGTGATCGTTGTTATCATATATTAGTTATTTATTTTTGTGGAACTGGCAATTGAACTCAGGGACATTCTACCTCTGAGCCTAACCCCTGTCCCTATTCTTTTTATTCTTTATTTTGTAAAAGGGTCTCACTAAGTTGTTTGAGGGCTTCACTAAGAAGCTAAGGATGGCGTAAACCTGTGATCCTCCTGTGTCAGCCTCCCATGTACTGAGATTATAAGCGTGTACCACCACCCCTGGCAGTATTAGTTATTTCTGTGTTAGCATTTTGGGAGACATTCATTTCTATATTTTTGGACTTTTTTGTTTTTTCTTTTAAATTAAGTAAAAAAAAAAAAATCAATACCAAAACACCAACCACACCAAAAAACATACCAACACACCAAAAAACCAAAAACACACAAAAATCCAGTTATACCTGTTACGGTTAAATATGTTGCAGTGGGAGATGTTATGGTTGTGGGGAAATTGTTCCCGGGGACCCATGTTAGGGTCCTGGACACAGTTTCCCTCAAACCACAACAAAACCCAAAACAACCAAAAACAGAAAAACAGTGGGTTCTTGTCCTGAGCTAAGGTTAAAAACACGTTAGCTCAGACTCTTGCTGAAGATTTAAAGAAGTTTATTAAAAAGATAGAAATACAGAAGACAGTTAAAGTCCCATGGGGGGCGATTGGAGATTGGAGCGAATACACCAAAGGGACACATGTGGGCTGGACTTTTTTTATACCCATGACCTCCCTGTAAGGTTCCTCCCCCAGCAAGGCATGGCAAGGTGTCTCCTATCACGAAGGTCACCCCTCCTCCCATCCTAGCTAGCTTACCTAATCATGTAGATCTGTCTTTAGACCGAGAAAGGCCTAGTTCCCCTCTCCTATTAACTTGCTAATTACTTTTAGCTAAGTCAATCTAAGTTTCAGTAGCTGTTTGCTTCCTGACCAAAGCCAAGCCTTTCTCCAGGTCTGCCATTTTGACACAATTATTTCTGAAATTATATCTATTAATAATCAGAGCTTTCTTGCCGGGCATGGTGGCACACGCTTGTAATCCCCATGCTTGGGAGGCTGAGACAGGAGGATCATGCAGGTTCGAAGCCAGCTGCACTGGTTTAAGAGACCCTGTTTCCAAATTAAAAAAAAAAAAAAAAAGTATAAAAAAATAGGTCTGGGAGCATAGCCCAGATAGAAGGGTTTCCAGGAACCCCAGTTCCACAAAAAAAAAAAAAAAAAAAAAAAAAAATCAGAGCTTTCTAAAATCTTAAGCCATTCCCAATACTGGTACAATACCCTACCTTCTAGAGGTTGGCTTACTATAGGATTTAGCAAAGGAATTGAAAATGCATGCAGTTTTCTGGATAGTTTTCCACAATTCAGCATTAGTTTTCCCAGTTCTTTGTAAACCATGGTTTGGGTGATCTTAAACTGATACTTTGCATGATAAATAAACTGGTTTTTAGAAATAAAAATTTTATCTTAATTATTAAATTTGAAACCTCTTTTGCTCAGAAAACAAGAACAATTGGGAAACTTTGAAAATATTTATTTCTTTAATTGGAAACTTTTAATTTTTTAGGAAAAAGGAATAATCTTGGTATAGAGTCCAAACTAAAACTTTTTTATTAGAAAACATTTTTTTCCCCAGTAAATACTCATTTAAGAGTACTAAATAGCCTCACCTAGGAGCTCAGTTTGTTTAGCTGTTCATTGTCAACATTGTAGAAAGTTCATCTTGGAAGGCCTTCTCTCTTGCAGAACTCTTTAAGTCAACTGTTTCACCAGTCTTGCTCAAGCACTGCAGTTCCTTTCTGATTGAAAAGACCAAGTCATGATTGATAGGGAACGTGCTGGTATTGGGAAATGGCTTTGTAAAATGTATCGGAAAATAACTTTGGTGCAGCACAGACACTCAGGCAGGGAGGAGGAGGCAGCTGTTACCCTGAAGAGTTTAGAGCACTAAAAGTGATTAGCAAGAACACAAGAGTTGTAGCCCAGGGCCTTCATATTTTAAAGACAAGTTTACACAAATAAATTCTAGCAGTTAGGCTAAAATTCCCCAGTGATGCAGGAGAATGGTACATGTCTTTCTCAAAGAAGGCAGATACTCTGGCCCCTGACATTGCTAATCAAGTAATACATTTTGGGTCTTAACAAAGACCTAGGCTTGCACAGGAAACGGGTGGGCCTACATCTGCATCAGGTCAGGAGCAAATGCACTAGACAGGATGTAAGATAAGTGAGTCCTCATATTCATATCAAAAGGCTTGCCCTGAGTCACTGGGTAGGCCCACACTTAAGTTAGGAAGACTATTGGTTAGTCAAGATAGAAAATAATAAATCTTTAAGCCGGGTGTGGTGGCGCACGCTTGTAATCCCTGTGCTTGGGAGGCTCAGACAGGAGGATCGTGCAGGTTCGAAGCCAGCCTCAGCTACTTAGTGAGGTTCTCAGCAACTTAGTGAGACCCTGTTTCCAAATAAAATATAAAATAGGTCTGGGGTATATAGCCCGGAGGTAGAAAGCCTCTGGGTTCCACCCGCAGTACCACACACACACAAAAAGAAAGAAAATAATAAATCTTTATAAAAACTGTTCGGAGCTGGGCATGGTTGCGCATGCTTGTAATCCCAGTGCTTGGGAGGCAAAGACAGGAGGATTGTGCAGGTTCGAAGCCACACGCGCTGGCTTAGGAGACCCTGTTTCCAAATTTAAAAAAAGTATAAAATAGGTCTGGGAGTGTAGCCAGGAAGTGGAAAGGTTTCCAGAAACCCCAGTACCACACACACACACACACACGTTCAGTGTTCAAAAACTCCATTGTCTTATTTTTAAGGCACTCCACTACATCCCTCATTGTAGTGCCCTTCTATGCCTTCTTTCTACCTTTGTAACAATAAAATTGCTTAAGCTTACAGCAGAGCAGTTTTGGGTATTCTTTTCTAAAAGTAGCTAAGAATAAGAACCCATGGTTCCATCTTACATTGTTACAGTTTGACGTCCACATGGGGCACCATTACAGTTTTGCCGCCCCAATGTGAGGCTCCCTGGCACCATTATAATGATGGATATTTTTAAAATATTTAGGCCAAAACAGTGTATTGTTTTCAGTGGAACAGCAGAGTCTTAGCTGTTTTGAGACCCCCCCCCCCCAAGACTTGATAATAGGCATTGCTGTGGCTATATTGGTGAAAAGGTATGGCAATTTCTGTAAGGCTCAGTTTGTCACGTAGGCTATGGTTTTTAAAACATCTGATTTTTTTTCTCTGGAGGTCTTATGTAGATGATCCAGTCTTTAAACAGAATAAGTTTGCTCTGGGTACTGATTTAATTACCAAACATTTGTTGATACCTGTACTAGGTATCTTGTAGGTACTGGGGAAATACAAAAACGTATCAAGCATTATAGCATTATCTTGGCCATTTATAAACACATAATCTAGTAAAGGAGTTTGAAATTATAAATTATGGAGTGGTTTAATGTGCTGTAGGTATAGAATATATTATAAATATTGTTGAGGAATATTTTGGAAGGCTTCATGGTAGGTATTACTTGAAAGATGGGTAAAGCATACTTGATACAAAAGAAGGATATTGAAGTACATAAGAAAAGACAGATTTTTTGTTTTCTTCCTAGAACTGGGGATTGAACCCAGGGGCATTCTACTCAGCCCCATTTTTTATTCTTTATTTTGAAACAGGGTTTCACTAAGTTGTGGAGGGCCTTAGTAAGTAGCTGAGGCTGTTCTTGAACCTTCAATCCTCCTGTCCTAGCCTCCCAAGTACTGGAATTACAAGCTTGCACCACAACGCCCAGCCTAAAACACAGAATTTTGTACATGGTTTTATTCACTAGTTCTCTGATATGGCCAAAAAATAGGCTAAATTTAGGTGTTGTCATACTTTCCCCTCCCCTTTCCCCTCTCTGTTATGGGGGATTGAACTCAGGAGGATTCTGCTACTGACTGAGCTATACCTCACCCTTTTTATTTTTTATATTATTTATTTGTTTGTTTATTTATTTATTTATTTATTTATTTATTTTGGTACTGGGGATGGAACCCAGGGGCATTCTACCTCCGAGCTATACCCCCGGCCCTATTTTTATTCTTTATTTTGAAACAGGGTCTCACTGAGTTGCAAAGGGCCTCACTAAGTAGCAGCCTTGGCTGTCTTTGAACCCTGATCCTCCTGTCTCAGCCTCCCAAATTCTGGGATTACAAGTGTGTGCCACCACGCCCAGCTTTATTTTTATTTTGAGACAGATTTTCCCTAAGTTGCTTAGACTGGTCTCCAGCTTGTGTGATCCTCCTGCATAAGCCTCTTGCTGGAGTTACAGGTGCACCCCTTTCACAATCTGGTATCTCTTTGTTTTGACAACTTGATAACTTCTGAGCTTAATGTTTAGTTGAGATGTTCTTCTTAGCTTATGTTTTTGATTTAATAATTTCCATTTAATTTTTTATTTTTATGATAAGACTTAAGTTGTATCTGTGGGGGGTTTAAGGACAAATGTATTATTTGTATTTTGGAAGCCAGAAGTCTGAGTTAAGGTGTTGGTTGGATTGTTTTCTAGGAGCTGGGAGAGAGAGTCCAATCGATGTAAAAGAGAATTTTATCTAACTTCTGGTCATTTGCTGGCAATCTTTGACATCCTTAACTTACTTGTAGAAAAATTATCCCAATCTCTGCTTTCATTTTACTGTGTATGTCTATGCTGAAGTCCCCTCCCCCCTCTTTTTTTCTGGTGGATTACATCCTGGGCTTTATGCATGCACAAGCTCTCTGTCAAATGAGATATACTCCCATCTCATATACTTTTATTTTTAACTGATACATTGTAATTATACATATTTCTGGAATACAGTGTAACATTTCATTAAGTGTTTATTTGTGTAATGATCCAATCAGGGTAATCAGCATATTTATCATTTCAGACATTCATTGTTCCTTTGTGTTGGTAATATTAAAAATCCTCTACTAGGCAGGTATTTCAAGATAATTTAATCATGAGCTGGGTGTGGTGGTGCACACTTGTAATCCCAGTATTTGGGAAGCTGAGACAGGAGGATTGTGGTTCGAGGACAGCTCAGCTACTTAGTGAGGCCTTTTGCAACTCAGTGGGACCCTGTTTCAAAATAAAGAATAAAAAATGAGGCTAGGGGTGTAGCTCAAAGGTAGAATACTCCTGGGTTCATTTCCAGTACTGGGAAAAAAAAAAGTTTAATTACTGTCAACCATAGTTGTTATATTTGCTGTAGAACATTAGAAGGTATTCTTCCTATTCAGCTATACCCTGTGCCATTAATCATTCTCCATCCCTGACCTCTTCCCCACATCTTTCTCAGGCTCTGGTAACTGCTTTAGTTTTCCTTTTTAACAAAGTCACCAGTCATTCTAGATTAGGGTCTGCAAAATCACCTCATTTTAACTTACTGCATCAGCAGTGAGGTGTATACAAATAAAGTCACATTCTGAGGTGTAGGGTGTTCAGACTTCAACATAGGAAATTTTTTTAGGGGGGGGCACAGTTCAATTCCAAACAGTTCAGTGGTTAAGAAAAATGAGATACTACACATAAAATATCTAATATTATTTGACTCATTATTGGTGCTTGGTACTCCTAGGGCCTCATTTTTCTCTGTTTATCATAATGTTCAATAAGATACTTCAAAGTTAGGTGGAGATTTTAAAATATGTTCTTAATGATTCTCCATAGATACTTTCTCTTGGACTTTTTCTTTAGCTTATTGGCTTTTAGGAAAGTCCAGCATTTCAAACAGAATAGTGTCTTATCCAGCCACCTGCTTTGGTTTTAAGTCTTCTAGACAACTTCTGTGGGTTTTATAACAGATAAAATGAACTAGCCTATCTTTTCATCATTTATAGTAAAAGAAAAAATTATGAGAAAAGTTCTTCCCTAACATTTTTTTTTTAAAAATTTGGTAAATAGCAATGGGGATTGAACCCCCAGGGTTCTCTATATTGACCTTTTACTTTGAGACAGTGTCTCCCCTAAGTTGCTCAGGCTGGTCTCAAACTTGGGATCCTCTTATTTCAGCCTCCCTAGTGTCTGGGATTAACAGTCATGGGCTACTGTGCCCCCTCATCCTAGTATAGCATATTTTATACTAAGAGCATATTGGTGTTTTATCAGAAAGAGTGGATTAATTTTATAAATAATCCATGGATTCAAATGGTAATCATAAAAGTGACCACTTACTGGTCACTCTGTATCATCCAGGTATGTCAAAATACTCAGTTATTCTCACAACAACCCTGAAAATTAGATAATTATCATTCTGTTTTACATTGGAAGAAACTGGAACTTAGATTAAACATACTGTTAAAGGTCAGCAATTGGCAGCCAGCTGAAGCTGACCTCACAATCAGCTGTGTTTGCTCAAAGCCTCTGATATCCACAGTTTAATAGGGAAAGAAAGGTGGGAGTGTTGGCTGAGGCAGCTGAGCCCTTCTTGGTCCTGCACCTGTTGTACTGTTACCTGACACTTCCTAAGTGTCAGCTTTAGCATTGGAAGAATACAGGCAATAAAATACTATTTCATGGGTTTTTTTTGTTGTCTTTTTACTTTTGAAACAGGGACTCAACTGAGTTGTTAAGGGCCTTGTTAAGTAGCTGAGACTGTCCATGAACTGTGATCCTCTAGTCTCCGCCTCCTGAATGCTGGGATTATAAGTGCATGCCACCATGCCTGGCTCATGGGGTGTTTTATAAAGGTTGGATATAAGAGTCTATTTTATCTTTTAACAACTTTAAAACACTTGCACTCAAAAGAGTTTAACCAGCTGAGTGTAGTGGTGCTCCCCTGTTATCCCAGTACTTGGGAGACTGAGACAGAGGGATTGTCAGTTCCAGGCCAGACTCAGCAATTTAGGCCTTATTTCAAAATAAAAAATAAAGTAGACTGGGGAAATAGCTCAGAGTTAGAATGTCCCGGAGTTCAATTTCCAATACCAAAACAAACAAACAATAGTTTAACCAAAACTAAATGCTTACACAAATATGCTGATAGAGAATACCTGGAATCATACACTATGTGTAATTATGGATAAATACAGTGTAATCACAGATAATTTAAGTGCTTAGTTTTAGAAACATGTTAGAATTTGAGAAGTATCCTACCCTTTTTCAAATAAATGATATAAGCTGTATTAAGAGGTAGTGGTTTTAACAGTTTGAAGTAATTGAATACATTTTGGAGAAGAGAGAAGAAAAATGTAATTTATGATTATAAGATAGGATTCAAAGCAGTTTTCATGGATTATTTCAGTTTCCCCTCCACAATTCTGTAAGATGGTATTGCTTCCTTTTTTGATGAAGAAATAATATTTACAAGAGTATTTGCTCAAGGTCATAAAGCTAATAAGTGACAAATGTAGGTGTTACAATCTAACTTGAGATATTTCTTTTTTTCTATCATATATGGATCTTGAATATGGAGCCAGGTGTAGGTATAGGAATTGAATTTTCTCCATATTGTAAAGCATTGGACACTTTTTTTTTTTTTTTTTTTTTTTTTTTTTGGTGGTACCGGAGATGGATCAGGGGCATTCTACCTCTGACCCCAGCCCTATTTTTTATTCTTTATTTTGAAACAGGGTCTCACTGAGTTGCAAAGGGCCTCACTAAGTAGTAGCTGAGGCTGTCCGTGAACTCAGATCTTCCTGTCTGAGCCTCCCAAATGCTGGGATTACAAGCATGTGCCACCACACCCGGCAGCATCAGACACTTTAAGAATAGAGTTAAGGGCTGGGGGTTGTGGCTTAGTGGTTGTTTGTGTGTTTCAAATGTGCAAGGCCCTCGGCTCAATCTCCAGCCTCTCAGCCCCCCTTAAAATAATGAGTATGTAATTTTGACTAGGGGAGAGAGTTGAATAATGTTACAATTATTGTAAAGGCCTTTTTTTGGGTGAAAGTCTTTTTGTAGCAGGAGATATTTTATACCATGTTCTTTAGTCTGTTGGAAATAACTGATGTAAGGAATTCAGTTTTTTTTTTTCCCTAGATGGATACCCAGTTGTCTTAAGTCCACTTACTGAATACTCTTTTTTTTTTCCTCCTGATTTAAATAGTTTATTGAAATAACTTACAGACCACTAAATGTATTCATTATAAGTTACCAAATCAGTTCCCTCTTTTTGTGTGTGTGTGTGTGGTACCAGGGATGAAACCCAGGGGCATTCTACTCCGAGCTCCACCCTAGCCCTATTTTTTATTTTTTATTTTTTATTTTGAAACAGGGTCTCACTGAGTTGCAAAGGGCCTCACTAAGTAACTGAGGCTGTCTGCAAACTGTCACCACACCTGGCTTAGCCTTAGTCTATTTTCTGTTTACATGGTAAAATATCTGAGACCAGGTCATTTATAAATAATAGAGGTTTATCTAGCTCAGAAGTAGGAAGTCCAAGAGCATCACAAAGTGAAACAGAGCAACTTTATTTTTGTGTGATACTGGAGATGGAACCCAGGGGCATTCTAACTCAAGCTACATCCTCAGCCCTATTTTTTATTCTTAATTTTGAAACAAGGTCTCACTGAGTTGCAAAGGGCCTCACTAGTAGTTGAGGCTGTCCGTGAACTGCGATCTTCCTATCTCAGCCAACCAAATTCTGGGATTACAAGCATGTGCCACCATGCCTGGCTCACAGAACAAATTTTCTAGCTCAGTTATCTTCCCCTCTTCTTTCTCCTGTCTTCTTTTTTCTTCTTCTGTCCTGGAAATCAAACCCCAGCCTCATCTACCACCAAGCTCCTTTATTCCAGCCCTTCTCTTATTCTTATGAAGCCATTAATGCCATTATGCTTCACTCCTTACGAACTCATCTAATCCTAATAACCTCCAGAGCTTCACCACCAAATACCATTGACATTCACTTTGGGGAGCAAGTTTCCCATGCATGAAATTTGGTTGAGACTTTTTTGTGGTACTGGGGATAGAACCCAGGGATATTCTACTTCCGAGCTACACCCCCAGCCCTATTTTTTATTCTTTCTTTCTTTATTTTTCTTTGGTGGTACTGGGGGTGGAACCCAGAGGCTTTCTACCTCTGGGCTATACTCCCAGACCTTTTTTTTTTATATATTATTTGGAAACAGGGTCTCACTAAGTTGCTGGAAGCCTCACTGAGTAGCTGAGGTTGGCTTCGAACCCGTGTGATCCTCCTGTCTCAGCCTCCTAAGTGCGGGGATTACAAGTGTGCGCCACCATGCCCGGCCTTTTTCTTTATTTTTGAAACAGGGTCTCACTAAGTTGTGGAAGGCCTCACTAAGTAGCTGAGGCTGGCTTTGAACCTGTTCAATTCTCCTGTCTCAGGGATTACAAACATGCACCACCATGCCCAGCTTGGTTGACACATTTAAATCCTAACCCTTCCCTAGTCAAGTAAATTTGGGAAGCAATATTTCCTATATTTTAATTGTTATAATTTACATTTATATAAATACCCTAGGAAGTTTTATAGTAAAGAAATAGATTTTTCACCCTCCTTCAGTATTTTCCAAATTATTGGATCTCAGATGACTCTTCAGGTAACATCAATCTAGTGTGATGTATTGGGGAAATTAAATACATTAATAGGGGACAAATCTGAAATATATTTTACTCAGCTAAATTATGAAGATTTTTTTTTTCGGGTCTGGGGATGGAACCCAGGGGCATTCGATCTCCGAGCTACACCCCCTGCCCTATTTTTTATTCTTTATTTTGAAACATGGTCTCACTAAGTCGCAAAGGGCCTCACTAAGTAGCTGAGGCTGTCCATGAACCGTGATCCTCCAGTCTCAACCTCCCAAATGCTGAGATTACAAGCGTGCACCACCACACCTGACTAGCTATAAAGTTTTTTTTTAATTAGATTATGTGTACATTTATCAGTACTTCAAGTATTGTAAATTCTTTCTGAAGGTTTGAAAATCTTGATTTATGCTCCTTTTTTTAAAAAAAGGAAAGGCTATTTAGTATAGTGATAACATTGTTTTTATATCCCAGTTGTACTAGCTTGTGATTGTGGGTAAGTTATAATCTTTGAATCATAGTTTGCTTAACCATAAAATAAAAAGAGTATCAATTTTGGCACAGTTATTTATTCTGAGATTCATATCAGCATGTTCCATTTATTAATTATTCTACAATTATAATAACATTGTCCTACTACAATAACATATTATTAATTATTAATTAATTATTCCATAATGTTTCAGTAGCTATAACAAAATACCCAAGATTGAATAATTAAGAACAGAAATTTATTTCTCACAGTTTTGTAACCTGGGAAGTCCAAGATCAAGGTATGGGCAAGTTTGGTACCAGCAAGTGCTCTTTGCTACAGGTGATGCCTTGTTGATGCATCCTCACCTTCTTTTATACAGGCACTAATCCCATTCATAGAGGCTCTGCTCTTATGGCTTAATCACTTTTTTTGTGTGTGTGTGTGGTAGTGGGGTGGAACCCAGGGGATTTTCTACCTCCATAAAGTATAAAAAAGGTCTAGGGTATACTCCTAGACCTTTTTTATACTTTATTTGGAAACAGGGTCTCACTAAATAGCTGAGGCTGACTTCAAACTTGCTGTCCTCCTGTCTAGGCCTCCCAACTACTGGGATTAAAAGTGTGCACCACTACTCTCAGGTCGTCCTATTACATTATTTCAAAATATGAATTATGGAGGCACATTCAGATCATACCATTCTGCCCCTAGCACCCCAAATTTATGTCCTCCTTATATGTAAAACACATTTATTCCATCTAACTCCAAAAGTCTTTAGTTAAATTCCATCACCAACTTGAAAGTCCAGGCTCTTGTATAAATCAGATATAGGTTGAGACTCAGGCATGTTTTATACAAATTACTCTTCTTGAGCATATTGCCAAGTAATTCCAAAATAGTATGAATGGCCAGGAAAAGAATAGACATTTCTATTCTAAAAGGGAAATATAGGAAAGAAGAAAGGGACAATAGGTCCAAATTAAGTCTACAGCCCAACAAAACAGATAACATGAAATCTTGTGGTTTGAGAATAATTCTTTTGGTTCCTACTTTTACTGCACACACTGGAAGAAAGGGGTTTGGTTCCTAAGGCTTCAGAGTACCCCATACTCATAGCTTTGCTGTGTGCAGTTCATATTGCAGTTTTGATGGGTTGGACTTGGGTGCCTTTGGTTTTTCCAGGAGAAATATGAATCGGACTCTCATATACAATTACAATGTACCAATAACAAAATTATTTAAAAAACTTAATTTCTGGCCATGTTATCTCCCCACATTTTCCTTTTTAAAGTGCAGTCAGGTATTTTTATTAGAAAGCATAAGGTTTCTTCTATCAAAATTGTATATCTGGAAGGAATATAAATGGGTTTTAGTACAGTGAAAATCATTACCAGAAATTTAATTATATATTACAACAATTTTTATTTCTTTAATTTTAATACATTTTTATTGGTGCATTGTCATACATCTCAGTGGAAAAAAACTTGGGGAGATATACATGCACACATCACCCAATCAACCCCTACCCAACCTCTAACCCCTTCCCTCCCCCTCCCTCCTACCCATGTTTGGCTTTCTGATTGACTTTGATATGTTTAAGTACATCAGTACATCATGTGCTTTAAAGAGTTTTCCTTATCCTCCCTCTTATCCCCTCAGATATGTCACCTTCATTGTTCCTCTATAGGGTCCCTTCTTCATTTAGAGTCCCTCCTGTTACCCATTTTTCCCTAATTTCTTGGAAATTAAGAAAAGCATCTGATTTATTTTTTTGTGTGACATTTCACTGTAGATACCATAATTTTGTGTTCCCTTATGGCTGGGCAAAATTCCATTGTGTACATATCCCATAGTTTTGAAATTCACTCATCTGTTGAAGGACATCTTGGCTGGTTCTACAGTTTGGCAATGAACTGTTCATCTATGAACATGGTTGTTCATGCATTAGTTTGGTACTTTGGTTTTCATTCTTTTTGGTAGATACCCAGAGGTGGTATTGCTGGATCATATGGTAAGTTCATTTTCCTTCTTCTGAGATCTTCTACACTGTTCTTCAAAGTGGTTGCATCAACTTGCAATCCCACCAACAATGTATTAGAGCTTCTATTTCTCCACACCTACTCCCACTTACTGAAAACCTGACAGGATGATCCACTCACAACCAATTTTTTTTTTTTTTTAATAGAGGTCACTTGGATCTGGAAATCTGCTAAGAGATTAGGTGAGGCAGCAGCAGCTTCTATTGCTTTCTGGCCACACAGTTGATGAAACCCGCTGGCCTTTTGCTGAAGCAGGCCCCAGTTCTAGGCCTCCCAAGCAACAGGCTCCAAGCCCAGCCCACTGGCTTTTGACTGCCCTCGCCCCATGGCAGGCTCTGGGCCCAGCCTGCTGGCTCCTTACCTGGCCTCTCCCTGTGGGAGGCTCCGGCCTGGCTCACTGGCTCCGGGCCTGGCCCGCTGGCTCCAGACCTGGCCTTGCCCCGCCAACTCCAGACCCGGCCTCGCTGAGTGGCAGACTCTGGTTCCTGTCACTGTGGGCATGATGTTTACAGAGGTTCCCATTTTTCCTTCCCCATATATTTTAGTAGAAGAATACAGCATTTGTCATTTGCAGAAGCTGAGAGCCCAATTCTCTAGTAGAAATGGAGTTTATCTCTCCACTGAAAGCTGAGGCTCACAGCCTCACCATGGGAGCAAAATCCTCTGCTCCAAAAACACCCTAACCCTCAGAGGCACAGTGCAGAGGAGTGCAGCGGCCATGAGCTGAGGTGTTTCCTAGGACACCTGACACAGCAAATCAGCCCAGCAATATGGGCGGGGCTCCCTCCAACTTGCCCTGGACATTTTTCTTACATAGTGTGTTGTCTAGAATTCCTGCACCTGTGCGGCAAGAGCAGTCTACTTTTGGGGAGATATTTTAAAAAATTCAAGGTGGATTGGATTGGATCCGTCTGCCTCTCCTGAATACTGGCCGCTGCTGCTACCACCATTTTGGTTCGTCTCCGTGAAACTTTTTCTTACTTAGTGTGTTGTTCAGAGATCCTGAGCATGAGGGACAGGAACAGTCTACTTTTGGAGAGATTTCTTCAAAAGTTCAAGGTGGATTTGGTTGGATCTGTCTGTCTCTCCTGAATACTGGCTTCCGCCACCACTGCTGCCTTCTTGGTCTCCTAGTATATTGTTGTTAAGTATTCCTGTGCATGTGTGGCAGGAGCAGTCTGCTTTCTGATCTCTTCTGGGACATCCCTCCAAAAATCACTTTCTTTTGCAGTGGCAGGTGCTGCGCTGCAGTCTTGCCTCTAATTCTGCCATTTTCCACTTTCTCTCCTATATTTCAGATGGGATGTGATGACTGGAAATGTTTCTGTGTGTTGTCCCAATCAACTATAAAATCAAAATCTTTTGTCCAGGGTTTCTCAGGGGGATGCATATCCTATTCGGCTGTTGCTAACCATCACTGCTGCAGCTGTGGTTGCTGCTGCAGCTGCAACTGCAGCTGCCACCATCTTCCTCCCTCTTCAATATTTTTTAATAAAAGAAAACAGTATGTGTCTTTTGCAGGAGTTGGGGGCCAAGTACTTAGTAGCAATGTGTTTTATCTCCCTGCCAAGAGCGGAGGCCCACAGCTTCACCATGGAGAGTGGGTTCTGCTGCTCTGAGTGTACCCAGCCCCAGGACTGCGCAGAGGAGCGCAGCGGCCAGGAGCACCCTTGCCTTCTGGGATTCCGCATGCCTCCAGCCGACTTGATTATGCGGGGCACCATCTGCACCTCGAACATTTTTCTTACATAGTATGTTGTCCAGAGTTCCTGAGCATGTGGAGCAGGTGTAGTCTCCTTTTGGGGGAGATTTCCTCAAAAGTTCAGGGTAGACTAGAATGAATCTACCTGCCTCTTCCTGATACTGGCTGTTGCCGCTGCCGCCATCTTGGCCCTCCTCCAGAGCATTTTTCATACATAGTATGTTGTCCAGAATTCCTGAGCATGTGGGGCAGGAGCGGTCTTTTTTGGAGTAGATTTCTCCCAACAGTTTAAGGTGGGTGGGATTGGATTTTTCTAGCTCTCCTGAATACTGGCTGCCGCTGCTGTCTCCACCATCTTGGTCCGTCCAATTTTTATTTCTTGATAAAAACTAGACTGGAAGTTTATAAGAATTTTTTTTTTCGGGTCTGGAGATGGAACCTAGGGTCATTTGACCTCCGAGCTACACCCCCTGCCCTATTTTTTATTCTTTTTTTTTTTTTTTTGGTGGTGCTAGGGTTCCTGGAAACCCTTCTACCTCCAGGCTACACTCCCAGACCTTTTTTTCCCCCCAAAAAAACAGGGTCTCTTAAGCCAGCATGGCTGGCTTTGAACCAGTGCAATCCTCCTGTCTCTGCCTCCCAAGTGTGGGGATTACAAGCGTGCGCCACCATGCCCGGCATATTTTTTATTCTTTATTTTGAAACAGGGTCTCACTAAGTTGCAAAGGGCCTCATTAAGTAGCTGAGGCTGTCTGCGAACTGCGATCCTCCAGTCTCAGCCTCCCAAATGTTGGGATTACAAGCGTGCACCACCATGCCTGGCTATAATATGGTTTATTGTCTTCCAGTATCAGTTTAGATTTCATTAGTTCTACTCATATCTATGCTTATGAGCATATGAAGATCTAGTGAATCTTGCTTTCAAGATAAGTGGTAGCATATACCTGTAATCCTAGTACTTGGAAGGCTGAGACAGGAAGATTGGAAGCTTGAGACCAGCCTCAACAACTTATTAGTATGACTCTCACCAACCTAGGGAGACCATCTTTCTTTTTCTTTTTCTTTTTCCCTTTCTTTTTCTTTTCTTTTTCTTCTTTTTTCTTGGTGGTACTGGGGATGGAACCCTTCTACCTTGGGCTACACTCCCAGACCTATTTTATATTTTTTATTTGGAAATAGGGTCTCTTAAACCAGCAAGGCTGGCTTTAATCCTGTGAAATCCTCCTGTCTCTGCCTCCCAAGCACGGGGATTACAAGCATGCGCCACCATGCCCAGCGAGACCATCTTTCTAAACAAAAAGGGCTGGGACTGTAACTTGGAGGTAGAATGTTCCCCCTTGGGTTGAGTCTTTACTATGGGAAAAAAAAAGATGCTGCATTAAAAATTTTTACTCTGGAATTGTGTTAAATATAATTAAATCCTGTTTGATTGGGAAAAGTTATAGAGCAGATGTTTTGGTGCAATGAAGAAACTTCTCCCTTTAGGATTTCTTGGTTATTATTATCATTAGGAAAATAACTATACTATAGAAAAGTGAGTAAAGATTAAGCTCTTCCATCATATAGCACACGATCTTTAACATCTTGACATACTTTTTCAATCTTAATTTCTTTGTGTATGTACAGTCATTTTATACTATAAATAAAATTTGCTCCTCTTCTCTTTGCATTGTAAATTGTTACTACACTAAAGAGGAAAAGTACTAGTTCTCTCTATTTTATTTTATTTTATTATTTTATTTTTGTGGTACTGAGGATTGAACCCAGGGTGATTCTACCTTCGAATACACTCTCAGCCCGGTTTTATTTTTAAACAGGGTCTCACTAAATTATAAAAGGGCCTCATTAATTTGCTGAGGCTGGTCACGAACCTATGATCCTCCTGTCTCAGCCTCACAAGTACTGGGATTACAAGTGTGCACCACCATGCCTGGCCATGGTTCTATGTTCTGCTATATTTTAACACAAAACTTCTTACACCAGATGTTCTCTACCTCTCTGGCATCATCTGGGTGTCTTACAGTTTGACTTTGACAGTAATTATCTGGAGTTAATATAAGCCCCACAGGTTAAGGGCTCAGTCCCACATGCCAAATGGCCCTCTCTGCTTCTCTTGCCATACACTTCAGACACAAATTGGAAGTAATAGTCCCCTAGGTTATATTTCTTTCAGATTTGGCTGTAAATTGGGGTTCCCACCACTCCTCCTCAGTGCTACGATAGAACTCAGGAAAACGTATATGTTTACTGGTTTATTATAAGGATCCAGTGAAAATGAAGGGAAGATGAGGTGTGGAAGGATCCTAAGCTCAGGGGCTTCTGTCCCTATAGGGTTGTGCTGTGCCATCTTTCTGGCTCATGGTTGTTTGCCAACCCACTCTTTAGCCACTGGATCCTTCCTGGAAGAGAGATGGGGGATGGGCTGAAAGTTCTGAGCCTATAATAGTGGCTTGGTCATTGTGGTGACCAGGCCATCTTCTAGGAGACCCTCACTAAGAGTCACTTCATTAGCATAAAAGGTGCTCCTATTAACCAGGAAATTCCAAGGAATTTAGGAGCCCTATATCAGGAACCAGGGTCAGAAACTAAATAAGACAAAAGGTACCTAACATCACTTAGGATGTTATAAGAGTTTTAGAAGCTGTGTGCCAGGAACTGGAGACAAAGATGAAAGATTTTATCACAATAATTTAGCAGTTAGAATTATTTAATCTTTATTGTCCTAATTTTCTTGTGTGTGTGTGTGTGTGTGTGTGTGTGTGTGTGTGTGTGGTACTGGGGGTAGAACCCAGGGGCTTTCTACCTCCGCTCTGTATTCCCAGACCTATTTTATACTTTATTTGGAAACAGGGTCTCACTAAGTTGCTGAGAGCCTCACTAAATAGCCAAGGCTAACTTCAAACCTGTGCGATCCTCCTGTCTCAGCCTCTCATGTGCAGGGATTACAAGGGTGCACAAACCACGACCAGCATTTATTGTCCTAATTTTCTATAACCTTTTATTATGGAAAAATTTAAACTTTGATGAAAGTAGAGAGAATAGTATAGTTATCCTCGGGCACCTGACTTCAACCATTGGTGCTGTGCCGGTTGTTTTTGTCTAATTCTCCCAGTTCTGTTTCATTTTCCTGGAGTATTTTAAGCAAGTTCAGTACATTAGTTAGAGTGATTTTAAATTATTTTATAGTAGTCTGACTTCAGTGGATTACATTCGTCTCATTGGGCATTTCACCTCATTTCTCTTTCTTTCCTTTTTGGTACTGGGGATTGAATCCAGGGTTCTTCTATCTCTGAGCTACACTTTGGTTTTATTTTGAAACAGTGTTTTGCTAAGTTGCTGAGGCTGGTCTTAAACCAGATCTTTCTTGGCTTCCCAAATACTGGGATTACAGGTACATGCCACAATACATGACTTCTTTTCTTAAAAATAATACTTTTAATATTTGTGTATAAATCAACTTGATGAACATCTTCATATATAAATCTTAGGTACTTCTGGTTATTTTCTTTAGTCATATCTCAAGTTGTAATCAGTTATTAGCCATTAAAAAAAGATTATTTCAGTCAGGCGTGGTAGCACACGTTTGTGATCCCAGTACTTGGGAGGCTGAGACAGGAGGATCCCAGGTTCTCTGTCAGCCTCAGCTATTTAATGAGGCCCTCTGCAACTTAGTGAGACCCTGTTTCTCTACACCTGGGGGTAGCTTGAAGGTTGTGTGCCCCTGGTTTAATCCCCAGTACCGCAAAACATAACAGCCTGCTTGCTTGCTTGTTTGTTTGTTTATTTTTTACTAAGTAGCTGAGGCTGGCCATGAACCTGGGATCCTCCTGTCTCAGCCTCCCAAGTACTGGGATACAAGCACGCCCAGCTATAAAGTAACATTTTAATTTTGGACATTTTGAGGAATAAAAGAAAAATCACCTCAGATTGCTTTCCAAGGAGATCCTATGTCTGCCTATTAAACATTTTTAGTTTGTATTTTATTTGGGGGTCCATGGGTTCTCAGTGACTGGAGAAGGGCAACTCCACTTGTGGATTAGCTTACTGATAAAGTGTAAAGCTTGGTACATAACCAAGAAAGTAGCTTAGAAAGTAGCTGCATGTCAAGTGCCCAGGAAGCAGCATTCAGACACCTATCTCCAGCACTCTGTTATGCAGTGGATTGCCCTTCGCTCCAGGTTCCTTCTCTCTGCTCTGAAATCAACAGAACATGTCATTTTAACCTGAACTTCATCTCATTGCTGCCTTTGCAGACTCTCCTTGAATTCTGCGTTAGTGTGAGTCTGCTGGTCTATTTCAAAAGATGTGTTAATGAGAAACAGTCTTGACAAACTACCTCTGTTTATCATGAATGATTTCAGGGGAAATTGTAGTGATCTGTTGTCCTTTTGCCAAGTTAAAGCAAAAAACTTGATGAGGAAACTAGACAGCCAAATGTGGTTTCTTCATGTTATAAAGTGGCTTTTAAGTGATTAAATGAGGTCACTATTTTTGTGGGAACAAAGTAGTTAATGTGAGCATTGTTTAATAATAGCTTCTTAGAGCTGAACAGATCTTAATTGATCTTGTGTTAGGAACTGTCAAGTAAAAGTAAATATAGTAGAGAATTAAGACTTTTAAACTTATTTAGGAACATATAAGCAAAAATTAATGTTTTGTTCTCTTAAGTAATTTTAAATGCTTGGATTTCTTTCTCTTTCAGTTCCTGGAATGGATGGAGGTGCTTTAACTGATACAGGTCTCACAGATTCCTTTTTCAGTACCAGCTTTATTGGAGTCAATGGATTTGGAAGCCCCATGGAAACAAAGTTTCCCTTGATGCAGGTATTCTTTTTATTTATTTATTTTTGGTGGTACTGGGGTTCCTGGAAGTCCTTCTACCTCCAGGCTACACTCCCAGACCTAATTTTACATTTTCATTTGGAAACAGGGTCTCCTAAGCCAGCGCGCATGGCTGGCTTCAAACCTGCGTGATCCTCCTGTCTCTGCCTCCCAGGCGTGGGGATTACAAGCATGCGCCACCATGCCTGGCTTGATGCAGGTGTTCTTGGTGTGAATTTATATTGCACCAAACAGTGAAGCTTATTCCAGGGCAGAAATATCCACATGGTTCTTTTATTCCTGAATTGTTCAAATGGGAGGCAAGATTTTAAGAGATGATGAGATAGGTGGGGTAGAGGCAAGCATCCCCTGTAGGACTGGCATCAGTGAGAACTTTCAGGGTTAAGAGCCTGGGAAGGGGGATGTCGGTGAATATGTATAGAGTAGACTAGTTTCTTGTCTTTGTGTTGTATGTATGATAATTACACTTGGTAGTGATGGTAGTAGTTTTTAAAAACTTTTTGACATAAATAATACATACATACAATATAAAAGTTAAAAGTTATGAAGGGTCTCCCATTAATCTTCATAGGGAAGACCACCCTTACTAGTACCAGTTTCCTGGGTTTCCTTATAGCAATATTCTTTGCATGTGGAAGAATATTGATAGCTTTATTTAGAGTTTAAAATTAAAAGCCACTGTATGTCGTTGACTTTTATATTAAAATGTATTTGAATTTTTTTTCCCTTTGTGGTACTAGGGATGGAACCCAGGGGCTTTCTACTTCTGGGCTACACTCCTAGATCTATTTTATATTTTATTTGGAAACAGGGTCTCACTAAGTTGCTGAGAGCCTCACTAACTAGCTCATGCTGGGTTCAAACCTGCACGATCCTCCTGTCTCATCCTCCCAAGCACTGGGATTACAGGTGTGTGCCACCACACAGGGCTCTTGAATTGTTTTTAACCCATTTTGTAGCTAACTTCTTTTTGTTAAATGACTGCATGCAAAGCTGAGGACATTTTTGTTTACATTATTTTTATTTATTTATAAAGCAGGATTTTGTAGAATTGGAAATTATTCTAGAGTTGTTAATTGGAAAACTGCCCTAATAGTTTGTGTTGTCCTTTCTCGTTTCTGTAATGCCTTACTGGATGGCCTCCACGTGTGCAGTGCGATATTTAAAAACAAAAGTGATAAGTCATCATTTCAAGTTGGACTGATTTTAAGAGGTCTTAGGAAGCTAGTGCTTTTCTGAATGATTTTAACTTATTTTTTGTGTAAAAGCTAAGGTTTCATGTAGGTATACACTCTAAGGTCATTTGGATTATAAGTGCTTAAGTAAATGTGTTCAGGGATATATACATGAATTTTTGTTTTGTTTTGTTTTGCGGGTGTGGGGATGGAACCCACGGGCATTTGACCTCCGAGCTACACCCCCTGCCCTATTTTTTATTCTTTATTTTGAAACAGGGTCTCACTAAGTTACAGAGGGCCTCATTAAGTAGCTGAGGCTGTCTGCGAACCACGATCCTCCTGTCTCAGCCTCCTGAATTCTGGGATTACAAGCGTGCATCACCACGCTCAGCCAATGGTTTAATTTTTAATGAGCAATTAAATGTATAGTTAAATTTTTTTCAATTGCTGTGAGCCACTATTTCAAATAATACACTAAAATTCTCCCCTCTCCTTTTTAATTCTGCAGAAACTGTTGAGTGACTTAAGTTAGGGATACAGAATTAAAACAGCTGGAGGTATTCAGTTAGAAGTTGTAGGAAGACAAGGATTTATTTGTAGGCATGAGGGCCTTCTAGGATGGGGGGCAGAGAGCCAACAGTGAGTGAAGAACGGAGAGGGTATGTTAGAAACAGAACAGCCCGCTTGTAAGCTCTCAGGAGTCCTCTAAGGCATGTGGAGGATAATACAAACAGAACATCACAGTATTATTGACTTCATAAAGGTACTTTACATCCTCTCAGATGGAAAGTGGAATTTATATTTTATGGATAAGGAAGCTTAATAGTTAACGTGTCTTGGCTAGGCCGAAAAGTTAATGGAAGTATAATTTAAATAAGACTGCAGTGCTGGGCGTGGTGGCGCACGCTTGTAATCCCCGCCCTTGGGAGGCAGAGAGGATCCTGCAGGTTCGAAGCCAGCCGCGCGCGCCGGTTTAGGTGACCCTGTTTCCAAATAAAAATGTAAAAAGACTGCAACTTTGCCTTTAAATACCTGGTTAGAGAGTTTAGCTTTCATTTGATGTGTTGCACTGAGTCTTTGGAAGCTTTGTATAGAAAGTTTTAATTCAAACAGCAATATTTACAGGAAAATTAGTTTAAACTGTCACTGATGTGAAAGATGTATTAAAGGAGAGAAGCAAAGAAGGGTCAGTTTTAATTTTGTGTTTCTCAGTGACTTTCTATACTTACATATTTACACACACACACACACACACACACACACACACACACGTTGTTGTTGTTGTTTTTTGTTTTTTTTTCTTTTTCAGAGAATGACTAATAGTAGCAGTTCCCCAAGCCTTCTGAATGACAGTGCCAAGCCATATGCAGGCCATGGTAAGACTTGGTCTCCTTTGCGTGTGTGTGTGTGTGTGTGTGTGTGTGTGTGTGTGTGTATTTCTGATTCTAAAAGCAATTATACACATTGTAGAAATTTTGCAGTTTATAAATAGGTATTAAGTAGAAAATAAAAATCATCTATTTTGCCCCTCAGGGATAACTTAATAAGATTTATATTTCTCTATTTTTCCTATATATTTATAGATAAAATAGTAAAGATAACACGAAACATACTTAATAATGAGTATATCTTGATCACCAAAAATTCTATTTTTAATTTTCTTTTTTTTTTTGTGGGTCTGGGGATGGAACCCAGGGGCATTCTACCTCCAAGCCAAAGCCCCTGCCCTATTTTTTATTCTTTATTTTGAAACAGGGTCTCACTGAGTTGCAGAGGGCCTCACTAAGTAGCTGAGGCTGTCCTCGAACTGCGATTCTCTTGTCTCAGCCTCCCAAATGCTGGGATTACAAGCGTGCACCACCACACCCAACACTATTTTTAAATTTCATAATTTATTTAACAACTTTTTTTTTTTTTTTGCGGTACTGGGGATGGAACCCAGGGGCATTCTACCTCTGAGCTCCACCTTCAGCACTATTTTTTGTTCTTTATTTTGAAACAGGGTCTCACTGAGTTGCAAAGGGCCTTACTAAGTAGATGAGGCTGTCCTCAAACCTTGATCCTCCTGTCTTAGCCTCCCATATGCTGGGATTACAGTGTGGTCCACCATGCTCGGCCCTTAACTACTATTTTTTTTAAACAACTGTACTTTAGTAAACTCTGTTTCAGTACTCTAAATCATTTCTTTTGGATATATGTTAGAAGTGGAATTATTTAAAAGTGATGTACATTTTTAACAATAACAAATTTCCAGACTTTTCTGTGTTCAATTTTTAAAAAATGTTCACTGATATTTTCTAAAACTGTAACAGATGAGTATTACGAGTAAGATGTTAGTAATTATTAATGATGAAAATAAAAACTTGCATGTTTAGTATTTCCTGTGATAGACATTTTATGTTTTTGTGTTGAGTTTTTATCACTGTTTCAAAATTTTAGCCTTATACTATAGAAAACAAAGTAACATTTTAACAGTGAACAAAAGCATTAGAAACTAAATTTTAGCATTATGTATTTTCATATTCTCATAGTTTAGGTGTTGATTTTTAAATGATATCAAAGTAAACATAGAGGATGAATAACATATAAATAAAACTACCAATTTTTATGTGTATTAAATATAATATAAATATTTTTTTCTATTAGTTTTCTTTCTTAACATTATTATTTAATATAAAGTTAATTTCAATTCTAAGGAATGGTTAGACTATAAAAATTTAGATAGGAGGCAGAAATTAAGCAGACACACACACATAACATTATGAAGCTATTTAAATATCTTTTAAGTGAAGATATTTAGTATTTAGGATTTCACAAGATTTGTTTTTCTCAAATTGGTACTGGGGATTGAATCAGGGGTGTACTATTTCTGAGCTACACCTCTAACCCTATTTTTTTCAGTTTTTGATGGGTTCTTGCTAAGTTGCTGAAGCTGGTCTTGAACCTCTAATCCTCCTGTCTCAGTGTCCCAAGTACTGAGATTAGAGGCTTGTGTTACCATGCTTCGCTGTGTCATAGATAATCTAATGAGATTAAAAAATACAGAAGTGAAAATAAAATATTACATCATATGTCATGCTATTTCAGATACTCTTCTGATTTGTACAGTGAGAAATAAGAAGTATAATTTTATTGTAATTTCTGGTTGCAGAGGAATGGAATATTGAACCTATAAAAAACTTTGGATTTTATGTTTAGTTTTTGAAGCATTTAATATTTTCATCTTTAAAAACAGTAATTTAGAAGTCAGAAGTGGTGGCAAATGCTTATAGTCCCAGCATTTGGGAGACTGAGTAGGATTGCAGTTTCAGGACAGCCTCAGCTACTACTTAGTGAGGCTCTTTACAACTCAGTGAGACCCTGTTTCAAAATAAAGAATAAAAAATAGGGGTGGGGGTGTAGTTTGAAGGTAGAATATCCATCCCCAGTACCGAAAAACCACCACCACCACCACCAAAACAAAAAACAAGAATTTATTTTCTATTTAGTAAGAATATCAAATATGTGTTGTTAAACTTGAAGAATGAAATAGTTTATAGAGTACATTTTTTCCCCCATTTGTTGTGGTACTGGGGTTTGAACACAGGGGTGATCTACTTCTGAATTATACTCCTAGTCCACTCCTTCTTACTGAAACAGTCTTGCTGAGTTACCTGTGCTGGCTTTGAACCTTAGATCTTGCCTCTCAGCCTTCTAAGTACTAGGATTGCAGGCTTGCAGCACCACAGCTGGCAGAGTAAATGGTTTTAAGGTCTTGCCAGTGTTTTTAAACCCAAGTGTGATCGACGCCTCCCGCATCCCCTTTTTCCTTCTCAGGATTTGGTCTCAAAGACATAAACTTTTATTTACTAGAGATGGACTTACTTCCTTTATACACACAGTTTCAATAACATGATTAATAGTTTTTTCCCCCTCTATTTGATTTTTATTTTTAAACAAACAGATATAGCTCAATCCTTAGAGATTCTGAATAAGTATATAGTGAATATGGGCTGAGTGAATTATTCATCAAGTTTTGTTTCATTCACTTAGAAAATATTTGAATGTCCACTACGTGTGAGGCACTGAGTTTAACTATTTTCGTATATAGTTTATAGTGTAGGCATTGTCAAGTTAACACTTATTAGGTTTGTGGTTTACCAGAGTTGTCTGTATGGAAACTTATATAACTTGCCTTCCAGATGCTCTAACTTCACCTGCTTCATCCTTGTTTAATGACTTTGGTGCCCTCAACATCTCTCAGAGAAGAAAGGTACGTTAAATTGAAACAACTTGAGTGTTACTAAATGGCATTTACTGGTGATGGCTGGGATTGTTATCTCCATAGTGTCAGTATTTTCTTGTGTGGAGGCAGAGCTTCTTATGAACTGAAATGTTTTTCTTGCCTTTTGTTTACCTTTTTCTCTTATATATGAAATTTTATTCAATCTCTATGCAAGGAATAGAGAGATTTTATAAGAAGACATAAAGTCCTACTACTTATTTTTGTACATTTTTCTTTATCTTAATATACTCTGTCTTTGAGCTAGTATGTAAATTAGAGTTGACTGTAAATGTGACCTGATATAGGCATGTTATTCATGTTTTAATTGCCTTTTTTTACTGCTTTGTCTAAATTTCAAAGATTTTCCTATAATATAAACTGGTCATCATTACTAGGAATTGAGGTTAATAAACCATGTGTATATTTTTATAATATTTTATAAGGACTGATACTGTGATAAGTTGAAATGAATAGTTTGATGCCTTTGAGTCTTAGTGAAAGTCATGTTAATTCTCACATTAAGAAAGTGGTCTTGGTCTTTTGGTTAGGAACAGCCTTGTAAATCTTGGCAGCAATTACTACAGAGTTATAGTATTCTGTTTCCTAAGTCATGGGAGAAAGATGGAATATAAAAGTATTTTAGAAAAAGTGACATGAACTTCAGATGCTTTGGGAAGGATCTGGTTAGAGGGTGGTATAAAATAAAGTTCAGAAAGACTGGTGGTGATGGTTTCACAACATGTTTGTCTCCAATCTCCCTGAGTTGTATATATTATATATGTAAAGTTTAGATAGTTCAGGAAGACTAGATGTTTTTAAGGAAAAACAGATTTTAGTGTTCAAGTATAATCATATTAACAATATATGTGCCTAATATTTTCTTCTTGAGACATGCATGAGAATAAGAAGGTAATTAGAGTTTTTAAGAGCTGGGTGTGGCGGTACATGTTTGTAATCCCGGTATTTGGGAGGCTGAGAGAGGAGGATTGAAGGTTCTCAGCTATTTAGTAAAGCCCTCTGCAACTTAGTGAGACCCTGTTTTAAATAAAGAATAAAAAAATAGGACTAGGGGTATAGCTTAGAGGTAGAATACCCCTGGGTTCAATCCCTAGTGCCTCGGGGTGGGGAAAGGAAAGGTATTTTAAGTAGCTGGTATTGATATAATAAAATATATGGATTTGATTTTATAGTTGTCTTTTAGTGACTGTCATCAAGAATAAATTTGTTCTTGTTTTACATAGTTTTCTCTCAAGTTAGAAAAGTTTGTAAATGCATGTATTAGTATTCAAATAGAGTTGGGTGCCAGGGACCCGTTGGCAGTAGTGAAAGGACCCTAGACAAAGCCTGTCAGTTTGGAAGAAAATAAACTGGAAAACAGGTATACTTTGGGAATTAAGTGGAATCAATCTGGAACTCTTTAGGAGTTAGTAAACCTTGTCATTGGGTTTCCCCTGATGGCTTTTCTCATATTAAAAAATAATAGCTAACTGAAATAATTAGCATTTCTGATGTATGAGTAGAAAGTAAAACTATAATTGTAAATGAATACTTAAAGGTATTCTTAATATGAAAAGTTGGCTGCATATATCTTAAAGTTAAAAACAACAATTTAGAGCTGTTGACATGTATTTTTGAGAAAGTAGTAAAATTATTTTGGATTGGGAAAGGGAAGATACAGACCCTATTTTTTTTTAAATTTAGAGGGAAATAATAAAAGGAAACATTACTACAATTGTAATCTCAATATTTGAAGAGATATTAGGATATATTTTAGAGGAAGTAGAGTAATGTAGTGAGGTGAAGATTCTGCTGTGATTTTTGAGGTCTAGATCTCTTCTTAACTTTGTGACCTTGGGCCAGCCTTCTAGGCTATAATCTTCACATCTGTGAAATACAAGCCTGTTTTTTGTTTTTTCCTGGAAACCCTTCTACCTCCAGGTTACACTCCCAGACCTATTTTGTACTTTTTATTTGGAAACAGGGTCTCTTAAGCCAACGTGGCTGGCTTTGAACCTGTGCAATCCTCCTGTCTCTGCATCCCAAGCACAGGGATTACAAGCGTGCGCCACCACGCCCAGCTAAGCCTGTTTTAAATAGTTGTGTTTTTATTTCTAAAACCCAATGTCTGTCTAAATTGAAAGCACCTACATATTAATCTCTACCGAGAAATTCAATGTTCTTTCAATTTTTATTTAAACTATATACAGTCCAGGGATACATCAAGATTTTCCAGTGATGGGCTATACTGTGCGGTATCTGTGTGGATAAATGTTGGCATATGTTTTTAAATTGTAAGTGATTGACTTGAGAAAGTTTAAAGTCTCTTAGTATTAGAAATACTCTTGGCAGAAGAACTAGTATACCTTGCACATTGTGAATTGCAGTCTTGTGAAGACTGCCTGTTTTTTTTTTGTAGTAGTGATTCACGTTTGTTTAATGATGTAATTTTAGAGGAAGTAAATCAAAATTATGTGACTAATTATAATTTCAGGTTGAATAGGCTAGCATGATTATTTAGATGATTACAGCATGATTTAATGATGTCAGAGAAGAGGTAGTTAGACCATTCTTGCCACCATTTCATGGCTTGCAAAATGAACCATTTTCTAAGAAACCCAGTTGGGTCAAACCCTGAGCTCGGTATGTTGATTTTTGACTATGAAGTATGTGGCTTATTGGGATAAAATCATTTAATGCCAGGTGTAGTGGTGCACACTTGTAATACCAGCGTTTGGGAGGCTGAGACAGGAGGATCGTGGTTTGCAGACAGCCTCAGCTACTACTTAGTGAGGCCTTTTGCAACTCAGTGAGACCCTTTTTCAAAATAAAAAATAAAAACTAGGGCTAGGGGTTGTAATTCGGATGTAGAATGCCCCTGTGTTCCATCCCCATTATTGCCAAGAAAAAAAAAAATCATTTAAATATCTTTTCTGTAGGGAGCTTTACTATATGTAATACAGAAAATTAAAGATAAGACTGATATTTAACCCTGTTTCCCTCAAATGTAACTGGAGAGGTAAAAACATGAACCCACTAGAGAATATTTACACTAAAACTTATTCAGTAGTGAAATTTATTTTATTTTTTTGGGGGGGTACTGGAGATTGAACTTGGGTATTATATTCCGAGCTATAACCCCAGCCCTAGTTTTGTTTGTTTGTTTGTTTGTTTGTGGTACTGGGGATGGAACCCAGGGACCTTTACCTCCAGGCTACATTCCCAGACTCATTTTATATTTTATTTGGAAACAGGGTCTCACAAAGTTGCTGAGAGCCTCACTAAGTAGCTGAGGCTGGCTTTGAACTTGTGCGATCCTCCTGTCTCAGCCTCCCAAGTGTGAGGATTACAAGCCTGGGCCACCTAGTTTTTATTTATATTTATAGTTACATTTAAAAATAATCTATTGATTACAAAGTAACAGAGAATACTTCAGATTCATGAATATTTATGGAGGAGAGATATTTTGACTTGAGAGAGGGAGGGGGAGATACAATGAGGATGAGAATACACTAGAGGATAATACTTGAAGAAATCTTAGTATTGGATGGCACAGTCGAGCATGGATATGAAAGACAGTGCTTCTGTGATCTAGACAGGCTGGAAAATATTGGGTAAGAAATCCTTTGTTAACAAAGTATCTTTTTAACAAAGGTAGATGTTTAAATGCAGATATTTATCAGTGAGGTGATGCAGGCCCACTGCTTTTGATGAGTACAAGTCACAGGCAAAATGAGAAGTCTTCACAGTTTGTATCTAGCAATCTTTGCTTCCCTTTTGATATCTTTCTAATCTAATAACCTTTATCTTCGGTTTTTATTCAACTAATTATTATTTTACTCAGTCCTCTACTTCACCCTTCCCCCAAACAAAAAGCTTTGGTACCTGTAATTTACATTTCTTTGTTTGAGTTACTTTAGTGTGTTGTTTTGGTCAGTATGCAACTTTACCTGCACATTTGCATTAAGTTTCCAATAGTGGGATAACAGATTTTCACTTTTGTCATTTGTTTAAAACTTTAATAATTTAAAATTCTCTGGAGTTAGGAGGCAAAGATTTTTGAAATATCATGTTTCTTCTTGACTCTAAAGCTCTTAAGTAAGAGGGAAGTAGGATGAAAAGGGGGCTAATGGTCTGTTTGTGAGGAGATGTGGATGGTGGGGAGGTCTAGTTCTGGATTATTCTGCTTGAGAGAAAAATGTTTGAGTGGCACTTCTGCTTTCTTTCTTGTTTGAACCCTGTTTGGGCCCCTCTTTGTACTGTTGTATTTTTTTTTGTGTGTGTGTGTGTGTGTGGTACTGGGAATAGAACCCTCCGAGTGACAGCCCCCGCCCTATTTTTTTTTAATCTTTATTTTGAAACAGGGTTTTACTGAGCTGCAAAGAACCTCACTAAGTAGCTGAGGCTGTCTGTCAACCATGATTCTCCTGTATTAGCCTCCCAAATGTTGGGATTTCCAGTGTGTACCACCACGCCCTGCTTGTTGTCTATCTTAAGAACATCCACTCCTCTCTGTCATCTCTGTTTCAAAATTTACTGATTATGAGTATTTTCTTAAAAGTATGACTAATTTGACATTTAAAGTTTTTCTTGTAACTTTTTCTTTTCTTTTTTTTGTGGTACTGGGGTTCCTGGAAGCCCTTCGACCTCCAGGCTACACTCCCAGACCTATTTTAAATTTTTTTTTATTTTTAGAAACAGAGTTTCTTAAGCCAGGGGGCTGGCTTGGAACCAGTGCGATCCTCCTGTCTCCACCTCCCAAGCGTGGGGATTACAAGCGTGCGCCACCACGTCTGGCCTTCTTGTAACATTTTTGTTGTAAAAATTTTGAAAGATAACTTATCTCTAGGCAACAAATTGTGGAATAACAATGAGACTAGAGTCAATTTACTAGAGTTTTTTAGAAAGGTAAACATGCAGAAATTAATAAGATTACATTACAGACAATTGGGAATTAAATCTTTTCTAGGTCCTGCTGATTGTTAGGTTTTTTGGCAATCAAACCAATTATTTAAAAAAATAAAAATAGGGAGAAGATAGAAAAGAAACTGAAAAATAGCTGACATTTTATTTTATTATTATTTTATTTTTATTTTTTGCGGGTCTGGGGTTGGAACCCAGGGGCATTTGACCTCCGAGCTACACCCCCTGCCCTATTTTTTATCATTTATTTTGAAACCCTGTTTCACTGAGTTGCAGATGGCCTCACTAAGTGGCTGAGGCTGTCCACGAACCGCGATCCTCCAGGTCTCAGCCTCCCGAATGCTGGGATTACAAGCGTGCACCACCACGCCTGGCAATAGCTGACATTTTAAAGAAAGTTCCAGTCAAACAATCTATAAAACCCCTGTTTGTAAGTTTTTGTTTGTTTGTTTGTTTGTTTTTTCCCAGTACTGGGGATGAACCAAGGGGTATTCTACCTCAGAGCTATATCCCCAGCCCTATTTTTTATTCTCAGTTTTTTTTTTTTGTTGTTTTTTGTTTTGCGGGTCTGGGAATGGAACCCAGAGGTATTTGACCTCTGAGCTATACCCCCTGCCCAATTTTTTATTCTTTATTTTGAAACAGGGTCTCACTGAGTTGCAGAGGGCCTCACTAAGTAGCTGAGGCTGTCTGTGAACCGGGATCCTCCGGTCTCAGCCTCCCAAATGCTGGGATTACAAGCATGCACCACCACGCCTGGCTTATTCTCAGTTTTGAAACAGGGTCTAAGTTGTAAAGGGCTTCACTAAGTAGATGAGGCTTGTTGTGGCAAAGCTGTTATCCTCCTTTCTCAGCTTCCAAGTGTGCACCACCATGTCCAGCTGTTTTTAAGTTTATATGTGTTCTAAAGGAAATAATATACAGTTTTACTTGGTATTTAGATTTTTAGTCAGCTATGTCGTTTATTGTATATAAGATCCTTTTTTTTTTTCCGTACTGGGGGTTGAACGCAGGGGCATTCTACCTCTGAGCTATACCACCAGCCCTATTTTTCATTCTTTATTTTGAAATGAGGACTCAGTAAGTTGCTGAGGCTGTCCATGAACTTGAGATCCTCCTGTTTCAGCCTTCCAAATTACTGGGATTATAATTATATACCACTACATTGGGCTTAAAATCTTTTACACATGAATTATTTTATGGCCATGTTTCTATGGAAAATTGTTTGGCATTTTAAATTGATTTCCTCAAACTACTCTTCCTTTGCTGAAGTCACTAAACCTTGCCTCATTCCATTTGCCAAGTTCTGGGAATCTGTACTATCCTAGGTTGGTTTTAGGCTTAGAGATTTAAATATATCTGCCCCTTATGGAAACTCCTAGGTGGGGGAGCACCATATGTACTACCTGTTTATAGTTTGTTCAGAGCCTCCTATTTCTCTCAAAGAACAAACATTTGAAATTATACTGAGCCAGTAGTTCTGAATAATGGGCATCATTTTAGAGTTTAGAGTTGGATGAGAGGCAATTGTAATGGAATCCTCATTTCTTCACTGATTATTTTTGTGCCCTTAGTACACCTTTTTGTTTCTTCATTTGCAAAATGAGAAAAATAATATTTAGTATCTACTATGTAGAATTGTTTTGGGAACTAATTAGGATATGTTGCCTGGCACAGAAATGCCAAATAACGGGTAGTTGTTATTGGTAGTAAGTAATAGGTGGTGTCAGCTACACCTTTGAAATTAAATATTACTAAGTAAACAAGCATCTCTTGCTACTCAGTCTGGATTAGACTGTATTGAAATTGTCCACTGGAAAAGTGGCTCTGTCCTCTGCTCTAGGACTATTCATCTTGAGGTATTCAGTCCTTTTTTCTCCTAAAGATTTTGTTTTTCTTGCCACAAAACTTCCTGTTAGTCTCTCAAACATGTTCTCCAAATGTGAAAATCCATCAGAAGTTGTGTCGTGTTGTGGCAGTCAAATAAGAGCTTGATATTTATTTATATTGATGTTGATTTTCTGAACGTTTCAGGATACTGAGTTCTTTTATAAATTAAATGTTTTACAGTTTATTATACTATTTAATTACTCCCAAAATTCTTTGTGCGGGTTTTTATTTTTTTCATTTTGGGAAATGGAAGATTTGAGAAATCAAGTAGTTTACCTAAAACAATATAGATAACATTTCAGAGTAAGGGGAACATTTCTCTATTACATAGAACTAAATGAGAAGAATAAGCTGACTGAGACTTTTATAATGTGAAAGAGTTGGTAAAGAAAGGCCACTGGCTATATGGAGAAGTGAAGATAAAACATTTATTAACTTGTTTCATCTTCATTTACATGATTATCTCAGTGTAAATTTCCATCAACTAATTATTTGGACCATAATACATAATTTTGATAATTGATAGAAAAATTCAGCACATGGCCAGGCGTGGTGGTGCACGCTTGTAATCCCAGAGTTTAGGAGGCTGAGACAGGAGGACCGGACCGCACAGGTTCGAAGCCAGCCTCAGCTACTTAGTGAGGCTCTCAGCAACTTAGTTAGACCCTGTCTCCAAATAAAGTATAAAATAGGTCTGGGAGTATAGCCAGGAGGTAGAAAGCTTCAGTACCACCAAAAAAAAAAAAAAAAAAGAAGAAGAAGAAGAAGAAAAAGAAAAATGCAGCACAAATTTATATATTCCTAATTCTAGATACTGGTTATTTTAGTTTGATAAAACTGGGATGTAACAATCTTTAATATCATTCTAATTTTGTAAGCCTTAAGATTGATTACTGATGCTGTTGAACTTCCCTTTTATGTTTATTGGCTATTGGTGCTTCATATTCTTAGTTTATTTTTCTAATGGACTTTAAAAAATATTCATTATAAGAGCTCTTTGTATGTTGAAGAACTAAACTTTTGTCATATTTCTCACTGTTTCCCCAAATTTCAGATGTAATATATGCTGTCTTGCCAACTCTGATTATTTTGTATTATGTATGTTAAAAAAACAAAATAGTATGCTAATTTTTACTAAAAGAACATGCTAATTCCCAACTAGATGAGTTAGTAATTTTGAACAGAAAGAGCTGCTACTGTTTTTATATAATTAATTTGATTACACTGTTGTTTTTATTGCTAATGATCTGTAGTAATCAACTTTCCTTAACAATTGGCTGTGTTCTCTCTGATTTTAATAGAAAGATTTAAATAATCTTTCTGTTATCTCTAGACCGAGTTTATTCTTTTTTAAAAATATGCAAGTGGTATTTGATTGAAACTTGTTTAACAATATGGTAGTTCCTACAGAAAAAGACTCAAATTTGAAAGAGCACATAATGACTTAGCAGGATTGCGATGAGATTGAGATGTGCCTCGGAAAGAATGTATTTTGTTGTAACAAGTGAGGGGCACAACCATGTACATTCTGTACTTACTTTTTTTTTTTCAATACTGGGGATTGAACCCAGGGGTATTCTCCCTTCTACCTATATTTCCAGACCTATTTTTTATTCCTTATTTTAAAACAGAGTCTTGCTAAGTTGGAGAATACCTCAGTAAGTATCTGGTGCTGGCTGTGAATCTGGGATGCTCCTGTCTCAGCCTCTCAAGTACTGCGATTACAAGCATGTGCCACTACTCCCGGCCTTTGGACTTTCTTTTTAATTGGTACTTTGTGTACAGTGACCATTTGTTTTGTTGAATTAAGAATGATTGTTCATCAAGAGATGAATGGATCACAAAATTATGGGATATGTATATAATGGAATTTTACTCAGCCATAAAGGACAGAATTGCATCATTTGTGGGGGAAAGGATGGCTATGGAGATCATTATGCTAAGTGAGAACAGTCAGTCACAAAAAGTAAAAAAGCCAGATGCTCTCCTTAATAAGTGGAAGCTAGGGAGCAAAAGGGTCATAGGAGGAACTCTAGACAAAGGAGGAGAAACCATAGATGAAGAAATAAGGCGGCCTATTTGAGGGGGCGGGGGGAGGGAGATTTCCTAATGTACACGATGTACATTCATAAACATATCAGAGTCAATCAGTAAGCCAAACATGAGGAGGGAGCGGGGAAGAAATGGGGTGGAAATTGGGGAAGGGCTAAATAAGAGATATATGCATGTATGCCTCTACCATCTTGTACCCCATTAAGATGTATGACTACAATGCACCAATAAAAATTTTTAAAAAGAATGATTTCTCCTAATTTGTTATTACAAAGGAAATTTATTCTATCGATTGATCTACAGGAAGCACGAGTAAGATTTTGTTTTGGAAGTTTTTTTTATTTTTTAATGGTGGTATGGCAGTTAACTTGCCACCATATTTAAGCGTGTAAATTGAATTTTTTGATTTTTATACATAATATGCAATGCCATTGGCTATAGTCATTTAGTTTTATAGCTTAGGAGATTTTGGTAAAACTGGTGCATTTGCAACTTTATTTTTTTATTTTATTTTATTTTTTTTTAATTGATGGTACTGGGGGTGGAACCCAGAGGCTTTCCACGTCCGGGCTATACTCCCAGACCTTTTTAATATTTTATTTGGAAACAGGGTCTCACTAAATTGCTGAGCCTCACTAAGTAGCTGAGGCTGGCTTCGAACCTGTGCGATCCTCCTGTCTCAGCCTCCCAAGCGCGGGGATTACAAGCGTGCGCCACCACGGCCAGCTGCATTTGCAAACTTTAAAGAGGAATAATTTATTCTGAAATTAGCTGATTGGCTTCTTTACGGTTTACTCTGGTTGCATTTAAAAAATGTAGAGCTGGTTTTGAAAGTTTGGACTTATTGGTGATCCATTTTTGTTTTTCTAAGAAGGAGGCATGGGGAATGAATTAATAAAGATGAGTATAGAATTCTTATTCACAAATATGCTAGCCGAATTTTAAACTACATTTAACCAAAATCATGTTGTTTTTCTTAACTCTATTTTATTCCCCAATTTTGTTTTCACATTTTGAAAACTGGGATAGAGAACACTTAATTTTATTTCTTATTTCTTTGAATGAAGGCTATAGCTGTTTTTATCATTTATTCCATTCCTGCTGATTAGATTCAAGAAGATTGATTCATTTCAGTTTAGTTGGAATATTTATAAAACGGTGACTAGTTTTTTGTGTGTGCAGTATTGAAGATTGAACCTAGGGGTGTTCTACCATTGAACTACAACCTCATTCCTTTTTATTTTTTATTTTGAGATGGGGTCATGCTAAATTGCCCAGGCTGGATTCCAACTATCCAGGCTGGACTATCCTCCTGCCCTCAGCCTCCCAAATCACCAAGATCACAGCCATGTGCCAGTGCATCCAGCTGCAGTAGAGTTCATTGAATTGAAGACCTAACCTTATATTAGTTGTGAGAAAATAGGCAACTACTTTTAACCTTTTCTGAGTTTACTTCTCTTATTGGTAAAGTTGAGATAGAGTTGATACAATAGGCACATTCTCACAGTATTTTCCATATTAAATGTATTAATGGATGTTAAGTGCTTAGAATAGTGCCTTGTGCTTATCAAATAGTAATTCCAGTCTTCTATTGCTTATGAACCTGACATTTAGGATGTGTGTGTGTGTGTGTGTGTGTGTGTGTGTGTGTGTGTGTATGATACTGGGGATGGAACCCACAGGCATTCTACCTCCAAGTTATAGCCAGATTTTTTATTCTTTATTTTCAAACAGGGTCTCACTAAGTTGTGGAGGGCCTCACTAAGTAGCTGATGCTGGCTGGGAACCTATGGTCCTCCTGTCTTAGTCTCCCAAGTACTGGGATAACAAATATGCACCATCATACCCGGTTCAACCAAGGGGCATTCTACCTCCGAGCTACACCCCGAGCCGTATTTTCTTATTCTTTATTTTTTAAACAAGGTTTTACTAAGTTGTGGAGGGCCTCACTAAGTAGCTGAGGCTGGCCTTGAACCTGCAATCCTCCTGTTTCAGCCTCCCAAGTACTGGGATTTCAAGTGTGCGTCACCACATCCACCTTAAGAACATGTTTATATGATTTGAATGTATACAGGATCACTTTCATTAACTGCTATCTTAGTTTAATTAACTATAACTTTCATTAACTACTATCTTAGTTTAAATTAATTATAATAAAGAGCATTTTTGAAGATATTCTGCCTCATTTCAAGATTGAACTTCCAAGTATACACATATATTAAGTCAAAGAAAATCTTTTGCTAATAAGCCAGTAGGTATTTTAGCATAATGATTACTTTAGTAAAAAAACTAAAGTAAAAAAATGTAGGGCTCATTACAGGTGATAGTTTATTGTTGAATTGACTGTCCTGACTTAAAAAAAATGACTAATTTCCCCTAAGTATTTTAACAGTTTTAGCATGGTACTTTATTTTGCTGTATCTTGTATTCTGTTTCCATTCTTAGGCAAGAGGGTGTAAGAAATTGCAATTTGACTAAAAATTTATTCTGGTTTTGTTTAGCAAGAATATTCTAACCTCTGTGTGTGTATGTGTATGTGACATAAAAGATCTTTGTAATATAAGGTTTTAAGAATGGAGTATTCTTATATGTGTTTTTAAATGTACATAGATGATTAGTCTCCTAACTTTCTGACTTATAACAGAACTTAGAAAATGTGTACATGTGTTTGTGTAGATGAATAATCTCTGCTATATTTCATACAATTTAGATGAGTTTTTATATACCTTTTTCTTTTATTCTATCTGCAGATGACTTTTGTATTGGCTGTATGAATTAAAAAGTCTTTTCATTTACAGTAATTTGCCCTGAGTCTTTTAACAGTGATGGTCTTTTTCTGTAACCTTCCTACACCTACCTATTATTGTCTGTATTTAAACAACAAAAACACAAAAAACTTGATATGTTTTCATGGAAAGAGCACAGTTAATGACAGTGAGTGGAGAAACAAAATAAAACATTAATTTTTATACAGACCAGTTTCCAGGAACCCCAGTACCACCATACATTTTTTTTGTTTTGGTGGTACTGGGGTTCCTGGAAACTCTTCTCCCTCCGTGCTATACTCCCAGACCTATTCATATAATTTTATTTGGAAACAGGGTCTCTTAAGCCAGTGTGGCTGGCTTCGAACATGCACGATCCTCCTGTTTCTGCCTCCCAAGCTCGGGGATTACAAGTGTGCACCACCACGCCTGGCTGTAATTTTTAATTTTTATTTAAAATTGTTTTGCTTGTTTGCTTGCTTGTTTATTATTTATTTGTTTATTTATTTATTTATTGCCGTACGGGGATGGAACCCAGGGACATTCTGTCTTCAAGCTACACCCTCAGCCCTATTTTTTATTTTATATTTTGAAACAGTGTCTCACTGAGTTGCAAAGGGCCTCACTAAGTAGTAGCTGAAGCTGTCCACGAACCAGGTTCCTCCTGTCAGCCTCCCAAAATGCTAGGATTACAAGCATGAGCCACCACTCCCGGCTTGCTTATTCATTTTTATAGTACTGGAGATTGAACCCAGGGGTGCTCTACCATTTTACTACATCCCTAGTCCTTTTTATTTTTTTATTTTTGAGACAGGGACCCACTGAATTGTACCATGTTGGCTTTAGACTTGTGTTCTCCCTGCCTCACTCTCCCAGGTAGATGGGACTACAGGCAAATGCCACTTTGCTCAGCCTGCTTTAGTTTATTTTTATTTGTAAGCTTTATATCCATGGATAAAATTCATAGAGCCTAAGCTATAATGGTTTATAAATTTGGATTTATTAGTATAAATTAAGTATTGTGGGAGCCTTTAAAAATCAAATGTGTTAGTACTCCTGCTAGTAATTTATGTATAAGTAGATCTCTGTGTTAATGGATATTTAGAAGTTAATTTTTTGATTTAAAAATTCAAATGATTTTAGCCGGGTACACGCTTGTAATCCCTGCGCTTGGGAGGTGGAGACAGGAGGATCGTGCAGTTTCGAAGCCAGCCGCGCTGGCTTAAGAGACCCTGTTTCCAAAAATAAAAGTAGGTCTGGGAGTGTAGCCCGGAGGTAGAAGGGCTTCCAGGAACCCCAGTACCACCAAAAAAAAAAAAAAAAAAAAAAAAAAAGGAAAAAAATTCCAAATGATTCCAACCAGTTTGGGGTCTGTTTTTTCTACCAGTGAATTTAGATTAACCACTGATCATTAGTGGAACTCTAGTCTTGTATCGAATTCTCATAATTACAGAGATGCTAAAATAGCAGGAAATTTAGTTAAGAGTATTTGGAGTAAGAGTAATTTGTGAAAAAAATGCGGGCTTATTTGGAAATAAGCATATAGTAAATATAGGCCAGAGATTTCTAGTCAGTGGGCTTCATACTCTCAGGAAGTAGTTGTTGAGTTGTAAAGACAGAGAAGATAATGAACTTGTATATTCATTAAGTAGCCTGTGAAGGAAGATATATTTAATATATATGCATTGCTTTTTTCAAATGTGTGAAGATGTTCTGAATAATAAAGTAGAAATAATTTTAAATTGTCTTTTTTGTGGTACTGGGGATGGAACTCGGGGGTCTTCTACTTCTTAGCTATAATTAAAGATGTATTTTATATTTTATTTATTTTTTTTGTTTTGTGGTACTGGGGTTGGAACCCAGAGGCTTTCTACCTCTGGGCTATACTCCCAGTCCTATTTTATATTTTATTTGGAAACAGGGTCTCACTAAGTTGCTGAGAGCCTAAGTAGCTGAGGCTGGCTTTGAACCTGTGCGATCCTCCTGTCTCAGCCTTCCGAGTGCGGGGATTACAAGCGTGCGCCACCACGCCCGGCTTATATTTTATTTGGAACAGGATCTCACTAAGTTGCTGAGAGCCTCACTAAACTGCTGTGCCTGGAAGATCACTAAACCTCTGTGATCATCTTGCCTCAGCCTTCCAAATACTGGGATCACAAGTGTGTGCCACCACGGCTGGCCCTTAAACTGTCATTTAAATCATTCATTGTTTCAGAGAACGAATAGTTAAAGTGGCATTTGTTTTTGATGTTCAAAGGGGTACTCACAATTCAGGGAATTATCCTGGTATAGTATTTTGATTTTTCTAGTCGTAATGATTAGAGTTTGATAGGCGGTAATGTTTGGCTGATAATATGAAGCACTTTGGAGATGGTGCTATTTTGCAGTTACTAAGTTGCTTTGAGTTTGTTACTAATTTCATTTTCTATATAAGCATGGTTGTTTATAGGTTGTTCTTTAGATTCTTAACTTTTTTTGGGAAAAGAATAGTTATTAATGACTTGTATTTCTAGGAAAAGCAGAGTGCTTATACCAAAATGTTGAATGAATGAATGAATGAATGAATGAATGAAAAAAGTTGTGTGTACATTTATTCTTCAAAACTCAAACAGTCCTAACATTAGCTTTTCTGTTCTTTGATGTAGTGAGCTAGGCTTACCTCGTTTGTTAGGAATGAGTGATTTTCTTCAGTCCTCAACCATTGAAATTGACCTGTATAATACAAAATAAGGTCTATGAACAACCAGGGCTTTGGGAGCCACGAGTAATGGTCCCAAAGACTCTGTCTGTTTAGTTCAGACTTCAAAGGGTCCAGAAGTTATAAGGAGAGCCAGGCGTGGTGGCGCACGCTTGTAATCCCAGCACTTGGGAGGCTAAGACAGGAGGATCACATAGGTTTAAAACCAGCCTCAACTACTTAGGTTCTCAGCAACTTAGTGAGAGCGTGTTTCCAAATAAAATATAAAATAGGTCTGGGAGTATAGCCCAGGAGTAGAAAAGCCCCTGGATTACACCCTCAGTACTACCAAAAAAAAAAAAAAAAAAGTTATAAGGAGTGCAGTGTTAAACTTTTAAAACCCTACCCCTCTTCATGTTTGAAGTGCCCCTTTTCTGTCTATATCACTAGCTGCTGCTTATTGAGATCTGTTCTCTGGCATCCTTGAGAACATCTTTACTACTCATACCAGCGCTTCTTGCACTGTTGGGTACTTTTCAGAAATGTAGTGTCTCAGGCCTCACTCTAGGCCCATTGAAGAAAAATCTTTTTCTGGAGGCTCAGTATTGGGCGGGGGGGTGGGGGGTGGGGGGGTGCATCTCAGAGCAAGTATGACCTACATTTCCAGCCTCAGAATCTTTATTTTAACAAGATCCCTAGAAAATTCATATGTTCATTATAATCTTGAGAGACATCTCTAGAATAAATTCTCAAACTTTTTCTTATTCTCAAAAACTTAATCAAGACTAAAGGTGTTTTAAAAAAGAAATCCTAAAACTATTTTAACTGCTATGTTACTGGTTCATTTAAATTTTGTGAAGAGAGACAAAAAAACAATCATTTTTTATAGTGACTAGAGATTAAAGTAGATATTGTATTTATTAGAGAGGAAGTAAACAAAGTTATGGGCTCTGCTGAATATTTTCCTACAGGAAGCAGGGATTGGGAATTGTGGTATACAACATCCACTTAATATGCGGTGGAGCAGAAAAGCAGGTTATCAATAGGACATGGCATTTTTAAATGCTTCCACTTTATAATAACCAGCCTGGTGGGAATGGCCATGCTAACCAAAGTAGAGGATCTTTAAGCGAATGCCCCTTCTGTTTCTATCATTGCCTTTTCAAGGTCAGTCTGAGTAAGAACTTTGGAAGGGAAGAGGGGTTGTTGCTTTACTTTGCAGAAATATCCAGAAATTTTTCGTAAATAAACTTTCCCATAAGATTTTGCTTGCTTCTCTTATTTCCTGAATATTTATTTGACTTCCCTCTAATTTAGCTTCTGCTTCATTCAGCTCATCACCAGTAGTTGTTTTTAGCTGACTAGATCTTTTTACAATCAGGCCATGGCTCTTTTTTGCATTGTAATTGCTTGGACAATGACTCATAAGGGGTAGTTTTGTTCCCGCCTGCAGAGAAAATGTGTCAATATCTGGAGCCTTTTTTGGTTGTCACAGTGGGATACTTGTCTTTAGCTATTGTTATTTAGCTGAGAAGACAGGGATACCACTAAACATCCTACAGTGTACAGGCCCCCGCATCAAAGTATTGCATACTATTGCATAGGAAGTTTTACTTTTGTTTTAGAATTTAATCTCTTGCTATTTATTGGGGAAAATTATGTTTATAATGATAACATGTTTGGAGAGCTTTACTTAAGAGGAAAGGCAGTAGACTAGTATAGGTTTTGGTTGTGACTTTTCTTTGGTTTCTTGAACTTCTGTTGGTAGGATTAGGATAATCTTTGGCCCAGGAATTTTCTAAAATACAAACAAATGCTTAATTAAGGTTGTTACTCTTATTAATATCAAAACCTGATAGTTATTTCTTTGAATATAAAAATGTATGAATTTAACCATACACTTTCCCCAAGGAGTTGTGTTACTAGAAATAACTTACTTTAAAATTATTTCAGTTAAAATATGGTTCTTTTTACTAGATTTAAAAAAATTTCCCTGACCACATTATCTTTTTTTTTGAAAAATTTTAACTATTCAGTAGTCTTATTATACCTCATAACAACAATAAGTAAGTGTAATTTTCTTATCTTAGTATTAACTATCATTTCAATCTTGTATCAGTGTATTCTCCGAAGGGGAAGAAATATATATGTATACATATGTATCAAATATATGTATGAATTAAACTGTTAGTACATATGTATCTGTGTGTGTGTGTGTGTGTGTGTGTGTGTGTGTGTGTGTGTGTGTGTATTTTTTTCTTTTGGTGGTACTGGGGTTCCTGGAAGACCTTCTACCTGAGGGTTACACTCCCAGACCTATTTTTATACTTTTTTAAAATTTGGAAACAGGGTCTCTTAAGCCAGCACAGCTGGCTTTGAGCCTGCGCGATCCTCCTGTCTCCACCTCCCAAGCACGGGGATTACAAGCCTGCACCACCACGCCTGGCCTATATGTATATGTTTTTTAAGATGCAATTTAATGCCAATTTTTTATAATTAAGAGAAGATGGAAACTATCATCACATAATTTGAGTGTATAAAAGCCCTGATAACTACTATTGATGTGGTTTACTATTGTATAGTGTTAGCCAGTTTATAATTTCATGGGGCAAATAATTCATTCAGTAGCAGGCCATTCAAATTCAGAAATTTAAAAAGCCAGTGACATTTGTGTTATTGTTTTTTGTTATTTTTTTAGCCTGATTTTTTTTTTTTTTTAGTTAATTGGTTTAATACCCGTTTAAGATAGAGTGACTGTTCTTATACTCTGGCCTGTTGTGCAGAGAATTAAAATAATTTTTAAAAAAGCCATTACTTAGAAAATAGTCACTTTATTTAACTGGGGTAGTTCTTTGTAGAAAATAAGGTAGCAGGATGACTTTGTGAAAAAGACACAGTTTGGAGAATATTTTAATCTGTATTTTATGCTTTTGAAGCTATTTCTTCATATTTACAGTGAGAATAGGTAAGTTCCAGTGGGGGGAAAAATTTACAAAACATTTACTTTGCTGATAAGTAATTTCTGTTAGTCTTATAAAATTATATTTCTCAACATCTGTTGCCTTATAATATCATTCAAACTGTTAGTACTATCGGTTATTTTAGAAGTGTGGGGTTGGGGTGGGAGATGGTGGGTGGTGACAAGGACATTAGGTCGAGAGTGTCTTAGAAATTTTCCTTGTTTTCTTTCCCACCATGTCTGATATCTTTCTATATGTTAGATTAGATTAGTGTGGGAGATGTTAGGAGTGGCCTGGTTTCTTTCCTTCTTTTTCCTAGCCAAGGAAGTATCGCCTGGGGATGCTGGAGGAGAGGCTAGTTCCGATGGGATCAAAGGCACGGAAAGCAAAGAACCCTATTGGCTGCCTTGCTGACAGGTGTAAATCAGGAGTACCCATCAATATGGTTTGGTGGAACAGAGTCACAGAAAACAATTTACAGGTAAAAATAATTTTTATTAGACATTTTTGAAAGTGAATACTTGGCTGCTTTCTGTGTCTGTGTGGGATGATGGTGGGTATGAAAGGATTGTTTGATTTAGCTGATATACTTAGGAGATTTTTAAATTTTTTAGATGAAAGTAAGTTTAGTGGCCCATAAATTAAATTATTTTTATTTGGTTGCCTTTTGAGCTTTCCCTGCCTGTAATATTTCCCAGTTCTTTTATTAAATTTATTTTTCTCTTTTTCTTTCTTTTTTTTTTTTTTTTGGTGGTACTGGGGTTCCTGGAAGCCCTTCTACCTCTGGGCTACACTCCCAGACCTATTTTATACTTTTTTATATTTGGAAACAGGGTCTCTTAAGCCAGCGTGGCTGGCTCCAAACCAGCGCGATCCTCCTGTCTCCGCCTCCCAAGCGCGGGGATTACAAGCGTGCGCCACCACGCCTGGCATTTTTCTCTTTTTCTATTTTGTTAATATGTTATTTCAGTTTTTTCCCTCTGTGTTGCTGGGAATCAAACCATATGCTCTACCAATTGAGGTATACCCCCAGGCCAAGTTAATTATTTTTAATGTGCAGAGTTACTTAGGATACTATATTAAAATTTATTCTGAAATTTATTATAGAAAGTTTCATTTGTTTGGAATCTGAATAGTAAGAAGCTCCATGTTTGCTATCTGTACATTTTTAGTAGGAAATAAAAATTGTATGTAAACAAATTTTTCAACTGACTTAAGTAGTATGTTGTTATAGGGTTGTTACATACACATTTCAGTCTTTGACTGCACTGATGAATACAAAATAATAAAAGTGAGTTTTTATTTTTTATTTATTATTTTTTTTTATTTTTTGCGGGTCTGGGGATGGAACCCAGGGGCATTTGACCTTCGAGCTACACCCCCTGCCCTATTTTTTATATTCTTTATTTTGAAACCGGATCTCACTGAGTTGCAGAAAAGTGAGTTTTTATAACTCAAGGAATAGTTCATATATGAAACTTTGAAGTACTCATAAAATAATTGTTATAATTAAATTTGGATTATAATTACTTTTCTTTAAAAAAACTGACAAACATATTAAACATGTTTAATATTCATATTAATAAATATCTATATTAATAAATAATATCCATATTAAACAATATGGATAATTAATCAACATTTTTACTTAGCTAGAGGTAGCATCTTTTTCCTCCCAAACATTGTTTGAATTAGTATTCAAAATACATTCCTAGCCAAACCCTAGACTCCCACATGTACATAGCAAACACAGGGAAGATATAACAAAGTTAATAACTTGGTTTTATTTGTATTTTAAATTTATTGAAAGGTTCATAATATTTTATTCTATTTAATATTAACATAGTAGCAAAATCTATATTTCCATGGGTATAGGAATAAATAAGTTATTCAAAAAATAATGCAAAATGTGTTTTCCCCAGCTGAAATTTGGAGATGTTTTTCTAAAGATAAGAAGAGAGGGAAAACCCAGGAATTTCATGTAATCATATGTACTAAAATTTTAAAAAATTCATGGGATATTTTGGCTATGTTAATTATGAATAGCAATACAGTTTTAAGTTAATTTTTCTTGTCTTTGAGATCAGTAAGAGAAAGATTTGATATGGTTTATTAGAAAGTTTTAGAAAGAAATTCTGAAAATAAAGTGGGCCACAATTATGTAAGCACAGATACAAGTTGAACTGAAACTCCTTGTAGGTTGTGGGGGTGAAACACTGATCAATATAGAAGTACAGCTGTGTGGTCTCCTCAGAGGGTTCAGAGCCTGCCCCATCCTAGCCGTCTGGAATACTTCTCTGTAGTATAGATTGAAAAGTCATTAGGTTAGTATAAGAATATGTACTGGAGTTATGTTTTCGTTTTAACCAAAATAGCTAGTAAAAGATTTACATTAATCTTTGTGAAAGATTGAATTGGTGTCATCTAAACCTAACAGAGACTTTAGATACTACCACTATTTTATGCTTCAAATAGTTTTATTTAAGGACATAATACCCCACATTTATTTATTTATTTATTTATTTATTTATTTATTTATTTATTTATTTATTTATTTATTTACGGGTCTGGGGATGGAACCCAGGGGCATTTGACCTCCAAGCTATACCCCCTGCCCTATTTTTTATTCTTTATTTTGAAACTGGGTCTCACTGAGTTGCCGAGGGCTTCACTAAGTAGCTGAGGCTGTCTGCGAACCATGATCCTCCAGTCTCAGCCTCCTGAATGCTGGGATTATAAGCGTGCGCCACCACGCCTGGCAATATACCCCACATTTAAAGCTTTATAAGCTATAAAATGCCTTCTCACATTGTGAGTCAGATGTTGAAGTATTGAATAAAATTCATCTAGCTTTCATTGCCATCTTTGTGGATTTTTAAACTGGGGGCCTAGAGTAGTTTATTTAGAGTATCGAGTATGTTGACTATATATTTTTTTCTATTAGAGTTTTTAATCTGTCATAGAAGAAAAATAATTTAAACGAATCAATCATGATCATATCTTTTAAAATATTACTTAAAATATATAATAACATATAATAAAGTATAATACATATACATATACATATACACACACACACACACACACACATATATTTTTTTTTGTGGTACTGGGGATTAAAACCAGGGGCATTCTACCTTTGGGCTCACCCCCAGCTGTATTTTTTATTCTTTATTTCAAAACAAGGTTTCACTAAGTTGCAGAAGGCCTTACTAAGTAGCTGAGGCTAGCCTTGGACCTGTGATCCTCCTGTCTTGTCTTAGCTTCTCAAGTACTGGGATTATAAGCATGCGACACCATGCCCAGCTATATATATATATAATGTATGTATATGTATGTATTTGGTAGTACTTGGGTTCCTGGAATCCCTTCTATCTCTGGGCTACACTCCCAGACACCTATGTTTTATATTTTTATTTGGAAACGGGGTCACCTAAGCCAGCAAGGCTGGCTTCGAACCTGCGCGATCCTCCTGTCTCTGCCTCCCAAGTGTGGGGATTAAAAGTGTGGGCCATCACGCCTGGCCTAGCTTTATATTTTTGTTTGACATATAAAAATTTAAAAGATTGCATAGCCAGATAAGTTGGTCTTTTCTCTTTTATTTGTTTCTTTTAAAGCTAGGGCTTCTTATTTGTAAGGACAGAAATATTTATATTTTATTTTCATGATTTCTTAGATTATTAGGTTTTGCCAGGCACTATGTTAAACTTTTTACATATATATTATCTTTTGGTCTTTCTGAATGGCGTAAATATGATTAAGTGAAAAAACATCTTCAGAGAAGCTGAGTAGTATTGAACAATTTTAGAGCAGCAGATATTTGAACTGATATTCATCAGGGTCAAAAATCTCTTAATTTCTCAATGATATAGCTCTAATTTTCTGTAATAATTGATATAGTTGCTTAGGGCAACCTTTGCCCAACTTCAGTAGGGCAGCCTTTTTTTTTTTTGGTGGTACTGGGAATGGAACCCAGGGGCCTTCTACCTCCAGGCTACACTCCCAGACCTATTTTATATTTTATTTGGAAACAGGGTCTCTTAAGCCATCGCTGAGGCTGGCTTTGAACCTGCATGATCTTCCTGTCTCAGCCTCCCAAGCACGGAGATTACAAGGGTGCACCACCATGCCTGGCAGCTTTTTTTTTTTTTTAATTTTTTTGGTGGTACTGTGGTTCCTGGAAGCCCTTCTTCCTCCGGGCTATACTCCCAGACCATATATATATATATGGAAACAGGGTCTCTTAAGCCAGCGCAACTAGCTCCAAACCTGCGTGATCCTTCTGTCTCCGCCTCCCAAGCCCAGGGATTACAAGGATGCGCCACCACGCCCAGCTTTTTTTTTCTTTTTTATAATGAACCCAGGGACATTCTACTTATGAGCCACATACCCCAGTTCCATTTTATTTTAGTTTTTTAAATTTTGAAACAAGGTCTTGCTAAGTTGCTGAGGGCTTCACTAAGTTGCTGATGCTGGCTTTGAACCTGCAATCCTCTTAATCTCAGCCTCCTAAGTACTGTGATTATAGGTATGTGACACCTTATCCCTTAGGCAGAACAACTTACTTTGAGGATGAGAATGCCTCTGTGGTTTTCCATACCTGAGCTGTAACTTAGGCCTACCTGCAGCATTTGAAATGCCAGTTCTTTTTTCCTTGTGATTCATACTTTTCTCAGTGACCTTTAAATACTCTACTTTCTGAAACTTTAAACATTTCTTTACGCTGTTTTCCTAATCTTTTCTTAACACCTTGGCCTTTTTTTCTACTTCTGAAAACAAAACCAACCAACCAAAAACAACAGCAACAAAATGAACAAAAAAATTCTGAGTTTTTGAACTCAGTGATGCAATATAATCATAACCATTCAAATTGCATTCTCTTCATTTGTAGATTTCTTTTCTTTTCTTTTCTTTTTTTTTTTTTTGGTGGTACTGGGGTTCCTGGAAGCCCTTCTACCTTCGGGCTACACTCCCACGGGCTACACACCCAGACCTATTTTTTACTTTTTTTAATGTGGAAGCAGGGTTTCTTAAACCAGCGAGGCTGGCTCTGAACCAGCGCGATCTTCCTGTCTCAGCCTCCCAAGCGCTGGGATTACAAGCGGGGATTACAAGTGTGCGCCACCACGCCCGGCTGTAGATTTCTTTTTTTTTTTTTTTAATTTTTTTATTTTTTTTTTATTGGTGCACTTTATTCATACATCATAGTGGGATACAAACTTTTGTAGACATACATGCACACATCACCCAGTCAGCCCCCACCCGATCCCCACCCCATTCTCTCCCCATCCCTCCTTCCCATGCTTGGCATAGTGCTTGACATCTAGTATTATAGCAATTTATCCAAAATTAACAATGATAATCTCACAGAACAGTTTCATTTGTCTGATACTAAGCTTTTGATGACTTAAAGATAACATTTCAATATTTCTTTTTGCTTTCTTTCTTACCAGAGAATATTTTTTTTTCTATTTTTTTAGGTGAAACTATCATATATTTATATATTTATTTTTCAGAAAAAAAATCTATCTTAATATGGAATATGGGTTCTAGATAACCAAAACGATCTTGAAAAAGAACAAAGCTAGAAGATATATATTTTCTGATTTCAAACCATATAAAGCTACAATAATTGAAACAGTGTAGTACTGTTCTAAAGGCAGATATATAAACCTTTGGAGTTAAATAAAAGCCTAGAGCTAAATTCTTCCCTATATTGTCAAGTTATTTTTGACAAGGTTTCCACGAACATTTGGTGGTAGAAATAATAATCTTTTAACTAAATATTGTTGAAAAATAATAATTACATGGAAAAGAATAAAATTGGACCCTTACCTAATCCCATATACAAGTATTAACTCAAAATAGATAAAAGACCTAAATATAAATCTTAAGACTATAAACTTTTAGAAGAAAATCTGGGTCATAAAACCTCACAACATTGAAATTGGCAGTGATTTCTTGAATATGATTTCAATGGGGCCACTTGGCTTAGTGAATTCAGAGACTCCAGGAGGCCCAAGATCCAGAAATTCACCATAGGCATCCTCAGAATCATCCTCTGTCAGGATTACATCATCGTCCAGGTCTTCTTCATTCTGCTGAGGAGCTGGGGTGACCAGCACTGGAATCCCTTCCTCATCAGAGGAGTCAGATATAGTGATGGGTCCATCTCTGAGGTTGATCCAGTCTTGTCTCCGGTGGCAGTGAAAGTTGTTCAAGTGAATTACTTCTTCATTGTTGTTTCCCTCTGCCATTTTTAAATGTGGATGTCCACATATACGATTGCTAATATCTAAACATGGAGACCATCTATTCTAAAAGGTCACAGAAATCCACATCGTAAGCATCACGAGTGCCTTGTTAGCAGAGGAGCTGAAATCTCTGGTATGGCTAGGAAAAGAGGCCTATGGTTCCTAATTGTACTAATGTTTGCAGTACTAGGGGTGGAACCCAGGAGCATTCTACCTTTGAGCTGTACCTCCAGCCCTATTTTTTTTCTTTATTTTGTTTTTTTTCTTTCTTCTTTCTTTCTTTCTTTCTTTCTTTCTTTCTTTCTTTCTTTCTTTCTTTTTTTTTTTTTTTTGGTGGTACTGGGGTTCCTGGAAACTCTTCTACCTCTGGGCTACATTCCCAGACCTAATTTCTATTTTATTTGGAAACAGGGTCTCACTAAGTTGCTTGAGAGCCTCACTAAGTAGCTGAGGCTGGCTGGCTTTGAACCTGAGCGATCCTCCTGTCTCCGCCTCCCAAGCACAGGGATTACAAGCGTGTGCTACCATGCCTGGTTTATTCTTTTTTTTTTTGGTGTGGGTTTGGGGATGGAACCCAGAGGGATTTGACCTCCAAGCTACACCCCCTGCACTATTTTTTATTCTTTATTTGAAACAAGGTCTTACTGAGCTGCAGAGGGCCTCACTAAGTAGCTGAGGCTGTCCGCGAACCGTGTTCCTCTGGTCTCAGCCTCTGGAATGCTGGGATTAAAAGCGTGAGCCACCACTCCTGGCTTATTCTTTATTTTGAAACAGAGTCTCACTGAGTTGCAAAGGACCTCACTAAGTAGCTGAGGCTAGTGGCTAACAATGATCTTCCTGTCTCAGCCTCTCTAATGTTGGGATTACAAGTGTGCACCGACAAGCACAACTTTGCTAGTAATCTTGTAACTTTTTTTCTTTCAAGAATCTTATGATATGAAATAGCCCAACAAAATAACATTTATCAAATGGTGGTTTATGGCTGGGTGTGGTGGGAGGCAGAGACTGGAGGATCATGGTTCGTGAACAGCCTCAGCAACTTAGTGAGGCCCTTTGCAACTCAGTGAGACCTTGTATCAAAAAAAAAAAAAAAAAAAGACTACAAAATAGGGCTTGGGGTGTTGCTCAGAGGTAGAATGCCCCTGGGTTCCATCCCCATTACTGGAAAAAAAAAAAAAAAGTGGTTTATGTTTTCCTTTAAGAATATATTATGTTTGGAGTAGCTAGAGAAAGATTTTCCTCAATATTTTGTAGCTTTGTCGAGGGTAACTTTATTCATCATATGGCTATATGAAATGCTGAAAAAACCATCTAGTCTATTTCTATGTATGCAAAAACCCACAGAGTAGCTTCTAATCACCTTCACCCCCAACCCTACCTATGCTGGGGATGAAACCAAGGGCCGTACACATGTTAGGCAAGCACTCCTAAGCAAGCACCACTAAGCTACACCCTCCAGCCCTTCTCTCAATTTTCCTTCCTTCCTTCCTCTTTTTTTGGTGGTACTGGGGTTCCTGGAAACCCTTCTACCTCCGGGCTACACTCCCAGACCTATTTTTATAAATTTTTTAAAATTTGGAAATAGGTTCTCTTAAGCCAGCGAGGCTGGCTTCGAACCTGCGCAATCCTCCTGTCTCCACCTCCCAAGCGTGGGGATTACAAGTGTGCACCACCACACCTGACTTCTCTCAATTTCTTTACCACTCATTTATTTCTTTTCTTAATCGATTTATTTATTTATTTATTTATTTTGCAGTACTGGGAATGGAAACCCAGAGGCATTCTACCTCTGAGCTACACCCCTAGTCCCCTGCCTTTTTTTATTTTGAAACAAAGTCTCAATAACTTGCAGAGAGTATAATTAGCTGAGGCTGTCTTCAAACCTGTGATCCTCCTGTCTCAGTCTCCCAAGTACTGGGATTACAAGAGTGAGCCACCATGCTTGGTTCACCACTCGTTTTTTTCTTAAATGTCTGTAGTTTAATGCCATCAAATTTTACTGAAACTGCTGTTAAAATTCGCAGGAGGTCTTCATTACCACATGCAACAGTTTTATCCATTACTTAATACTGCTGGCCACCTTTTTTATTTCTCAAACTCTCTCTTTGCACATTTCACTCTTTGTTTCATTTCTGCTTCTTGTATGCTGTTGGCCCCTGAGATTTTGTTAGAATTGTCTGCTGAGTTCAAGATGCACATTTTTCATGCTTTCTGATGTTTTGTGATAATAGAGCTTTATCCCACTATCAGAGCAAACCTTCCTATTGAAAAATTGAGTTTATTTTTCTATTCTCCATATCTACTGCCTTTTTTGTTGTTGTTGTTGTTGAGGATTTGAGCTACACCCCAGCCTGATTTTATTTATTTAGAAAATGGTCTCACTGTGTTGATGTGAGTCTCACTACTTGCCAAGGCTGTCCTTGAACCTGCCATCCTCCTGTCTCAGCCTCCAAGTATAGGGATTATTTATGCCTGGCTCTCCTGCTTCTTTTATGTTCTAAATTCCTCCTTCATTTAATAGAATTAGCATCTACTGAAGCTAAACATCTTTGACTTCTTTCCATATATTTCCTACTTTTACCATTTGTTATGAGAGGGGAACTGCTGAGGTTTACCCATTAACTGAAAGACAATTCATTGGATAATATACATTTGCTGTTAATATTATTAAGTCTTTATAATAATATAATGACATTCTCATTTGACAAATAAGGAAATTGTATTTACAAAGGTCTAATGCTAAAAAGTGGCAGATCTGAGATTCTAGCCAAGATTTATTTAAATTTTGTTTTATATTGGAGGTTGAACACAGAGGCATATCTACATTTGAGATACACCCACAGCCCTGTTTTTTATTATTTATTTTGAAACAGGGTATCACAAAGTAGCTGATGCTGGCCATGAACCTGCTGTTCTCTTGTCTCAGCCTCCCAAGCTTGTGCCACCATGCCTGGCTAGAGTTATTTAGCTCTAAATCCTGAAATTTTCCTACTAAATTATTTGCCTTTAATCCCTATTTAAATTTTATCTTCCTTTTCCCTTGAATTTTACAACTACTAATATAATCTGTGCCTTACACATAAATACCTTCTGAATATTTTTTTTGTCCAATTCCTTTGGGATCTATCTTGTCTGTGTACGAAGACTACATTTTATTCATATGGCATATTTTATATTGCATGTAATAAATAACATATAATATCAAATATACTCTCAGTTCTCTGAACCTTTGTTATCTTTGCTTCTTTGTTAAGTTGGGCCTGAAAAATATTTTCTACCTTTCCAGTAAATCCTTGTTCAAACATCTGTATATATAGATACACACACACACCATGTAATGTTTACATATCACCGTTTCCCTAATACTTGCTGTTTGATAGTTATTCTATTTTATGTTGACTTGTTTACCTGTTTATCTACTATATTATATTTAAGACAAGTTTTGTCTTTATTATCTTTACTCTTAGTGTATTTTGCTTGTTTCTAAATGCCAATTTAATTTTGAGTCATATGTGTAATTTTGTATTTATTCTAAGACTTTTTATATTTTAAAAATTGGATCATAGGTTTTTGGGGGCTGATATTCACCATATGTTACCACTTCTTGTTAGTTTTAGTATCATGACTGATTTAGAACATAAGATGGTAATTTCTTTATAAATGTTAGACCTTTTTCTTTTCCTTTTTTTTTTTTTTTTGGTGGTGGTACTGGGAATGGAACCCAGGGGCCTTCTACGTCCGGGCTACACTCCCAGACCTATTTTGTATTTTATTTGGAAACAGGGTCTTGCTAAGTTGCTGAGACCCTCACTAAGTAGCTGAGGCTGGCTTCAAACCTGTGCTATCCTTCTGTCTCAGCCTCACAAGCACAGGGATTACAAGTGTGCATCACCACACACAGCCTTTTTCATTTTTTAAAGACTCAAAATTTACTATAATGCAAGAGTTCTTGATATTTTTTCAACCTTCTGTGCCTGGTAGAAGTCTTAATTCTCAACACTGGTGACAAAGCTTCTCTGTTTTGTATTCTCACAATCTCAACCCAGATGCCAAATGGAAGGTCACCTTTATTTCATGTAAGTGCAGTTTCACCTCAGTCACAATTTAACGTAAGTGCAAATTCTCTGTGATCTGTCCTTCAGTTTTTGCCTAAGATGATTATTTATCCCTGATGTCATTGCTCGGGCCTGAACTACTTTATCATCTACCCTTGCATTGTTATGAGGATTCACATTTCCAAACATATAACAGATATTAAACATTAATTTTTCTAGTTTTATCGTATCTTCCTGTTTCAGTCATTTTTTTTTTTCCCTGTGCGTCTGGGGATATAGAACCTAGGGGCATTTGACCGCCAAGCTACACCCCCTGCCCCCACCCCCTTTAATTCTTTATTTTGAAACAGGTTCTCACTAAGTTGCAGAGGGCCTAAATAGCTGTGGCTGTCTGCGAACCATGAGCCTCTGGTCTCAGCCCTTCGAATGCTGGGATTACAAGTGTGTGCCACCATGCTTGGCTTTGGTTAATTTTTTTCACTGCTATAATCTGAGACAGTTTATCACACAATCTAGAGGAATGAAAAATATTTTTGCTCATGGTTTTGGAGATTCCAGACTTCCGTCTATGCCAGCAGTCGTCTTCAATGAGGGGAGGGGAATATAACATTATGGAGGCTGGAGACAGAGCATAGACCTTGTATGATCCCTAAGGGACCCTCCTTAGCAACCAAGCCCCACTTCCAACATTCCTTGTTTTCTTGAGGGCAAAGGCAACAGTCTAAATCCAAACTAAAATTGATCTCTTGTGTAATACTCTGCAGTTCGATGTTTAGAAGAGGACAGTGGCATTTGGTCTCTTAGGGACTTAGATTTTAATGCTGACTTGAAAATTAAAAAGTTAGTTTTAAAAATGTTTGAAGGGATAACAATGTTTTTTTTTTTTTTTTTTAAAGTGTAGTAGCACACGCTTTTTTTTTTTTTTTTTTTTTTTTTTGGTGGTACTGGGGATCCTGGAAGCCCTTCTGCCTCTGGGCTACACTCCCAGACCTATTTTATACTTTTTTTTTTTTAAACAGGTTCTCTTAAACCAGCACAGCTGGCTTTGAACCTGCGCGATCCTCCTGTCTCTGTCTCCCAAACACTGGGATTACAAGCTACAAGCCGCACCACCACACTCGGCATAACATTGTGTTTTTACAAGGAAGAATGAGGAGCCAACTTGAATGAAAGGATTGGGGAAATGCATGGTTTTTTAAATTTCTCATTGTATTGTTGGTTACGATTTACCTAAAAGTAATGCTATGTTAAATAAATTTTTAATTTTGTCTCAGACTTTCTAAAATAGTATACTTATGAATAATAAATTACAAGCAATGCTGTTATTTTAGCTTACCCAGCAAATGATATAAGTAAATGAGACCTCTTGGCCTGTTAGGTATATGGGAGTGACCATCTGACTTCATTAACTACTTGTCAGTATCACTTTTGATAATATTTTTATCCCCCTTTTGGTCTGATTAAATGATATTTCTTATATGAAGTGTTTAGGAAGAAGGTTCACATTAAAAACTCTTGGCCCACACATTCTCTTGTGAATTCTAATTGCTTCATACTGGTGGTTTTAAGATATTCAAAAGCCGGGCGTGGTGGCGCACGCTTGTAATCCCCGCGCTTGGGAGGCAGAGACAGGAGGATCGCGCAGGTTCGAAGCCAGCCGCGCATGCTGGCTTAGGAGACCCTATTTCCAAATTTAAAACAAATGTAAAAATAGGTCTGGGAGTGTAGCCCGGAGGTAGAAGGGCTTCCAGGAACCCCAGTACCACCAAAAAAAAAAAAAAAAAAAAAAAAAAAGATATTCAAAAGGTTTCGGAAACTTATTGGTTATACTTTAGTCTGCAGTTACTGTTGCTTCAGGTGGCTTTTAGTTTTCAGATCTTTGGAGATTGGAATATTTAGACTTTCAGTGGAATAGATTGGAGTTATAAATGTGAAGCTTCAAACTATCTACTTAGATTAGGTTCCTTAGGTGTCTGAGTTATGGAATGACAATGGAAATTGCAACAGTCGTACTATAAATGTGCTACTGTCTGCTCCCTATCCCACCCTAGGCCCCCTTCTCTATTGCTGCTATTCTAAACCTTTAATATTCTTATTTAGCCAACTTGATGTTCTTTTACTTTTGGGTATTGACGTTGAGCCTATTTAAAATGAATTTCCTCGTGTGAGAGCGTTCTGCCTATCTGCATTGTTTTCATTCATACCTTTCTTACTGTTTTTCTTTCTGTCTCCTTTACTGTATACTTTGGAACCCATCTTTATTCCTTCTGGCACTTATTTTAACTCTCCCCTTCTTTCTCCCCCTCTTCTTTCCCCTTTTCTTCTCTCTCCTTCCCCCTTTCCCAATCCATCTTTATTTCTTCTGTCAATTCTTTCATTTAGCTTTTTTTCCTTTTCTTTCCTTTTCTCTCCGTACCTCCTTCCCCCTCTTCATTTCTACTGGAGATTGAACCCACGGGCATTCTACCTCTGGGCTACACCCCCAGCCCTATTTTATTTTTATTTGGAAACAGTTTTGCTGGGTTGATGAGGGTCTCAGTACTTTCTGAGGCTGTCCTTGAACCTGCAACCCTCCTGTCTCAACCTCCCAAGTACTAGTATTACAAGTGTGTGCCACCAAGCTCAGCTTAACTCTCCCTCTATATTGATTTTTTCCTTCTTGCTTTTTTTTTTTGGCAGTACTGGGGATGGAACCCAGGGGCCTTCTACCTCCGGGCCACACTCCCAGACCTATTTTATATTTTATTTGGAAACAGAGTCTCTTAAGCCAGCTGAGGCTGGCTTGGAACCTGCGCGATCCTTCTGTCTCAGCCTCCCAAGCGCAGGGATTACAAGTGTGTGCCACCACGCCCGGCTGTCTCCTTGCTTTTAATCTCTCCTGTTACTTGGTGAGCCTCCAGAACAAAGAATGATACTTATGGAAAAGTTTCAATGGCCAGTACATTTAGGCAACTGTACAGTACAATTTTGGAACAGTTCCTGCTTATTGTGGCTACCTTTTTTTTTTTTTGCCTTCCTTTTATCCTTTAGTTTTCTAGTATTTTCCCTTTTACTTTCAGCATCCTACTGAAACCATTTTTGATAAGGTGATTTAATTGTGACATTAATGGCATTTTTTTGTAGATGACTATTCTCCCTTTCTTGAACTTTTTGATTTTCTTGGGCTTTTCTTTATTAGTCTCTTCCAAGCTTTATCATTGATTCTCTTCTCTATTCTTTGGTAATCTCACATATCTTCAACCGTTTCTCATTTACATTTGTCTCCTAGTCTTATGCACTGACTCTAAACATTGTATTTTTAGGTTCTTTTGAACATCTTGGTCTGTATGGCATGGGGCTTGAAATTCAACATGTTGAAAAATGAAGAATCATATATTTTTCTTTAAATTTGTATTTCATTCACAAACACGGTAAATACTCATAACTGTATGCCCACCATGTAACTTGGTTACTGATAATAGCTTACTGTTTGATCTCTGAGCTCTTAGCTCTTCTGCCGTATTCTTCATTCACTAAGAGCTATGATTTGGGATTCTTTCCTGCTTTTTTTTCTTATTACTCAAACCAGTATCTTTTTATGTGATACTCCAGCTCATCTTTGTCATCTTTTTTTATTATAAAAAAAAGTCATTTCTTAAGAATGCATTCAAAGTACTTCTGATTTCGTTTTTGCGTAGTGCTACACACTACACATTTACTGACCTGCTTGTGAGGACCAGGAGAAATACCATGTTCTTCATGTTCTTTTTTTCTTTGAACATTTATCTTCAACATTTGCTTTGTTTGGTGTACATTTTCTCTCTCTTGATTTAGCAAACTTGTCATTTTAGGATTCAATTCATTTGTATGGTCTTATAACCTAACTAGATAGCACTAGGCATTTGTTTACTCATACTTATCATATTTCAATAATTATTTATATAATTCATAATATACATATGTGGCACATTGTATACAAACACATACACACACTTTTTTTTGTGTGTGTACTGGGGTTGGGACCCAGGGGCATTCTAGCTGTGAGCTATGCCCCTAGCCCTATTTTTTATTCTTTACTTTGAAACAGGGTGAGGCTGTCTGTGAACCTGATCCTCCTGTCTCAACATCCCAAATGATGGGATTACAAGCGTGTGCCACCATGCCCAGCTACACACACACACATTTTTATAATGGGTGTTTTGAGATATGGAATTGAGTTGGGGGTCCATTCTGTACCTATGAGATGGTGGCCTGTGAACTGAAAGAGTACAATTTACATCTTCTTCACACTGGCAACAGTGACTTTTATGAATTATTCAAATAATTGAATACATGAATCTTGATTAGTGATTATTGACTAGATGAGTATTTGGCCTAATATAAGTTCTGGTATGTAGTAGTTAATTTTCTTAAAATTTTCTTTGATACAGTTTTATGTCATAAAATATAGTAGAAAAATTTGAAAATTTATGATTATGATATGTTAAAATTTATTATTAAATTTGGTAGAATTAGGAAAAATGCTTCTAACTAAGTATTTTCTTACTATAGAATGTGACAAACAGGTTTTACTATTATGTAGCTCTAGATAGAAGATGCGTGTAGGTAGAGGAAATACTTGTAGCTGTGCCTCTTTGGGATACTATGATAATCTCACTTCCTGGACTGCTCATTAACTAACCTAAATGGATATTTAAAAAAATTTTTTTTTTCTAGGAGAATAATACTGGGAATGAACTAGGTGGTATGCTCTGTGACTATTTAGGTGTGTGTGTGTGTGTGTGTGTGTGTGTGTGTGTGTGTGTGTGTGGTACTGGGGTTCCTGGAAGCCCTTCTACTTCCGGGCTACACTTTCAGACATATTTTATACTTTTTTTATATTTTGGAACCAGGGTCTCTTAAGCCAGCACGGCTGGCTTCGAACCTGTGTGATACTCCTGTCTCTGCCTCCCAAGTGCGGGGATTACAAGTGTGCGCCACCATGCCTGGCTGTTTAGGATTATTAATGGAGCACTTTGACATGTAAATAGCTTTAGATTCTTTTAAGCAGCAGATGGGCAGTTCACCTGGTTTTGATCTTTAAATGTTTATATTCTCTAGATACAGATTCTTTTTATTAAATGCATGGATTCTAACTGTTCTCAATGTAAATGTTATATATTTTATGAGAATTCTTATAATACCACTTAGTTCAGTGATGATACACAATGGAAGGGCTTGTAAGGAATTTTATGATTTACAAATCTTAAACATTCTTTTAATATATTTGTATAAAAGTTATATATACTTGTCGAAAAAAATCCAGACACTCCAGAAGAATACAAAGAGTATAAAGCAAAAATATCCAGTTACCTCACTATGCAGAGATAGCATCTTTGTTAACATTTCAGTATCTCTTAGCTTCACATGTGCCTACATACATGCTTTCCCCTTGCCTTCTCTAACTCAGGAATAAACAGATCATTTTGCCTAAACAGAAGCTAGCATTGCTATCCCATACCTTAATTTTTTTATTATATTTTATTTGACTCAGTAGTGGTATGGGCCTGGCTCAAGGTGAGATAAAAATAGATCAACCCACAAAAGTTTTAATACTTACATATTGTTGATTTTACCATAATCCACATGACCAGATCTCTACTGATACTTATTTTGTTAAAGAAATGCATTAAAAATGCTGTGCTAAACTTAATTATATTTGTTTCATTTTTATCCTTAGCTTTAATTCCTACATGCAGATTTGCTAGGTCAAATGTTTATTTCTCAATCTCAAGAAGGGTATATCAGAAGATTACTAGAAAGGTTTATACTATTACCAGTTTCTGACAAACTTTGTCAGTAGTGAGGGAACAAATATCTCTCTCTTTTTTGTGTTTTTTGGTGGCACTGAGGATTTGTACCCAGGGGCATTCTACCCTGAGCTACACCCCAGCCTTATTTTATCTTTAGTTTGAAATAGGTTCTTGCTAGATAGATGAGAATCTCATTACTTGCTGAAACTGTCCTGGAACCTGCGATCTTCCTGTCTCAGCCTCCCAAGTACTAGGATTACAGGTGTGCAACACTACGCCTAGCTAATATCTTTGGAAATATAGATTTATCCTCAAGCTGTTATATTTAGATAATTTATTCTAAGCTCATAAAAGTTTTATTTTACTCTATCATGAAGCTTACTATTAATTGATTTTTTTTTTTTGCAAATTCCAACATACACATACTACTTTTTCTCTCTTAGGATTTTTTAAAGAATACTCATATGATTTCTTAGAATGTGATCAACTTTCTCCCACTGTTGCCACCAATTCTTTCTGATTTAGAAAATCGTTACCTCACCTCTATTGTGGTGCTTTTAAATTAGAGGGCCTACTTTGCTTCAGAAAATTTATAACCTATTACTAGATTAACTTCAGTAATAATATTTACAGGTAATCACTTTAAAAATAAAACCTCAGTAGTTTTAAATAGTTCAGTTTTTTATTAACCCAGAAATAAAAACTTTAATTGACCATATTTGGATATACTTAAAATAAGGGGAAATAACAACTTATTTAAAAAAAAGAACTTGGTGAGAATGAGAACCCAGAGGTTCTGGTTAGCTATTAGACTTCTCCTTTCTGTCCCACTCTGTTCCTCTTTACCTTCTGTTATTTATGAACACTGAAGACTAGTAAAAATAGCTTTGAATAGGTTTTTCCTTGTGTCTGTAGGCCTCATTTTTTTTATGCCTTTTAAGGTCATTTAACAAGGCAAATAAGAATCATTCTTCCTGTACCTTTCTTCTCTCATCGTTTGTACCCCTCTTCTGTCTTCCCAAGTAGTTCACTGCTCTTTGCTCTTCCCAGAAGACAGACACGCACATGCATGCGTGCACTTGCACAGACACACACACACACACACGCACCTTACATTAGTCCTGTGTGCTCCTTTGTTACTCCAAAAGACGGAAAGTAGTGATGATGAAAGAGTGGAGTCTAGTTTGATACAAAATAGATAAGGTAAAGATTAAAGATTAATAGCATTTTATCTGCTGAGTTTGTTTGTCTCAGTTCAGGTATCTTAACTTGGTCAGTCTAATGAGATTTCAACAGTAAAGTCATCAAACAAAACTTCTTTCCTTCCTTCCTCTTCCTCATTTTTTTCTTTTTGTGTTTTTTCTCTTTTATCCTGGATGGAATGCAGAAAATGAACTAAGTTGAGAAAGACTGAGTCAAATCAGTCAGTTGCAGTAAACCTGGTTATAGATGATGGTGGTCTAGACTATGGCATTGTCAGTGACATGGGTAGAAGTAGTTGCATTTTAGAAATATGTAAGATGTAGCATACACACATCAACTTGTTACTTTAATATGTCTGCATTATTGAAAGGATAATTGAACAGTAGCATAATTTATTTGTTTAGAAAAGATTATAAAGCAGAACAAAACTTGAGAAGAGAAACCAGTTTAATGGGAAAGGAAATTGATTGCTCATGTATTGAGTATCTAATAAAAAAGAATTGACTGAGTTTTATATGTTGGTAAATAGGAATTTCTGTTTCTTTTGAAAACATTACCAATATATTCATCTTCTGGCCAAGAGAACAGGGATTGGATTTACCATTTCTCAGAAACAGCTGAAAAACTAAATAAAATAAATAAGAATAGTTTTCAAAACCAGTTAATGAAGGGCAAGGATTCCTGAGAGATGAAGAACAAATAAGATAAATGAAAAAGAAAACATCTGAGCCGGATGTTGTGCTGCATGCTTGTAATCCCAGCATTTGGGAGGCTGCGACAGAAGGATTGCAGTTCGCGGCCAGCTTCAGCTACTTAGGCCCTTTGCAACTCAATGAGATCCTGTTTCAAAATAAAGAATAAAAAATAGGGCTGGAGGTGTACCTTGGAGGTAGAATGCCCCTCTGTTCCATCCCCAGTCCCGCAAAAAAAAAAAAAAAAAAAAAAAAAGAAAGAAAGAAAGAAAAAAAAGAAAACATCTGAATTTATGGGACCCATGAAATCAGTAATCATGGATGCCTATATTAGAAATACCAGATGCCTATATTAGAAAAGAAGGTTCCCAAATATGTGATGTTATCTTCATTCTTAAGAACTAGAATAGAAGAGGAGAAAATTAAGCCCAAAGAAAAGCATAAGAAGATAAATCAGAGCAGAAAATAGAGTAAGAAACAAAAACTATACAGAAAAATTAATAAAACCAAAATCTGTTCCTTTGAAAATTAATATAATTAATTGATATATTTTCTAACAAGAATCAATATGATCACTTTAGTAGATAGAAAGCATTTGACAAAATCCAACAACCATTTCTGAAAAAATTTCTAAGCAAACTAACAATACAGGAGAACATTCCTAATCTGGTAATGTACATTTATTTAAAAAAAAGCTAAAGCAAATATCATACTCATTGGTGGGAAACTACTTTTTTTCAAAGATCAGAAGTAAGGCAAGGGTGTTTGCTTTCAACACTTACATTTAGTATGTTTTTGAACCTGTAAGTACATTAAGTCAAGAAGAAATAAATGACTTGCAGATTGGAAAGGAACAAGTAAAAATGCCTTTTTCAGAGATAACAATCATCTGTGTAGCATGATATATAATGTGTAGCGTAATACAAAATCATTGATACTCAATTCCATTTTATTTCTACATTGTAGTATGCTGAAAGGTGCCCCCTCAAAGATGTTTTTATGCCCTAATTTCTGAAACCTGTGAGTTTTACCTTATTTGGAAAAAGAGTCTTCAAAAATGTTATTAAGTGAAGGATTTTGAGATGAGACCATCCAAAACTATCCAGTTGGCCCTGGGTTCATTAGTAATTGTCCTTATAACACTGAGGTAGAGAGATTATGCACATATGAGAAGGTGGAATGCAGATGGAGTAGAAGTTGGAGTGATGTGGTTACAAGCCAGGGAATGTCAACACATATTTGGCAGCCACTAGAAGCCAGAGAGAAGCTTGAGCTGAATTTTGCTCCAGACACTTTGGAGGCAGCGTGGCCCTGTCAACATCTCTATTTTGGACTTTTGGCCTCCAGACCTATAAAAGAACAAATTTCTGTTGTTTGGGATAATTTATTATAGCCGCCACAGGAAACTGATACATACATACATACATACATACATACATACATACATATCAACAAACATAAATTAAAATTTAAGAAAATCATAGTACCCATAAGAAATATAAAACCCTTAAGGATTAGTCTGACAAAAGGTATAAAGACTTGTATATTTAAAACTATGAAGCTGGGCATGGTGGCGCACGCTTGTAATCCCAGCACTTGGGAGGCTGAGACAAGAGGATTACACAGGTTGGAAGCCAGCCTCAGCTACTTAGTGAGGCTCTCAACAATTTAGTGAGATACTGTTTCCAAATAAAGTATAAAATAGGTCTGGGAGTATAGTCCGGAGGTAGAAAGCCCTTGGGTTCCATCCCCAGTACCACAAAAATAAATAAATAAAACTATGAAACATCCCTAAGAGAAATTAAAGACCTAAATAAATGAAGACTCAATAATATTGTAATTGCTCCTAAAATTGATTGGGATTCCCTATAGTTCCACCTAAAACCTTGTTGGGATACTTAATAGAAATTAACCATCTTATTTTAATATTTATATAAAAATGCAAAGTGTGTGTGTGTGCGCGCGTGTGCACGAGTGTGCGCATATAGATGTATTGGGGATTTAACCAGTACTTTGTCACTGAGCTGCATCCCCATCCTTTTTATTTTTCATTTTGAGACAGGGTCTTGCTAAGTTGCTAAGGCTGACCTTGAACTCATAATCCTTCTGTTTTAGCCTCTCAAGTACTGAGAGGCTAAATATATGTGTGCCACTGTGCCTGTCTGCAAGGAATTTTTAAGCCAAACCAATAATATAAAAAGATATAAAACTTTTATACCTGACTTACTGAATAGTTATAGAAATCAAGACAATGTGATTTTGACATCCTAGAGAGTGTCCGAAATTAACTCACTAACACACAATTGATTTTTTTAATTGCTTTTGCAAAGTTTAATGAGTGAGAAACACTCTATCAAGGTGATTGTTTCTTGGAAAAGCCTATTAAAACTGAATTTATAAAGTCACTTATTTTGATAGAAGTTCCACTTATAAATAGCAACCATTAACTTCAGTGCCTACAAAACTGCAGGTTATCACATATTTAGAATTCAAATGTTTAAAAATCAGATGTTCCAATAAGCTTTAAAAACAGAGTCACATAGCTGGTTGGATGAGTTATCCCAGATAAAGGAGATAGCTGACTTTCATGATTTTACTGCTCAGACTTATATTCACTATCATTGGATTTATGATGACATTTGTGTTATTTTATTTTTTTGCGGTACTGAGGATTAAACCCAGGGGCATTGTACCTCTGAGCTACATCCTCAGTCCTATTTTATTCTTTATTTTGAAACAGGGTCTCACTAAGTTGTGGAAAGCCTCACAAGGTGCTGAGGCTGGGTGCAAACCTGTGACCCTCCTGTCTCAGTCTCTCAAGTACTGGGATTATAAGCGTGTGCCACCACACCTGGCTTGTATTTTTCTGTTTAAAGAGGATATGGTAGGAACAATTGTAGCAGGACTTCATGAGTCTCTTCTTTGGTTAAGGGACAGGCTATCACATGATGTTTGTCTTGGAAAGACTTTCAAGAAGAACCTGAGGAAAGCATGCTAGTCAGACACTGAGAAAACCCTGCTCTTGAGTCTACCTGTGGCGGAGTGGTGTTTTCTGAGGCTCAGAGTGGAAGAAACAGGCATGTATGTGAACAGGATTCTGGGTGTGTCATGGTGCTCCTAACAAGTGATTGCAAGCATTGAAATGGGAAGATGTATTTCAATAATGGGCACCTAAGCTGGCCCTGGGAGTCAGGCCACCTTCTACAAGCAGGAAGTCTTAAGTGCATTAAAATCCATTCTGGCCAGGGACATTTTGCTGCCTACACAAAGTATGACTAGAACCATGGTTTGAGAGTTCTCTAGGCTAGAAATGACAACAGAAAGGGGCAATTTGAAGGAAAGGGAATTACCACTTTCTATCTCCGCAGGCTGAATGCTCCTCCAATTCCTGACAAGTCTGGTTTTAAATTAGAAGCAAGCTGGACTGAGTTCTAGGCCCATTTGATAAACCAGAAACCTGGGCAGGGGACGAAAAGTGTGATGTTGATTGGTGTCAGAGAATATCATTTCTGGTGTTCATGTAGGGAAGAGGGGTATAGTAGGAGTTGAAAAAGAATATTCAAAGGGATAAACATGAACAGCATGATATTCTCCTGGTCCTTGCAAGTAGTTCAGTAAGTGTGTACCAGTAAGCAAGAACACAATCAGAAGCCCTTGAATCCCTTCCTAGGAGTTGTTTTTGCTTTTTTTGGGGGGTGGGTGGGGTGCCTACATAATCCATCAAGCACATTCTACAGTGGCTAAAAATAAAGTTTCAAAAAGAATTCTGTGGTGGTCACCAAGCTTTGACTATGGAAATGTAGTCAGAAATTCCCACCAAGGAGTGTAGTGTACAGAAAATTTACAAAACCTAGCACCAGTTCTTCCTTAGGAAGGGTCAAAGAAGCTCACTTCTAAAACAACCCATACATGCACTGACAAAAGTGCCAGGAAGCCTGATGTTTTCTGCATCTGCTTTTCCACAGCTCTACTGGCAAACGTGCAGGTGAGTTTGTTCAGTTGCTAGTGTTACTCACTGGTCTGCCTGGTGAATGGTGGACTTCATTTTCCCATACAGTAAATCAAATCACTTGGAGCCAACAGCATCTCCTGCTTTTTAGTGACGGCATCCCTAATTGAGCCAGCTTCAAAGGGACAAAATTGGTGCCTGCAAGTCAGAGGTCAAACTTTGTACATCTTATCAGAAGTCATATAACCTACTTACCTGAATAAAACCCCAAATCGTCAACCCTTGCCCTCCATTCCCTGGGAAGAGACTGGATTAAGTCCATTTCATTTTCATCACAGTCACCTGAAGAGTCAGAGAAGGAAGTGCGGAGGGAGGAGCATTCTGTTTCATCTTATCAAGATAAAGATTTCTATCATTGTAATCTGAGGGTAGTAGAGTGGTGACCTCCACTAGCTCAGCTTATAGGGTGAAGCTCAGCTTGTTGGCCTGCCCCTCAAACTGCATACCTAGACTGCCAGCAGAGTTCATGAACATGTTAGGGATGTCTTTGTCAAAGTAAATCTTGCTGTTGGAAGCAGTGCCCTTCTGCTTCATCCTGCTGCAGATATTCTGGGGTCCGCTTCAGTTTATTTGCTTCAGCTATTTTCAGAGCATGTAGCCCTTGACATCACCCTTAGCCTTCACCCAGGCCAGAAATGCAGCATTTTCAGTTTCTGAAGTTTCCTTCATTGCCTTCTGTTCATAGGTGATTTCTGTAACTTTTGCTGCCTTTTTTTTTTTTTTTTTTTTTTTTTTTTTTTTGCCCCAGTGAGGGCTTTCTTCTGCTTTTCTCAGCTTTTTTCTCTACTACCTTATGTTTCTGGGCTGCAATAAACCTTTTCCATCTGGGTGTGGTGGCACACACTTGTAATCCCAGTACTTGGGAGGCTGAGACAGGCGGATGATAGATTCACAGACAGCCTCAGCTACTTAGGCCATCTGCAGCTTAGTGAGATCCATATCCATATATATATATATATATATATATATATATATATATATATATATATATATATATATATATATATTAGGGCTGGGGGTGTAGTTCAGAGGTAGAATGCACTTGAATTCAGTCCTTAGTACTGAAGAAGAAAAAAAGCCTTGTTCATTAACTCATAGTTTCTATAGATGGCCTCATGTGTATTGGGCTTTGTCACCAGAACAACTTGGATGACAAATCCAGGGGCAGTGGAGGGCAGGTCCTGTTGCAAAGCCAGGCTGAATTTTCATTCAACTGATTGAACAGCTTGGTGTAGACCTCTTGAAGCACTGTCACACTGCAGAACTGGTTCAGCTTCTGGTGGTGCTTAAGATGAGGGCCTTGTAGTTGGTGGTATAGTTCTTCACTATATCATACACTAAATTTGGGACCAGGAAGTTCACCACATCAGTTCTGTCAAAATAGGTCATCACACTACTACTTTCCTGGTCCCACAAGGTATATTCTTTGCCTCATCTTTCTGGAGCATGGTCTGAACAGACTTCCAGTTTCTTTTGTGCATCTGTCTGAGAGATGCACAAAAGAAACTGGAAGCCACCACCACAAGTGCTTCCAACTAAGCCATCAGTGAGCATTTATCCAGGCTGTCCTGAACGTGCTCCTTACTTGCCTGAATCCCCAAGCAACCACAGAAACCACTACAGCCCTTTCAATTGATTTCAATAAAGAAGCAAAATCTATTCAGCAGAGAATGATATTTTTAGCAAATGGTGCTAGAGTAATTGGATGTGTACATTTAATAAATAAAATAATTTATACTCATCACACTCCATAAAAAATGAACTAAAAATGGAGCATAAACTTAAAAGTGAAACATACAGAAAGTAGAGGAGAAAAGAGTGTGACTTTGGGTAGATAAGCATCTCTGAGATAGGCTGCCAAAAACATGACCTATAAGTTCTTTCAAAGAGAATGGAAAGAGCCGGGCGTGGTGGTGCACGCTTGTAATCCCCGCGCTTGGGAGGTGGAGACAGGAGGACTGTGCAGGTTTGAAGCAGCCGCACTCGCTTTAAGAGACCCTGTTTCCAAATTTAAAAAATGTATAAAATAGGTCTGGGTGTGTAGCCTGGAGGTATAGGGGCTTCCAGGAACCCCAGTACTACCAAAACAAAACAAAACAAAGAGAATGGAAAGACAAATCATAGCATGAAAGATAATATATGTAAACCATATATGTGATGGACTTGTACCTAAAATGCATAAAGAACTCTCAAAATTCTATATTAGAAAACAGAAGAACTCAGTAAAGATGATAAAAAATACAAACCTCATTAAAGAAGAATGATTAGTAAGTTATTTAGGAGATGCAAATTAAAACCAAAATGAGATGCCACTACACACCTATTAAAATATCTACAAAGGAAAAGACTAACCAAAGCACGTGTTTCTGAGGGCATAGAGCATTGTAGTCTCCTACTTTGACCTGGAGGATGTGTTAGAATAGTGCAACTACTCTGGAAAAGTTTATCAGTTTCGTACAAAAAGAAAGGTTATGTGTACACACATGCTATATACCCAGGTCCTCTACTGCTAGGAGCTTAAGAATGATGAGTATGTATATACACAACAACTTGTACATGATTGTTCACGGCACCTTATCTGTAATTACCTCAAACTGGAAATAATCTAAATGTTCAGTGGATGAAATGATAAATAGTGCTGTAGAGCTATATTATTGAATGACAATCTACATGAAAAAATGAAATCTGATAGATGCAACAACATGGATCTTGAAGCTGACTGAAAGAAGCTAGTCACAAAAGTGATACACATATGTATGTATGATTTGTTTATATAAAATTCTGGAAAAGCAGATAGTGACAGGAAGATGATCAGTAGTTGCCTGGAAACTGGAGTATAGAGAGATGGGGTTATGATAGAAAAAAGGTTTTATAAGAGACCTGTGAGTACTTAGCCTGATGGATATATAGTCACTAAATTGTCTTGAATAATGGGTTTATGATTATATGCCTTTTAAAGAGTCAACAAAATGTATATTTAAAGTGTTTGGTTTACTATATGTCAGTTTATATCTAAATAAAGCTGTTAAGAAAAAGTAACCAAGTCATGTCATGTTTTACTCAGAGGTAAATTAAGCTGAGCTCATGATAGGGAGCCATACTATGGAAGATATTTGAATGGTCTCATGAGTTTTCTTTGTGATGATAAAACCCAAATGATATTTAAGAATATTATTAATTTATCAGTCATTCATCCCATTATAGTTACACAATTTTTTTTCTTGTAGACCTTTCCCCCCCGCCATTTGCATTGAAGTATTACACAATATCTAGTGTTCTGTTTTCATTATTTTTAAGCATCTTTCTACCTAATTAAAATAGTTAATGGCTATATTTTTTAGCTTATTGCAGTGCTTATCTAATCAGTCTCCTAGTTTATGGTTTTCTTACTGCAGTGTTCTGTTTTTAGTGGAGTCTACCAGAGTATTAAATACTGAATTTTCTGAGCCGGGAGTGGTGGTGCATGCTTGTAATCCCAGTGCTTGGGAGGCTGAAAGTGGAGGATCAAACAGGTTGGAAGCCAGCCTTAGCTACTTAGTGAAGCTCTCAGCAACTTAGTGAGACCCTGTTTCCAAATAAAGTATAAAATAGGTTTGGGAGGATAGCCTGGAGATAGAAAAAGCCCCTGGGTTCCACCCCCAGTACCACAAAAATAAATTAATAAATAGCCAGGCGTGGTGGTGCATGCTTATAATCCCTGCGCTTGGGAGGCTGGATGAGAATCACGCAGGTTCGAATCCAGCCGAGCTGGCTTAACTGACCCTGTTTCCAAATAAAAAGTATAAATAGGTCTGGGACTGTAGCCCAGAGGTAGAAGTGTTTCCAGGAACCCCAGTACCACCAAAAATAAGTAAATAAATAAATAAATAAATGCTGAATTTTACTTTAAAGATAACAGTTTACCTGAGGCAATATGGTAGAAAAGCATAAAATCATGTTAATCATGAATTAAAAATGTCATTAGAAGATTAACTTATTTTTATAAAAAACTTTTATTGGTTATTTGTGGATAGGTAAGTATCAGATGGATCATGTGGGATGTCTGAATTTAAATATCTTATTTACGATATAATAATAATGATACATTTGAACTCTTAAGTATTTTGTTTCTAGAGGATATAGACAGGTCATATCCATTTGTTGGGAGGTTGTGTCAATTTGGAGACCTCATTATTTAAGAAGCACTTGGTGTCCCTCCACCACCAAATTGCAGGGCACATTTAAGTGTATGGGAACTTAAAGTGAATTTTATTGATAAATTTTCACAAAGAATGTTATTTGAATGAAATAAACACTGATATTTTAAAAATGCATTTAAAACTGTTGAAGCTGTGAATACAAATTAGGTTTTTAAATTATGAATATGAATTAGTGTTTACATAAAAATTCATTAAAAATAAAAATTTAATATAGAGAGACATATGTAGGTAGTATAGGATTATTTATTTTACAGTGATCCAACCTAGGACCTTTCAGATGCTGATCAAGTGCTCTACCACTGAGCTACATCCTTAACCCAGGAAGGAATTATTGAAATCATAGGGCAGGAATCATAAACTTCAGTTTGTTCTTTGACAACTTATTTATTCCATACATGTGTTATTGAAGTTAGAAAGATTATATATGTAATCTCCCTCCAAACCTAAAAAGAATTTTTTTTTTTCCTGAGCAGGTATTTCATTTTGATGTATTAATGGGTTTTAGTTACCAGTTTTTGCTTATTTTTCAAGAAAATCATTTTTAACATGTTAAAGGTATATGCTTATGTTGCTTTGATAATAGTTTTATAGCTTAATAGCTTACCAAACTCTTATTTATACTTTAAACTAGGAATGTTAGTGAAGTTTTAAGAATGTATTTTTTTTTTTTTTTTGGAGGGGGAGACTGAGACAGGAGGATTGCCGTTCTTGGACTGCCTCAGCTACTTAGTGAGGCCTACTTAGTTTTCAACTAAGTGAGCTCCTGTTTCAAAATAAAGAATAAAAAATAGGGCTGGGGGTGTAGCTCGGAGGTATACTTTTTATTTCTTAATTTGAATTCCCTATTGGGTAGATTTTTTGTTTCTGTGGCTGTATAATCTCTAGAAGTTGTGGCTTAATATTTAAAATTTAATAGTTATATTTAGTAACTTCTGTTATAATAAACTTTGAGGCCCATTAAAATTTATGATGAAATTTTATATAATTTGTATGTCAAGTTCAGTGCACTTTCCCTTTTTCTCAGAGAGTTCCTTAAAAATAGGCTCCCCCCCCCAAAAAAAAAAAGCCAGGCATGGTGGCATATTTGTAATCCCAGCATTCGAGAGGCTAAGACCAGAGGATTGTGCTTTGTGGACAGCCTCAGCTACTTAGACCCTGTTTCAAAATTAAAAAATAGGGCAAGGAGTGTAGCTCAGAGGTCGAATGCCCCTGGGGTCCATTCCTGGCCACCCCCCCCCCCAAAAAAAAAAGGCTTTCAAAATAATTTAAAGTAGATTTAAGTTGGAGAAACTCCACTCTTCAATCAGATAGACTATTATTCACCATTATTACAGGATATATGTGGCAAGGTAATGCTTATTTCTCAGGAATATACTAAAACTGTTAATATATTTATATTTCTTTTCTTGTTCAGTTTTGTTGTCTCAATAGCAACCTTGTAATTTGAAGTCACTATTTTTCATAGGCATTTTGGACTCTTTTTACTAAGATATCTGATAAGTTTTATCTTAACTTTACTCTTCTAAGATAGCTTTAGGGTTAACTGATTTACATTAGCTCTGACTTGTCTAACTTGTGTTAGTAGACATTTGTTGCCTTATAACTGGAAAGCACTTTATCAGTAAAATCTAGTGGTTTATTTTCTGTTCTAGAAATCAATTGTGATCATCCCTTTAAAGAATATGATATCGTTTTTGAAAACTTAAGAGTTTGAAAGGTTTCTGAAAATATATTTATGTATTAGAAACTTATTTTCTTTTTGGAAAATATATTTTGGCAGCTGGCCATGGTGGCTACATGCTTGTGTTTCCAGCGTTTAAGAGGCTGAGACAGGAGGATCACAGTTTGCGGCCAGCCTCAGCTTCTTAGTAAGGGCCTTTACAACTTGGTGAAACCCTGTTTCAAAATAAAGAATAAAAAAATAGGTCTGGAAGTGTAGCTTGGAGGTAGAATGCCCCTGGTTTCCATTCCCAGTACCGTAAAATTAATTAACTAATTAATTGTAAAAATAGAAAATAATATTTTGGCTTAAGCCTGATTTTTTTTCTTTTTCGGAATTTCACATATTAGACATGACATTCAAAAGAGGTTTATTTTATATTTCTATGTGTTTTACTTAAGCCTAGATTTAGCATTTCTTCTATATTTTACCAGTCTAAAAATTTAGTTGATTCATAACTGCTAATATCATTTGCTTAGAGTTTATAATTAGGCAACTCTGCTGCCTTATTATCTCCCAAATCTAGTATGTTGAACTCTTAACTTGGTAATTTAAAATGTCATTCATATCAAATAAGGAAACTGTTCTTAGGTTGTATAGTAATAAATTCATCTTCTGTCTTCTGTAGAAACTCAACATGCACAAAACCAGACTTTATATGCAGTCTCATAATGTTCCAGTAAAGCCAGAAGTACCATACTACTCTAATGTAAAAGATGCTTTGCCAGGTGTTGTGGTGCATACTTTTGTAATCTCAGTACTTGGGAGGATGAGACAGGGCGATTACAGGTTCAAGACCAGCCTCTGCAAGTTAGTGAGATCCTATTTCAACATAAAAAGAAATAGTGCTTTGGGTATAGCTCAGAGATAGAATGCCCATGGGTTTCACTCCCAGCACACGCACACGCGTGCGCGCGTGCGCGCACGCACGCACACACACACACACACACACACACAAATAAAAAAAGAAAGAAAGAAAGAAAAGTAAAAAGATATATAATAGTATCACTGTTAAAATTTCTTTCTATGTAATCTTATGTAGTAAGAATAGCTTTAATGTAACAGGTCACCTAAAACTATGCAGGCACTGGAATCTCCTTTTGTATTTGCTTTTGCTGGTTTCTTGATTCCTTTTGTATGTTTGCTTTTTTTATTTTATTTTTTTTAGTGTTTTTCTTGTCTTTCCTCCATTACTTAAATACTTGGCACCATATTGAGGAAATGTGTGTACTTAGAAAAAAGGAAGTGATTACTTTTGGAAGAAAGGCAGTTTTGACCTTTGTCCTGATAGAAGTGGTTTAAAGATACTAAGTTTGAAACTTGTTGCTCAGTTTTGAGGTAGTCTCAACCTCCCAGTTCTCTAAAATGAGTTAAGATAGTTTGGTAATGATACATGCTTGACAATAAAGGCAAACTTATTTTTTTTTTTTTACAAGTTCTTGAAGTTAAAATTCTGCAGATGACAGATTAAAATCCTCAAATTTGATGATCAAATTTTTAAAAGAAATTTAAATATATCACACCAAAATATAGAACCTAAAACACCTGTCAATCCTTTGCATAAAGCTTTTTACTCAGCAAATAAAGCATTGTGGAGTAATGCCCAGTAAGTTCAATGTCTTTTGGGGACCTAAAGTGTGTTAACTTACTATATTTGATTTTTAAATAGACACCAAATCCTACTGCAAGCGAGTTTATTCCTAAAGGAGGATCAACCTCCAGGCTGAGTAACCTGTCCCAGTCAAATATGTCTGCCTTCTCTCAAGTTTTCTCTCACCCATCCTTGGGAAGCCCTGCTACTGCTGGATTAGCACCAGGTAAGTTGAGTAACTATTTCCAGTGAGTTCCAGATATCAGATCTGTAAACACCACTTATTATTAATTTATCAAAATTGAAATTACATTGTTGAATGGTTCATTTTTTAACACATTCTGAATTTTATGTTCTATTTTTTGGTACCATAGACAAAATATGTAGTGGAGAATTTTAAGGCAAAACTTAATTATGAATGAAATTATGTGTAAGGATTTTTAAAAGCACAAAAATTAAAAATGTAAAGGAGAAAATTATTTAAAAAACATGTCTGGACCTTGTTATTTCTCTATTTTTTAAAAAAGTTAATATTGTAAAGGCATCAGCAATAGAGGAAATATTGATGTGTATACATGACTCAAAGCCCTTTTTTGTACAAAATTTCTAAAAAGAATTCCATATCATTCTAAATATATTTTACTGCTTTTTCAGATGTTTGATTATAAATGCTGTAGTAGTAATTTAAAATTTGGTATAATATAAACAGTAGTAGGAAAGAAGTGTACTACATCAGGAATCATTACAATAGGGAAAGCTACTTCTCAATCATTTTTTTCCAGATATGTTTTAGTAGCAGAAAGAATTGGAGCAAATGCACTTATACTCAGGGGTTCTGAGTAAGAGTTCACTGTGACCCATTGAAAGACCTATGGTTCTTTGAAGACCTCTCTAACTTAAAAACTTGTATGTTTTGTACCTACTCCAGAATAAGTATTTATTCTATTGTAAAAATATCAAAAAGTCTTAAGATCATTCCCACTTCTGTTTGCCTTGATTTAGAAAGTAAGGTAGGCAAAAAAAATACTGAATTTATAGTAAGTATTGAAAGTTGTTACCTGGTAAAATGTTTGAGCCGCACACACAGATTATATTTCTAGAACCTCTATTGGAAAATTATCACTTGATCTTAGACATTTTGAAAAACAGAAACAAAATGAAATATACACACTAAACAAAACCAAAAGATTTATCTAGATCATCTTGTAACTAGCACTGTCTCCCAGGGTTTAGTCCAAAAGGTAAGATAAGTCTTGCTATTGAAAATGATATCAAAATCGAAGAAAAGGAGAGAGGATAAAGATAACACTATGGAACAGAGCACTGTTTTAGCATATACAGTAACCCTGATAACTCAGAGCTTATGTTACCCAGGATGAATACCAAACCTTGTATTGCCAAATATTTTATCAGTACCCCCTCACTTTGATTTTTTATTTCTAACCTCTCCTTTCTAATTCCCACCTCCCACTTTCCCCCTTACTCTTTTTTCTATCATGGTTCTTTTCAGTTTCAGTTAAATTTATAACCTTTTTCTTCTTCCATAGAGAACAGTGTCAGGTTTTTTAATATCCCTGGTACCCTAAAAGTTTTATTTGTAAGTAGTATAACATGATTTTTGTCCCATTGAGGTATATTCACATTGTTTACAGGAACAAAATCTACATGTCAGCTATACATCTAAAATTTCTTGAGACATTGTCCAGACTTCTGAGTAGTGTTATAATTTCCCATATCTATTTCACTTGCAATAATGAATCCATATGCCAATCAGAAAATAGTAGCTTTCTTAATTAAGGGCTTTATTTTTAGAAATATTTTGTTTACATATTTGATCAGATTATTTCAAGCTTGTCGTTAAATTTAAAAAGGTGTGTGTGTGTGTGTGCACCTTGTCTGTGTGTGTGTGTGTGTGTGTGTGTGTGTGTGTTTGCTGAGGATCAAACCCAGGGCCTCACACATGCTAAACATATACTCTTATCTCTGAGATACACCCTCACACTCCCCAAAAGCATTTTGTAATAATGAGTCAAAGTATGAAAGATAATTTTTTATTTTGAGAACATCTAGTTTTCAAAAAAGCCCATTAACACTTTCTTTTAAGCTTTTCAGTATTAACTCGTTTATATATAAGTCTTTAATTGATCCTAATTGGGCATCACATTGTAAGTGTGGAACTAATTAATATAAAAACTAAGTTTGCTGAGAATCTATTTGGTCTTCTACATGCCCCTAAGATTAAAGTGCTGTATTAATGGCAAAAACAATCACACTTTCAAATCATTGGAAATAGATCAATATGTCACATTAAATATATTCTTAATTTTTTGTGTGTAGTATTGGAAATTGAACTCAGGAGCATTTTACTTCTGAGCTACACTCTCGGCCCTTTATATTAATATTTTTGAAGCAGGATCTTGTTAGGTTGCCAAGATTCTCACTACATTGCTGAAACTGTCCTCAAACCTGTGATCCTCCTGTCTCAGCCTCCCCAAGTACTGGGATTACAGGCATGTGCCACCATGCTGGCTTATTCTTCAGTTCTTTATTACTATTATTTCAAATGACAATTAGCTAAGTTAATATACTTTCCAAAAATACTAGAATGATAAATGGTTTTGCATTTACTACTTCATTTTTCCCCCTTTTGATTAATGACTTTAACACTGGTGATGAGCAGAGAAAAAAACTTAAGTCTGCCTTCCTTTCAGAAAACAATTTTGCCCCTTCAGTGTCTTCCATCATTTCTTACCTACAAATATATTTTTCAAGTAAGGCCTTGGAAAATTTCTTGACATTTCCACTTTAGATTATAGGATGCCTAAGTTTATAGAATTTATTTACCTATTTTACTGATAATTTGTTTTTAATATGTCTTGTCTACTATAAGAGTAACCCATTGACAGTATTCGGTTATCATTTCTTTGTGATTATCCCCAAAACTATTGCCTTTGAAAGTATATAAAATTAGTATTTTTATAAATAACAAAACAGAAAAAGAAAATTTAAATACTTTGGCATCTATGTAAATACTACAGTAATGTTATTTTGCTTATATATGGAAAAATACATATCTAAATATGTCTTTTGACCAGAAGTGTAAAAATATTTGAGTAAAGTTGAACTAGTTATTAAAATCTGGGGTTTCTACAAATTAAAAGGAACAAAAGCATAATACCGAGTACAAAATAGGTATTGAACAAATCAAGTTCTTTTTTAAAATTTGTTTTGAACACTTAAAAAGAGTTTTTTATGTTTTAATGCAAAAAGTAAATTTTGTACCAAAATTATTTGGATTTATAGCTAATTAGATTTAGAAAGCACTTAAAGTGTTAAAATATGTGACATGTTTTTTATTAAATTATATAAACAGTCGTTTTATTCAGTTTTAATTTAAGAAATCAGGGATCCATGGAGTTGGTTGTTTTATGTACATTTAACATGAATAGTACCTGCATTTCTAAATATTGTAGGTAATTATGAAAATATTTTATTTAAAGCATAGTATTTAATTTGGGCTTCATTATCTTTGAGAACCCCTTTAGTTATATGCATGATATTTTTAAATTTGTAAATAAGAATTTTTTTCTGGTCACAACTTTTGTTATTTTCTCAGAGATTCACAGCCTTCCAGAAATTAAGAACCACTGGTTTAGCATCCTTAGCAAAATTAAAATCCTGACTGAATTATAGTAAGAATACTTTTAAGTAATGCATTATTATCTAAATATGTATTTTTCTATTAGCTTTTATAGCAAGTATTTTGCCTGTATATTTAGAAATGAAATTATGATTGTGCAAATCATGTAAAATAATAGTTTCTGCTTTAATCTTTTGTGCCAAAAATAGCTTAATCATAAGATTATGATTTCTTTTCATCTTGAGTACTTTTACTTGATAGTCGATTTAGTAAGCTAAATCTTGGTGTACCATAATTTACTCAGTTTTAACAAATTGGCGATAACTGCAGTATGTTTGAAGGTAATTTTAAGAGTGGTGGCAGCAGGAGCAGCAGACATTTCTAGATGTTGTTCTGATACATCCTTTGGTGGTTTCATGCAGTCATGACTCAGGAACTAAGTAAGCATCTCTTGTTCTGCCTAATTGTATGTGGGTATTTGGGAGGGGCAGAGACAAGTTCTTGAATTTGAAAATGTTACCACTGATGTATATATGAGAAAAAGAGCCTCCATGACGAGCATTTTCAGATATTCCTTCTGGATGAAGATAGTGCATATTTTGGAACCATTCAGTATGTTTTATAATAAGTTGTTATGGCAAACCTCATATGATTGATTTGGGAAGAGGAGTACAGTGTTAAATAGGATTATTAATAATTATGTTCCTTTACTGCCAATTTTATTGTAGATTTCCCTCCTTTTTTCCTTTTATTTTGCAGAGCTGGGAATTGAACCCAGGACCTCATGCATTATAGGCAAGCTCTCTACCACTCAGTCATACCCTGAGCCCTTGTAGTTTTTTTAAACACCTAAAGAAAATATTAATGTTTTTAGAAGGTGATGGTACCAAATTGATGGGCACTAGTGGCTAATAATTTTATTTTTATTTTTATCTTGGGAAAGGTTTGGAGGGGAGAAAAGGGGATATGAATATTCATCATTTTTTTTTTAAAAAGGAGTTTATTAAAAAGATAGTAATACAGAAGACAGTCACAGCCCCATGCCAATCAGGAGTGGCATGGCGGGGTGGTTCAAATGAATTCACCACAATATTCATCATTCTTATTCAAAAATATTAAAATATTTGATAAATGTAGTTGTTAAAATTATTTATTATAATGTTGAAGGGTTCAGATAGGAAGATCTTAGTTTTTAAACTTCTGTGCTAAAAAATAATAAAATTCTGTGATTCACTAACTGGCATTTCATATCATAGGTAAGGAAATAGACGTTAAATCCATGTCAGTTGCATAGTCGTTGGCTTAGGTGATAATCCAGTATTCATTGGTCATTAGTCTAGGTGTAGAAACTTTAGGGTTAATAGTGCCGATTTAGAGATACTAATCCTGACAAATGGTCATCTTGAATGTGATAAAAAAAACCACAAGATCACCCAGTACATATTTTAACAGTTTGAATAAACACAAAAATGATGTGTTATGCTGAAATAAACTTGTGTTTTGTCTATCTTCCATCCATTAGTACCAGTTTCTCTCTCTTTTTTTTTGAATACATAAGAATAATCTCTACTTGAGGGAGTTATTTTCTTCTTTAGTTCTATTTATGTATGTCTTCATAAAACTGATCTGCTTGTAAAACTGAAAGACAGAAGGGAGTAGGGCAAAGTGGGGAAATACTGTTTAGGCTAACTAATTGTATAGGTCAAAAATTGTGAACTTTAGCTGGGCGTGGTGGCTCACACTTGTAATCCCAGTACTTGGGAAGCTGTGACAGAAGGATCACAGATTCAAGGCCAGTCTGAGCTACTTAGGCCCTCTACAACTTAGTGAGAACCTGTTTTAAAATAAAGAATAAAAAAATAGGGCTGGGGGTGTAGCTTGGAAGTAGAATGCCCCTGGATTCTATCCCCAATACCCCCCCAAATTGTGAACTTTGTAAGTGTTAAGGACTGGAACACTAGTGTGGGGTGGGTAAAATTAAATACACAGATATGTCTACCTAGCTGTGTTATCACACTGAGGAGTGTACCATTGGGAAAGTAGGAAATTGCCAATTTGCAGAATATCTAAGCTCATATTTAAATTTCATTGTGTACCTAGGCTTTATATTGTCACACAAGATACAAAAACTCTATAAGGTATTACCTTAAGTTGTTTTGTATTAAATTGGTATAAATATTGAAAATAAAAATTAGAAAATATTTATGTAGTTCTTAAACATCAACATGTCAAACAGATACTCCATAAACAGATTTTCTTTGTAATTACTTTCAGTAGTCTACCACTAAATGGATTGGGTGTGAAACTTAAGTAATTCTACCCCAAATTTATTTAGATATTTCAGCCTGAACATATTTTTCTGAATTATTTTGTCCTTATTATTAATTGAAATAGTTTAGTATTAAACTCTTATAATTCTTTTATATACCAACCTATATTTTCAATGAATATTACAAATTACAAGATCCTAAGAAGAAAGGACCGTGCCATTTCTCATCTGGCACAAATTTAGGCATAAATGGTGCTTAAGAAATGCTACTCATTTAGTAAAACTTCCATTTTAATTTGGAAAGCTTTTTTTTATTGATGCCTATTTCTTAAATATAGTGAATTTTAATGAGTCAGTAAATATCTTTGAAAAAATTGCAAAACCTGAAAATGTTCACAGGTATTTAGGTGAATAATAGTCAAATGAGAAACAAACATGTTCCTGTTGAAAAATTAATAGCATCAAAACGAGAGTCACTGTGTTTTTGAGGTTTTAAAACATTCTTTTAATCAGTGTTAAAGTATCTACAAGATCTATAAGTATTATTGATAAATTGCATGTTTCTATTTTTTTGTAACTACTTTGTTTTTCAGGTGTATTCAGCAGACTCACTCAAACCTTTCAAGGGTTCTCTAATTTGAGGATTTCTTCCCACATTAATAAAAATTGAAAAATTATTTTACTATTATGATCAGGGCCTCAAGGTTTTTGTGAAGAGGAGTTTTTCATTGTGCTGTAATGCCGAGCTCATCCTAGAAGGGGCTACTCTGTGTATACATGCATACAGATACAGACTGTGATGTCCCGGGGAAGGTGGCTAACAGTAGAACTGTAGGAACATAACCAGGTTGGGAATGCCAGCTGGCTATATTCCCACCCCAGTTGGGAATTTCAGGAAACTGAGGCAAGACGTTTGTGGCGCAGAGGGGGATGTGGCTGCTGGCAGCTGGCTTGGAGACCTGTAAGGTAAGGCTTAAATAGCTACCAGTAGTTAAGATTCTGCTGGTTGGGGAATCCCTGGTTAATTTTTCCTCTCAGGTTTGAGAGTTCTCATTGTGGGCTTCCTGTTTAAATCGCTTTGTCTCAGATGTCTTGTCCCTTGATTAGGAGGTAGGGGCTGGGTGGGAAGGGGGCAGGGGTTCCTTTAACTGCAGTTTTCAGACTCAGTGAACTACATCTGCAGCAAAGTCTCCTGCAGCTCTGGACTGACTCAATGGCCTTTAGAACATTGTACCAGATCTTCAGCTAAGTAGCTGTGTTTGTGTACCACTTGGTGGTTGTGTTTAATCCTTTTTTATTTTTATAAGAAGAAGATAGGATTAGATGATTTTAAAAGTCTTTAAAATCTAAGATTCCATTGTTGAATGACTTGTGAATTTCTAGATGATAGGGGACAGTAAACAGAATGAAGATAATGATGAGAAATAGCAATAAGAGAAAAAGAACATGAGTTTTGTACTAGACTTAAAAAGGGTTTTAAATGGTATTGGACTTCTTTGACATACTGTATGTAAACAAAAAAATACCAACTGGTCCACCTGTGCTTTGTAGGTGGAGATGAAGGGAGTTTTGTTTTAAGCAATTTGAGAATCTTAGTGAATCTTTGTTTTGTAGTGAGTGGTTCTGAGTGTACTAGAAGGCAGGAAGAGCATGTTGGTGCCCCAAAACATTTGTCATTCTAAGCTGAATGTGAAGAGTTAGAAGTCAGTCCTTCCAGTCCGGCATGGTGGCACACACTTGTAATCCCAGTACTTGGGAGGCTGAGACAGGAGGATTGCAGCCCTCCGTAACTTAGTGAGACTCTGTTTCAAAATGAAGAATAAAAAAGAGGGCTGGGAGTATGGCTTGGAGGTAGAATGCCCTTGGGTTCACTCCCCAGTACTGATAAATTAAAAAAAAAAAAAGTCCTTTCCCCATCCCTCTTTTATTCAAATAGTTAGAGAGCTCCAGGAATAATTTTTTCTCTAGCCTTTTGACTTGGTGATGCGTAGTGCATTGTAAGCACTTCGTGGAGAGATAGTATGGTTTAAAAAAAAAGAAGGAAAAAGTCACTGTGCTCTATGTTACTTGTATAGTTAGGAACAGTCCTCTAATTCTGTAGGTATGAATGGGATTGTGGCTCCTTTTTTTCCTGAATTATTCCTTCATTCTTGGCTTGACTCACTCTTTCAGATGGACAGTTTACCCTAGAGCAGGGCATGTGGTCTTGGTAAAATGAGAGGAGTTTTTCAAACCTCTAACACATATGGGCATGTAAAAATCTTAGCCATGAATGCTAGCAAAAACCCAGACCTGGACTGAATGTTTATGGTGATAATGCTTCGTTCTATATTCTTTAGTCATGGATTTCTTACATGCTGATGTGTCTGATATAAGATGTTTTCTTACTGCTTCATGAATACCTTCTCATTTTAGATGTGATTAATCAAATTTTAGAACAGTATTCCTGTAAGTAACTTGTAACTATAATCTTGTGAAGGGAGGGATGTGATGTACATTTGATAAAATAATAAAGATTAATAGGATATCAATATATTTTTAGTCACCAACTGCTTTCTAAACTATAGTAACTATGGGCTATAATTCTGTTGTTCCCTTTTTGTGAAGTACGGTGGGATAAACTCCTGAGGAAAAATGTAGGGGCTAAACATAGCAAAATCAGTTTCTTGGGGTTGTGCACAGTTCAGGGCAGATGTTCAGGTTGGGCGGCGTCTTCCCACACTGGCTCTAGGCCGCGCCGGGCGCCTTCGCACCCTCCAGGCGTCGAGCGGGCGAGCACGGAGGAGCAGCAGTTTGGGGAGGCTGTATCGATGGAATCTGGAAGTTTCTCCTGTGAAGTTTCTCTGAATTCCGAACTTCCATTACTTTAAGTTAATTTAACATTTGACCTGGCTATCTCATGAATATGTATTTTGAGGCACTGTCTCATTTATATCTTTTGTATCTTTTAAAATCCATCTTTACCTCCTGTGTCTACTTTTGAAATATTACCAAAGTATCTACAATAACTGGCTTAGCTTGTGTCAAAATACAGCTGTCTTTTCTGCATAGTTGATTTTTTGGATATCATAAGCTTCTACTTTTAATTATCTTAACTTTAATATTTCTTATACAAATTTTCATACAGAAAGATGGCCAAAATTTACAGTGCTGTCTTGCTCCAAACAAAATATATATTTTTGGTGATGCATGCTCAACAACACGTGCCTCCTTATTGTACTGAACTAAATATTAATACTTTTTAGATAGGAGTTTTAAAAGCAGTTTGTTTTAAAGTTATATACTTACTTAGATTCTTTATCCTTTTTGTTGGCCTTCTGCCCTAAGATGTTAGATTATAACTCCTTGAAGGTAAGCCTTTTCTCTTGCCTCTCTCAGACTGTTAAAGTGCCTGAAACAAAGTAATGGTAATGGCTGTACTCAGAGAAGCTTATTTGAACCATTTTTTAGTTCTTAGTGAGTGGCTTTTTTGGGGGCGAGGAGGAGGAATGATTCTGGTGTGTGTGTGTGTGTGTGTGTGTGTGTGTGTGTGTGTGTGTGTGTGTTTGTGTGTTTGTGTGTAAATAGGGTCTCACTAAGTAGCCGAGGCTGACCTCAAATTGGTGATCCTTCTGGCTCAGCCTCCTAAGTACTGGGATTACAAGTGTGCTTCCCCATGCCCAGCTTGTTAGGCTCTTAATATTACCTCGACAACAGTGGTTCTCAAATCTGAGAGTCCATGATCACCCAGAGCTTATTAAAGTCCTGTTTTCTGAGTTCCATCCCTAGTTTTTATTTAGTAGATGTGGAGGAGCTCTTCTTATGTGTTCCCAGATGATGATACTTGTTGCTTCTTGTCTTGGACCCTCTTGAGAACAGCTGCCCAAACTCTTTAGGGCATTAACCAGTTTTTGCCTCTTTTTTCTTAAAAACCCTTCCTTCTCCTCTTAATCTGCCAAGGGCTAAGAGTATAAATACATCTTTTAACACTTTTTTTTAAATAAGAAAAGGGCTTTAAATCAAGGGCTTAAATTGTTGTGTGTAAATAAGATACAAGGGCTTTAAATGATCCTTCAACTGAGGCTAGTTTTGCTTCATTTATGGTTTGTGTCTCTGTTCTGTATAACTGAAATCATTGTTGAATTCGTTGTTACAGGGGTTACTGAAGCTCAATCAAGATCACAAATACAAATTGAATAAACTGGGCAACAGGGATTTCTTCTACTTTGGTAATGTTAATGGGACAAGAATATAATCATTACATTACATCTTCTAATAACTTTTAGAATAGGAAAGTAAGAATAGAAAGTAAGCATAAGCACTGTGAATTTTAGTTTGAATTTTAAACCATGTGGGTTTGAGTAATCAGTTATCTTTTATTTACATGTTACATTTAATATGTACATTTAAAAACTGTTGCAAGAAAAGAAATACCTGTTACAAAAAGAAAAGAAATACCTGTTACAAAAAATTGGCTAAATTGATTTTAGTGTAAGAGAAATGAGTGAAGTGTTTATTGAGTCAGTCACAGTGCCTTCTTCTTTACTTTCTCTTGTAGTGCTGGGGAGCAAACCCAGGGCCACCTCCATGCTGCACAAGTGCTCTACCTGCTGTGCACATTCCCGGTCCTCACAACATGTTCTTGAAATCAAACTAGTTTTTGTTTTTAGTTTGATGTGTGGTTTTATTCATTGAAAAGAAATCTAAAACTAAATTGCATTTTTAATTTAATTTCAGTATTTTTATGAATGTAATCTTTATAATCAGACATTTGTCTGATTATAAAACTTGGAACATTTCTTGTTTATAAATGAAATAACATAATGAAGAATACTATTTTATTTATTTTCTTTTTTGCAGTACTGGGGATGGAACCTGTGGGCATTCTACCTCCCAGCTATACCCCCAGCCCTATTTTTTATTCTTTATTTTGAAACAGTCTCACTGAGTTGCAAAGAACCTCACTTAAATAGCTGAGGCTGTTCGCGAACCACCATCCTCCTGTCTCAGCCTCCCGAATGCTGGGATTATAAGTGTGCGCCACCACACGCGGCTGCAGAATACTATTTTACTCATATTCATTGTTGCTTAAGAAAGAAAATGTTTCTTTTGATCCAAAAAAGTTAATTTAGTATCTAACATTTGTCCCCATTTTTTTTTATTTTTGTTTAAATAATCTAGGTGTTATTAGTGAAAAGATTGCCACCATTGAATAGGATAGGAAAGGTCCCCTCGGGTCAGTTGGCTAAATTTAGGGATGAACAGGTTACAGTTCTGTTTCTTCAAGTATTATAGGGACTAGCCGGGCGTGGTGGTGCACGCTTGTAATCCCCTCGCTTGGGAGGCGGAGACAGGAGGATTGCGCAGGTTCGAAGCCAGCCTTGGTGGCTTAAGAGACCTTGTTTCCAAATAAAATATAAAATAGGTCTGGGAGTATAGCCCGGAGGTAGAAGGGTTCAATCCCCAGTACCAGCCCCCTCAAAAAATATTATAGGGACTAAAGCAATATAATTACCATATAAGCCAGTGGGTAAAGTTCCTAAAATAAAATTAAAAACCCTAACAGTGGTGTTTTTGTATTTATTTATTTATTTATTTATTTTTACTGGGGATGGAACCCAGGGGCTTTTCTACCTCTGGGCAATACCCTCAGACCTATTTTATTTTTTATTTGGAAATGGGGTATCACCAAGTTGCTGATAGCCTCACTAAGTTGCTGAGGCGGTCTTCAAACTTGTGATCCTCCTGTCTCAGCCTCCCAAGTATTGGGATTACAAGCATGTGCCGCCCTGCCTGGCAACTGTGTGGTTTTTAAAAATTATTTACTCACATATTGAGAGATTTAGGCTCTATATTTCATACATGGTCAGTATTCTAATGATATTTGTTGAATTAATGACTACTCATCTAGAAATGATGCTTTTGATAGAGGCAAGGCTGAAGTCGAGCCAGAAGGAAGTCTACTGTGTGCAGACTTGGAAAGGAAAGGAATTGTACAGTCTGATTCCATCAAATATTATTGAGGCATATGTGGTTGATAAAGCTCAGGTAAATTTTTGGTATGAACTCAAGTATTTGTCTGAGTTTGGTCAATGAGGTTAAATATATTTTGTGGAGAAACTGCAAGGAACAAAATCATATCATGAATGCTCAGAGTGTTTCCACTATAGTCCATAATCTTCTATCTTAGCTAAAATGAAGTTTGATTATATAAATCAGTTGTTGAAATTCTATAGTTACTGAGGGGAAAAACAAGAGATGGAACCCAAGCGACATTTATTTAGACCAGATCCACATGGCATCTATTAAAAGGTCTTTGTGGCTGGGCGCGATGGCACACACTTGTTATTCCAGCATTCAGGAGGCAGAGACTGGAAGATCGTGGTTCATGGACAGCCTCAGCTACTTAGTGTGGCCTTTTGTAACTCAGTAAGACCCTGTTTCAAACAAACACACACAAAAAAACCTACTAAAAAATAGGGCTGGAGGTATAGCTCAGAGATAGACTGCCCTTGGGTTCCATCTCTAGTACCACACACACACACAAAAAAATTCTGTGTGTGTGTGTTCCCTAGGGATTGAACCCAGGGTGTTCTACCTTTTAATTGTACCTCCAGCCCTATTATATTTTTATTTTGAAACAAGGTCTCACTAAGTTGTAAAATGCCTCACTAAAGTTGCTGGGGCTGGCCGCAAACCTGCAATCTTCTGTCTTGGCCTCACAAGTACTGGGATTACAGGAGTGTGCCACCGCGCCCAGTTAAGCTTTTTACTTTTTTAAAAAAAGTTAAGAGCCAGGCATGGTGGCGCACGCTTGTAATCCCGGCATTCGGGAGGCTGAGACCTGAAGATTGCAGTTTGCCAACAGTCTCAGCTACTTAGTGAGGCCCTCCACAACTTAGTGAGACCCTGTTTCAAAATAAAGGAAAAAAAAAAAATAGGGCAGGGGGTGTAACTCAGAGGTCGAATGCCCCTGGGTTCCATTCCCAGACCCGCAAAAAAAAAAAAAAAAAAAAAAAAAAAAAAAAAGAAAAGAAAAAGTAAGCATAGTTTGGTTTATGTAGTTTGTTGAAACTTGTCATTGTTTTGCATAATGGAGAGAGAAAATATTTGTACTTTGAATGAATTCATGGTTTTATATTTGAAGTATCACGGATATTAGTTAATTAAGAGTGAAAAGGACCCTACTTCTTTTTTACTTCTCAAAAGAGTGAAAAAGAGCCCCTTATGATCCTTTTGCAGTCGCATTATATAATTTCTAGTCACTCTTTCCCCCTTATCTATAGAGTTCATTTCCCAAGAAGTGCTTGTTGTAAGATAGATACTAAAGGATAACAAGAGTTAATCAGGAATCAAAAAACCAGAGATTTTTGATTTCTGAAGTTTAGTCTACATTGAATCTTGATTTTGGGTAATTCAAGATTAGAAATTTGAAGCCAGGTGCGGTGGCGGAGCTTGTAATCCCAGTGCTTGGGAGGCTGAGACAGGAGGATCGCCAGCCTCAGAAATTTAGTGAGACCTTGTTTCATAATAAAAAGGGCTGGCAGTATAATGAAATAGGCATGTGCCATTACACTTGGTTCTTGTGTATTTATAATCTATTTTGTCATTCTTGCTGGTTACTTCTTACATCATTTTAAAATTGATTTTGCATTTTGATCCTTTTGCAGGATCAAAGTTTGATCTCTTAATAGAGGAGGAGAAATTTTTGTGATTTACTCAAGTGCAATGTTTCCTAATGTTTTAGAAATCACACTCTTCTTATTTTTGTAATTGTGACTTTCTTTTAGAGGAAAAATATGTTGTGTGGTTTGTATGCATTTATTTTTATGTTGCAAGTTAATCTTGTTCTTTGAACATTTTATCTGCTCCTCGAGAAAGTCTTTGAGCTATCTCAGGATGCCATAAAATAAGTAGATCCAAAATAGGCTTTCATTGCTTCACTGGCAGACATCAGGTTGACAGTCTTTCTGAAATCGGCTTCATTTCCCTAATAGAGAACTCTGAGTTTGCCATCTTTCTTTCTACAAAAAAGAAAATAGTTGCAATATAAAAACACTGTCTCATGAAAAATAATTTAATAGAAATTGTGAGGTTTATTACATTAAATGACAGTAAAATAAATAACAACATTTTATTTTAGTTTATTTTATTTATTTTTTGGGTTCCTGGAAGCCCTTATACCTCCGGGCTACACTCACAGACCTATTTTATACTTTTTTATTTTTGGAAACAGGATTTTTTTTTTTTTTTTTTTTTTAATTTTGGAAACAGGGTCTCTTAAGCCAGCGAGACTGGCTCCGAACCAGCGCGATCCTCCTGTCTCCACCTCCCAAGCGTGGGGATTATAAGCATGTGCCACCACACCCGACTATCTTCAGCATTTTAAATGTTGAAAAAGTTTGAGAAATTTAAGTTTTGTTGAGGGTGTCTATTCTCACACAATTTCTAAGGATAATTTTGTGTCTGTCTATATTCATAGGAAATAAGATTATTACTTCACGGGCAAATTGCTTCAGGAAGCTTTTTTTTTTTTTTTTTTTTTTTGGTGGCACTGGGGTTCCTGGAAGTCCTTCTACCTCTGGGCTACACTCCTAGACCTATTTTATTTTTGGAGACAGGGTCTCTTAAACCAGCACTGCTGGCTTTGAACCTGCGTGATCCTCCTGTCTCCACCTCCCAAGCGCGGGGATTACAAGCATGTGCCACCACACCCGGCGTGAGAAGCTTTTAAGTAGACATTTAGACATGGATTTATCATAAAGTAATATATTTAAACTAAAATCAATGAATGGGGAGCACGAACTTCCCTCCTCCCCGCAAAGAAAGGTCTGTTTAAAACATGATGTTAGCTGGGCATGGTGGTGCACACTTGTAATCCCAGCATTTGGGAGGCTGAGACCAGAGGATCATGGTTCGCAGACAGCCTCAGCTACTTAGTAAGGCCCTCCGCAACTCAGTGAGACCCAGTTTCAAAAAAATAAAGAATAAAAAATAGGGCAGGGGTTGTAGCTTGGAGGTCGAATGCCCCTGGGTTTCATCCCCAGACCCGCTAAACAAACAAACATGTTAAGTAATTCTTTTGTTTTGCCATTTGAATAATTTAAACTTATGAGTGTATGGTAAGACAAAGTTCTATTGCTTAAATTCACTTATGTTCTGAAATATTTCTGACTGTAATGGATTTATCTCTTGGCTTGAACCATTAATATTAGAAAAGAGTAATAATTAAAGTTTTATAAAAATTAAGTTGGCTCAATGTTAATCTTTTAGTGATTTACTGAGGATATAAATCAGCATTTCTCAAGGTGTTTTAAAATGTACATTCTTAGTCTTTATGATGGTGCATGCCTGTAATCCCAGCTACTTGGAAGGCTGAGGCAGGAGCATTGAAAGTTGTCTCAAAATAATATATTACCTTGTCTCAAAAAAATATATTAGGGGTTGAGGGTGTAGCTCAGTGGTAAGGTGCTTGCATAGCATACATAAGACACCAGTATTACCCAAGATGACAAATAAAAAATAAATTCTTAACAGGAACCCATCCTAAATTTACCGGTTCACTTTCTTACCCAGATCCATCCTCTTTCTTTCCTTCCAGTTCTGTACTGGAAGAAAGAAAGTCTTTTAGGTAATTATGATGTCTTAATTCTGGTTAAGAACCAATACTTTAGGAGGGTTGGAGAAGTGAAGAATAAATAGTCTTGCCAAAATGAGGGAAAGCAGGGGTTCCCCCTACACACCACTTTCTGTTTAATATGCTCATAATTAAAAGACAATTTTAATATATTGCCTTAAGCCAGACATGGTGGCACACACTTGTAATCCCAGCACTTGGGAGGCTGAGACAGGAGGATCGCACAAGGTTCGAAGCCAGCCTCAGGTACTTAGTGAGCCTCTCAGCAACTTAGTGAGACCCTGTTGCCAAATAAAGTATAAAATAGTCTGGGTCGCCGGGCATGGTGGCACACGCTTGTAATCCCCACACTTGGGAGGCGGAGACAGGAGGATGGCGCAGGTTCCAAGCCAGCCGCGCTGGCTTAAGAGACCCTGTTTCCAAATATAAAAAAGTATAAAATAGGTCTGGGAGTGTAGCCTGGAGGTAGAAGGACTTCCAGGAACCCCATTACCACACACACACAAAATTCTGGAAGTATAGCCTGGAGGTAGAAAAGCCCCTGGGTTCCACTTCTAGTAATCATAAGGAATCCTAAGTATAAATTTAAAAATTTTGCTTTAAATTTTTTTCATGTTTGATCAGATGCTTTCCCTAATATATGAGAGTTAGGGAGAAATGGGTCATAGGAAGAACTCTTGAAAAAGAAAATCCTATAGAGGAGCAAACAAGACAACTGAAAGGAGGGGGGAAGAGGAAAATCTCTAAAGCACACAATGTACTTAAACATATCGAAGTCAATCACTAAGCCGAGCAAGGGAGGGAGGGACGGGGAGGGAATGGGGTGGGAATTGGGTAGGGGTTAAATCAGTGATGTGGACATGTTTGTACACACAAGTTTTTTACCCCAATATGATGTTTGAATATAATGCACCAGTAAAAAAATTTAAAAGGAAAAAAATACATAATAAAAAAATTTCATCTTTGGGTAGCTTTGATATTATTATTGAACTGTTGTCTATGTGCATGTGATTTTGTAATTACTATATATTAGAAAAGTATAGGTAGCAATAATCCTAAAATGATTAATTCACTTTTCCAGCTTAAGTCACATGAAAAATCTCGTATTTACATTAGAAGACTATATTCTAGCTTCCCTTGGTACCTCAGTTCATTTTAGAAGTCACTAATTTTTTTCTACATTTTATTCTGAGTTAAGGCCTTTTTTCCCCTTATTTGAGCTTTTATGAAGTTGAGTAAACTAGTCATCCCTCTTTGTCTGAATGATGCCTGAGCAGGAAACTTTAGTTTTGTTTGCTTTCTCAACCTTCATTTTCCATATCTAGTCTTTATTAGTATTCCTGTCAATTTGGTGTTCATACTGCATTGCTAAACCTTACTTCTCTCCACATTTTTAAATGCCTCATTCTAGTCTACACCAACTGTTGGACCTGACGGCCCCCAGGAAGCACGCACCCTCCCAGTAATCACTCACAGGCAGAAGTCGATGCAATTTGCAAGAGGTTTTATTATGTCCAGCGCTGGGGTCGCCTCTCAAGTTGAGGAATCGACCCTTAGCAACAGATGTGGGCAGTTTTTATACACTTTAATTACAGAGGCGCGGTTACCATTAGGTGTTTTATTATCATTGGTTCTTATTTTTAACCTGTCTCAGGATTGGGTGGTTTGGCCAGAGATATCATTTTTTAGCTTTAATGACAGTTTGTGGTAACCAAGGTCCTGTTATTCTGGTGAGTGGAAAGTCCCTGAATTGTTACTTTTGTCTTCTAACAACGGTTGATGGGGAGCTAGTTCCTGGAACACAGGGAAGTAAAGTCCTAGTAACGGCAAGTCCCAGTACCTGCAAACAGGGGCACTGGGGCGGAAAGTTCCGAATGCCGAGGTGGTTGGGGTACTGGGGTCCTACACAACATCTACTTTTGTGCACTATTCAAGCAGCCTAACTGGTAGGCCACTGCAGTTCCTTTCTCATTGAATTTTAAGTCAGGGTCTCTAGTTGGATGATCTAGAGGACTGGGAGAAGGAATCCTTTATATGAGGTTTTGTTCTTATAAATCATCTGTAGTTAGAGGACTGAAGGTGCCTAATAATCTTGGTTCAGAATCATTCATGATGAATCAAGTCATAGCTTTCTCACTAGGAAAAGACCCAAGCCCCATGGCCGATGTGATCTGTGTCTTGCCTACCTCTGTAATCTCAAGCTCTCACCCTGTCCCTTGTGTGCGCAATTCTGGCCACACTGGCTTTCACCAGATCGAGCTCCTTGGGGCTCATGTTTTTTTGTGATTTTTTATGTATTCTTCCTATGGCATGACTGGCTCCTTCTCTTTAAGTCCTAGCTAAAGAAAGGCCTCCAACTAATGTAAAGGAAATTTCATAGTATTATTTTACATAATGTTACTCTATTTCCTTTTTATTTAAAGTAGGGTGAGGAGTCCTCTTTATACCTATTGGAATATAATCTCTCTTGTGACCAGGACCATGTCTAGAGCTTAGTAAAGACTTTTTCAAATTAAAATTACTGAAAATTTGCAGCAGTTTGCTCTTTCCTGAGGTTTCCCTTTCTGTAGTTTTAGTTACCTGTCATCAGTTGCAGTCTAAAAATAATAAATGGGAGATTTCAGAAATAACTCACACATTTTAAATTGCCCACTGTTCTGGATGGTGTGATGAACTCTCCCTTCATCTCTCTCCATCCATCCTACCAGGATGTGAATTACACCCTGTCCAGCATATTCACGCGTTGTATACTGACTGCCAGTTATCACTCATTTAGCTATCTTGGTTATGAGACCAACTGTCTCACTGTTGCATGCTTGCACTTTTGTGTTTTGGTACTGGGGATTGAACCCAGGGGTTCAATTTGACCTCTGAGCTCTACACCCCCCAAACCCCCTCCCTCCCTGTCTTTCTGTCCTTTTTTTTTTTTTTTTTTTTTTTTTTTAAACAAGGTTTACCAAGTTGCTGAGGCTGGCCTTGAACTTATGATCCTTCTTTCTCAGCCTCCATGTACTGGGATTATAGTACTTGGGTGGTGGCCAGGTATGTGCCACCATACCTGACTCAATAAAGAAAGAAAAAATAATCATATATTGAGGTTGCTAAAATCTATGTTAAGAAAGAATCTTCTGTCTGAAGTTTTGAAGATGAAAAAAGTAATTCATGCTGTTTTTGCTCTTACACCTTAAACTGCAAAAGTTTATGGCCATAATGCATGAGGAGCACTTAGCTATGATAGAAAAGGCATTAATTTTAGGGTTTGGTACTGTTCCTGGTTTCTGGTATCCACTGGGTTTTTGTTGTTGTTGTTGTTGTTGTTTTTGTTTTGTTTTGTTTGGGTTTTTTGTTTGTTTTTGGTGGTACTGGGGATGGAACCCAGGGGCCTTCTACCTCTGGGCCACACTCCCAGATCTATTTTATATTTTATTTGGAAACAGGGTATCTTAAGCCAGTAAGGCTGGCTTTTAACCTGCTCGATCCTCCTGTCTCTGCCTCTCAAGCACGGGGATTACAAGCATGTGCCACCACGCCCAGCTCCACTGGGGGTTTTTAAATAGAGCCCCCAAGGATAAATGGCACTACCATGCTATTAAATACAATTGGCTTTCTTTTCTGAGTAAATATACCTTATCCCTTCCAGTCTACTTCATGTTGGACCTACTCTGTCATAAAATGCATCTCCTCTCCTTCCTCCTCCTCTTTTTCTTTTTTTAGAAATAGGAAGGTTTGGCTGGGCGTGGTGGCGCACGCTTGTTTGTAATCCCCGCTCTTGGGAGGCAGAGACAGGAGGATCACTCCGGTTTGAAGCCAGCCACACGCACTGGCTTAGAAGACCCTGTTTCAAAAAAAAAAATGTAAAAATAGGTCTGGGAGTGTAGCCCGGAGGTAGGTGGGCTTCCAGGAACCCCAGTACCACCAAAAAAAAAAAAAAAAAAAAGAAAAGAAAAAAAGAAATATGAATGTTAGGGTATTGGGGTGAGGGCCACTTTAACTTCTTCAAGCTGGTAGTTGGTACTGCTGGAGTATTTAAGTCAGGGTCTCTGGTTGGATGATCTAGAGGACTGGGAGAAGGAATCCTTTATACGAGGTTTTGTTCTTATAAATCATTTGTAGCTAGAGGACTGAAGGTGCCTAATAATCTTGGTTCAGAATCATTCATGATGGTTCATTGGGCATCTACATGAAAAACTGATTTGCGTGTACATTTTACAGTAATCCTTATATCTTGCCATAATGGAGTATTTTTCCATAATTCTTTGTGTGTGTGTGGGGGGGGGGGTTCTGGGGATGGAACCCAGGGGCATTCAACCTCCGAGCTACAACCCCTGCCCTATTTTTTATTCTTTATTTTGAAACCGGGTCTCACTGAGTTGCAGAGGCCCTCACTAAGTCGCTGAGGCTGTCCACGAACCGCGATCCTTCCGTCTTAGCCTCCCAAATGCTGGGATTACAAGCATGCGCCACCACGCCTGGCTTTTTCCATAATTTTGGACCATTACCTGTTAACATTTTAAATTGGAGGCCAAGTAGTCATCGACCATGAGTCATTCTATATAACATTATGAAAAGTTCTTGTGGCCCAAATCCCAAGTGAAGATGGCCATCCTTTTTTCCCTCTGCCTTTTCTTGGGCCTTAATGTACATAGAAAACTCTCCTGTTTCTCAAAATCTCATCTAGTTTTCATTGATTGAGAGCAAATGATTATTCCTCAATTCCATTTCTCCAGTTCTTATTAATATCTTCTAATCTATCTTTTTATAATGTTTTGAGTATCTCATAAAACTTTATATTTTTGTCTGTTTTGTATATTTATTTCCTTTACTAAAGTTAGATGCTTCTGGAGGCATTTAATCATTTTGTCCATTATTGTGATCCCATGTGGAAATCTACACTTAAGTGAGCTTCATGGCAGAGTGTGAACTGTGGGGAACCAGGCCCAGGTCTGTCTTCTTAAATTCTTAGAATTGTGCTCACTGCCTGGCTGCATGCCATGGTTCAGGAAGCTTTCATACAGTTACAGATCAGAATCACTTGTCCTCATCTAAGACCTACTGAATCAGAAACTTGAGGTTTGGAGCATTGACCTTTATCTGTATTTAAAAAAAAAAAAAATCCAGAGGAGATTCTGATATATACCCCTTTGCTTCTAGAGAATAAAAGCACAAAATGTCAGATTTGAAGGAAGGTGAATTTCATCTGGTTTGAATAAGGATATAGAGGGAAGGAAGTTTCATGGAAAAGAAAATATTTGAGATGGGTTTAAAAGGAAGAGTAGGATTTCTTTAGACATCTTAATTAAACACAGTTGAGAAGCTGTGGAGTTTGTTAATATTTTTCTGTTTGTTTTAACCCGTTTAGTATGATAGAGAAGAATTCTAATCCAATGAACTTAAAAAGAATAATTTAGTCTAATTTAGGTAAAGATTGAACAGATGTGGAGGAGGGAACCAATCCCACGTAGGCATGGTACTGAGCTGTAGGCTAGGAGCAGGGTTCTTTCTGCTGGAACCTTCAAATGCTGATTGTGGGGAAGACCAGAGTTCTCTTGGAGAAGTAAGGGTAGTAAAAGGTCATTTGCAAGCTAGAACTGTTTTTTGTTTTTTTAAACAAAGTGTACTGTGGTACCCCAGTGCATATTGACTAATTATGAGCCTTTTAAAAATGGTGATGAGCCGGGCGTGGTGGCCCACGCTTGTAATCCCCGTGGTTGGGAGGCGGAGACAGAAGGATCGCGCTGGTTCGAAGCCAGCCTCGCTGGCTTAAGAGACTCTGTTTCCACATAAAAATGTTAAAAAATAGGTCTGGGAGTGTAGCCCGTGGGAGTGTATCCCGGAGGTAGAAGGGTTTCCAGGAACCCCAGTACCACACACACACAAAAAATGGTGATGAGTCTACATTACCATTTAAACTAGTATTATTTAGTTCATTTATCATTAGTTCATGTGGATGGCTCTGTTTACAGAACTCTTAGGTTCTTAGTCACTTCTTATTATGTAAAGTTTATCTTTCAAATTAATATTTTTTGAAGTAATTTATATCATATAGAGAGCAACTATCTCTGAAATATTCAAACCTGTGTTTTGTTTTAAAATTAAAATTGCTAAGCAAATAAAAAGGTAATGCTAGGCTATAACATGGACAGAAAAACGGAAAATGACATAAAGACCAAGTTTATGTTTTTAAAGTACCTGATAACATTCTCTTAAGAATCTTTAACAATTTTGTTTGCCATTACCTTCTTAAGAATTTGACATATCGTGTTTTGGGGTTGTGAGAATGTGGGGAAAATAGACTAGTGGGGAAAAGACCAGAAAGATGGGCTGGAACATGCCCACCAAGAATAGGCAACCAAACTGTAAGACTTAATTACCACTTCTTTCCCTTGGGAACTTCTGACCCAGCAATACCAAAACTTAATTAGAGCTTGAAGCAGTAGTTTTCAAACATTTTTTTTTAATGCAGCAGCACTCTCATGAAATCTATATATAATCTCCAAATCTAAAGTGATATAATACATATACAGTTTGTGTTTCCCCACATTAGGTTTATTGTATTAACTCATAAAATTATTCCATGAGAATAACAAGGCTGTGTGACATTTGTGAATAAATAGCTTGAATTAGTGGGTGAAAAATAAGAATTAGCTTTATATTTCTCAGTTTCCTTTTCTGTGGAGCTGCATTTGTATTTTATTGATTTAATAAATAAGTAATCGAAGAGTAGATAAAAAGGAATTCAAATCAGTTACCTGCAGAGACCCCTGAATCATTCTGTAAGCCTTGGGTTCTACCTTAATAAAGTTTTTAAACCCCTGGCAAAGAAGGTTGTTTTTCAGAAGACGGGAACTTACCATTATATAGGTTAAGGAAACTGGGAGACTTGCAGCTTTTCTCAGAGCCACAGTGTACAGAAATTTATATGAGTGAGTTTTGTCATTCTCCCAAGGATGGTTTGTACCAGCTGTCATTCATTGCCTACAATGAGTGTCTTAGCTGTTTTAGGTTATATTTCCCCTGTATCCCCAGTTGAGAAAGGCTGGGAAAATGAGGAGTCAATAAGGCATTTTTTAAGAAGAAATAAAATTTCAGATGCCTATATTCAAATGAGTATACTTTTCAATGTGTGGTCACTACTGTATAGTCCTCCACATATCTGAGTGTCAAGGCACTGATTAGCTGTGTAGCAAGAATTTTTTAATATTAGAACTTGGAATTTTTTGACTAGGGTATACTTTCAGGCTTTAATTAATAGCATTAATAAATTTTTATTTTTTAAATAACTTTTTTAAAAATAAAAAAATACATTGGTTACCGTGATTCTGTCTGGACAGTCTTCAGTAATGTATAAAAACCTCTAGTGAGAGAACAAAATAGCATTTTAGTGTTTTGAAATTAGCTTAAGCTTTGCGGTTCCCTTCTTAAGTTTTTTTTCCTCCTCTTTTACTTATAATAGCATATTATGTAAACACAAACCACTAACTCATGCAATGGAAAGGCTCCCTTGTTATGGTGTACTTTGAAGCTCAAAGGCTGTGCATGCTGATATATATATTTTTTTCTATTTTTGGTTTAGACATGCTAAGAAAGGCAAGTCACTTTTAGATTTTGAAGCAACATTACTCTTTAGCTTTCAATTCAGAATATTTTCTCTTACCTACTGAATGAGAACCTTGCATTTAAGTATTATGTAATGCTCTACTAGTTTATTATGTATGACATTAAACAAAGCTATTCTAAATATGTTAACTGCTTCTGGGTGGAGACATTGAATTCCTCCTATCTCATCATACTCTAGAAATCAGCTTTTCAAAGATAAAAGAAAATTAAAAAACAAAACAAAAATTAAAACAAACACCATCTTTGGCCTTTGGAATACTTGCCACTTATATTCCTTGCATATTTATTTTTCATGAAGAAGTCATATGATTTGTGTGGTTGCTTTTCTTATAAACTTTGTTGGCTATTTAACATTTTTGCTATAACTGAGTAAAAGATTTAACCAAGAACTCCTGTGGCATGCAGATGCCATTGGTTTATTGGCTACTTCTGTAGTTGAAAGGAAGTTGAACTATTTTTTTGGACCCAATAAGTTTGTTCTTTCCACTTGGGTGTTGAAAGAGCTTATGAGCAGTAGCTGTTCTGATTTTTGTTGGTTGTTTTCTCTAGGGAACAAGCTACCCTCTGAGTCAGCACTGGACTTGAAGATAAACCCTACAATTCATGAAACTGACTGATTCGACTAAAGGATGGATAGTTTGGGCAGCGTTGGACAGCTCTATGAGGGGTCTGTTTGTTTAACCAAAGGGATTGTTGAGTTCAGCAACTTTTAATTCCCCTAAGCATAAGGGGTTGCTGTTGTGAAAACAGGGTTTGTAAAAGGAATCAGTTCTGGCAATTAATATCAATATTCCTATTGACTCTGTTTTCAATTTATCACCAAACATCATGGAACAATTCCTTAAAGTGCAGAAATTTTACTGCTGTTTGTTGCCAGCAAGAATGTATATGTCCTGAGAGGTCAGCTTAGGATTTTTGCAGTTTACTTTTAAATCCAAATTACCCTTTTTTCACATGGGGATATAAACATTTCTCCCTGATAAAACATTTCGGCACTTGGGTTATTTAATTTTTAAAGGTAATATGCATTTGTGGCTTGAAACTTTTAGGATTAAGTGGGACTTAATTTGATTAATAAATACTTTATTAGATCAGTGTTAATTTATATATCAGCTTATCACTAATATTTTAATGTGCTTTTGATAATAATTACCAAGTATTAATAAGGTACTAATAATTTTTATCTTAAAACCTTATAGTATTTTTTTATTAAATCTTTGAGGAAACTAGAGTAATTATAATGTTTAATTAAATGAATTTTAATCTGCAACATGAGAGGTTTAAAAATGTTACAGAAAGCTGGGCATGGTGGCACACGCTTGTAATTCCCGTGCTTCGGAGATGGAGACAGGAGGATTGTGCAGGTTCGAAGCCAGCCGCGCTGGCTTAAGAGATCCTATTTCCAAATAAAATATAAAATAGGTCTGGGAGTGTAGCCCAGAGGTAGAAGGGTTCCATCCCCAGTACCACCAAAAAGAAAAAAAAAGAAAAGAAAGAAAAAAAGAAAAAAATGCTATAGAAAGAAAAAATTTTCCTACCTTAGTTTTGTAGGCCATAATACTTTATGTAGGGATACTTTGGGTTAGCTTTTCAAAGACTTGTGAAAACAGACTATGGAATAAGTGTAGTAATTTATCTTAGTTTCTTAAAAGGTATGACTTAAAATATATAGCAATTATGGGAATTTTACCTAGCCGATATTAAATAGGTTCTTTTAAGTATATTTTATTGTTTGGCCTAGAAGTGTAGATAGATAGTCATCAAATGTCTCAGTTTCAAAAGTTGAGCTTTAGACAGGTAAGCTTATGTATAGTTCAATTTTGAATTTATTAGTTGACATGATTATAATGACCTTCTTAAGCATTATACTCTTAAGAACACTTTCAGTTTTAAGGTTTATTTGCAAGGCTGAATTTGATTGAATAATGAAGTTAATCTATGCTGAGATTAGATCCATAGTTAAAACATACCTGTGTCTGTATAATGCTTGTCCCAGTTTTGCCTCCATTTGTTTCCACTTTTAAACTTTATTTTTCCCTACCCCATCTGATGACTTAAAAGGAATGGCAAAATGTTCCCAGTTAATCAATATAAAATACTGCCTTTTTGAAATTTTAACTGGATGGCAAGATCTTGAAGGATTATTGTTATTAGTTTGTTCCCTAGGACAGAAAAGTGACCAAAGCTAAATTCTAATTCAGAGTTTTACATTTGAAGATCTTCTAAATCATTCTTGTCTATAGCAGTTACACTCAGCTTCATAGTATCTTGCTTCTTTTTTTAGTTCCTAGACCTTTCAGATTGATGCTATAATTTTCAGGCTTATTGTAGAGTGCCAGAAACTTTAGTAGGTAAATGTTGAAGTTCGTCGTACCATCCTCCGTTAACTTTTATATTTTAGGATATGTTTTTGAAATTTAACAATTCTTTTACATTTAACCAGTTTTTCATTGTACTGTAATAGCATTATTTTACATAACCATTAGGAATTTAAGTGTAGGTTAAATTTACTTCTATGGGGGCTCTACACTAGCTATTCAAAAGACCTACATTTCAAGCTTTAAGGGTTTAAAGGTTTAAGCTTTATGAGTTTAAGGGTGTGTCTTTCAGTGATGATTATTAAGTAGTGAAAATGTTGACTAAGGATTTCTAAATTTAGGAATCTTAAATATTTCAAGATAATAACAACTTTAATCTGTTTAGATATATATTCAAGGTTACTCAAAAGATACACTTAGAAGAAATTCATTTTATTTTAGGTAAAGTTATTAAGTCTTCGAGTGACTTTTCTATATTTTTTATCTGATTCAAATAACTGTACTGTGGAGGGGGGGTGATTTGAGTTCTGCATCATGCAGCATCACTTATGAGCTTTTTTTCCTTAAAACTATTCTTACTACTTTAATAAACTTCATTTGATTGATAGTGTTTTCCTTAATTTTTGTCAGTCTTTACAAGCCAGTTTTATCTCTTAGAAAGTTGAATTATGGTATTACTGTTTAAGTCCCTCTCTCTCTCTTTGTTTTTTATTTTTTATTTACTTATTGCTGTGGTGCTAGGGATTGAGCCTTGGCATAGGCCAGACAAGTGGCCTACCATGGCTCTATATCCCCAGCTATGTGTTATCTTTTAAGAAGGAGCGTACATATACATGCTTTGTACTGATATACATCTATCTTAAATGCAAATATGTTTCTGGATACTTCTAAGTGTTATTTCTTTAGGGTACTCTCCAGAACTAGCATTCTTTGACAATGGTTGCAGATAATTCTTAAGCTATTAAAATTGCAAGCAACTGTTTTTATGATGAACACATTAAGTCATAGCCTTGATGATCTTTAGGAGTGCTTTCAAAGTCCAATATATTTACTAAGAAGAGAGGGATTTTCATATAATTTGAATATTTAAATAAGTAAACCTTTGATTAACCTCCATAATTTTAGTATGCCAGATGCTAAAATATGACCATGACTAATATTACTAAATCTTTTCTATTTAATGTTTTAGCTGAAGTTTTACTCTAGCAAATTTTTTAACATGGAGGTGGTTTTTTAACATAAAGGATCTTTGTTACTTAATTTAGGGAGGAGGAGCTTTAAGGGTTACTTTGTAGAGTAACTGTATTTTTATGGCATTCATCAGCACAAGGGAATGTTGACTGCAACTGTGATATTATTTCATAACATTTTAATATATGGAATAATATTAATATATGGAGTAATGGACTGCAGGAAGTTTTCTCCAATAGATTGCTGCCCTTGGTGCAGTGTAGTTAAATAGAGTGTCTTGGGAATCTGACAGGTTTTATCAATTTAGGATTGTAAACACAGTATCTGTGGTGTTTGCTATTTACTTTTGGAGGTGTATTTGTAGTAATAACTTTGCTTTTTTATCTTGAGTATGATTATATAAGTCCATTAGTATAATTGTTCTTTTGGTTAAAGCCCTTAAATATTGCCCTTCTTATTAAAAAGATAAAAGATAATGCTTCCTGTATTTGTCCTCAGTTGAAGTTTGTTCAAGGTAAGATATATTTTGTCAGTCTCTAAACCATTCTTTTTACTGTGGTCAGATATGATAACTTACTGTAAAGAATTTAATTTGGTGTTGGAATTTTCGTAAAGTTTTAACATACTCTGGGTTTATCCAGGCTGCAGTGAACTGGAAAGAGTAACATTAGAATAACCAGACCTTTCCCTATCAGAATCTCCTTTACTCCAGATTCTTTCAAATTCCCCTTTTTCTTTTAGGATGCTGGGTGTTTTCACATTTGCCTTCAAATTGAGATGGCTGACATTTATGCTGCTTCATAGCTTGACCAGTTACTTGTCTTCTGCTCTGGACTTTTCCGTATACTCAGTACTCCTGGCTATGACAGCTGACATTCTAAAAGCTTGATGATCACAGTCAATGATGTTTTTAGCATCTTGGTTATTGGCATCAGAAAAGAAGAAGATTTCACCTTTATATCTATTTCTTTCCAACAAAATTATTTTGTGCTGATATGCCAATTATTTGTGCCAGTGAGTATAGGGAGAGAATTAGGGCACAGTTCTTCCATATTAGTAAGCAGTTGAATTATATGTGATATCTGCAGCAAAAGGTCAAAAAGAACAAAATGATGGGAATCATTTTCAAGTATGGGTATCAAGAATATATTGAGTAAAAGGGTATTTTATAAGAATAAGTTATAGTTTAGAGAATTTGTGTTGGCAAGGAGGGCTGTTGGTGATGTACTTCAAGAGAAAGAGCTTAGGATGTACATGGATACAACTAGCAGCATAGTGTTCTTGGGGAAACTGTGTAGACTCTTAAGAGACTTTCAAAGGAATCCTCATCTTTACAGTATTGCCCTCTTGTCTATGAATATGGGTTTCTGTCTTCCCATATCTTTGTTCCAAGTTGTCTTTCATATAGTAACTTAATTTTTTCTATGACATTTTAGAATTTTTTATGTTCAGTTCTTACATGTATTTTATTAGATTCATTCTTAGATGCTTATAGTATTTGCTGGTATAATTGGTATCATTAAAAATAATTTTTTCTAATAAATCATTCTAGTTTATAAATATGTAGTTAACTTTTGTATGTTTGTACTTTGGAAAACGATTATTTCTGTCATATTGTAGATTTTTGTATTTGGACAATTATATTTTCTCCAAGTGATAGTGTTCTTTCTTTCCTTGAAATCATTCATTCTGTTGAAGATAGGGCCTTTAGTATGATGTTATGTTTGTTTATTTTTTTATGCTCAAAATTTTTATTAAAATGATTTTTCAATCCGATTACAAATTATGACGATCATAAAGCAATTCGATTCCTCTTACTGCATCAAGTCATTTCTTTAATGATAATTTCAGAATGCATTACTAGGATTCCTCAAAACGCTTATTCTGCCCCTTAAATGTGTGGTCACTGTGTTGGCCTTTGTTAGGTGCTGTCTCTGTGTCTAGTACTTCAGGGAGAGGCTGTCATTGAATGGGAGATTTCTGATATTTGATTGATACTTGATTGGCAATCAAGCCCCTTTCGAGAAACTCTCCAAACTGACTACCAAATCAAGCCTATGTTCATTAGCCTGAAAATCTGAGGCCACCATTCTTACAACTTGTTTATTTATTTATTTTTTAAATTATTTTATTTTTTTAATTGGTGCATTGTAATCATATATCACATTGGAGTACAAGACTTGAGAGGATATACAAGCACACATCATCCAATTAGCCCTCATCCAGCCCCCATCCCATTCCCTCCCTCTCCCTAGATCCCATGCTTATTTGGTGATTAACTTTGATACATTTGTTTATGTACCTCCTGCAAAAAGAGGCTCCATCCTCCCCTATTCAATACCCTCTGATTGGTCACCTTAGTTGCTTCACTATAGGGCCCTTTCTATAGCTTGACCTCTTCATTTTGGCCCTTTCCTCCTAGTTTTTGCCAATTAGGGGAAGCATCTGATTTTTATTTTCTGCGATATTTCTCTGTGCATGCCACGTTGCAAGTACTGATCCCACTCTTGACGGCCCCAGTAGTGGCCTGGCTACCCGGTGGACTGATCCAGACCTCGCTGGTTCAAGCAGCGGCCTTGCCTCATGGGAGGCCCCGATTCTGGTCTCGCTGGCCCCGAGGCATTTGACCTCCAAGCTACACCCCCTACCCTATTTTTTATTCTTTATTTTGAAACTGGGTCTCACTGAGTTGCAGAGGGCCTCACTAAGTAGCTGAGGCTGTCCACAAACCGAGATCCTCCAGGTCTCAGCCTCCTGAATGCTGGGATTACAAGTGTGCGCCACCACGCCCAGCTGATGTTATGTTTAAATGGTCATAGTTGGCATTTTTGTCTTGTTCCTAAATTGAAAAAAAAAAAGGAATTTTTTTCAATTGTGGAAGTCTACAGTCTGGGATCTTAGATACATTTGTTTCTAACAGAACACCCTTTTTTGACCTGTAATTAAAGAAAGTATTGTTTTTATTATTTCCTGGAATGGAAAATAACCTTAACATTCATTCATGAGGCATTTATTCAGTGGTTCTTAATAGACAACAACGTGAGGTAGACAGAAGTTTTCACTATTATGGAGGTCACAGCTTTCACTTTTTGTTTGACTTTTGTTTGAATTGTTCACAATTATCATGAAAATAAAAACATTTTAGCTGATGAGCATTGCTATGTTGTCTTTAAGATGTCAGAATGTATGACAGTATTTATTCATAAATTACTCTTTTAATAAATACCTAATGAAAAATTTTTCTCTATGCGTCTGAGAAGAGAAAAATTATAAGGAGAGTTTTTTTCTTCAACTACTCATTTCTAATTAAGTTTATACTTAGATATTTTAGCTTTTTATTGCAAATTAATGTAAAAGGATGTGTGTGTGTGTGTGTGTGTGTGTGTGTGTGTGTGTGTGTGTATTGAGTTAGTGGAGTTTTAGCTTCACTCTCTTTTACCCAGCAATTATTTGAATATTAATTATTTTTGTTGAGATGATTCTCATATGAAATTTATCCTCTAAAAGCATATTAGGGAGACTGAAGCAGGAGAATTGAAAGTTCAAGTGCAAAATGCCTTTCTACACCGGTGGCAACTTAGCAAGATACTGTCTCAAAATAAAAATAAAGAAGGCTGGAGATGAAGTCCAGTGGTACAATGCTCCTGGGTTCAATCCCCAGTACCACCCTAATATGTGGCTTTTTTTGTGCTCAACTTACTTTGGTTCCATCCATATTGTAGCATAAATTATTTTCTTTCCTTTTATGAGTAAACAGTATTGCACTATATGTGGACAATATATTTTATTTACCTATTTTCAGTTGATTGACATTTGTGTTGCTTCTACTTTTTGACAATGGTGAATAATACAATGGTGAACAAGTACGATTTTTTGTATAGACATATTTTCACTTCTGTTGGATAATAGGCTCAGTAGTGGAATTTCCAGGTTGTAGGGTAGGTTACTCTGTTTAACAGTCTAAGGAACTGCTGAATCATTTCCAAGGTAATGGTACTGTGTTATGTTTCTGCCAGCAGTGTACAAGAGTTCCAGTTTCTCCATTTCCTCACTGTTTGCTATCATTCATGTTTTTTATCATAGCCATCTTAGTGGGTATGAAATGGTATATAACATTGTGGTTTGGGTTTTAATGTCTTTAATGCTAATGATACTGCGTTTCTTTTCGTCTGCTTATCATCATTTATTTGGCTTCTTTAGAGAAATGTCTATTCAAATCGTTTGTTCAGGTTTTTATTAAGTTTAATTTGTAAAAGTTCTCTTTACAAAGTTTTAAGTTTTAATGAAGCCCAATTTAAATATTTTTCTTTTGGTTATTTGTACTTTAGGTGTCATATGTATCTTAAAGCACTTCTCAACTGAAGGTCACAAAAGATTATACATATGCTTTTTTTCTTAGAGTTTTATCTTTATTTTTAGGTTTTTGATGCACTTTGAAGTAATTTTTGTATGTGGTATTAAGTAACTGTTGGATGTTGAATACTTAGTTTCTATTTTATGTGATAGTCACCCTACATGTTTAATTTGCATATTCTTTACTAGAAGATATAGGCAGTAAAAATATCAATACTCAATACTGAGGCTATTTGGGGGGGGGGAGTACTGAGGATTGAACCCCAGGGTGCCTCACACATGCTAGGCAAGTGCTATACCTCTAAGCTACACCCCCAGTCCCAGTACAAGATTTTTTTAAATGACTTTGAGCCTTTCTGCCCATTTTCATTATTGTAGATGTCTAGGATTTTAGTTATATTGCTACTTTATCTCAGGCTAGTTTTCCTATTTCATGCATTTTGGGGATGAAATTTTCTTATTAATGTTGACTATTTTCTGCCAAATAGACATGAGTGACAAACCTCACAAATGTCTGTATTTTCCTCCTCTTTTATGGATTGTGTGTAAACTTCAAGATGAACATTACCTCTTTCCTTATAGAGCAAGCTATGCTCTTCTGTTGCTTGTTGCTGGTGCAATCTTTTATAATTTGTGGGGGTTTTATTTTTTACTTTTATTTTTATTTTTGGTGGTACTGGGGTTCCTGGAAACCCTTCTACCTTGGGGCTACACTCCCAGATCTATTTTTATATTTTTATTTGGAAACAGGGTCTCTTAAGCCAGCGAGGCTGGCTTCTAACTTGTGCAATCCTCCTGTCTCTGCCTCCCAAATGCGGGGATTACAAGCGTGCACCACCATGCCCAGCTCTTATAATGTTTTTTAAAAAACAATTTGTCTCTTTTCTGGTAGCTGTTAAGATTATTTTATTTGTCTTTAGCATGTCACTAGTTTACATAACTTGTCAGGAGGAGGTTATTTTTGTTTCCTGCTCAGAACTCCCTTGCTCATGACTCGTTAATGAGGATTTCTATGGTGAACTAATTCTTGAAAATCACAGTGTTTTCTCTTCGAATATTTCTCCTCCAGCATGCTTTTCTTTTGCTCCTGGATTAATCACTCTTTCACATTTTTTCAAGTTTTATTTCTAGACAATGTCCTCAGCTCCTTCTTCTGGTTTACAGTTTCTTTTTATTGCATCAAAACACCATGTAACTCATCAGTTGAGGTTTTCTTTCCTTTAGTTTTAATGCTCATATTTTTTCACCCTTAAAAAGCATATCTTGCTCTGTTTAAAGAACAAATGTGAACCGGGCATGGTGGCGCACTCTTGTAATCCCTGCACTTGGGAGGCTGAGACAGGAGGATCGCGCAGGTTCGAAGACAGCCTCAGCTACTTAGTGAGGCTCTCAGCAACTTAGTGAGACCCTGTTTCCAAATAAAATATAAAAAAAGGGTCTGGGAGTATAGCCCAGAGGTAGAAAGCCTCTGGGTTCCATCCCCAGTACCACCAAAAAAAAAAAAAAAAAAGAACAAATGTGTTATTTGTTTGAGATGTTTGTCATTTCTTTCATTGTCTTAATCATTTTATTACTAAATGTCTTTTTTTTTTTTTTTTTTTTTTAGTGTCTTGCAGTGTTCTGTTATCTGAGGTGTCTTGTGCAAAGGGTGTTAATTCTCAAGTACATTGTATATGCCAATTCTTATTTTGGAGTTTTTTTAAGTAGTAGTATTTTCTGAGGAGGGTTTCTATATGCTCTGGGTTTGTGAAAATATTCACCAAAGTAGGTTAGTGTTGTTTCATCCAGGTGTGTATAGGGTTTTGCTAGATCTAGTAGAATTCTATGTTAATTTCTTTTGGGGACTCTTAGAACATGAAGTTTAATGAGAATTTTTCATATCTGTATGAGACAGGCATGCATTACTATTTCTCTCACTTATTTAATTTTTAGCTCAATATTTGTTCATATTTATGAGGTATAGTACAATTTGATACAGTGTATAATGATCAGAGTAATTAATTAGCTTTTTCATTTCCTCAAACAAGCCCAACCTTCCAACCTTCGTTCTTTAGGTTTTTTTGGTTTTGTGGCTGATAGGTAGAAATTTTCAGGTCCTACATTCACAGGTGGTGCAGCTTTGCCAGGATTATCATACTACACAGGGATTTTAGTTTCATTCTCTACTTTTTTCTTCTTCTTCCTCCTCCTCCTCCTCCTCCTCCTCCTTTCCTCCTCCTCCTATGATACTAGGGATTGAACCCAGGGGCATTCCTCCTCCTCCTCCTCCTCCTCCTCTTCCTCCTCCTCCTCCTCCTCCTCCTCTTCCTCCTCCTCCTCCTCCTCCTCCTCCTCTTCCGGTACTAGGGATTGAACCTAAGGGGCATTCCACCTTCAAGCTACACTCTCAGGCTTTTCTAAATTCTTTATTTGGAAGCAGAATTCACTAAGCTGCAGAGGGCCTCAGTAAGTAGCTGAGACTGTCTGTGAATTTATGATCCTCCTGTCTCCATGTTCCACCACGCCTGGCCAATTTTCTGCATTTTATAGACTTAAACTTCATTCCATATGCCCCTGTGGGCATTAAAACCTCAGCTTGTAGAGAATGTATCTGGCTTGGGTTGTGATTTTTTTTGTTCAAATCTCTTGGCTTTAAATTTTGCATTCTGTGTTCTTTAAATCTCAGCTACAAGCCGGGTATGGTGGCACACGCTTGTAATCCTCGTGCTTGGGAGGCGGAGACAGGAGGATCACGCGGGTTTGGAGCCAGCCATGCTGGCTTAAGAGACCCTGTTTTCAAATTTAAAAAAGTATAAGGCCGGGCGTGGTGGCGCACGCTTGTAATCCCCGCGCTTGGGAGGCGGAGACAGGAGGATCGCGCAGGTTCGAAGCCAGCCGCGCTGGCGTAAGAGACCCTGTTTCAAAAATATAAAATAGGTCTGGGAGTGTAGCCCAGAGGAAGAAGGGCTTCCAGGAACCCCAGTACCACCAAAAAAAAAAAAAAAAAAAAAAAAAAAAAAAAAAATTTAAAAAAGTATAAAAATAGGTCTGGGAGTGTAGCCCGGAGGGTAGAAGGGTTTCCAGGAACCCCAGTACCACCAAAAATTTAAAAAATCAAAAAAATCAAAAAAAATCTCAGCTACATTTTTTAATCTGCAGTATTATATTTTATATCAGAGTTTTATATGTTCATAACATTAGTGGGTTGAAGGAGGTTTTTTGTTTAGTTTGTCATTTTACAAAAGTAATATCTGTATCAGGAAGTATTGATTTGTATATATTTTGTAATCATTTACTTTAATGAATTTTGTCATTATTTATAAGTATTTGTTCTTTCTTTTGGGATTTCTAGAAATAAAATTAGGTCATCCAAAAACAATGATACTTTTGCCTCATAAATTAACTGAAATTTTGTATATCTTATTTCTTTATTTTAATTACATGGTTACTACCTCCAATGGATATTCTTATATTGCTCTTCACTTTTAATTGATCTGAGTACTTTTCTTTTTATGGTACTAAGGATTGAACCCAAGGGCAGTCTACTTCCGAGCTACACCCCCAACTCTATTTCTTTATTTTGAAACAGGGTCTCACTAAATTGCAGCTGTCCTCACAAATCACTGAGGCTAGCCATGAACCTGAGATTTCCTTTCTCAGCCTTCCAAGTACTGTGATTACAAGCCTGTGCCACCAGGCCTGGCTTGATTTGAATACTCTTAAGAAACATTTTTAAATGTCCTAAAGCAGTTAATTTGTGTGACTTAAATATCTCAGTTTACATATTCACTTAAATTATACTGCAGTTATTAAATGTCACCAAACTGTCATTCTAGCAGTAAATAACTAAAGTCATACAAAAATAAAATATAAAAGTGAAATATTTCTAACTCAGGATATTTTAAATACAAATTTTTATTCTTCAAGAATATTTTTAACGCAAGTCTTTTGTGTGTTACTGTATTTGATTTGTGCTTTGTTAATTGAGTGTCAGGTGATGTCAGGGTGTTGTAATCACCACACGTAGCTCTTCCCCTTTCGTGCAAGGAAAGAGAATATTTATATGAGAGAGAAATGAAATGTCTAATGAGAAAGCAAGAACGTCTTTTATATTTGATGTATATCATTATTAACAGAAAACCTTTAATTTTATTATAGTGAAGAGATTTCTGAAACCCTTTTAGCAAAAATATTTCTGTAGCTAAACTTTGAATAATAGGCAATGGAAAGTGTAAATTTTTATTAAGAATTCTTAATTTTGAATCATCTACCGTTGATTTAAGTAGAATTTGTTCATTTTTAATTCAGTACTCTTTTAAAACTACTTATTTCTATAGTGTGTTTGTACTTCATCCTACTTATAATTTAGTGTCATATGTAAGCACTTAATACTGGATATTGTTATGGTATTGTCATCATAATGCTAAGTGCAAAATGCCTTTCTCCAAGCAACTATGTGGGCATTTTACTCAGCTCTTTAACACATTTGTTAAATATGGAGATGAAAAAAGTCTATACCTTTTGTGGAAAGATGTGGTATGCTTATTCTTTAGTGGTTAATTTCATTTCTAGCTTCCTATAGAATATAAGTATCCTTTTATCCTTTGGATAGTGATGTTTAATCCGTGAACGTATTTTACTCAGAATGTATTTAAATAACTCCAGTCAGCCTCAGCTTAGGTATGTGAAGTCCAATTTCAGTGCTGTCACCTGGCATTAAAATAACTTTACAAAATTAGAAAAATGTAAGGGAAATCTTGATGCAGTATGGTATAAATTACATCATACATGTATTATTATTATTATTATTATTATTATTATTATTATTATTTATTTTTACCTTAGAAAAAGCCAGGTGTGCTGATGCATGCCTACTATCCCAGCTACTCCAGAGGATGAGATGGGAAAATTACTTGAGCCTCGGAGTTTGAGACTAGTGTGGACAACATCTTGAGACCCTGACACAAACAAAAATCCTTATTTACTAGACCATAGAGTACTTGTGATACTATTTCTGAATATTCAGCCTTAAATATAGAGAGACTCTACTTGTTTGAATTAAGTACCTAATATGGGGTCAGAATATTTCCCACCACCCAAGCTGCACCTTCCCCTCCTGAATAGCTTCAGTAGGCACACTAAAGCTACTAAACATAGTTATGGATACCATTTCTTTTTCTCCCTCCCTCTTTTCTTTTCTCTTTTCTTTTCTTTTCTTTTCTTTTCTTTTCTTTTCTTTTCTTTTCTTTCTCTTCTTCAGTACTGGGGATTTAACCCAGGGGCATTCCACCTCCAAGCTACACATACCCCAGCCCTACTTTTTATTCTTTAGTTTTGAGACAGGATCTAAGTTGAAGAGGGCTTAAGTAGCTGAGGCTGACCATGAACCTGTAATTCTCTTGTCTCAGCCTCCCAACTACTGGGATTACAAGCTTGTGCCACCATACCGGGTTTCTCTTTTTCCTTAAAAGATTTAGGAATGAATAATTTTAGAGCATTTTGACTGAGCAAACAGACCTTGGAATCAAATAGATCTGAGTTTAAATCTTGAGACTCTTGTTTACCAATCTATAGTTTCCCTTAAAATAGTTATTTTGGCCTTTAAGTTACTTTCTTCCTCTATGAAATGAATATGGTAGATCTCAAAGGGTGGTCGGGAGGATGAAGTAGAGTGAAACATGTAGAACACTTTAGATTAGCTTCTGACACACGACAAATATTCAAGAAGTATAGCCGTACTTGTTGCTGTTACGTAATGTAAAGGTAGTAAGCAAATTTACTTGTATTAAAAGACTTTGCCAGTTTCGTCTTAGATAACTTAGAGGCTAGCTCTAGGAGATCATGTAAATGCATTTTATAGTAGAAAACTTAGTATGTATACTAAACAGTCTAATCTTTACAATTTTGCTGTATTGATAAGCCTGCAATTAACTATAATACAGAAATTGATAAAAATAGCTTTGAAACAGTTGAAAATAAAAATTAGGGTTATATTTCAGTATGGTAATGACTTCATAAATATGTATTTTTGAGGGGTTTAATTTTTTTAAGTTTTGGGGGGGGTTTTTACTTATATGGAACACATACTTGCGAATTCCTGGCCTATTTTAATGTCATTAGAGCAGTAGATAGTACTAGGTTGGAAGTTCAGAGATTTGGATTTTAGTATTGGCTTTGCTATTAACTTTGTGCATATGTGCATGGTTAAATAGCATAACTTCCCCATGCCTAAGTTCTGGTCTGTGCCATGTTAATTATAACCTGACCTACCTCACCTACCTATCTACTTAGTTGCTCAGGAAATCAGAGGAAATAATTATGTTGAGGCTCTTTAGAAAGTACAAAGGACAGATTTGGAGGACAGATAAGTGTTGTTTATTTTAAGCTTATTTTTGTTCTTTTGAATATTTTCTTAAAGCATGGCATTGACTTCTTTATGTGAGATGTGGTATGTAACTTCTGTGGTAAAGCTCTTTAGGCATTTCCCAAATAGCCAGAAAGCAGTTCCTGGATAAGTGTGATATTTTAGGAAATGTAATTGTAGCTCTAGATATTCTTTCCACTCTCTTCTCAGAACTGATCACCTCCATTAAACTTTTTATAAACTCTGCCTACTTTTAATTAATTTTATTTCATCTGCATTTATGCATGTAATTTATAGTATATTAATTTCTATTATAGTGTTTTTGTGAGTCATTTTAAATGTCTTTTACATGTGGTTTGGTCTTCTTTTCTCAGCTGGCTTGGAATCTCCTAAAGGGTAAAGACATTTGTTCTTTCCCTTTCTCCAGGATAAATTCATAATAGAGGGCGCTCTGCTAGTAATGGGTTCTTGTTGATTATGATTGAATAAAACTTTCAGTGGACCCTTTGGATATCAATTTTCCTCATTTTTAAAAGTATGCATCGCCAGGCGTGGTGGCCCACGCTTGTAATCCCAGCATTTGGGAGGTTGAGACCGGAGGATCACAGTTCACAGACAGCCTCAGCTACTTAGGCTCTCCGCAACTTAGTGAGACCCTGTTTCAAAATAAAGAATAAAAATCAGGGCAGGGGGGTGTAGCTTGGAGGTCAAATGCCCCTAGGTTCCATCCCCAGACCCGTAAAAATAAATAAAATAAATAAATAAATAAATAAATGAAATAAAAAATATGCATCTGCAGCAATTTTCAGTTGTTTTAGTGTATGCCTAGTTAGAATTAAGAACAAAAGGCATCAAAACAGTACATTGCTTAAATTTTTAAAATGGAGTGTTTAAGCTACCATATATTTATTTCAAGTTTTTTCATTTTCAAAAAAATTGTTTCTGGGAAAAAATATTCAGTTGATCTACCAGATAATTTGAAATTTAATGCCATAATATTTGGGGGAAATGTGGCATTTATGTTAATAGCTTTAAATGATTCTTAGTATAAAATGAAATAATTTTTATAAAAGGCATAATTTTATAAAGAGTTCATTCTGTTGCTTCCTTGCATTTTTCCATTAAATTAATTTACTAACTTTTTGGTGATTCTTACCATTGAAGTTTCTGATGTAAACTCTGATATAAAGGAGACTATTCCTGTAATAAAGCGCTAATTTATTTGGAAATGACTACATTTGAGTAAATAAACTTCTTTGAATTTGCTTTAATCAGTGTTCCCTAAAACAAAAACAAGATAAAATTATGTCATTTATTTTGGACTTAAGATTTGCTGAAGATGATGTTTCTTCCAAATGAATGTTTGTATCTTACTTTCCAGATTTTTTTTCTCTTTAAAACCAATTACTGCTCCACTAAGAAACTTTTTAATATCTTTTTCAGGAATGTCATTGTCTGCTGGATCTTCTCCTCTTCATTCCCCCAAGATAACTCCACATACTTCTCCTGCTCCCAGAAGAAGAAGTCACACTCCAAATCCAGCAAGTTACATGGTGCCTTCTAGTGCCTCTACACCTGTTAATAATCCTGTTTCTCAGACTCCATCTTCTGGTCAGGTGATCCAGAAGGAAACCGTTGGTGGGACAACTTACTTCTATACGGACACAACTCCAGCACCTCTGACTGGAATGGTATGTCTACATCAAGTAGGAGATGTCGGTACTCTTAGGGAAATTCCTTCTTACTAATAAGGAAGTGTACCTCCCTCTTAGGTCTTTTTATTGTGATTTAAAAGGGTATTTCATTTTCTCATTCACTCTTCTCAAATTAATGTTTTTGCCTTACTAATAACTTGTTTTAGACAAATATGGTTTTAATCAGAATTTGGTTTATATTCATGCTCTATTATAGTATTTGCATCTGGGCTGTTTCGCATATGGGATTTTCTGATATTCATGCTAACTAAAGTTGATGTTTGCTAACTTTTGTGTATAGGCACTTGTTAGGTAGATAGTTTTCTTTCTAGGAAGAAGTTGAAGGAAGTAGATGGCATCAGTAGTTATTGAAAGCAAACTGAAGCTGGGAGTGGTGGCACACACTGTAATCCCAGTACTCGGGAGGCTTGGACAGGATGGTCACAGGTTTGTTGCCAGCCTCAGCAATTTAGCAAAATAAAATAGGGCTGGGGATGTAGAATGCCCCTGGATTTAAACCTCAGTAAACACACACACACACACACACACACACACACACACACACACACACACACACACTTTCCTCAGATGACAGAGTAATTGAACAGCTATATATGTGGAGAGTGGAATCATATGTAGTAATAAAAGCCTGCAGTATGGGTTATTGCTAAGGGAGAATATTCAGAACAAAGGGAGTCCTGAGTTTGGACAAGGAAAGAGATACCAAAGGACTGGTGATGGAGAGAAGAACTGTGAAACAAATGGACAGAGGGAGGGAGGCTCAGAAAAACAAAAATACAAAGATCAAGAGAGGACAAACATGGCCAGAAGGGAACATTTCTTCTCAGATTGAATTAGTGAAATCAAGAGAGAGGGAGAAGGAACAAGTCCAGGAAAATATAGAAAGGAGGGCAGGAAAAGCCAGAGTGGTAGAGATTGGAGGAAAAAGAAGGAAACATCATCCTGCCTCATGAACTGACCCTCTTTTAGCTTCATTATTTTGTCTATGTTTAAAAATTACTATTTTTTTTTTTTTTACTCTAGAGAAAATAGTAGTTGAAATGTTGGTGAGTAAGAAAGGCAAAACCCATTGAGGAAATTGGTTCAAATCATAGACATTTAGCAATCCTAGATGATTGGCTTATTTGAAAAGTAGATTTGTCTTTTAGTACTCATATTTCTCCCCCCATCAAATTAGCAAGTTATTTTTATTTTATTTTAATTTTTTTTTGTGGTACTGGGGGTGGGACCCAGAGGCTTTCTACCTCCGGGCTATACTCCCAGCCCTATTTTATATTTTATTTTTGAAACAGGGTCTCACTAAGTTGCTGAAAGCCTCACTAAATAGGCTGGCTTCGAACCTGCGTGATCCTCCTGTCTCAGCCTCCCAAGCACGGGGATTACAAGCGTGCGCCACCACGCCTGGCTTAGCAAGTTATTTTGATCAGTAAATTAAGTTTTACTAAAACATGACTTAAGTGAAAAGAGAACAGATTTCTTTTAATTTTTAAGGGCCTAGTTCTTTCATAGTTTGACACTCTCAAGTCTTCATGCTTCTGAGACTGTTGTACAATGAGAATAGTAACACCCAACCACTATATGAGAAATAAATGTGAGCTGGGTGTGGTTGTGCACGCTTGTAATCCCAGTGCTTGGGAGGCTGAGACAGGAGGATTGCACAGGTTCGAAGCCAGCCTCAGCTACTTAGTGAGTCTCTCAGCAACTTAGTGAGACCCTGTTTCCAAAGAAAGAATAAAATAGGTCTGGGAGGATAACCCAGAGGTAGAAAAGCCCCTGAGTTCCACTCCCAGTACTACCCCCAAAAAAGGAAATAAATGTGAAAATATGTATAGAAATAATTGTAAATCATGTGAAATGCTTAAAAACAGCTAATAGTTTTGAAACTTTTTAAAAATGAGAAATCTTATAAAATTTATTAAAGAACAGTTTGTCCAACAGAACCTCAGGTAACTGAGGTAGATACTTACCTTGTTCTTTCCAAGTAAAGATTTCATCAGTTTCACCCTTTTGAAACTTACTGTATTTTACAGTTATTTATCTTTTTTGTATTTTATAATATTTGTAAAAAGAAGAACTGTGGTTTAATCTCTACAGACATCCTTTTTTCACAAAACTATCTGCTATTTTTACAGAGATAAGGGATGGCGCATTTTATAATGTTTCCCCCCTCCAACCCACTCTTAAAATATGCTTTTAGCAGCCTGAAGTAGCGAAGGAAAATTGTGCTGGTAAAAGGAAACCAAAGCACAAAGAAGGAGGTAGTATTCTTCCTATGAATCCAGGTTAAAGGAAACCTCACAGATAGTGCAAAATCACTTTCCAGTTGAGATGCAGAGTGGGGTAATCATATGAGGGTGACATGGAACATTTGCTGCTTTCACTTTCTAAAGAGAGACAAAGTTTCATTTGAAAAGTGATAAAGAGGGTGCTAGCCGGGCGTGGTGGCGCACCCTTGTAATCCCAGCATTTGGGAGGTTGAGACCTGAGGATCTTGGTTGGCAGATAGCCTCAGCTACTACTTAGTGAGGCCCTCTGCAACTTAGTGAGACCCTGTTTCAAAATAAAGAATAAAAAATAGGGCAGGGGGTGTAGCTTGGAGGTCAAATGCCCCTGGGTTCCATCCCCAGACCCCCCCCCCCCAAAAAAAAAAGAAGGTGCTGAATGAGGTAGTTGCAAACCTGCAATACCAGAGACTTGGTAGGTTGAGATAAGAGCACTGCAAGTTTGAGGCCACTGCAATTTTGAGACAGCATTCTAGTGAGACACTGTCTTAAAATTAAGGGGTGGCGGTTCATTATATAGCTCAGTGGCAGAAAACCCCTAGGTTCAATCTCAGCACTGCCAAAAAAAAAAAAGAGTACAAGGATAGAGCCAGGTGTGGTGGCGCACACTTGTAATCCCCGCACTTGGGAGGCTGAGACAGGAGGATTGTGGTTCGTGGGCAGCCTCAGCTCCTTGGTGAGGCCCTTTGCAACTCGGTGAGACCCTGTTTCAAAATAAAGAATAAAAATAGGACTGGGGGTGTAGCTCAGAGGTAGAATGCCCCTGAGTCCCATCTCCAGTACCAGAAAAAAAAAGTACAAGGACAAAGAAGAAAGTAGAGTGATGAAATGAGTCCAGCCAGAAAACGGAGGACAGAGAAGGTGAGAGCAGAGCTAGCGACTGCTGTGGTTTTCTTGGAAGGTGAAGGTCTTGGTACTTCCTCCTGCTCACTTAAACTGCTGACCAGAGTAAGTGAGCTCTCTGCACTGTGGAAGTTTAAATTGTTTTACAGGTGTCTAGATAATATTTGGGTTAGGATGTCCACAGATTTTCTGAAGGGGAATCATGGCAGTGTTAATCATCTCATTGTATCCATATACCTTTAAACTCCTGCCTTCTTCCTCTCTTCCAAATGCTTTTAAAGAATGCCTGTGAACTATTTATATATGTAGATATATATTTCTTCCAATGAACTACTTTTGCCTTCTCGTTGGAGCTTAAATGTTACCATATCTGAAGAAATGTTTTATTTTTCATTAGAAAACATTCTGATAATAGCTGTCCTCTGAGGTGGGAAATAATTGTAAATCATGATTTCACTATTATTTAAAGATTTAAAATGTATCAAAATTTGTCAGTCATGTAAAAAAAAATAAAGCTTATCAATTCAGAAAAACTGGTGATTATATTTCCCCCTCCCTACCGTTTTAGGTATTTCCAAACTATCATATTTATCCTCCAACTGCACCTCACGTTGCTTATATGCAGCCGAAAGCAAACGCACCTTCCTTCTTCATGGCTGATGAGCTCCGGCAGGTATGCATTCCTAGTTCCTGGAGCCAGCAAGTGCACCTGCACACTATTGATGCTAGGAGATTTCCTTTATCTCATTAGACTACTTAATCACATACACCGTACAAATGCAGACAGAATTTAGAATTTATCCATTTAATATTTAAAATAATTGTTTTAGGATATAAAGCCTAGGATATTTAAATGGGCTTTCTGTACTTCACATCTTTTGTATTATAAGGACTTTTTTTTAGTATGTATAGAATTTAAATACTTTCTAACCATTAATCTACTTTTGCTTCTAGATAAAGAGAATAAATATTTAAGAAGCACAGAAATGAGCTTCATTTTAAAAGAGCCCAGTATTTTTCTAAAAGTAGGTTTTATAAAATAAGCTAGCTTAAGCCGGGCATGGTGGCGCACGCTTGTAATCCCAGCATACGGGAGGCTGAGACCAGAGGACCGCGGTTCGCGGACAGTCTCAGGTACTTAATGAGGCCCTCTGCAACTCAGTGAGACCTGGTTTCAAAATAAAGAATTAAAAAAAAAAAAATAGGGCAGGGGGTGTAGCTCAGAGGTCAATGCCCCTGGGTTTCACCCCCAGACCCGCATAAATAAATAAATAAATAAATAAAGCTAGCTTATTGTTTGTTATATTTTTGCTTTACGGCTAAATATTATTTGATATTTTTTATTTCATTTTACATTCAGATTCTTAGAAATATTTTTGTTTTTCTGGGCATGATGGTGCAGGTTTGTAAACCCAGTACATGGGAGGCTGAGACAGAAGGATTGCTGGCTTACAGCCAGCCGCAGCTATTTAGTGAGGCCCTCCAGAACTTAGTGAGACCTTGTTTGAAAATAAAGAATAAAATATAGGGTTGAAGGTAGAATGCCCCTGGGTTCGATATTTTGTTATTTCATAGCGGCTAAGTTGAACCAGTATAATGATTTTAGAATGAATTTTGACCAGTTTAGTAGTAGATCTTGAATTTTCAGTCCATAAATTGGTCATTGCTAGGGCTGAGATGTAGCTCAGTGGCAAAGTGCTTGCCTGGCAAGTGCACCAAAGACCCCCCCCCCCAAAAAAAAAGACCCCCTTTGAATTAGTCATATGCTCTGGAATATAGCACAGCTACTTAAACTCAACCTTAATTATGGGTAGGTCTATCTAGGACTTGAATTTAAATATTATAATGCATTTAGAAATGTTATTTCATGGTATTAATGTTAAAAAGTACACATACGAGAAAAGTTAGTACTTAATTACGTTAATTAGTTATCCTAGGGAGTCTAGATTTCAGAAACTGCTTAGATATCAGTATACTTATTTCCTTTTCTTAGGAGCTGATCAACAGGCATTTAATAACAATGGCTCAAATTGATCAAGCAGATATGCCAGGTAAAATGCACATTAATTTATCATTTCTTTTAAAGTCTATTATAAAATTTTTATGTAGTACTACATGTTTTTATGTGCTCTTAAGAAGTGTTTCAAGAGGCCTGATTGGTTAGTTTATTTTAGTTAATTCCGCATACTACAGTATTCTAGTTTATAAAAAATGGACTTAGAATTCGTGGTGATTTTCTTCACTGCACTAAAACATTGTCTCCTGCAACTTAAAAGTATAGATTCTTAAGCAGAGAGAAGGTAATTATTATTTCTGAGACTATAGAATGTCAGTTAAATTCTTACAGGGTTTGCTATGCTCCTCACTAACATCTGTGGCATGCTATTATCATCTCCATTTTATATCTGAGGAAAATTGAAGTTGACAAGTAACTTGCCTGTAGGTCTGATAGCAAGTATATGACTGAGCAAGTCAAGATTTAAACCTAAGTTTTTTTTTACTAACATGTCTCTCAAAAAGTGTTAAAATCTCTTTTCCTAGCTTGCTCTGTATAAATTCAGTATGACATAATTTAACAAAACTCTTTAAGTAATATAGTAGGAATACATTTGCTACAGAAATAATCTTGAAACACTTGATTATAATCAAGGATCCAGCAAGTCTAGTGTGCATTAACTTGATTGCTAGAGAATTAAAAGGAAGGAAAATGTATGGCTACTAGATTTTAAGATTGATCTTTTAAATATAAATGAGCAAGAAACTTACTTGTCATAACAAAGTATTCAAGTGGAAGATTTCCCAATTATTTAGCATTGCTGTTGAGACCCTAATTGGTAAAAGTTGATTAAAAGAAGGAATTGGAAGCCGGTGTGGTAGCACAGGCTTATAATCTTAGTACTTGGGAGGCTGAGACAGGAGAATTGCAGATTCACGGCCAGCCTCAGCTACTTAGGTGAGGCTGTCTCCAACTTAGTGGACACTGTTTCAAAATAAAAAGCCGGGTATGGTAGCTCACGTTTGTAAATCCAGCATTTGGGAGGTTGAGACAGGAGGATTGAGGTTTGTGGCCAGTCTCAGCTACTTAGTGAGACCCTTTGAAACTCAGTGAGACCCTGTTTCAAGATAAATAATAAAAAATAGAGCTAGGGGTGTAGATCGATGGTAGAATGCCCCTAGATCCCATCCCCAGTATCACCCCCCCAAAAAAAAAGGAATCGAAGGCATAAAGATTAGAAAGGAGAGAATAAACTTGCTGTGTACAAATCATTCAACGATAGACATTATTTGAAATATCAGGATTTGGAAGATAGCTGCATATAGGATTAATATGTCAGTTGCATTTCTACAGACCATTACCCAACAACTTCAAGTAAAAGAAAATGGTTTTATAATACCAGTACCTAGGAATAAGGAACAGAAGATGTATAAGATCTTAATGGGGGAGATTTATTAAGAAGAATTAATAAGAAAAGCAGTAAAATGCTGTAGCATGGTGATGAAGGTTTCAGTTTTTCTAAACTGATCCGGAAATCCGTTGTAATTTCAGTTAAGGCATAACAGCTTGTCCTGGAATATGATAAAATTTTTCAGAGGAAAGGGTCAGCCAGGAGTGGTGGCATGCTTGTAATCCCATTATTCGGGAGGCTGAGACCAGAGGATCACGGTTCGCGGCCAGCCTCAGCAACTTAGTGAGACCCTGTTTCAAAAATAAAGAATAAAAACGTAGGGCTGGGGTGTGTTTCAGATAATGCCCCTGGGTTCTATTCTCAGTACCCCCCCACACACACACACACACAAAAAAAAAAAAAAAAAGAGGAAAGGGTCAAAACTACCTGGCAATTGAAGAATAGGATTATTGTTAATATTTAAATGAAGAATCCATGTCTGTATTGAAGGGTAGGAGGCTTGCTTAGAGTCCATAATAGCTAAAACGATACAGTAATGGCACAGGATTGGGCCAATTTATTAGTGAAGCAGAGGTGGTATATAATTGGGAAAGGAGGCATTGGAAACAATGTCTTTCTATATGTAGAGGATAAAATTGAATCAATTTCTCAAAACACATTAAAGGCATATTCTAGTAATCCCAACCTTTGGGAGGTTGAGACAGGAGTATTGCGGTTCACAAACAACCTCAGCTACAATTTAGTGAGGCCCTTTGCAACTCAGTGAGACCCTGTTTTAAAATAAAGAATAAAAAATAGGGCTGGGGGTGTAACTCCTTGAGGTCTTAGAATGTCCCTGGGTTTTATCCCCAGTACCACAAAACAAAACTTAATACCCTCAACAAAACTTTAAATTCTTACTAAAAATAAATAAATAAATAGATTTAACATTTTCTACTGAAAGATTTTCTATATAGGACACAAAGATTGTTTCCTACTAAGTAAAAAAAAAAAAAAAAAAAAAAAAACTACCCAAAGGCACTCGTAGGTACACAACAACGAAAGAAGATGTTTCCAATTTACACAATAGAAATATATTTGTGTTCAAACATGGTTTAATAATGATTCTTTTTGTTACTTCTTTAATGTTATTGTGTTGACTTTTAACTTTTATATCTCATCTTGACTCATTAATCTTCATTTTTGCTGTCTTTTTTTTTTTTGTTTTCTCTTTCATGTTTCATACTTCTCTCAGATTAATACTTCCTTGACTTTGAAGTAGTAATCTGATTCCCAAAGATCAGTGGGTCTCTCAACCAGGAATGATTTTACCCTCTCAAAGGACGTGTGGCAATTTCCGAAACATTTTTGGTTATCACCACTTGAAGCAGGGTGCTACTGGCATCTAGTGGATAGAAGCCAGAAGTGCTGCTAAATATCTTATAATGCTCAAGACAATGCCCCACAATAACCATCCAGCCCAATGTGTAGTCTCAAGATTGAGAAACCCTGCCATAGATTTTCTTCAGTGAATATTATATATTCAATCTCTTATCTAGCCTATCATGATACATGTTCTTTGAGAAGAAGACACTAAAATTTCCATTTTCATTCGTTATTTTAATACTCAGATGGAATTGGGCTTCAGACCAAAAGTCAAATGGAGCTTTGTCAGATATCATCTTCCATGTTGATTTTTCTTCTTGTCTTTTACCTCTCAAGTTCCTAACAATAATTATTTTAATGCCTAACAGTTACTTACATACCCCCTTATTGATAATTATGTGCATTTCTTAAATTGAACAGGAAACAACCAGAACAACAATGAATAATTTTGTCCTTAAAATTTCTTTGTTATAAAAATTATAAGCTGGGTGTGGTGGTACATACTTTTAATCCCAGCATTTGGGAGGCTGAGACCGGAAGATCACGGTTTGAGGACAGCCTCAGGTACTACTTAGTGAGGCAGTTTGCAACTCAGTGAGATCCTGTTTCAAAATGAAGAATAAAAAACTAGGGCTGGGGATGTGGCTCAGAGGTAGAATGCCCCTGGGTTCCATCCCCAATACTGCAAAAAAAAAAAAAAAAAAAAAATTACATAAACTAGTCATAGAAGGAATGTATCGTAACACAATAAATGCCATAAAATAACTCAACAGCTAAATATTACTGAATGGGGAAAAGCCGAAGCTTTTTCTCTAAGACCTGGAAGAAGATTGGAAGTTCTAGCCAGAGCAGTCAGACAAGAGAAAGAAATAGAAAACATCCAAATTAGAAAAAGGGAAGTTGAAGTATCACTATTTTCAGACAGAATGATCTTATATATAAAAACCACAAAAGACACCACCAAAAAACTATTAGAACTAATAAACAAGTTTAACAAAGTTACAGGCTACAAAATCAACATGAAAAAAATCAGTAGCTTTTAAAATACACTAAAAGCGAATTATCTAAACTAGAAATAAATTTTTTTAAATGTTCACAATAGCTCAAAAAACTAGATATAAATTTAATCAAATGAGGTGAAATAGCTCTATAATAAAACCTATAGAACATTGATGAGAGAAATTGAATTGGGCATGGTGTTACATACTGGTAATCTCAGTACTTGGGAGCCTGAGGCAAGGATCACACATTTACAGCCCCTTAGCTGCTGCTGCTGCTGCTGCTGCTGCTTTTTTTTTTTTTTTTTTTTTTTTTGCGGGTCTGGAGATAGAACCCAGGCATTTGACCTCTGAGCTACACCCCCTGCCCTATTTTTTTTAACTCTATTTTGAAACCGGGTCTCACTGAGTTGCAGAGGGCCTTACTAAGTAGCTGAGGCTACTTAGTAAGTAACCATGGAGAAACCATGATCCTCCGGTCTCAGCTTCCGGAATTCTGGGATTACAAGCATGCGCCACCACATCCAGCCCCTCAGCTTCTTAGTCCTTTTGCAACCTATGGAGAGCCTATTACAAAATAAAAAATAATAAAAATAGGGCTGGGGGCATAGTTCAGAGGTAGAATGCCTCTGGGTTCAATCCCTATTAATGGGAGAAAAAAAGAAATTGAAGAGGACATAAAATAGAATGGTACTTAAAGGGACCTAGAGGCTCAGTGCAGTCCCTATGAAATGCCAAGGAAAGTCAGTGGAACCTCCTTTGGACAGGACAGTGTTCATGTCTAAACCAGAATCATTTTGTAGCGCTATCAGTTATCTTTAGTTTACGGAGTTGTAAAATATATCCCATAAAAGCAGGCACTTGAGAGATATCCTTAGATAATGCTTTGTGTTCCACTGAAGCACACTTTATCTGAATAGAAAACCCACATTGGAAACTAGCAAGCTATTCTACTGGATCAGTGCCATGGTGAATTGAACTTTTTTAAAAGGTACTTTGCCTTTTATTATAATAAGTTTCTTGAGAATAAGAACATATATTTCATTAATATGGGTTCACTAGTACATTGTAGGTGCTGATCACATTTTTAGAATTCACTTTAATACTTCTTGTGTTAAGTGCTTCTTATGAAATAGCTAGGAACAGAATTTACCCATCATTTGATTTCTTGGTGGAAACTGCATGGATCATTCAAATGAAAAAGAACAAATGGACCAAAGTAAAGGCTCCAGCTGCATTCATGTGTGCATATACTTCCCTGATACTACCTTCATTTTATTAGGACATGCCACTTAACCTTGATCTGACAGTGACATTGATTCAGTCTAAAATGCCATCTAGGGATTAAGAGCATAAGATTGAAGAATCAAAGTCCTGTACACATATGTACAGGTATGAACATACTTCCCAATTGAATGTTGTTTTTTATTTCTTAATGCTTAATCATGTATCAAAATATATTTTGAAGAAAATAAATGTTTAAAGAAACTATCTTGATTTTTATTCAATACCAAAATTAAAATATTTAATATCTGCTGGGTGTGGTGGCACACGCTTGTAATCCCCGTGCTTGGGAGGCGGAGACAGGAGGATCGTGCAGGCTCAAAGCCAGTGGCGCTGGCTTAAGAGACCCTGTTTCCACATAAAAAAGTATAAAAAAAAATAGGTCTGGGAGTGTAGCCCAGAGGTAGAAGGGTTTCCAGGAACCCCAGTACCATAAAAAAAAAAAAGTTTTAATATCTTAAGTGGCAGCTCATTGTTTCTAACAGTGATTTCTTTGAAAAAAAAAGTATATTGTGATATAAAAAGATAGGAAGCATTTTTAGTATAGGAACCATAATTGTTAATCTGTTTTATAATGCCTGGTTTTATTGATATTGATACCAGAGTTTGTTTTACAGAAGTGTCATAAATGCTAACACTATAAGTTTGTTACAATACATGAATGGTTTATAATAGACTTGGTATTTTTCTTTATTGCTGTGAGAAACTTGGGAATGTCTGTAATTCATAGTTGTTTTCTTATGAATTACTCTAGCAGTCCCCACAGAAGTTGACAGCTACCATAGCCTGTTTCCTCTAGAACCACTGCCACCCCCCAACCGGATACAGAAATCAAGTAATTTTGGATATATTACATCTTGCTACAAAGCAGTAAATAGCAAAGATGATCTGCCATATTGCCTTCGGAGGATACATGGTAAGGAAGATATAAATAAATATATAAATAAAGATGAATAAATTCTTATTTTTATAATTGTATTATTGAAGCAAACCTCGATATAGTCAAGCCTTCCTGAATATATTGATTTATTTAGTATATAAATGTAAAAGACAGTAAATACATTTTTTCAATTAGTACCCTATAAGCAATGTATAATACAACATTTTCTTCACATTTCTGATGGAATGCCAGGGAGATGTCATTTAGTTCATTGTAGAACATTTTTATTCTTCAGGTTTTCGTCTTGTTAACACAAAGTGCATGGTGTTGGTTGATATGTGGAAAAAAATTCAACACTCAAATATTGTAACCCTGCGTGAAGTGTTCACCACTAAAGCATTTGCTGAGCCTTGTGAGTAGATTGTACTGTGATTGTCTTATTGCTGATAAGCTTCATTATATGAAGCCAAATATCAGTAATGAGTGTTTGTGTTTTATTTTAAGCTCTTGTGTTTGCATATGATTTCCATGCTGGAGGAGAAACTATGATGAGCAGACATTTTAATGATCCCAATGCTGATGCCTATTTCACAAAGAGAAAGTGGGGTAAGAAAAGATGCAAACAAGCTGTATTTTGATAAATACTTTTGCTCTCTGGACGAGTAGTTTGCCTTAAAACACATATAAGTTTATCCTTGTAAGCATTTGTTATAAGGACCCTATTGTGTCTTAAGAAATATCTCAAAGAAATGGAGTTGATCTGCAATATGGTAGGAAATAAGATATTCTGTGTATTTACTGAGGTTAAGATGGCATGTGAAAAAAAATCAAGATATCTGAGGTTTGAAGTTAACTGGGAATGTATTAAAGTATTTTTCCTCTTAAAAATGTTTTATTTAAAGTATAATGCTGCCAGGCGTGGTGGTGCACGCTTGTAATCCCTGTGCTTGGGAGGCTGAGACAGGAGGATTGCACAGGTTCGAAGCCAGCCCCAGCTACTTAATGAGGCTCTCAGCAACTTAATGAGACCCTGTTTCCAAATTAAATATAAAATATAGGAGATAGAAAGCCTCTGGGTTCCACCCCCAGTACCACCAAAAAAAATAAGTAAATAAAGTATAATGCTTTCTGAATAAAGATGATTTGTGAAATTCATAAAGTAAAAGAAAAATTATCTTTATGACTATAGCCAAAGCACAAACATTATAAATGTTTGGTACATTTCTTTCCAGTCTTTTTGGCATCCTTTGTATTTTTATTTTTATCATTTTATGTCATATTGGATCTTTTTGTGTGTGTGGTATTAGTGATTGAACCCAAGGACATTCTACCTCCAAGTTACTCCCGCAGCCCTATTTTATTCTTTATTTTGAACCAGGGTCTTACTAAGTTGCAGAGGGCCTCGCAGGTTGCTGAGGCTGGCTGCGAACCTGGGATCCTCCTGTCTCAACCTCTCGAGTACTGGGATTACAAGCGTGCGCCACCATGCCCAGCTGGATCTTTTAAGTATTGTCCTTTGTGTTTTATTCTATAAATATAATGTATTCATTCTCTTATAGTCCAATGTGACTTTATGATCCTTCATTAATTATGTCTCTAAATAAACAAATTTGTTTAAATATAGGATACCATGTTATTTAGGAAATAGATTTTTCAGGTGACTTAAGTAGGGTATTATATATAGTAGTATTTTTATCTTTTATCTTCTTCCTTTTGTTCTTTCCTCACATTTAGTAAACTCATTGTTTTATAACTCAAATTTTTCAGAGAGCCAAAATATTTTAGTTGTATCCTAACAAATATTATTTAAAAGGTAAATGATTTTAGAGAAAAAAGTAAATCCATTTTGAGATGCCTGTTAACTTATATATTTGGGAAAAGTTTCATTTTCTTAATTTATGGCCAAGAAAGAAGCATCAGATCCTTTACTTTTTTTTTTTTCTTTTTGAGATAATCTTGACTATATAATTTAGAGAAATGAATGGGGAGATGGGTAAGATTTGAATCTACATTACAGTATCTTCCAGATTGTGACTCCTTTAAATAAAGACTCCAGGTGTAGATAAAAATATATTACTTCTGTTTACTTGTGACTTTGCTTTTTTCATTCTGACAGTTGAAAGAAGAAAGTTGTGGTTACATGGCTGTTTCACATTAAAAATCTGGTCATATAGTGTGGTCACTTTTTTCCTTTTGCCATGTCATCTGTAGACACATGCATGATTTTGTTGAAGAGGAAGTGGTACATAACTTTCTGTAGAAAGAACACTTGTTATTCAAGTTTATTTTAGTAATAACACCTGTGACATGACTGTTAGCTTTAATTTATAGCTGCGCTTTTAACCTCAGCACTATTGACATTTAGACTGCATAATTATTTTTGTGGAGTTTGTCCTGTACACTGCTAAATGTCTCACAGTGGCTTCTACAACTACTAAATGCCAGTAGCAAGCCCCTCTTACCCAATTGTGACAACAAAAGTATTTCCAGTCATTGCTAAGTATTCCCTATTGAGAACCAGTCCTTCGGGGGTTTTTGTTTTGTTGTTGTTGTTGTTGGTGGTGGTGGTGGTGGTGGTGGTGGTGGTTTTTTTGCTTTGTGTTTGTTTTGTTTATGTTTTTATGGTATGGGGATTGAACCCGAGAGCTTTCTTCCTCTGAGCTACTTCTCCAGCCCTTTTTGAAACAGGGTCTTAATAAGTTGCTGAGACTGGTCTTATACCTGTGATCCTCTTTTCTCAGCCTCCCAAGTACTGGGCCTACAGGCATTTACCACCACAGCTGGCTTCCAGTTTGTTTTTAATCTTAATTATTTTGTTTGGGGTATTAAGTGATTACTTGATATATTGATATTTACATTTTCACAGGAATCAGTTCATACTATTCATACATAGAATTCTATCATTTTCTTCTTATACTCTGTAATTTATAATGTTAGCCAAACTAAAGAAAATTACATAATTAAAAATATACTAAATAAGACTACTATGGTTTCATGCAGAGATTGACAAGAGGTTTAAAATTAGTTGAAGTAAGTAAAACAACTAGAATTGGATCTGGCACTAAACACTGGATGTTTTCCATGAATACTCTTTTCCTTTGTACTGGCTTCTAAGTAGTTTTATTTCAGTCCTTTGTGTTGTGTTTTGTGGTGGTGCAGGGGCTGAACGCAAGCCTCCAGATGTGCCAAGTGTGCACTCTACCACTGAGCTGCACTCAAGCTTGTCCTGGCAGCCATTGTTAGAGCCACTCATTGCTTCATCTAAACGTTATCCTGGTGTGTGATATCTTTAGTCCAAGGAGGAAGAATAGTTTCCAAATTTTATGTGTGCTACTTATTATTAGACTTTTATCCCAAGTTATAGTTTTTATCTCCACAATGAACTATTTAACTTTATTGCTTTTATTTTATTTTTTTATTTTTTGGTGGTACTCGGGTTCTTGGAAGCTCTTCTACCTCCGGGCTACACTCCCAGACCTATTTTTATACTTTTTAAATTTGGAAACAGAGTCTCTTAAGCCAGCGCTGCTGGCTTCGAACCTGCGGGATCCTCCTGTCTCTGCCTCCCAAGTGCAGGGATTACAAGCGTGTGCCACCATTCCCAGCACTATATTGCTTTTATATCTGATTCACAAAGTTTTGTTTACAATCATGTAAATATAACATTGTATTCCCTGAAATAATTACAGAATCTGTATTGATTTTTTTATGCCTCTACTTCTGATTTAAGTATTAACACTGACCCAGAAGATATCAAAAGCAATTAGGATAAAAGTGATTTCTTTTCACAATAGGTGATTATACTTAAGTGACATTCATTCTTGGCATTGGTGTGTGAATTGGATGTCTTTCTGTCTGACTGACTTGTCTGTGGCAGAGGAGGTTGAGCAGAATAAGGAGAATAAACATTCAGCATAAGTGATGATAGAGACTTTGATTTCCCTAGAGGCACAGAATGAACAGCCCTCACAAGTCTGGACAGTAATAGAGGCTGTGAATATACACATTTTATTTAAAGTAACAGTCTCTGCAGTTCCTGTTTTAATCAGAACTTGTAATTTTTTTTTTTTTTTTGCTAATGATAATTCTTTAAGTAATTTTTGTTTGTTCATTATGTGGTCACAGAAAAGAGCACTTTGGTGTGAAATCTCCATCTGACAATGTATAAGGTATAATCTTGGTTATAAGAACATTTGGCCTTATCTGTTCTTAGTAATATACTAAACTCAAATCATGCATACACATATATTAACATGTTGTACATGAATATATGAATTGTCTTTATTAATTTTGGATTAATATATTTCAGTGTTTTTAGTTGGTTGCCTAAGTTAAAGTTGTCATTTTTTAATGTATTTGCTTTATAGGTCAACACGATGGACCACTACCCAGACAGCATGCTGGATTATTGCCAGAATCTCTTATTTGGGCATACATTGTCCAACTGAGTTCTGCATTGCGCACCATTCATACAGCAGGTTTGGCATGTCGAGTTATGGACCCAACAAAGATTCTGATAACTGGCAAAACAAGGTACTAGCATTTTAGTTTTGCTTTCCTTACTGACCATCTAATAGTAAATACAGTATGATAATTTGTCTTAATTCTACTTTTATATATTTCATCCAGAAGAACTTCTGTGACTTTTGAGTACATGTAACATTGGATTTTTAATGAAATTATTGTTAAACAAAAATATAAGAATCAGGAAGGTAGAGCTGGGCGTGGTGGCGCATGCTTGTTAATCCCAGCATTTGGGAGGCTGAGACAGGAGGATCCGGGTTCCCAGCCAGCCTCAGCTACTGCTTAGTGAATCCCTTTGCAACTCAATGAGACTCTGTTTCAAAATAAAGAATAAAAAATAGGGTTGGGGGTATAGCTTGGATGTAGAATGCCCCTGAATTCCATCCCCGGTACTGCAGAAAGAAAGGAAGGGAGGAAAGAAGGAAGGAAGGAAGGGAGGGAGGGTAGGTCAGGAAGATATAAAGGGTTAAGGTTGGGAGTAGAGAAGTATGAATCAATACAACTTTTTGAATGTATAACCAAGGTTCACAAATGATCAGAGCCACCTGGAGCGCTTAACCATAAATGTTGGGCTCTAACCCCAGAATTTTTCATTTGTTAATTTTTTTGTCAGACCTATTAATTTGCTATATATGTATAAGCTACATCCTCAGGCTTTTTTTTTTTTTTTTTTTTTTTGAAACAAGGTTTTATTAAGTTCCCCGGGCTGGCCTTGAATTTCACAATCTTCCTGTCTCAGCCTCCTGAGTCACTGAGATGATAGGTGTGCACCACCATGCTTGGCTAGAGTTTGCATTTAAACAAATTCCTCTGTGATCTGTTGCTGTTGATTGAGTCCCATGCTTTGAGAATAACTGCTAGAGAGAAGTAACACAGACCCTTACTTCACCTGAGTTTGGAGTTGTGGTAATTTGGGGCAGTATAACATAAAGAACTGAAGATCTGGTACTAGGTTCCTTGGGTCCATCTCCTGGCTCTGTTAATTACTATCAGATCTTGAATAAATTAACTTTTCTGTGTTTCAACAACTTTGTTAGACAGGTAGTATTATTAACTTAATTTTTCTTATTTTTAAGGTACCTGTCTCATAAGTTCATTAAGAAATTTGAATGGGTTAATAATACATAAAGTACTTGGGACAATGCCAGGTACATCTTTAGCTAGGGTTAGGAAGCTAACTAGTGTTGTTCATGAATAACTAATAAACAGCTTGAGTGATTAAAAAGGAGACTTGAAATTAGTAAAAAATTGTACAAAGCCAGCCTCAGCAACTTAGCGAGACCCTGTTTCAAAATAAAGTAGATAACTTAGGAATAGAACGTTCTTGCGTTCAATCCCCAGTAACACACACACCTCCCACCCCTGCTTGGTATTCCCAAACCTTGATCTTCTTACTTCTATAATGAGTTTTGGAGATTATGTTTGGAGGTTCAGATGGACATTAGAGTAAATAATATCCTGAAGTTCTTCCTAATATGAGAGGAAATAGTAAATATCCATTTGTTAAGCTTATTTTAATTATTTTCTTTAAATTCTCCTGTCCTTAAAGGTTGCGAGTAAATTGTGTTGGAGTTTTTGATGTTTTAACATTTGATAACAGCCAAAACAATAATCCATTGGCATTAATGGCTCAGTACCAGGTGAGTAAGATTGTGCCAATTTAAAGTGAATATTTTATGTCATCCAGTTTGTATTGCAGGGCTTGACATTAGGATATACAGCTTTCATTTTGAGACAACTGTAGTTCTGTTGTGTGTACAAAGTGTTTTTGGGTTTTTTGGTCACTTACTAACAAAGAGGTTTGGTATAAAGCAGAATCTTTTAATCACATGAAGAAACACTTTACTTTCCCATTGCTCTTTTCTTCAACTTGTATTCAGAATTTTAAAAGATTTTTTTAGTTCACTTTAGTATAAGACACAATTTTAGAACAAAAAGGAAAGAATGACAAAATGATAAATACAGTCTAAGTTAGTGTTTACTGTTCAGATTTTTGCATAAATCCTGTTTGCTATTGAACCACAGGCAGTGTGTCCCAGAACCCACAGGCACTCCTTGCGCTCAAATTGTGTGCCCTTTACCCACCTTCCCCTCCCCTTGCCTACCTTCCATGGCGAAGGCTGCTCTGGTTGACAGCAGCATCTAGTGGGCAGTGGAAAGAGCCCCACTGATCCCTGTCCCTCCACCACCACCCACCACTACCACCACCACCAGCACACACAGAGCTATATTCTGCTTGTGGGTATTTGCTCTTTTCTTCTTTTCTAGGTCTGTTATTTTTTATTGCTTTTCTTTTTCTGTCATATGCTTAGTGCTAAAGTAATTTACCTGATTAATTTTTCTTCATATAATCTTTGTGCTTCAGAAAAGGACAGATTATTGACTATTAAATTGCTAGTAATCTTCATAGTATCCATGAAAATAATATTAAGTGTTAGAAGAGATGTTAGAAATTATTTAGAGATTATATCATCTTCTATTATAAAAATCTAGAATTCTCTCTGTATATTAAAAAAGAACAAAACAAAGCACATGCTTTAATATTATTCCCTCATTCTTTTTTGAAAGAATCCTTTCTAAATTTAGTAAAATGGGTTGGGGACCTAGCTCAGGAGTAGAGCATGTGTCCAGCGTGCACAAGGGTTCAGTCCCCAGCAGCACCCCCACAAAAAATATTAATATAAAATAAGACTAGCTTGATAATTTTTGTGTCACAATAATAGTATTTTCTACTTTTTGGTTGCAATTGTACAATATTTTAGCTTTATCTTGTAAAATAGTACTCTTATAAAAAAAAGTCCCTGAGTTCCAAAAAAGTAGCTTTTAAGTATGAATTTAGGACAGTTAGCTGATTTATAAGTCAGGAACTGTCTTCATTCATAAACTCATTCAACTTTCAAACAGTTGTTACTTCTCTTTATTTTTCAGCAGTAAAAGATTTATCAGATTTTCTTCTCTCCCTTCTTTTTTTCTTCTTTTCTTCTTCTCCCTTTCCCCCTTCCTCCTCCTCCTCCCCCATTTTTTTTATATGTATGTGGAAGAGTGTTCATGTAGTTTATTTAGTAAGGTATAGGAGAGAATTAAAGTTAGTCCCAAAAGGGGGGGAGTATGAGTTTACAGGGAAAAGGGTACATGAGAAAGGAGTGCATTATTTCTTGTAGTCTATTTTTCATAGTCTGTTTCAGACACGTGAATAGAGACTGACTTTCAGTAAAATAGAGATAGGTAGAGCCATAGAATCAGAGAAAGAAATCAAGAATCAGGAAGAAAGTAAAAATGAGTTGGGGGGAAACTTGAATTCAACAAATCGGGGGGAAAAACCAGATGGAGGTAAGAAGCAAAACAAATAGAAAATAATTTAGTTGGGAAATAGGAAAAGAAGAGTTATTGAGTTTTTATGATGTGTAAACTCTCTTAAGTAAAACTTTATTGAAAAAATTCTAATCTGAAGCTAGGCATGGTGGCGCACGCTTGTAATCCCGGCATTCGGGAGGCTGAGACCGGAGGATCGCGGTTCGTGGACAGCCTCAGCTACTTAGTGAGGGCCTCTGCAACTCAGTGAGAACTGGTTTCAAAATAAAGAATAAAAATCAGGGCAGGGGGTGTAGCCCAGAGGTTGAATGCCCCTTGGTTCCATCCTCAGACCCACACACACAAAAACATTCTAATCTGGATTATGTTATATGTAAGCATACTTTAGTTCTCAAAGTGAATGTTTTCACCTTAAGTCAGCTTTAGAGAGGTGGTAGAATGTACTCAAAGTAGATGTCCTTACTTTGTTTTAAACCCACCTAGTTTTTCAGCTGTCTTGGTCCTTTACTTTCCTGTGTTGTGGTGGAGAATAATGGAATGTTCTAGGAGGGAGGCTTTATACAACATCAGTTCAAGGTTGAGACCAAACTGAAAATTTGTACTGTTTATAAGATTGGGAGGCTGTGTGTTTGTACATGATGCTCAAATACTTGATACAACCACTTTTATTGCTTTGAGTACACAGGCTTAAAATACCTATAGAAATTTATAGTTAGCACTGACAGCACTCTCAGTTTCTCTTGGCTAAGATTTCTATAGTTTTGTTATTGTAACTTGGAAAGTTAGCTAGTCTTAAATGTGTTGGAGAAAGTCATCCTTGGTGTTCACAGCAGGCCTTGCTTGAGAGCAGGCCTGTCTCGGCAGTTAAAAGTGCTCCTTCCTAGCCTGTCTGCTGGCTTCTTCCTTGCATTGGAGTCCTGGGCATCTTTTCTGCTGGTGGATTCAAAGTAGTTTATCTAATCATGTTTACTGATCTTATATTCAGAGTGTCAGATCCACAAATACTGGTTTTGTATACATTTTTAAGTTTGAACTCTTAAAATGCTATTTTAGTAATGGAGTTTGGTTTCCTCTTATTCCTTATTATTTAGGTGGAATGTTAAAGATAATTATCTAGTGCTAAAATTTAATTAGTGATTGACTTAAAGTACTTGATTTTTTAAATATGCCAGTTAACAGGCATTCCATTAACTTGGTTCTTAACCCTGGCTGCATATCAGAATCTCTTGTGGAAGCTTTGAAAAGATCTTTACCCCAGGGTGTTAACTCCAAAACTGGAATAAAAAGGTGGCCAGTAGGTGTTGGTTGGTTGGCTGTGTTTTCTTGTTAACTTCCTCTGGTGATTTTAAAGTATAACTAGATTTGAAAGCTCTTTATAATAACCAGCACTCAGTAAATGAACACCTATCTAGTAATTCAAATGAGAATCTCAGGTTTTGAGATTTGCAGAAGTCTTTGGTAGTAATTGCTTCAAATTTCTTGAGGTTAACTTGGAGCTACTCTGTTCTCCCAGGTTCATGATTGTAGATGGTTGCCTACCAAGCAGGGCTACAGGAGGTGAACAGAATAGTGTTCTAATAATGATAAGGAGCTCACCACAGTTTGGTCAGCTGTCTTTTAAAAATTCTTTTAGAAAGCAAGCCTCAGAATAGTAAAGTACTTTTTTAAAAGTAGAAAAGGATCCAGGTATGGTGACATACTCTTGTAATTCCAGTACTTGGGAGGCTGAGACAGGAGGATCTCAAGTTCACAGCCAGCCTCAGCTCCTTAGTGAGGGTTTCCACAACTTAGTGAGACCCAGTTTCAAAATTAAGAATTAAAAAAATAGAGGGCTGGGGGTGTAGCTCAAAGGTAGAATGCCCCTGTGTTCATTTCCCAGTACTGTAAAAAAAATAAAAATAGAAATAGCAAAGGGGTAGTTTCGGAACTCAACAGTTTGTTGTAGTATAAATAAAAATAGTCTTGTTTGGAGAAAAAGACAGATGGGTTGTCATTGAGGTTTGTAGCATTTTTTATGTTCTCAAGCATGAACACGACCTAAAATCAGGTTGATACTTATATTTTTAGTGGAATAACTTTCCTTCCAATTTTCACATTCACACCACATTCTGGGATTCATGGAAAATGAGATGAGTATGTATGTTAAATTGCAGTGGATATAGTAAAGCAAATTTGTTGTAATAGGGAAGAGTATCAGCTCTATTTAAATAAAAGAATTTTAAACAACTTTTAAAAGCAGAAGTCTGTAGCTGGCATGTGAATTACTTAATGTTTCTTAAAATTTAGCCGTAGAACTTTAAAAATGTCATTAGAATTGCCTAGATGCTTTAAAAATGTCAGGCCTGTTCACAAAATGCAAATCTCTGAAGGAAGGTCTCAGAAATTATTCTTTTAATAAGCTCCCAGGTGATTCTGATGAGCACAAATATTTTAGAGTCCTGCCCTAAATTCTGAAGTTTATTTAAAATGATTTTTTCCCATTTAGGCGATAGTATTATGTATTAAACACATACCTATGAAATAAAAATTAAAAGTTCTGTTTATTCTTTGTCAGCAAGCAGATCTGATATCATTAGGAAAAGTTGTGTTGGCTTTGGCTTGCAACTCTTTGGCAGGAATTCAGCGAGAGAATTTACAGAAAGCCATGGAATTGGTGACAATCAACTATTCCTCTGACCTGAAGAATCTGATCTTGTAAGTTTTTATATGTGATAAAATGTATATAATGATCATTTGAGATTGGCAGACCTTTATTTAAGTTTGGATATTGCTTATCTTATATTCATACAAGCAAAATACAGATAACTTCTTTATCACTAAGTATATATTTCTTGAGATAATCTAAGCCAATAGTTTAAATTAGTTATTGATGTTATAAATGTTTGGTCAGAGGGTACCTTCTAAAGCTATACTTTTATCCTCTAGCTACATGTGCCCTTTTAAACTAAAAATAATTTTAAAATTCAGTTCTTTGGTTATACTAGATATATCTCAACAGTTCAGCAACCACATGTAACTCCTGACTAATATATTGGACAACACAGACAGAACATATCCATCATCTCAAAAAGTAATCTTGGCCAATTCTGCTCTAAAATGTGTGAATGTAATCCCTGGCTCAATCATCCATCAAAAAGCAAGTGTGTAGCAGGTGTGGTGGCGCACACTTGTAATCTCCGGGATTGGGAGGCGGAGACAGGAGGATCACGCTGGTTCGAAGCCAGCCTTGCTGGCTTAAGAGACCCTGTTTCCAGATTAAAAAAAAACAAACAAACAGGTGTGTAGAGGGTCCCGTGCTTATGCTGCAATATCGTAAAACTCCAGAGAATCCTCGAGTATAGGCTTGAAATAATTTGTCTTGAGAAACCCACTGTAGGTTACTATCACCCTAGGACTTCTTCCTGTTTCAGATACATCTAATATTGAGTGATTCCAGAGGGTGAGCAACCATGATCTTTATTATAATTATGAGTTATTTTAGAGAAGAGATGCTAGGAAGACACTTGAAATTTTTCCTATTATGTTCTAGAAGCAATTAGAACTTATTGATCCTAATCAACAGTCTCTTTTAGCTTCCAGCTGTCCCTTCTGATCTTTCTGTGTAGCCCTGGATGATCCAGTTTCTTTTTGGACCAGCCCTGGGGTATGGAACTGGGGGATGGAGGATGGGGCTGCTCCTATGTTAATTGTTATATTGGCATAGGTGTCCTACTTGTAACAGAGCACTGGAAGCCAATGGTTGCCTGGATCCTACTAATAATCAAATAAGATGATTTATATTTTAATGAAAATATTTATTCCATAAATGATTATAGCATTGATTCCCAGCCTCAGTTTATAAAGCCTAGGGTATCTCAAATGATTTCAGGTTATAATTTCTAGATTGTTCCTCTTTAAAAAGTGGGAGTAGAGGATATAAATCTAACAGATTGGCTATATGTTCATAATTATTGGAACTGGGTGATGATACATGGGGATTCATTATATTCTTTCTACTTTAAAATGCTTGAAAATTTTAAATTAAAAATGAATAAACAAAATGTCATAGCTCAAAAATAATCATGAATTAAATTTACAGAGTAATATACCATGTATCAGGCACTTTTTTAACTGCTTGAGAAGAGTTAATTTACTTAATCCTCCCCAAAACTATAAATTAGGCACCATGGTACCCCCATTTATGGAGACAACAAATTTGAGGTATAGAGAGGTAAAATAACTTGTCAAGATCACATAGCTTGTAATAACTTTTACTATGATTACCCAAATACAGTCATGTCAGTAATTACAGATAAATAGGTAAGGTACCAGTTATTTCCTTGAGTATAATCATTTATTTATTCAATAAAAGAACTCTACTATATGTCAGATGTTGAAGATACTTTAAACAATATAATAAAAATTTTCATTTTCTGAAATCTTGCACCCTCATGAGGAGAAAGAGCTGACAAACATATAAGCAAGTAAGATAGTTTCAGATTGCCGGGTGTGGTGGCGCACGCTTGTAATCCCCGCTCTTGGGAGGCTGAGACAGGAGGATCGCACAGGTTCGAAGCCAGCCTCAGCTACTTAGGCTCTCAACAACTTAGTGAGACCCTGTTTTCAAATTAAAAACAACAACAAAAAAAAAGGTCTGGGAGTATGACCCGGAGGTAGAAAGCGCCTGGGTTCCACCCCCAGTACCACCAAAAAAAAAGATAGTTTCAGATAGTGATAGGTCCTATGAAGACAGTAAGCTAGTATGAGAGCAGAAGAGTAAAAGTGGGGTCTTTATGAAGATCAGAGAAGGGCTTACCTAGAAAATAAGTAGGAACAGGTGACTGAGAATCATTGGGTTCTAACAGGTAGCTCTTGAGATATTTAATACTTTCTGCCTTAGTTAAAATGATAGAAGAAATTGAACTGGTCTTGTCTGATATGCACTAGTACATAAAGATTTCTCAGAAATGAATACATGTTCACAGTTGGTAAATAGAGCTGGAAGATGACATTCTAAAAAGCAGGGAGTACATTCAGCTTACAAAATTAAAGACCCAGTTTTAGTTTCAGAATTACCTTTGGCACAAGCATGTAGTCCTAGGTACTTGGAAGGCTAAGGCAGCAAGAACACCGGATCCCATCAGTTCAAGACCAGTGACCAACATAGCAAGACCCCCACTGTTAAAACAACAACAAATTATCTCTGAAGAGCAACAGGAAAAGCTCCCAACCCCACAACCACTCGGTCTTTCAGCCTTCTTAAAAGTTTCTAATAATCTTTGATCTAGCTAAATTGTAAAGAAGGGTTTGAGAATGAAATGGGTAAGTGGGACCATCATCTACTTTATCTCACTTCCCACAATAGTGAAAGTGTAGAGAAGAGACATGTTTCTCCATTGGGTCTTAAGATTTTCTAGAAAAGAGAAATAATAAATAAACTTTAAAAATGAACTTGACTTGCATGAAAAATATATTTCCCAATTGTGTGCATTAGATGATGGTGACAGCAATAGCCATATGCTTGTAGGTTCTGCTGCTTTTTAAATTGCATTTTGGGCATTCAGGTGATTCCTCTTTATTCTGGTTAGGTATTTGTTGACTGACCAAAATAGAATGAGAAGTGTTAATGACATCATGCCCATGATTGGTGCTCGATTTTATACTCAACTGGATGCTGCTCAGATGAGAAATGATGTCATTGAAGAAGACCTTGCAAAGGTAAAGAGCGTGCACACTCAACACCTTCTGTGTAGATGGCTATGGTTGCATTTTTTTCTAGACTTTAATAATATAATTTCTGATGTTTTCTCTTCATTCATTGCTTTGCTACAGTCGTGTGATAAAAATCTTGATTTCTCATGTGAGTTACTTTTAAAAATTACTAAAAATGGTCAGCTGTATGTCTTTCTTGAGTACCACATTGTATGATGAGCAGGGTGTATTTAAAAGTATAATTAAAAGGTGCAGATGTTAGGATTATTTTTTTAATGGTAATATAAGTGTAGCATACTAGTTTTTGTTAACATGGTTTCTTATATTCAGATAGCTAGAACATTAATATTCTTTCTCTTTTTAAAATGTTTTATAGGAAGTTCAAAATGGAAGACTGTTTAGGCTTCTAGCAAAATTGGGAACAATCAATGAGAGGCCGGAGTAAGGATTTACAATATTTTATAACATATTTTCAATCAAAGGCACTATTTTGTATAATGAGAATGAGTATACCTTCTTTTTATTGGTTTTATTTGAGGAAAAAATTTTCTCGTGAGATAACTTAAGATTTTGTTAGCCATTGGATGATATTTTCTAACCAAAGCCTACATATGGTTGTCCTTGTAAATTTTATGCACTTAAACACAGAAAATACAAGGTGTTAGAAACCTTTCTTGTGGCATGCACATAAAAGAATATTTTGTGATTAAAAATATGTCTCCTTTTTGAAAGTCCAATCAAATCGGTTTGCCTTGATCAATTTAGGAACTTTAGAAATCTATAGTTATTGGATCCTTATAGCTGTCATATTTTTAGCATTGGAAAGATATCACCATTTCACACTGTCATTTAGTTCTGCTTGTTTGTACGTTAAAATTAGTTACATCATCATCAGTATTGTCCCTGCTTGCCCTGTGTAATTTTCAGAGATAGGGAGAGCAGAATCACAGCATCTGTGACTGCTGGGAGTTACATTGTAGGATTGTCTCATCCATTAGTTGAGGTAAGTGTTAGGTAGGTATCATTGCTTGTGAGATTTTTTTTTTCTACATATGAAATTCACTTGCCTTTTTTTCAAAGTCAAAAGACCTAATTAGAATTTTTTCTAATTTTTTTTTTTAAGCAAAGAGGATTCACTATATGTTGAATCATTTTTAAAACTCTTTAGGCTGTTTCTTCTGGTATTTATCTCTGCACTTCAAAATGTATGCTACCACTGCTATTTTCTGAGGTTTTTTTCAATATTTAAATCAGCTAATGACTCATACTTTTCCCACTACACACACACACACACACACACACACACACACACACACACACACTTCTTGTGCCACTTACCCCATACATTTTAAGTTAAATCTGTATTTAGTATTGGCATTGTTATGAGTAGGTAAATAGCATTCATAACTGTACCACTTAGTGAAGCATAATTTTATTTTTTTTCTTTTGTACATTTTTTTCAGTTTATGGCTTCCTGAAGTTGATTATTATCCTACATAGAAAAATAAGCAAAGGGCCAGGTGTGGTACCTGAGAGGCTGAGATAGGAGGATCACACATACTCACAGCAACCTACCGAGACTGTTTCAAAACAACAAAAGAGCCAGGCATGGTGGTGCACACTTGTAATCCCAGCTTTGGGGAGGCTGAGATAGGAGGATTGTGGTTTGCAGACAGCCTCAGCTACTTACGCCCTTTGCAACTCAATGAGACCCTGTTTCAAAATAAAGAATAAAAAATAGGGCCCTGGAGTTCCACCCCCAGTATCACAAAAAACGGGTGGGGGTCTGGGGTGTAGCTCAGAGGTAGAATACCCCTGAATTTATTTCCAGTAACCCCTTTCCTCCAAAGAAAGAAAGAGAAAACTAAGCAAACAAGAATTATTTATCATCAAGTCATTACAAAATTGGCCAGAGTTGTAAAACATCTTTCAAATATAGGTAACCTGCCAAGTTTCTTCATCACCCCCTCCCCCCAGCAATTTTCTGAGTATTCCCGGCTTCAGTTTCCACCTGGGCTAGTTGTGCTCTGTGCCTGTTCATAGGCGCACTGTGGGTCCAGAATTGCCCTCTGAGAGCTCCTTGCCTCTCCCTTTGTGGCAGACACCTTATTTCTTGATTTATTCTTTTGATTTAACGGAGGATGCCCTCCCTTAGTTTTTTGTTGAAAGGTGGGTTTTTTTTTTTAAGTACTTGCAAGTTCAAAAATGTCTTATTTTTTTTTTTTGTTTTCACATGTTATTTATAGTGTGACTGAATATAAAAATCAGGGTTGCCCTAAGAAAAATTATTTACATTTAAATTTTTTGAATAGGCTGTATATGAACAACTTTATAAAAATAGAAGTTTGTGGTAAAAAATACACTCTCTTTTCATACCTGATATCCCCAGTCTTCCCAGTTGCCCTATATATTTCCAGAGTTGCAAATATTATTGTATCATCATACCCAGACCCTTTTTGTTTTTTGCCATACTGAGGATTAAACACAGACCTTGTGCATGCTAGGCATTTTATGCCAGCCCTTTTTAATTTGAGTTTCCAGGCTTACCTTGAACTTGTGATCATTCTGCCTCAGCTTCCCAGGTAGCTGGGATGACAAGCATGCACTGCTATGCTGTGTGTGTATGTGTGTGTGTGTTACTGGGGATTGAACCCAGGTGCCTTCTATCCCCAAACTACCTGCAGCCCTATTTTATTTTTTATTTGCTGAGAGCCTCTTAAGTACTGGAATTACAAGCATGCACCTGCTCAAATACTATCACTTTTAAGTGTATAAAAACTATAAATTACACTTACTGTTCTGTGTATTACTTATTACTTTTTCTCATAATAATATATTCTGGAAACATTTCTGTTTAGATATGTCTAGGATATGTTAAGCCCTATTCTACGTAGTTTACAAATCTGACTTAATTTACTCTTTGTGACAACCTTGTGATGGAGATACTGTTGTTGCTCCAATTTAACAAGAAATTGAGGCATTGATGAGTTAACAGAGGTCTCATATTTAGTAGAAGAGCCAAGACTCAGGTTCAGAGCTAGACCATGTGGCTCCAGGGTCTGTGCTCTTAGCCACTGCTGTTTCCTCTGCACATGGCCACCGGACATCCATCTGCGGGTCGACTCTCATTTCTTCCCTCATCCCTGCTGCAGGATATTTGTGCTGCTCTTAGTGTTTTGCTTATGCAGTGCTGGTTGGTGGATGTGTCATAATTTCAGAGTGGTTGCAGAAAAGTTTCATGTAGTTAGTGGACATTCCTCTACAATTCCTTTTCAGACTTTTATTAGAGTTTTATCAACCTGATAGATGAGAAATTGAATTTAGGTGAAGAATTGAATTTGGGGGCAGTTTTAACCTTTGCTCATTTTTATTTTCTGGTGGAAAGTAAAAATTTTATAGTGATATGTAGGAGCTAGAGAGATTCACGCTTTTTTTTAAAACTAGTCTTTTTTTAACTTCATTTTTTAAAATTCAGACATGTATGTACATAATCTAAATTTATCAAACTTTTTTAATGCTTTTGGGTTTGGAGTCATAGGTATTTTTCACTCTGAGATTATAAATGAATTGCTTTATGGTTTTTTTCTGGAATGTTTGTGGTTTCTTTTTTTCATATGGAAATTTTTGTATATTTAGAAATTATATAGGATATATGATATAAGTCCAGCTTTCACCCCAGACAACCACCTACTAAACCTAACGCTATTTTTTAAATAGTCTAGCTTTTTCCAGTTTGAAGCAACACCTCCTTCACACCATTTTAATGATAGAAGTTTTTATATCTAATAATGTTTTCTTTTTTTTTTTTCTTTTTTTTTTTTTTTTTCAGGACTGGGGCTGGAACCCAGAGGCATTTGACCTCCAAGCTACAACCCCTGCCCAATTTTTTATTCTTTATTTTGAAACAGGGTCTCACTGAGTTGTGAAGGGCCTTACTATGTAGCTGAGGCTGTCCGCGAACCGTATCCTCTGGTCTCAGCCTCCGGAATGCTGGGATTACAAGTGAGCACCACCACGCCTGGCTTCCTCTTTATTCCATTGTATATTGTTTTCCTAAAACCTTTTATTTATTTTTTTGTTTTTGTTTTTAATTTATTTTTATTGGTGCATTGTAATCATATATCACATTGGAATACAAGACTTGAGAGGATATACAAGCACACATCATCCAATTAGCCCTCATCCAGCCCCCATCCCATTCCCTCCCTCTCCCTTGATCCCATGCTTGTTTGGTGATTAACTTTGATACATTTGTTTATGTACCTCCTGTTTATGTTATATTAAAGAGGCTCCATCTTCTCATATTCCATACCCTCTGATTGGTCACCTTAATTGCTTCGCTATAGGGCCATTTCTATAACTCGACCTCTTCCTGTTGCTCCTTTCCTCCTAGTTATTGTTGATTAGGGGAAGCATCTGGTTTTTATTTTCTGCGATATTTTTTTGTGCATGCCGCGTTGCAAGTACCGATCCCACTCTTGACAGCCCCAGTAGTGGCCTGGCTACCCGGTGGACTGATCCAGACCTTGCTGGCTTAAGCAGCGGCTTGCCTCATGGGAGGCCCCAATTCTGGCCTCGCTGGCCCCCACACTGGCCTAACCCCTCGGCTGGCTCTGATCCCAGTCTCGGTGGCCCCAGCACCGGCCTAGCCTCAAGGCAGGCTCCGTCCCAGTCTCGCTGACCCTGGCACCAGCCTAACCCCTCGGCAGACTCTTCTCCTGGCCTCAGAGGCCCCAGCACCGGCCTTGCCTCACGGCAGGTTCCGATCCCAGCCTTGCTGGCCCCAGGACCGGCCTAACCCCTTGGCAGGCTCTGATCCCGGCCTCGGAGGCCTCAGTAGCAGCCTTGCCTCACAGAAGGCTCCGATGTCGGCCGCCGGCCCCTCCACCAGCCTAACCGCTCGGCAAGCTCCAATCACGGTCTCGGAGGCCCCAGCTCTGGCCTTGCCTCACGGCAGGCTCCGATCCCGTCCTCACTGGCCCTGGCACCGGCCTTCCTAAAAACCTTTTAATTTTTTTGTATGAGTTTTAGAATCAGTTTACCCAGCTTAAAAAAAAATCAGTAAATCTGATGGTGTTTTTATAGGGAAGAGAAGCTTCTGTGGTTTTAGATGTTGAGCTTTCTTAACCAAGACCATGATATGCCATTCTGTTTGTTGGTGCGTATTTTCATCATATTCAGGAGCTTTAAAGTTCTTCAAATAATTATAACATATGGAGGATTTTGTTTGGCGGGGTGTGTGTTAATGTTGGGGATTCAATCCAGGGGATTCTCCCTTCCAGCTCTACCCCCATCCCTTTTTATTTTGTATTTTGAAACAAGGTCTGGCTAAGTTGCTGCGGCTGGCATTAAACCTCCTGATCCTGTCTCAGCTTCCTAAGTACTGAAATTAGAGGCATGGATTATTGGTTTATTGTCTGGTTTCCCCTCCCCTCTTGTTTCGTCTTCTTACTTCTTGTTTTTGGTTGTTATTGTTTCATCAGTTAATGAAAATTAGTTGATTTCTGTAATTTTGTAACTTGATACCATGTTCGGGTAATTTCCCAGTAGATTCTCTTGAGTTTCTCAAGTATACAGTCTTAACACCTGCAAATAATAATAGTTAAACCATTTCTTCCTTTCTGGTTTCTATACTTTTTATTTCTCTTGGGTAATTATGTTAGATAATAGTAATAATAGTTTTGTTTGGAATTTGAAAGCATTGTGAGCCAGGTGTGGTGGCGCACACAGCATTTGGAGGTTGAGACAGAGAATCGTGGGTTGCAGACAGCCTCAGCTACTTAGTGAGGCCCTGTTTCAAAATAAAAATAAAGAATTGAAAATAGGACTGGGGGTGTAGCTTGGAGGTAGAATGCCCCTGGGTTTCATCCCTAGTACTGGGGGGAAAAAAAAAAGGAATTTGAAAGCATTGTTCAATTGGCCTTAACTGCCAGACAAATTCAAAGCCATTTTCTTTCCAAATCTTTTCCTTCTTCAAAGCTTTTAGAATCATTTTCTTTGTCAGTAATGATGTGCATGGCGTGTGTTTTAAACTCAAAATGATGAATCAATGGATACACCATTTTACTTTTTTCTTTTTCTTTTCTTTTTTGGTCGTACTGGAGATGGGACCCAGAGGCCTTCTACCTTTAGGCTATACCCTATTTTGAAACAAGGTCTCACTAAGTTGCAGAGGCTGGCTTTGGCTTTCAACTTGCAGTCCTCTGTCTCAGCTTCCCAAGTACTGGGATTACAGGCATGCACCACCAAAACCAGCTTAGATTCCTCTTTTAATCTTGGACATTCTTCTACAGGTCTGGAAAATGATCTTCACTATTTAGTAATTCCTTTTCTTTTTCTGAAATTTCCATCATTCAGATATTAGAATTTTCCTCATCTCCTCAGCCACTGCTTTGCTGGCATCCTGGGGCTGAAGCTTTTCTGATATGTCCCTTCTAGAAACTAAACCTCCAGATTTCTGCCAGGCAGAGATAGGAGTAGGGTTGGGAGATGGGTGCTTTATTTGCTGTTGCTAGAGCTTTCCTCAGTGCTGCAGATTTCAGCCTCAGTCCATATCTGCACCTATAGCAATCCCTGATGGCAGCAGTTCCTGAGCCTCTCCCATGTGGCTTATTTCTTATGGGCTTCCTCTTTCCCACGCCCCTTGTAACACTAGGGTTCACTTCTGTCAGGTCTGCTGTCATACCACTTAACCCATAATACCATATTCTGTTTTGTAAAACATAATATGACTGTGTTAGTTAGTCCCCCCTTGCTCTCAGAATAAGTAGTACCCAGGTTTTTTGTTGTTGTTGTCATTTATTTGTTTGTGTTGTGATCCTGGCGATGTAGCTCTGGGCCTCATGTATACTAGGCAAGTGCTCCACCACTGAGTTATAACCCCAGCCCAGATCCTAGTGTTTTAACGTGACTTAAGACTACACAATTTGGCCCCTACCTATTTCTCATCTTTGCTTCAGATGTCCTCCTCCACTCCTCATCTTTCTCTCATTCATTCCTTGTCTCTGCCTTCTCTGTAGCCTTCCCACCCTTGTATTCACATTTTTCTCTTTCCTTTCCTAACCCCATCCAAACACAGCCTTTGTAAGTTTCTTTTCTGCTTCATGTTGTCTTTTACAAATACCTCTCTTTCTGACTAAGGAGAATGCTTCCTCTGGAAAATCTTCCTCACCCTTCCAGATGAATTCATGTTTCTGATGAATTCATGTTTCTGATCTGTGTCCTATCCCCTTCTTTTAAAAAGCATTATACCAATCTGCAGTTACTGCTTTCTTTGATTATTTGAATAACATCTATTTCCACTGTAAGTTCCTAAGGTCACTGAAAACGAGCAGTTCATCTGGTTTCTCTCGTTCTTTGGAGTTTGCCTTCAGCTGAAATGGTAGGAAACCAGAATCTGTTTCTGTTGTTCTTTTCTGAACATGTTTTTAATTTACGCTCTTGGGTAAGGTGGAAAATATATCTGACCATGTCTTTGTAACATATAAGATGGAAGGGATAAAAGAATATTCTCTTATGGCTTCAGTCTAAAGATATCTAAAATCTTTTTTTTTTTTTTTTTTTTTTTTTTTACTTATTTTATCTAATGGTAGGTACTGAAATAAGGAGGGAAAATAATGTATAATGGATGATTGCTCCTGGGAATTTAGAATGAAAAACAAATTTATAGACTTTCATGTTCAGTGAGTTTTTTTAAAACTACACAAAATTCATTAATTTTTTATTTATTGTGTAAAATAATTAAACTAGTTTTGAGTCTGAAAAATAAACCTGTGGCCATATGGCAGACAGCATGAGTTACTGAGATAAAATATTAATTTCCCCCAGGTTTCAAAAGGATCCTACTTGGTCAGAAACTGGAGATCGTTACCTGTTGAAACTCTTTAGAGATCATCTTTTTCATCAGGTGACAGAAGCGGGTGCTCCCTGGATTGACCTCAGTCATATCATTTCTTGTCTTAACAAGGTAATTCATATCTGGATTTTTAAGACCATAATATGCTACCTACAGTTTGTAAGTTGCATCTTATGCAAATATCAAGAGATTTAAGAAATCGGGACCTTAACATAGAGTAGTCATATTTTTACGGCATTTTTTAGTCTAGGGAAGATTTTTTACACCTACATGAATAGTTTCAGGATTTTTTATTGTGCATATTTTTATCGTAATAAACTATCACAGAATGGCTGTATCCCTTTTGTAGTGTATTTTTATTTACATGTAATTTTGTGGCACCAAATAAAAGAGTGAATGGAAAACTGAAAAATAAACTTGCTTTTAAATATTCTAAGTCATCGTGACTGGTATTAGGTATTACCAATTCATTTATTGCTAACTACAGGTATTGTAATAGTAAATGCACAAAACAGATGATATTAGTAGGCCCTGCTGTTGTACATGGTGAGTTAGGTGGCTGAATGAATTAAAGGGAGATGATATAAATGTATTTAAGAAGTAGACTTTATGTTTTTTGAAAGTGCTGGGAGAGGTGAGATTTACAGAGGAAAGGAAGAACATATTTTTTATTAATTATTTGGAAGTGCATAATTCAGAACTGATCTTTAGAAGTGAGTCTTAATCTGTGTGTAGGCTTGTGTGTAAACAAGAGGCTGGCAAGTGATGGCTAGCAGGCAGATTCCTCCCACTGCTGTCTTTTTATATCCTAGAAGCTAAGAAAACTATTATAGTTTTAAAGGGTTGGAATAGAAAGAAAGCAAAGAATATATATGACAGGCTCTATGTGTCTACCGCAAACCTAAAACAGAAGATACCAACAGACTGTTGGCCTAAACTGTCCCTTAACTATAAATAGTAGAGAAGAAAACTCCTGATACCAGCAGCACATGGTTTAGAACTGTTAATGCATGGAGCAGTAAACTCGTAAGGGAAATGTGTTGTTTTAAGTACTGCTTTGCCTTGTTTGAAATTTCTTTTCAATTTTTAGAGCATTGTCAACAACAAAAAACTACTTATGCCATTGAACTAACTCGTTACGATTCACATATTCATTTTCCTCTTATTTCTTCTAAAGGGAACACATTTTCTTGAAAGCAATGTATAGGATATCATTCTACCAAGTTTTGGAACATAGTGTCCTTACAAAGCAGCAATAATTAGGAATGATATATACAACTAGTGTAAACACTGACCAGCAGGACCCAAGTATGAAGGAAATCAGGGGCAGTTAGTTACCTCAAAGGAAGATCATTTAGTGAATATTAGAGTAATTGAAAATCTCAAGACAGATCTTTCATATCATAAAAATAGCTGGTGATAAATAAAATTACTTGTCTGAAATGTAATAATTTTCTGAGTTGGGAAGAGTATAATAAATTAAAAAGGAAGGTTGGCTACATTGATTATTAAAATCTAAGACTCTGCATAAACTTATTTTAGGTGGAAATGGTGACAAATTAGTACAATGTTTTGGGAGTTTGAGCCTTCAGTGAACTGACTCAATGAGATAAGGAAAGAAAATATGCTTTGACAACTAACAAAAGTAAAATGGAAACCATCGCAGGGCTGGTTATTTGCTGGACGTGGTAGTGCATACTTGTAATTTCAAACCTTGGGAGACTGAGACAGGAGGATCAAAGGCTCAAGGACAACCTCAGCAAGTACTGAGACTCAACAACCTGTTGAGACCCTGTTTCAAAATAATAGCAATAGGGTTAGGGGTATAGCCTGAAGATAGACTGCCCCTGGATTATGAGTTTAATCCCCAGTACCACACAGAAAAAAGACCTCACAAAAATATTACTAACAAATCTCTGTAGATAAGTGAATAAAGATCATATGTTATTTGTACTTAAGTATTTTTCCTAAGGAAAAAACCTTAATACTTCCTACAGAAAAAAAAATTAAGTAGATGAACATGTTCACTGCACTGTAATTTATGATACAAAGAATTGAAAGATATTGGGGGAAGCTGGGTGTGGTGGCTCACGCTTGTAATCCCAGCATTCAGGAGGCTGAGACCAGAAGATCATGGTTCACACCCAGCCTCAGCTACTTAGTGAGGCCTTCTGCAACTTAGTGAGACCCTGTTTCAAAATAAAGAATAAAAAATAGGGTAGGGGATGTAGCTTGGAGGTCAAATGCCCCTGGGTTCCATCCCCAGACCCACACAAAAAAAGAGATATTGGGGGAATAACTATGATATGGTGTATCAACTTAGGGGCATATACTAATGCAAACATTTGTATAAGGGATAGGTAGACATATTGGGCTATATTTGAAACACATCTAAATTGAAAATTGTGTCTAATGGCTAATGATGTAAAATATTTATGGATATCTGAAAGGGAATGTACCATAACTTTTAAAGATATTTTAGTTATCACGGTTGCAATGTTGTGCTTAAATAGATTATCTTACACATATATGAACTTTATGTTTTGCATATCCATTTCTTTTCAGCTAGATGCTGGTGTGCCAGAAAAAATAAGCCTCATTTCCAGAGATGAGAAGAGCGTGCTGGTGGTGACTTACAGTGACTTAAAGCGCTGCTTTGAAAATACTTTCCAAGAACTAATTGCAGCTGCAAATAGTCAGTTGTAGTATTTGCTAAAAACACACACAGGACATGGCTGAAGATCTTAACCAACAGCAAATTGCACTACAGCTGAACTGTTACCGTCATCTCCTCTCATGTGGGGGAAGCAAACAGGAGATGAGCAAAGCTGCTTGCCCTTGGGTCAGGTGCACTGTTACTTGAAAGGAAGAATGTTTCGCTTATCCAAGAGCTCTGGCTGCCATTGGAGGCTCTGTCTGTGAAGAACTCGTTTCAGATCTAGGAGCACCATCAGGTGAATGATGCTCCTGCTTTTGTTTTCCACTTGTGTATGCACTAATTTTAATTTTTTAAAGACTTTTTTCTGATCTTTGAACTTTGCCACATTGTATACTTATTAAGGGAAACTATTTGCAAGGACATTTTTGGGAAACAATACCCAGCAGCATTTTTGCCATTGAGGGTTGCAGAATCTGCTCTTTGGGGGATGGGTTGCCCTGAATGACATAATGGACCAGGTAAATAATGGCATAGAAGTGCAGCCTTGTGCATAATACTTGTGAGAATGTTGTATGCAATCTCTGTATGCGACCCACTAGTTAGTTCAAATTGAGAGATTTGTTTTAAGGACACACAAAGAGAAATATCAGTGAATTTTTTTATATGAAGTCCCCTATTAGGTGATTTAAATCTTTTTTGAATAAGGATCAAATGAATAGTAACTGAAGGAGCATGTCTAGCTCTTTGCTCCAAATTCACCCAGAGCCTTTTTTTAAAAAAAGGCATTTGCCTGCTAGTCGGATTTACATTTATGCAATTTTTTAATAGAAAAAAAATGAAGAAATTGTGTTAAAGGCCTAAAGTTCAGGAATATATTACTTTAGGTTATTTCCAGTTTGCTTTTTTGTATAAAGTTCTGTTCTTTGAACCACAGCTTTATAATGGTACTTTACACTGGATACAGACACAGAGACACTGTTCAGAAGATGAACTTAACGCAGCAGTGGTCTGGCATAAAGAGCTTTCTGAAGTTTTACAGCCTGAGTTTGGAGGGATAACGATCTGCTGTGCCTTTGCAGTCACTGCTTAGCCCAAAGTAATAGTACTTTTGATAATAACTCACTCTGTGGGATCTTCCTGAATAAATCCATCTCAAAAGTTTGGAATTTTCCTCCTCGCAACTTTCTTACTATTTGGACATGCAGTTGTCGCCAAACTTGGGTATTCATGGAATTTCTAGTTAATGAAATACCTACACTTTGATACTGAAGACTGCCAAATACATAGGAATTTTTTTTCTTAAAAAAATTAAAAAACAGTAATGAAGACTATATCTCCTTTCCCAGCACTGAAGGTTTTACTAGCACTGGGTGCTCACCACACAACTATGAAGAAAATGTGGAAACTCAGAAGGTCAGGACAGACTCCCCAAGCACTTGCAACTGATGTTACTGTCTTCAATTTTAATAATTATACATATTTGTATGTTTCAGAGAAGTTTTTAATATTTCTCTGTCCACTTTTTATAAGCTTTAAAATGATTTTTCTCTGCCTTGAGATTTGCATCAAGAAAAAGCACCTCTCTTCACCCAAAAGCTTTGAAGACCAGAGACACATTTTACACGTTTTAAGAAATGTGTTTTGAGTCCACGGTGGGTAGCATCAGTTGTTGAGTTGATAAGAAAATCAATTATTGCATTTGATCTGGATGGATTTTAGAAGAACATAATGTTCAATATTCAAAGGATAATTAACATTTGCCACCACCATGTTCTTTTTTACGTAAAAGGAACAGGAACTTGGAGACGTTAACACACAAAAGTCTTTTATCATTAGCTCATGTATTTGAGAAAGAGCAGCTGTCTTTTTATATGTTTTTTGACAAATCATATTGTAATTCTTTTGTACAAAAAAAAGAACTACTTGTATTCTAGAAGAAATATGAAATGCTTAATTTATAAGCGGGCTGGAGATTTTTTCCAATATTGTTTTCTTTGAAAATGAAAGGGGATCATCTATTTTAGTTTTGGGGTCTGGGAACTTTTGAAAATTTTTATTTGTGGACCAATGTTTTGTGAAAGCTAAGGAATGGCAGGGGTAAATAGGGCTCGACTCTCATTGTGTATAGACCAGCAAACTTCCCTCTGCAAGGTAAGGTCACATCACAAACCCAACAGTGTTTGCTTCAGCCCCTGGTAACCTCAGGACTCGGTCTGAATAGAAAAGGTAGACAGCTGATATGTTTTCATGAGTAAATATTGTCAGCCAGAAAGCAGTTCGTGTCAGGTAATTCATCTTTTTTAGCTTTGTTTTATATTTATTTTTCATTGGGAATAGTTTTAAAAAGAAGTCTCAGTTCTGCTTAGGTGTTTTTTGGGGAGCCCTCTTTTCCATAGTATAATTCCACTTAAGAGGTTGTCTAAAAGTTAGTCTTTAATCCATAGGAAGATTTTAATATCTGAGAATAGTCAAATTAAGGATATAAACTTCCCATACCTTCCTGTTATGACAGATAAAAGCACAGAAAGGACAACCCTTGAAATCATGTAACGTTGGTCATTTCAATTTTTGTACCTATTTTAAATTCTTGTTAGTGTACTTATTTCATGTAAATATTTTTGAGGGTATCCTTGTATTTTGCTTTTCACCTTGGTTCTGTGATTTGGACTTCAACAACTTCCCTAAAAAGCACCAGTATGTTAAGTTCTAATGTCATGATCCCGATGTGTTATTCATCTTTAATCCTGTTTTCAGTCTCTATGTGTACAGCAGTATTTTTAATAAAGAATTACAGAGATAAATTTGTCTCTTTTTTGAACCAGTTCATACAACAAAATGATGTTTGCGTCTGTTTGGGCTTTTAAGGGTCTTTTTATTACATGGGTATTTTGGAAGAATTTTTGTCTTTGGATGAAATGGTAACAAAATTACTCATTAATTTATCAGACATTTATTGTTTTTTTAAAAATATTCATATCATACTGGGATAAAAACTTGTGTAGACATACATGCACACATCACCCAGTTAGCCCCTACCCAATCCCCACCCAATTCCCTCCCCATCCCTCCTTTCCATGCTTGGCTTAGTGGTTGACATCTGATATTATAGCAATTTATCCAAAATTAACAATAATAATCTCACATAACAGGTTCATTTGTCTGATATCAAGCTTTTGATCACTTAGAGATAACATTTCCATATTTCTTTTTGCTTTCTTTCTTACCAGAGGATATTTATCATTTTTTTAAGGTGAAACTATCATACATTTATTTATTTATTTTTCAGAAAAAAATCTATCCTAACATGAAATATGAACTCTAAATACCCAAAACAAGCTGGGCGTGGTGGCGCACGCTTGTAATCCCCGCACTTGGGAGGCGGAGACAGGAGGATCACGCAGGTTCGAAGCCAGCCACGCATGCTGGCTTAGGAGACCCTGTTTCTAAATAAAAATATAAAATAGGTCTGGGAGTGTAGCCCAGAGGTAGAAGGGCTTCCAGGAACCCCAGTACCACCAAAAATTAAATAAATAAATAAATAAATACCCAAAACAATCTGGAAAAAGAACAAAGCTAGAAGATGTACATTTTCTGATTTCAAATCTTATAAAGCTACAATAATTGAAACAGTGTAGTACTGCTATAAAGGCAGATATATAAACCAGTGGAGTAAAATAAGCCTAGAAATAAATTCTTCCATATATGGTCAAGTTATTTTTTACAAGGTTTCCAAGAACATTTGGTGAAGGAAATAATAATCTTTTCACTAAATATTGTGGAGAAATAATAATTACATAAAAAATAAAATTGGACCCTTACCTAACACCATATACAAATAATAACTCAAAATAGATAAAAGACCTAAATGTAAATCTTAAGACTATAAACTTTTAGAAGAAAACCTGGGTCATAAAACTTCAGAACACTGAAATTGGCAGTGATTTCTTGGATATGATTTCAAAGGCACAGGCAACAAAAGAATAAACAAACTTCCTAAAAAGTAAAAAATATTGTACATCCAAAAACAATGTAAACAGTTAAAAGTTACTGATAGAATGGGATAAAATATTTCCAAATTCTATATCTGAAGGTATATTAGTATTCCAAATAGAAATCCTAAAAATTAACAACAATAAAAGCAAACAATACAATTTAGAAATAGGTAAAAGACTAAAATAAAAAATGAATCTCGAAAGATAACCAATCTTAGTTGTCTGCTGGATGGAAAATCTTGTTTCTCTGGTTCTGGTGTGTATTACCTATTTCTTCTTTGTAGTTAATCTCTTTGAGTATTTAGCACTGGTTTTGAAGACAAATTCCTTCAGTTTCTGCTTGTCATGGAAACTTCTTATTTCCCCATCTAATTTGATAGATAGTTTTGCTGGGTAGGAAATTTTTGGCTGGAAATTGTTTTCTTTCAGAGTTTGGAATATGTTACTCCAAGGCCTTCTGGCTTTCATGACTTGGTTAGGGTAGTCTCGTGTGATTCTAATTGATTTGCCTCTGAAAGTCACTTGGCCTTTTGTTTTTGTTGCCTTTAAGATTCTCTACTTGGCTTCCACATTGGTCATTTTGACAGTTATGTGACGTGGGGAACCTCTTCTCTGATCCTGTCTAAAGGGAGTTCTATAAGTTTCCTGGACCTGTGTATCAACTTCTTGCTCTGTGTTTGGAAAATTTTCTGCTATTATTTCTTTGAAGAGATTATTGATCCCTTTGGTTTCACCTTCTTTTCCCTCCTCTATTCCGATTATTCTTAGGTTAGCTCTCTTAAAATGGGCCCATATTTCTTCAATGTCAGATTCCTGCTCTCTGATTTTTTTTTCTAAGTTATAAATTATGCATTTGTTTTTGGAGTGATCATCTTCTAGGAGCGAGATTCTCTTCTCCATGTGGTCTAATCAATTGTTTATACTTTGAATTGATGCCTTTACTTCAGTGATTGCATCCTTTATTTCTTTTCAACTCTCTCTAAATTCTTTTTGAAGGTCCGGTATTATTTCTACAGTTATATTCCTGATTTGATCTTCTGTAGATCTCTGAGTTTCTGTGTTATCAGGTTCTGATAATCTGGGGTTGTGGGCATTCATTACTCTATTGTTCCTCTTTCCCATGATTTCAGAAGTTTGTGCCTTCTCTGGGTCACTACGACTTCACTTAGAGTGCTCTGTATCTCAAGTCTGTGGTAATCTCAGCCGCCACTACTCCTTTACTGGGTTGTATCGCAAAGTCTCAGAACCAGGGCGTTCATCAAGGCTGCGCAAGACTGGGGGTGCCAGGCTGGGCGTTTTTCCACGGGGAGCTGCGACTAGGGTGTGGTATCTCTGACACCGCTACTCCTTCACTGGGTTGGATTGCAAAATCTCAGACCCAAGGAGATTATCAAAGCTGTGCAAATCCCTGGGAGTCCAGTACAGGGATTCTCCTTTAGGGGCCATAGTTTCACTCATGGTTATTGTGCACCAAGGCGCTGTGAACGCACTATCACTTCTGGCAATATGACGCCACTGCCACGCCCTCGGCTGTGAGGCTGGTGTATTTCTTTTCTGGTTTCGAGCTCCGTTCTGAGTCCCTGGAAGGCGTAATGAGCTTGGCCACTGGGAGTTTTAGCTATTTTTTGCGCCGAAAGAACTGCTGAATTAGACCTGAATGATCCGCAGCTGCTCACTTCAGCTCCTTGTTTACCTTTCCTCTCTGGAGCCTGGTGCTGTGAGGGAAGATGGAGCCGGCGTGGCTCTGTCGCCACATTGCAGGCTTTATTTCTTTTCTGGTCTCTGGTTTTTCTAGTCTTTTTTTCTCTGTTCCTTGTGTTTACACTTTTTATTTCTCTCTTGCTAGTGTTTTCTGGCTATGAAAGCACTGATTTTGTGGCAATACAGATTGAGTTTTAGCAGGACTCGTAATGCTGCTTTTCTCAGTCACCGTCTTCCCAGAAGTCCTCCCAGGCATTTGTTAAATGGCTGCCTACTGTGTTCTTTAATCAGTTACAGATGCTAAGATTACAGATATGGGGACTTGGTAAAATGTATAGTTATACCCAAACATTTTCAATATGCAATGCTTCCAGTAGTTGAGGAGAAAATACTTATATGAAAGGAAAGGGAATAATCTATAGGTACTATGATTGTATGTACATGATATTGGGGATTGAACCCAACGCCTCATACATTCAAGGCAAGCCCTCTACCACTTAGCTGCACCTCCAACACTGTGGTCTCTAATACAGTAATTAATTTGCCATGCAGATAAAAGCCACTCCTTCCCCCAATTTTTCCAGAAACATTATTCAAGGTATAGGAACAGATTAGGGAAATATGACAAGTGTTAACATTTGTTGAGCCTGGGTAATGAGCATTTATTGTATTTTCCCCCTGTACATTTGAAATGAAAAGTCAAATGCAGTGCAGGATAGAAAATGGCAAAAGGTGTAAAGCATGCTGAAAGGGTGCAAGAGAGAGCAGAGCAGGGATCATTTCCAGCCGGAAAACAGGTGAGTGAGTGGCTCTCAGATCTTAGAACAGGAGGGCTTTCCTATGAAAGAGTATTAAAAGATGCCCGTGGTTTCAGATGGGATAAAAAATCTTATTATAAAGCTGGGCATGGTGGTGCACACCTGTAATCCCAGCATTCGGTAGGCTGAGACTGATGGGGCAGGTGGGAGAGTTGTTAAAGCCACATGTTTAAGGATGAGGGGAAGGAGCCGAGGGAGCCATGGCTCAGCAGTTTAGAAGGCAGAGTGGATGAATGCAGCTGCTGGAAATGGGGAGGGGTGAGCATGGGATTTTGAAGGATTCTTTAGATTAATTTTCCCATTGAAGTGAATAGTATACTGATAGTATCTGTTATGTCACAGCTTAGGAAATTAACTGAGTTCACTATATTGCTGGCATGTATTTAAGCACTCACATGGTAATAATTTCTATCAGGGGATCTCAGATCTCAATTACAGAAAAGCATTTGTTCATTGGAGGTTTTTTCTAGTATAAGTCAATATTCAAAAAAAGAATACATCCCCAAGTTATAATAATTTGAGTTACAATTTTTTGACTTTAAGATAATGCATATACAATACACATTTAGTAGAAACTGTACTCAGAATTCTGCATTTTTTTTGTTTTTTATTGGTGTATTATATTTATACATCATATTGGGGTAAAAAACTTGTATGGACATACATGTACACATTACCAATTTAACTCCTACCCAATTCCCACCCCATTCCCTCCCCATCCCTCCTTCCCTTGCTTAGCTTAGTAGTTGACTTCAATATGTTTAAGTATATTGTGTGTTTTAGAGAATTTCCTTCTTCCCCCCTCCCATCCCCTCATTTAGGTTGTCTTGTTTGCTCCTCTGTAGGATTTCCTTTTTTCATCTAGAGTTCCTCCTATGACCCATTTCTCCTTAGCTTTCACATATGAGGGAAAGCATCTTATTTCTTATTTTTTGTGACTGACTAATCTCACTTAGCATAATGTCCTCCAGTTCCATCCATTTCCCTGAAAATGATGTAATTGAGGTTTTTTTAAATGGCTAAATAAAATTCCATTGTGTACATACCCCACAGTTTTGTAATCCATTCATCTGTTGATGGACATCTTGGCTGGTTCCATAGTTTCGCTATGGTGAATTGTGCAGCTATAAACATATATACACATGCATTAGTTTGGTAGTTTGGTTTACTTTCTTTTGGGTAGATACCCAGAAGTGGTATTGCTGGATCAAATGGTAGATTTGTTCCCATTGTTCTGAGGATTCTCCATACTGTTTTCCAAAGTGGTTGCACTAATTTGCAATCCCACCAACAATGTTTTAGAGTTCCTACTTCTCCACATCCTCGCCAGCATCTGTTGTTGTTTGTTTTGAGTGATTGCCATTCTAGTTGGAGTTAGGTGAAATCTCAGGGTAGTTTTGATTTGCATCTCTGATTGCCAATGATATTGAGCATTTTTTCATGCATTTATTGGCCATTGGAATTTTTTCTTTCGTGAAGTGTCTATTTAGTTCGCTTGCCCATTTTGTTATTGGATGCTTTGTTTTCTTAATGTTGAGTTTTTTGAGTTCTCTGTATATTCTAGATATTAGTCCTCTATCACAGATGTAGGTGGCAAAAATCTTCTCCCATTCTGTTGGCTCTTGATTGAGGCTCTTGACAGTTGCCTTTGCTGAACATGAAGCTCTTCAGTTTCATGCAATCCCACGTGTTGATTTGCCTTTTAATTTGTTGTGCCTTTGGGGTCTTGTTGAAAAAGTGTTTATCTGTGCCTATGTGTTGCAGTGTTGGACCTATACCCTCTTCAAGGAGCTTCAAGGTCTCTGGTTTGATTTCCAAGTCTTTGATCCATCTTGAATTGACTCTTGTGCGGGGTGAGAAAGTGGGATTAATTTCCAATTTTCTGCATATGGTTAACCAGTTTTGCCAACACCATTTGTTGAAGAGGCTGTCTTTTTTCCAGTGTATGTTTTTGGCCCCTTTGTCAAAAATCAATTGGCTGAAAGTGTGTGAGCTTGTTTCTGGGTCTTCTTTTCTGCTCCATTGGTCTATGTATCTGTTTTTCTGCCAGTACCATGCTGTTTTTATTACAATGGCTTTGTAGTATAGTTTAAAGTCAGGTATTGTGATTTCTCCTGCATGGTTTTTGTTGCTGAGAACTACTTTGGCTATTCTGAGCTTTTTGTTATTCCAAATAAATTTAAGGACTGATTTTTCTATGTCTGTGAGGAATGATAGTTGTAAATGGTAGTTTAATGGGGATTGCATTGAATCTGTAGATCACTTTTGGAAGGATGGCCATTTTAATGGTATTTATTCTGCCAATCCATGAACATGGAAGATCTTTTCATCTTCTAAGATCTTCGATTTCTTTTTTCAGTGTTTTATAATTTTCTTTGTAGAGATCTTTTACCTTTTTGGTTAAGTTTATTCCTAAGTATTTTATTTTTTTGTGGGAGATCCTGAGTGGAAATATTTTCTGAATTTCTTTTTAAGTGGATTTATGGTTGGTGTACAGGAAAGCTTATTTTTTAAGATTGATTCCAGACACTTTGCTGAATTTGTTGATCAGTTCTATAAGGCTTTTGGTTGAGTGTGGTTGGGTTTTCTAAAGATAGTATCATGTCATCTGCAAATTCTGAACGTTTGAGTTCTTCTTTTCCTATTTGTACTTCTTTGATTTCCCTTTTCTTGCCTTATTGCTCTGGGTAGAGTCTGTAGTACTATATTAAAGAGAAGTGGTGATAATGGACATCCTTGTCTTGTTCCTGCTTTTATGTGGAATTCTTGAAGTTTTTCCCCTCTTAATATGATGTTGGCTGTGCGCTTATTGTAGATTGCCTTTTTGTTGTTGAGGTATGTTCCTTCTATTCCAATTCTCTGCAGTGGTTTTTTTTTTTTATCATAAACGGATGTTGGATTTTATCAAATGCTTTTTCAGCATCTATTGAAGTGATCATGTGATTTTTGTCTTTGATTCTGTTTATATGATGAATTACATGGATTGATTTTTGTATGTTGAACCAGCCTTGCATCCCTGGGATGAACCCTACCTGGTCATGGTGTGTGATTTTCTTGATGTGGTTTTGAATGTGTGTTGCTAGTAGTTTGTCTAATAGTTTTGCATTCAAGTTAATCAGAGATACAGGCCTGTAGTTTTCCTTCCTTGAAATGTCTTTATTCGGTTTGGGTATTAGTGTGATGTTGGCTTCATAGAATGTATTTGGGAGAGTCCCACTTTTTTCTATTTCATGAATAGTATGAGGAGTATCAGGATTAGCTCTTCTATAAAGATTTTATAGAATTCACTTGGAATACCATCTGGTCCTGGGCTTTTCTTGGATGGTAAGCTCTTTATTGCTGTTTTAATCCCTTTGATTGTTATTGGTTGGTTTAAATGTTTTATATCTTCCTGACTCAGTTTAGGAAGGTTGTATTTATCTAGAAAGTTGTCAATTTCTTCCAGATTTTCCATTTTGTTGGAGTATAGTTTTTCAAAGTAGTTTCTGACAATCTTCTGGATTTCTACACTGTCTGTAGTAATGTCTCCTTTTTCATCTCTGATCTTCATAATTTGGGTTGATTCTTTGTTTTTGTTTTCGTTTTGTTTTGTTTTAGTTAGGTTGGCTTGTGGTTTATCTGTCTTGTTAATTTTTTCAACAAACCAGCTTTTGGTTTTGTTGGTTTTCTGTATTGTATATTGTATTTTTATTCTCTACTTCATTAATTTCTACTCTAATTTTAATCATTTCTTGTCTCCTACTGGCATTGGAGTTAGATTGTTCCTGCTTTTCAAGGGCTTTGAGGTATGTTGTTAGGTTATTTCTTTGAAGATTTTCTGTTTTTCTTATGTGAGCACTCAGTGCTATAAATTTTCCTCTTAATACTACCTTTAAAGTGCCCCAGAGGTTTTGATATGTTTTATCTTTATTTTTCATTTGTTTCTAGAAATTTCCTGATTTCACCTCTTACCTTTTCTATGATCCATTCTTCATTCAGAAGTGTCGTATTCAGTCTCCACATGTTTATGTTGTTTCTCTGGGTCTTCTTATAGTTGATTTCTAGTTTCATTCCATTATGGTCTGAAATGACACAGGGAAGTATGTAACATTTTTTAAATTTTCTAGTGCTCATTTTGTGTCCCAGGATGTGATCTATTTTGGAGAAAGTTCCATGAGCAGCTGAAAAAAATGTAAACTCTGCTGTAGTTGGGTAAAATATTCTATATGTGTCCAACAGGTCCATTTGATTAATGGTGTTCTTTAGTTCTGAGGCATCTTTACTGACCTTTTGTCTAGAAGATCATTCTAATGTTGTGAGAGGTGTGTTGAAGTCTCCCAGTATTATTGTATTGGGATTTATGTGTGACTTCATGTCACAAAGAGTTTGTTTTATGAAAGTGGCTACACCTATGTTTGAGGCATAGATGTTGATTATTGTTATTTCCTCTTGCTGGATTATTCCTTTTACCAGTAAAATAAGATTTCTTTGTCTCCTGATAAGTTTGGGTTTAAAGTCTAACTTGTCTGATATCATAGTTGCTACTCCTGCTTGCCTTTGAATTCCGTTAGCATGGATTACCTTTCTCTGGCCCTTTACCTTGAGTTTGTTCCTATCTTTACTTGTAAGGTGTGTTTCTTGTAAGCAGCAGATGGATGGATTCTTGTTCTTAATCCATTTTGCCACTTTATGTCTTTTTATTGGGGAGTTGAGGCCGTTTACATTCAGTGTGATTATAGAGAGATAATTTTTAATTCCTAACATGTTAAGATTTTATTTCTGTTTGAAATACTGTTTAGTTTTCTTTGCTTTCTTTGCTGGATGGAATATTTTGTTTTTTCTGGTTCTGGTGTGTATTACCAGTTTCTTCTTTGTAGTTAATCTCCTTGTGTATTTTCTCTAGCACTGGATTTGAAGACATAAATTCCTTCAGTTTCTGTTTGTCATGGAAACTTCTTATTTCCCCATCTAATTTGATAGATAGTTTTGTTGGGTAGGAAATTTTTGGCTGGAAATTGTTTTCTTTCATTGTTTGGAATATGTTACTCCAAGGCCTTCTGGCTTTCATGACTTGGTTAGGGTAGTCTTGTGTGATTCTAATTGATTTGCCTCTGAATGTCACTTGGCCCTTTGTTTTTGTTGCCTTTAAGATTCTCTGCTTGGCTTCCACATTGGTCATTTTGACAGTTATGTGACGTGGGGAACCTCTTCTCTGATCCTGTCTAAAGGGAATTCTATAAGTTTCCTGGACCTGTGTATCGACCTCTTGCTCTATGTTTGGAAAATTTTCTATTATTTCTTTGAAGAGATTATTGATCCCTTTGGTTTCACCTTCTTTTCCCTCCTCTATTCCGATTATTCTTAGGTTAGCTCTCTTAAAATGGACCCATATTTCTTCAGTGTCAAATTCCTGCTGTCAGATTATTTTTTCTGAATTATAAATTATGCTTTCGTTTTTGGAGTGATCATCTTCTAGGAGCGAGATTCTATTCTCCATGTCGTCTAATCGATTGTTTATACTTTGAATTGATGCCTTTACTTCAGTGATTGCATCCTTTATTTCTTTTCAACTCTCTCTAAATTCTTTTAGAAGGTCCTGTGTTGTTTATATAGTTATATTCCCAATTTGATCTTCTGGAGATCTCTGAATTTCTGTGTTATCAGGTTCTGATGTTGTGGGGTTGTGGGCATTCATTGCTCCATTGTTATTCCTCTTTCCCATAATTTCAGAAGTTTGTGCCTTCTCTGGGTTCTTCTCTGAGTCATTATGACTTCACTTAAAGTGCTCTTAATGTCAAGTCTGTGGTAATCTCAGCTACCACTACTCCTATACTGGGTTGTATCGCAAAGTCTCAGACCCAAGGAGTTAATCGAGGCTGCGCGAGGCCGTGGGTGTGCCGGGCTGGGTGTTTTCCCATGGGGAGCTGCGACTAGGGTGTGGTATCTCTGCCACCATTACTCCTTCACTAAGTTGGAATGCAAAATCTAAGACCCAGGGAGATTATCAAAGCTGCACAAGTCCCTGGGGGTGCAGTGCTGGGATTTCTCCTTTAGGGGCTGCAATTTCACTTACGGTTGTTGAGTGCGCTGATCTGGAGCAGTAGCAGGTGTGGTGAACTCGCCGCTGCCACTGGCAATATGACGCTGCTGCCACACCCTCAGCCGTGAGGCTGGCTTATTTATTTTTTGGTTTCTGAGTCCCTAGAGGGCGTGATAAGCTTGGCCACTTGGAGTTTTAGACGTTCTTTGCGCTGAAAAAACTGCTGAATTATACCTGAATGATCCGCAGCTGCTCACTTCAGCTCCTGTTTACCTTTCCTCTCTGGAGCCTGGTGCTGTGAGGGAAGATGGTGCTGGCGCAGCGTCCACTGCCGCAAAGTGGGCTGGTTTCTTTTCTGGTCTCTGGTTGTTCTTCTAGTCTTTTTCTCTCTCTCTTGTATTTATAGTTTTTATTTCTCTGCTGATAGTGTTTTCTGGCTATGAAAAGCGCTGATTTTGTGGCAACAGAAATTGAGTGTTAACAGGACTTTTAAATACTGCTTTTCTCAGTGCCATCTTCCTGGAAGACAGAATTCTGCATTTGGATCCTTCCCAGGGTAGGACTGTGTACTGGGGTATTCTGGAGGTGCTGGGCAGCAGTAGTGGCCACAGCTCCAGTTGTCCTCATGCTCACGAGTGGAAACCACCAACAACCTACAGAGGTCCCCAAACTTCCTGGCTTGTTCCCATTTACAGAAGACAATCACTCTCTCTCACTGGGCACTTCTACTGCCCCCTTATTTGTATTCAGTGCCATGTCCCCCAGATTTGTAACTGTGCTGTGCTATTAAACTAGGATGTTCAATAGGTTAGGTGGTTTAAATACATTTCTGACAACGGTAATTTCAATTTGCAGTAGGTTTACCTGGATATAACCTCAACATGAATTGAGCATCTGTATAGGTATGTTTCAAATATGAAATTAATATATTTTAGCCTAAAATTAATCCCTTTCCTGTGTGTGTGTGTGTGTGTGTGTGTGTGTGTGTGTGTGTGTAGTGGGATGGAACCCAGGGGCCCTCTGTCACTGAACTATACCATCAGCCCTTTTTATTTTGAAATAGAGTCTCACTAAGTTACAAAGGCTGGTTTCAGGTTTCCAATCCTTCTGTTTCAGCTTCCCAAGTGCTGCAATGAGAAGCATGTGCCGTCATGCCTGGCTCCCTTTCTCCTTTGTGTGTGTGTGTGTGTGTGTGTGTGTGTGTGTGGTACTGGGGATGGAACCCTTCTACCTTTGGCTGCACTCCCAGACCTATTTTATATCTTATTTGGAAACAGGGTCTCCTAAGCCAGCATGGCTGGCTTCGAACCTGCGCGATCCTCCTGTCTCCACCTCCCAAGCATGGGGATTACAAGCATGCGTCACCACACCTGGCTCCCTTTCTCCTTTTAAAGTGAAAATTTGTGATTGTAGATGGTAGGGTTTTTTAAAATAATCTTTTTTTTGAAAAACAGCATACATGTAAACACACATAGATAAATGTAAAAGTTCATAAATAAGGGTACAGCTCTGAACTACCACAGTAAACGTACTTATGTACCACCATCCAGATCAAGAAACAGAAAACTAGTATAGCATCTAGTTGGATTTGAGTTTTTGTTTTGTTTTGTTTTCCCTGAAATATCCTTAGGTCACAAAACTGAAAGTTGACCATCTCTATGTTGGGACCTAGGATATTTTTGTCAACATTTCCTGGCCTTAAAACCCAAAAATCTGGTAATGTATTTAACACTGAGAAGTTCAATAAACCTTATTGGATCATCCTTCTGCTGGAGGGGAATAAAGAATTCCCAAGTGGACTGTAAGTTCCCAGATTCATGAGAAAAATCCTAAACTATGATGTGATGCTGATTCCTCAAGCATTCTTCAAATTATTTGCTCAATGAGTGACTTTAATGTTATGAAAAACAGTATTTTAAAATCAATTTCAGGTTCGTGGAGGAGGGGAGTGCTGGGGATCAAATGGGGCACTCTACCACTGAGCTATATCTGGCCCTTTTTATTTTGAAATAAAGTCTTGCCAAGTTACTCAGGCTGACATCCACCCAGCAGTCCTCCTGTCTCAGACTCCCAAGTACAAGTGTATACCACCAAACCCAGCTGTTTTTCAGATTTTTCTTTCTTCTTTTTGATCCTAGAGATTAAACCTCTGAGATAAACCCCTAGCCCTTTTTATTTTGAAACAAGGTCTCACTAAATTGCTGAGGGGTCTCACTAAATTACTAAAGCTAGCCTCAAACATAAGATCCTTCTGATTCAGCCTCCCAAGTTCTGGGATTATAGGCATGAGCCACTATGCCTAGCTGGATTTCAAATTCTCTTGTCCTCTTCAGTTAGCTACAAGTTTACTAAGATTAGTCACCCTTTTAAAACACCTGTCCCCAGCCAGCCATGGTGGCGCAGGCTTATAATCCCAGCATTTGGGAGGTTGAGACTGGAGGATCGCTGTTCGCAGACAGCCTCAGCTACTTAGTGATGCCCTCTGCAACTCAGACCCTGTTTCAAAATAAAGAATAAAAAATTGGGCAGGGGGTGTAGCTTGGAGGTCAAATGCCTCTGGGTTCCATCCACAGACCCACAAAAAAAAAAAAAAAAAAAAAAAACCCACCTGTCCCCAAGAAAGTAGGCTCAATTTTTTTGCTAATCTAGCCTCCTGATGTTATCAGTCTGGTAATAAGTAACAAGGCCAACTTTCTAAGACAAAGTGCTGCTCATGTGCTCATGTCTAGTCATCACTTGGGTTCTCTTCCTAGAACATAATCTACAAAACCAAATCAGAAAGGTCTTGTGTTTTATCCTTTTGCCTGTTGTTTTGAGAGGTTTCCCACGTGTAACCTCTAGTCCATGTGCACACGAGTATTCTCACGCACCCTATAACTATAATAATTGTTTATCAGCTGAAAATTAGTGTTTAGGGAAGATTGCCTCTTTCTAATTGCGGGCACTTTCATCTGCCCTGGCACTTGCTCAGTGTTTGCATTAACTCGGTTCATAGTCTTACTCATTTTAGGGTTTGGTTTTCTGGGCACCCTGCCTAGTTGTTGGTTTTTTTTTTTTTTTTTTTTATGGTTCTCAGTGTTTCGATTGCTTAGAGCAGCATTGTTAGTTCTGGTGGAAAGCTCTGTTTGCCTTCTCTTCCCTGTGTGTGCTTGATAATTTCTTTTTTTTTTTTTTTTTTTTTCGGTACTGGGGATAAAACCCAGCGGAGCTATACCCACCCCCAGCCCTGTTTTTCTATTTTGTATTCTTTATTTGGAAACAGGGTCTCACTGAGTTGCAAAGGACCTCACTAAGTAGCCGAGGCTGCCCTCGAACTCCAATCCTCCTCTCAGCCTCCCAAGTACTGGGATTATAAGCATGCACCACCAGCTCTCTCAGCACACTGTCATCCCCCGGCCCAAAGACACCTCTGATCCCTTTTATCATTTACAAATGAGGGAGAAAATGTGGATGTTTTTGAAAGTTAATTTTATTATAGGAAGATAGTATACAAAATACATTCATCATGACTAGAAATGTAGGACCAAATAATGTCTTACTTATATCTGTAGCATATATTCTTGGTTTATATAAAGGTAACTTTAAAATTCCAGTTTCCTTAAATAGTTATGCACAAAACACATACAGACAGACACACATATACACATAGTTACTACCACTGTCAGTCAAAGAAGCACTCCCCCATTAATCAGCATAAATGGGCTGACATGTATCTGTTTCATGCTTGACATTGTTATGGGCTGGAAAACACGGCTTAACTCTAGACATAAGCAATATTTTTCAGCCTTTGGACACATTTGTCCTCTGAGCTAAAACGGAGCATCATTTCTTGGGCTAACTAGATGCAGACTTGTATGAGGTTTCCATCCTGCTCCATCCACAGGGTCACACAGAGATCTCCTCCCAAACCCTCAAGGAAGTGCTTGTTTCTTGTTGGTGCCAACCATATTCGTGGCAAATGGCCCTACCATTACTGTCGGTTTCCATTTTCAGTTCTGTCTTACTGAGCAGACACTTTGCAATTAAATATACCCATTATTGTGAGCTTCCACTCTTCTTCTTTCACTGAGACTGGATGGAGCCGGTGTATTCATGCAGGCCACACGCTAGAGAAGCTGAGTTACAGAATCCTAGCAGATCTTCTTTCAGTAAAAGGATATATGCTAAGGTGTCTTAATGATTAATAATTAGATTACTAAATCAAGATATCATATGAATAGCTAAGATTTTCCATATCACTAATTGCTGGATCCTTATCTGATATGAAAAAGAAAAAGAGAATTGACTGGGGTCTTCTTTTATTTTCTCTCTGCTTAACCTCCATCTAGTTACCTATTGCCAGCCGTCACAGGAGCTTTTGTGCATGGAAAGCTGAGAAAGAACAAAGTTCTTCCCCCCTTTCGGGACCTCCCCAATTCTGTTTGGATTTGGTTCCTGGTAACAAACCCGCCTCACTCCTCTGTCTGGCCAGTGAGTCACCAAGCGCTACTGGGGGCGCCTACTGTCTCACTGGGGAATGTGCTGACTCACCCATCTCGAGAACCTTAAACAAGAAATGTGGCACATAGGGAAAGAAGCATACATTCTTCTAATAATTGGAGTTCATGTCCTAGAGCCAGGTCACATGCATAGACAGAAGCCAGATTTTATCTCTTCAACAGTGAAGCAATGATTCACTGTTGCCTGTCTAGCTTTTGACTGGCTTCAGCAGGTGCATACATCCTAAAAACATTGACTGTAATTTGCCTAGACAGCATCTGACACACACTGTAGAGACCCAGGGCCCATTGCTCTCTAGATCCCAAAGAAGCAGGTGTCCTTTTCTATCCTGTCTCCCTATTCCCACCATCCTCAGATCTAAAGCAAGGTCCAAACTAGATGAAAATAGACTTTTCTCCATTTGATGACTCATTAATTAATATCCTGAGTCCCAACTGTAGAAATATCTTGCATAAATTACATATCACCTTTTTTTCCCAAGGAGCATAAAGTGCTTAATAAACATTGGTTAATGTTCTTCCACATCTTTCTAGACTAGCTATGAGTCAGTGGAATCTCTGTTCACTAAAAGGAATCATGCTGACCTCCTCTGCTCCGGTCTCAACTCTGGGGAGGTTGGTCAGGCTAGGATAGATAGAGATGATTTCATTCTGCCTTACTGGGTTTCTGCCCATCAGTACTAGTTCTGGTGCAAAGAAACCCTCTATGAGACTGCATTCTCCTTCTCCTCAGATTCCTTTCATTGTAGCTGTACAAAATGGTCATACAAAAAATTAAGTGTCTTATCTATACATTAATACTCAAAATAGAATCTTACATTCTGGGGATGTGGCTTTGAGCCCGACAGCAGACAACCCTGACAGACCACTTAGCTTCCTGAACCTGCCGAGTGGCCCCCGTCCTGCCTGAAGCCTGACTCTCCAGGTAGTCCTCACTAGGGGAGCCCACGGCAAGGCTTAGAGTCAAGTGGTACCCACAGTGCCATAAATCAGAACGTGCTACTTACAGGAATGGGCAGAGAACCAGTCCTGTGGGTAAAGTCTCAAGATTTGCATTAATTCCAAAAAATGTTTGCTCTTTTCTTGCCTCCAAGAATCCAGGAAAACATCCCTTCCTCTCTGTCTTGTCTACTCCTGGCGGGCTCTTGGAAGTCCAGTAGTCAGGGCTGGGAAGCGCTGGGGGAAGAGCGGGCCCCACTCCTACTCCCTCCCAAGCGGCACATCTCCAAGCCCCCCTTCTGTTTTCTCTCCTCTCTCCCTCCTCTTTTCTTCTCTTCCTCTCTTTATATGGTTTATGCCCACAAGGACTCCAGAGACAGTGCTCAGGCCAGCAGGTGATCCCGCCAGCCAAAGGCCTCATGGCCCCTGGCTCTGGGGCTGCGGGGCTGCCCCAGTTCAGTCCATGCTGTGCAGTGTGAGCAGTGACGCTCCCGAGCCCTCCTGTCCTGTGAGCCCTGAAGCCTCTGGGGCTGAAGCAAGAATGTCATTACCTGGCTTGGGGAGGATTTCTCTAACAGCAAGTGATATGAGGATTGAGCAGTAGTGTTCTTCACTTATCACTATTTCCCTATTTATCTGGGGTTACATTCTTGTTAGTCAAAAAAAAAAAAAAGCACTATTAAAAGTCATCATAAAAAGCAGCCGGCTCCTGTGGATAGGTAAAGGTGTAAACTCATATATGCATAATACTGGCGAGAGCTAGTTTCCTGGGGGTGTAAATACACGTGTACTTTTAAAAAGAGGGCCATGTTGACGTTAGGCAGGCGGAGTGGAGTACAAGACCACGGAGTTGTAGTCCGGGGGCGGAGGGCAGCACGGGTCCTCCTTCCCGAGGTCCGAGTTCTCACGTGCAGATCTGAGGTGGCCGCAGCTGGACAGGAAGAAGCTAGGCCTGGTGACATCGGGCAGCCCTGACTCCTTACTTTTACTGGTTACTCTCAAGCTGAAGACAGAAAAGAAAAGTCATCAAATGTACAGAATAGGTTTCTCAAAAGCAAAGACCGAGGCCCTCTCTCTCTCTGGAGTCATTTGTCCACATCAGTCCTCGCGATAGTGGTAAGGGAGCCCTATCTCAGGCTCTGGTCAGATTTTCTTTGTTCTAAAACGGAATGCTGCTGGACTCCTACCAGCCTGGTTAGAGGGAGGCCTGCCTGTGGCTGGGGATGGAGTGTATGATTGGATAGTGCCAGTACTGGAGAAACTGAGGAAAAAGGATCACAGGTTCGAGGCCAGCCTCAGCAACACAGCGGGACCCTGTTTCAAAACAAAAAGGGCTGGAGTGCAGCTTGGAGGTAGAATACCCCTGAGTTCAATCCCCAACATTAAAACATAAAAATTAAAGTAAAACACAGGGCTGAGAGATGCAGCCAGGAGCCAGAGAATGCTTGAAGCTACCAAAAGCTGGGAGAGGCAGGGATGGATTTCTCCTCCAGATCCTTAGCAAGAGCTCCGCCCTCGTGAGGTGGCGGTGCGGCCGCCAGAACAGCCAGGGAGCTCTTAAATTCAAGTCCCCATGTCTGTGGTAACGTTACAACAGTCTGGACTCGAAGCCTCACACACAAAGGTCGGCACGGTTGTCTCACTGTGGTGCTTGTGTTCTAGAAGGGAGGCGTGGCAGTGCGTGTCTGTAAACCCAGTACTTGGGAGGCTGAGATGGGAGGATCGCGGGTTCAAGGGCAGCCTCAGCAACTTAGTGAGGTCCTTGGCAACTTAGACCTTGTTCAAAATAAAAAATAAACAGCTTGGGATATGGCTGGAGATAGAATGCCCCTGGGTTTCAATCCCTACACACACACACACACACACACACACACACACACACACACACTGTATTTTAGCAGTTGCCTCAAGGGCGAGCTTGGTATGTTGCATCCAGCCTAGACAGATACATGGGAGGGAAAGTTTCCCTGTTCTTTTGTACTTGCTTGAATTTCCTGTTTAATTAGGAGTTGGGGCAAGGGAGAGGACCTTGTGAACCCTGCTAGTTAGACTGGTCTGGACTAGCGTGTCTGGTTCTATGTTCTTAATCTCAGAGTAAAAGATACAATTTATAGTTTTCTTCAACAAATATCAAGAAAAAAGCAGCCAGCCATTTTACCAACGTGTTCCAAAATACGAAACAAAGGAGCAGTTGTTCTGCTTCCTCTTATCCATCCATTCATCACCCATGTCTTCTAATTTGCTGACTCAACTCTGGAACTTTTTAATTATTTTTGTACTGAGGATTAAACGTAGGGGCATTCTACCTCTGAGCTACGCCTGCAGACTGTATTTTTTATTTTGAAACAGGGTCTTGCTAAGTTGCTGAGGGTCTCTTTAAGTTGCCTCAAAACTGTGATCCTCCTGTCTCAGCCTCCTAAGTTACAGGTGTGCACAGCACACCCAGCTTCAACTCTGACACTGTTGTTCAACTTCGAAGGAAACAAACGTGTTGATATTTGCCTGGAAATGCCTGTCTTTCTAACTGTTTTGATGTATGGTGCTAAAAGTCACCTAGGTATGCATTGCCATCCTTTGATTTAGATCCTAGTTTAGCAAAATATAGCCCACGAGTAGGCCATCTGGTTTTTTTTTCTTTTAAACAAGAACTTTATTAGATGTAATTTATGTAGTATACAATGTGCATGTATAAGCCAATGGTTTTTCAAAATTGCTATAATTTTTTTTTTCTTTTTTGGTGGTGCTGGGGTTCCTGGAAGCCCTTCTACCTCCAGGCTACACTCCCAGACCTATGTCTGGAAACAGGGAAACAGGGTCTCTTAAGCCATCAGGGCTGGCTTCGAACCAGCATGATCCTCCTGTCTCCGCCTCCCAAGCGCGGGGATTACAAGTGTGTGACACCACGCCTGGCTAAAATTGCTATAATTTTTTTTATCTTAAATGTCCCTGAAAGGCTGGTCCCTAGGTTTGCAGGTAGGAGGTACTGAGACCTTTAGAAGGGGCCTAGCGAGAGGGCCTGAGGTCACTGGGGGTGTGCCCTTGGACTGGAATCTCTAAACCACAAGCCAAAATAACCTTCTTCTAATTTGCTCAGGCATTTCATTATAGTGATGAGAAGCTGACTTAACACCGGTATATACATAAACTGTATAACCATCACCACAGTTTGGGGACATTTTGAATACCCATTAGCAGTTTCTCTCCTTCTCCACACCACCAGCAAGCCCTAGGCAACCACACTGATCAATTTTATCTCCCTAGTTTGTCTATTATGGATATTTCATATGAAATAAATCATAAAATCTGATTAGCTTAACTATGATTATTCATAACTGTGTTATGAATGGGATATTCTACTTAACATCACATTCTCAAGGTTCATCAATGTTACAGCATGTATTAGTACTTTATACTTTCTTATTGACAAATATTATTGCATTGTATAGCTATACCTCTTTTTATTTATCTCCCCATCAACTGATGAGCATTTGGGTTGCTTCCACTTTAAGAATTATGCAGTTGTGAACATTTGTATGCAAATTTGTATGCAAGATTTTGTGTGAATGTAAGTTTTCATTTCTCTTGGGTATATACTTACTTAAAAATGGACTTACTGGTTCACTGGGGAACTATTTACCTTTTGAGCAATTGCTGACCTGTATCCCAAAGTGGCTATACCATTTTACATTTCTACCAATAAAGGTTTGAATTTCTCACATGCTTGCCAACCGACTTTGTTTTTCCTTTGTTCCCCCCCCCCCCAGTACTAGAGACGGAACCCAGGGGCATTCTACCACTGAGCTATACCCCAAGCCCTTTTTAGTTTTGAGTTTTGAGATGTGGTCTCCTTAAGTTCTCCAGGCTGGCCTTGAACTTGCGATCCTTCTGCCTCAGCCTCTGGAGTAGCTAGTATTACAGGTATGTACTACCACATCTGACAAAGGAATCTCTGTTGACAACAGACTTCAGTCCTGCCATCCTCATAGCGTGAGGTGACAGCTTGGTGGGCTGGATCTGCATTTTGCTGAGCACTGATAAAGTTGCATCTTGACCATACTCCTGCCATTGTTAGGTTTAATGGTGCCAGGCATGCCTACTTACTTACGCATAGTCTACGGCTGCTTTTACCCTGTAGAGGCAGAACCAAGCAACCGAGCAAGTGCTTGCGGTGTGACCGTTTGTGAAAAACTCTGATTAGATGAAAGGGGAGCAGGTTCTGCCTGTGGCGGAAAGGAATAGAGGGTAAAGCCAGGAAAGGAAGGGAACTTGTCGTGACCAACCTTTCCTAGTCCAGCACTGTTCTAGGTAGGGCTAGCACAGAGAAGCTGAAGTGACCCTTGGGGGTCAGTAGAAAAGCAGGAGCCTGGGTATGCTGACAGCAGCAGCCACAGTATGGTGGGAGGTGATCGACGAGGACGCGGGGGTGTGGAGAAACCTTCAAGTGGGCAAAGGGTCACCGCGTCCACAGGAAGGAGAGAGTCCTTGGTTTAGAATGGTTCTCAGGGCGGCATGTCTTAGGCCTGACTCATCTTGTACAGACCCTTCTAGCCTGGGAACAAGACCAGGGAGCGTTGTCTTCTGCCCCTACAAGCATGTCTCCATCCATGACCTTCTTTCCTCTGAGGCCCTCTGCTTCACATGTTGGGACTGAGTCGGTAATTTTTTGCACATTCCTCCCTCTTAAACCCCAGCCTTAGATGGGCATGGGAGCACATGCCTGTAATCCCAGTACTTGGGAGACCGAGAAAGGAGGATTGCAGGTAGGAGGCCAGCCTCAGTAACTTAGCAAGATCCTTAACAGCTTAGTGAGACCCCGTTTCCAAATAAAATATTAAAATAGGGGTGGGAGTGTAGCACAGAGGTAAAATACCCCCCTGTGTCCAATACCCAGTATCCAAAAAATGAATGAATGGATTTTTTTTTAAAAAAGGATTAGGGCAGAGCTTAATCCTGTGTTCAATCCTCAATACCAAAAGGAAAAAAATAAAAAATAAAAACAGCCTTCCTTTTCAGAACTTGGTATACGTTTGGCCTTTTATACCCTCTTTCCTGCCTTTCAGGGGAAAGTACTTTCTGCAATGTCTAAATGCTGCAGTTCGAAGGGAAAGCACCCCTCAGATATTCCCCTGAAACCATCTTTTTTTTTCTTTTTCTTTCTTTTTTTTTTTGTTTTTTTGTTTTTTTGCAGTACTAGGGATGGAACCCAGGGACATTCTACCTCAATAGTTGTTCCCCCAGCCCTATTTTTTATTCTTTATTTGGAAACAGGGTCTCACCGAGTTGCAAAGGGCCTCACTAAGTAGCTGAGGCTGCCCGTGAACCCAGAACCTCCTGTCTCAGCCTCCCAAATGCTGGGATTACAAGCGTGCATCACTATGCCTGGCTCCATGAAACCATCTTCCCTGGCACCTTCCTTCACTGGCCCCCGCCGATAAGAGAGAAGAAGTCTAGCTTCCTTACTCAGTCTTTAGCGAGGTCTTGGGCTTGCTCTCAGTCCAGGTGAAGCGCTTCAGCAAGGGGGAGGCCAGCAGAGCGCCACTGTCCAGCAGAGAACCCTGTGGGAGGGAGGAGCAAGGTTACAGCTTGTCTGGCCCAGAAGAGGCCACGCCATCTCGGTGACGTGAAGATGTTGGGGCGCGCCTCTGAGGTCCCTCCAGCCCTGCCTTCGCTGCACGGCCCCTGCCTGTCACACAAAGCAACCTCCTCGTGTGGGCAAACACAGACTTGGTGGGTACGAGGGACACCTCCTCTTGGTGCCACTGAGGCCCTGCTTCCCCAAGATGTGGTTAACCGACTAAAGCTAAAGGGAGAACTGTAGGAAAGCAAGCTCCATAGAAAACGATGGAAGTTTCCATATTACAGCTAACTTTGGCAGATGAAGGTTGTGTGCGTCTTGTGGCGGCGATCGTGTGTAAAAATTCTGAAAAAAAGATCTGGAAAATTATATGGACGTGGCTCGGTTCCTTTTCTTGGAGACCTTGTGAATTTTCTGGCCATCCTTGGTCATAGCTTCTGGCAATTACACCTCACGGCTGAGTTATCCGTAGCACTGGGCTTCATGCCCATTCTGGGTGACCGTAGACGGCCTGTTGCAGTGATTGGATTCCATGCTCCGCTCCTGCCTCCCTCTGAGGCTCTTACACGGGGCAGTGTTCACCCTTCAATTATCACTAAACTCCTCCGGCAACAGGAGGCTGTCACAATTTGCCCCTTCGGTTGGTGTCGAGGTTGAGAACTCTTCCAAGGCTTTACTCAGTATCATTTCCTGGGACTTGAAGCCGACGTAGCAAGCAAACACTACTTCTATCTACTTTACCGTCATACGCTGCCACTTAAAAAGCAAATGTTTTTATACTGTAAAATCACCTTGTCCCTCCATCTCAGGAGTGTGACAAGGTATGGCTGGCTTTGAGGGTGAGGAGGAGCTCAGCTGAGGCCACACCATACCCACTTCCAGGCCCCGGCCCTGTGCTCTTCTGCCCAGCGTTATTCTCTCAGCCCCACACACCAGCTTTAGAAGAAGAGCTGGGAGAGGCCTCTCGGTGGCCAGGCCGTCCTGCTTTGCTTCTCCCAGTGTGTCTGAAGGAAGCAGACTGCTCAGCCTCCAGAACCTCAGGGAGAAAGGGGTGGCGCCCAGATGGACTTCCCTCGGACCCAGAGCTTCTACCTCACAGGCCTCTGTTATACACACTGGCCCGGCCTCTCCCAAACCTAGGAGTCTCTTACAATGCCCAAAGCAAGGGCCCATCACTGGGAGCCAGGAAGCTTGCAAACACAAAGCTACAAGGACGTACAAGGCCTGGAGTGAATTCTGAGCCATCTTTAAACCATGGGCTTCAGCCAGGTGTGGTGGCACACACCTGTAATCCCAGTACTTGGGAGGCTGAGACAGGAGGATCGCAGGTTTGAGGCCAGCCTCAACAGCTTAGTCTCAGAATAAGAAATAAAATAGGACTGGGGTATAGCTCAGAGGTAAAATGCCCCTGGGTTCTGGGTTCAGCCTCCATAACAAAACACAAACAACAGAAAACATGTAATTCTGCTTTCATATTAGCTCCTCACAGCTAAGCCTGGTCATCGGTCCCCCTGACACTGTCATCTGTTACCACTGGTTGCTGGCCCTCACTGTCCCACACTACCAGACTCTTAGAGTTGGTGCTGGATGGAATTGGCAGGGCTTCATGACTTACATCAAACATGGAGGTGGCCTTTGGTGAAAGCTCTTCAAAGGTTTTGATTCTTTCCAGGCTCATGAATTTGAAGGCATTTACATATCTAACGAAGAAACAGAAAGAATAATCAAGACAGGAAAACGCACGTATTTTTGATTATTCAGAAGCCCGAAGGCACCATATCCTGGCTAAGATGAACCTAGGTACCAACTGCCTAACTGTTCCAGCTTGAATTTCCTGCTGTGCCCCTGGTGGTCCTCATGGTGATGTGGTGGTCCTCATGGTGATGTGGTGGTCCTCATGGTGATGTGGTGGTCCTCATGGTGATGTCACGGCCTTCTGTAATTGTCAATTCACCTTCCATGGTTTTCTGCAAACTCCCCCAAAGGACCTCCTCTGATCTCTTGTGGAATCACAAAACATCAGGTGCCTAGAAATGACCTGGGGTGTCATCTGATGTGAACACTTTATGGTCCAAGGCCTGGGAAGTGTCAGACCCGTATCACTTAGAGCTGCCTGCCTGAGAAGGCTGTGGTGGCACGTGGAATGGCCTGGCAACGTCCACAGCTGATGTTACTGCATACCTGAGTGCTAGGGCCAGTCTAGTATATCCTGTACTGTGGGTACAGACTGGGGGAAATGAGTAGAATTTGTATGATCTCCCTATTACTACTTCCTGTTTTTTGTTAATGGCTTATTAGGAAAGACCATCACGGATACCCACTAGCGAGTTACTCACAGGCAAGTTCACCTAGCGGCTGAATTCCTGTCTCTGCAAGTTCCAACTTTTTCTCTTTTTTTGGTATTGGATATTGAACCCAGATGTTTCCTACCTTTGAGCTACACCCCCAGCCCTTTTTATTCCTCATTTTGAAACAGGGTCTAAGTGGCTGCGGGTCTTTCTAAGTGGCTGAGGCTGGCCTTGCACCTGTAATCCTCCCGTCTCTGCCTCCCAAGCACTGGGATTTCAGGCGAGCACCGCCGCACCTGGCTGAGGCCCAACTTCTTAAGCAAGCTCATTTTGGGGCCATATCTGAGAAGGGCCCAAATTACTTTGACCTTTCATGCTACCCCTCTATCTCTAACCCAATCAGGACTTGCTAAGGCATTTACTCCAAGCTAGTTTTCTCATTTTTAAAAACCAGATGACTGATCTGTTCTGGCCTCTGGGGCTGGTGGTGAGGCACCAGCAATGCCTGTCCTGGAATCCATTTAAGGGTCTAGGATGCCCGCTGGATTGTTTTGAAGCCTGTTATAGACAGCTATCAAGGTTTCCCACTGTTGTGACTCTTCCCCAGGCCCTCCCTGGTGGCCACTGAGGTCAAAGCCTGAGGGCTGAGCCGATACAGAAGCAGATACAGAAGCTAGAAAGCCCCACAGGAGATTCTCATGGTCTACAGCAGGTCCTGACTGCACAGGGGGACAGGACCCCTGGGTTAGAATTGGGGCATGGTGGTGCACATCTCTGAACCCAGAGATCTGGGGAGCCCAAGGCTGGAAGATCACTCACTAAGCCTGGGCAACTTAGTAAGACCCTGTCTCAAAATAAAATTTTTTTTAAAGAACTAGGTTAGACGGGCATGGGAGGCTGAAACAGGAGGATCGCAGGTTTGCAGCCAACCTCAGCAACTTGGTGAGGCCCTTTGCAACTTAGTGAGACCTTGTTTCAAGATAAAGAATAAAACAGGGCTGGGGGTGTAGCTCAGGGTGCATAAAACCAGTTGACATAGATGAAAGCTTAGCATGGTGCCGACCACAACACACAGGTTTGTGTGACCATGAGGCCTGAACATATTTAGCATGTGTGAGGCTGTTGGCACGGAGGAGCAGAACCTTGCCCTGCAGAGGCCCTCGGTGAAGCTCTGGTCCTTGCTCTGGCCTCCTCTGCAGGAATGCAAGATACATTAACTTGTTAGGGAAGGAAAGAAAATACAGCAAAAGAAAAGAAAAAGCCAGTTTTATTTGTTTAGTTTTATCTAAGGCTTAATTAAAAAATTAATGTCACGGGGATAAGGGGAAGATGGTTATAGAATAAGGCTAAAGAAACTTAAAAATGATTGGATTCTTGATTGGATTTTGCTTTAAAAATTATTTTTAAAGCTGGGCACAGTTGCATATGCTTGCAACTCCAATACTTGGTAGTCGGACACAGGAAGATCACAGGTTCAAGGTCAGCCACATCAACCTAATGAGACCCTGTTTCAAAATAAAAAAAAAATAATAAAAAGGGCTTGGTGTGTAGCTTGGAGATAGACTGCTCCTGGGTTCAATACCCTGTAGCACGCACATGCACACACATACACACACACACACAGACACACACATGCACGCGCAAGCACACACAACTATAAAAGGCATTTGAAGGAAATTATGGAAGTTTGAATAATAGATGATAGTAAGCAGTTTCTTTGATGTGATAATTTTGGTATAGTTACACAGGAGAATACCATTAGGAGATGTGTACCAAAGGGTTTGGGGTAAAGTGTAATACTACTGTTAAGCTCTTTCAAATAGTTCAGAAAAAATTATATATATACTCTCCAAAACACATAGAATGCAAATAATATGGCAAAATGTCAACACTGGTTGAATTTAGGAGGGTGATCATGACCCATTTCCCCTGTTTTATAAATGTTTATTAATACTACAGTAGAAAGCTGGGCAAAGAAATCTTACCTGACGTCATTAGAGCTTCCTGAATTAAGCTTTGGCGCTGAAATGGTGTTGTTGAAAAAGTCCTCAGAGAAAGTAGGGGTTGAATATGTGAATCCACTGCTTCCAGTCAGTATGGCATTGAGTGGGATATAGTCTTTACCATCCTAAAATAGGAAAGATAGAGTTCTAATTTTATACAGTTCCATTGCAATCAACTTCTGGAAAGCGTCAGGTCAACTTCGACTCTGTCATCTGCCTGGTCTGCTTGTGTTCTGAGAAGGTGACTCTGCACACACACATGCATATACTGTTACCATTTCTGTTAATATGTCTTAACCAACAAAACAGCCTTTTGACTTACATTTAAAGGCATTTGGCCTTCTGATATTCTGGATAAGTTTAGTTTTACCTGTTGTACATTGGCTTGAAGCAGATCGCCTAGTTTTTCCACAAGTTCTGCAAATCGTGGCCTTTCCTTTGGGTCTTTGTGCCAGCAGTCCAACATGATCTGATAGCTGTTGGGCAAAAGTACAGGAAGAGCTGTTGTAGGCTGCCCGACTGTCACAGAGCAACGGCTGCTGTCTTACATATACAGATCACACTTCACTGGGAACTGGACCCAGGGGCATTCTACCTCTGAGCCATACCCTAAGTCCCTTTTATTTTAAAACAGAGTTTCACTAACTTGTTGAGAATCTTACACCTGCCATCCTGTCTCAGCCTTCCAAGTACTGGGATCACAGGCGTACACCACCACACCTGGTTCCTTTTTCTTTTTTGAAACGGAGTCTCACTAAATTGCTGACTGGCCTCAGTAATTGCTTACTGGCCTCAGTAAGTTGCCGAGGCTGGCTGTGAGCCTGTGATCCTCTTGTCTCAGGCTCCCAAGTACTGGGGTCACAAGTATGAGCCACCACGCTGGGCTCAGATGATGCTTTTTATAGTACGTAATGCTGCTTCATTTTAGGTCTGAGTCTGTAGCAGCAACACACAAACGGTGTTTGGACCAAGTCCTTCTGGCAGTAGAAAGCACGTGTCCACTGAGGCAGATGAACAAAGCCGCCCTCCGGAGCTATCATGACCCAAGTTCTTCCAGTGCCTATGGCTGGCCTCTGCAGAGGGGAAGGACTGAGTCTTGTGGGCCCAGCAGAGATACTGGAAGGAAAACACCACCGTTTGCCGCAGTTAGATGTGAAGTGCAGCACACCTCCACTCACTCTCAAAAGCGGGCCAACGTCCTGAAAGCTAAGAGTCGCCGCGAGCATGCGTGGGCGAGTCAGCAGCGCTCATCTCGTTCCTGGGTACTGACAAAGGTGCCGGCTCCTCAGTGAGGACCTGGTATTCCAAGTCCTCACACTCCTCCCTTAGGCTCTGAGTGAACACTGATGGAGAATGTACTGCGTACATGACCTGTATCACTTCCGAAGGGGAGGTCAGTGCAGGACGTTAGCAGCTCCTCGTGCTGTGTGCAAAGGTCCTGTGTGTGGCTGATCCCCTCCCCCCCCAACCAGCATTTCATAGCTCGCATTACAAACTGACCTCCCACCACTAAGGCAAAAAGTACAGGCTGGGCTTCTGCATTGGAAACATCTGTCTTAATATCACAGAGGCCAGATCTTGTCCTGGGATTCCAGTGTCAACAGGGTCCTCTGCAATTCTTCTCTTACGCATGAGATGGAAAGATACTGGGCTCCTCTCTTGGTTAAATCTGCTTGGAGTCCAAGTCTGTACCTACCCCTCTCTTTGCAAAACACATGCCAGAGGGCGGTGCACACTGAATTAAGGTTTATTCTGCGTGGGCCCTAGCCACTCTATACGCGATATTTACTGTAAGTTATCTCTTCTGTTGGAAGATCTTCTGGACCCAAAAAGACTCTGACTGAGGCAGTTAAAAATCTGGATGGGCACGCCGGGCGTGGTGGCGCACGCTTGTAATCCCCGCGCTTGGGAGGCGGAGACAGGAGGATGGCACAGGTTCGAAGCCAGCCGTGCGCGCTGGCTTAGGAGACCCTGTTTCCAAAATGAAAATGTAAAAATAGATCTGGGAGTGTAGCCCAGAGGTCGAAGGGCTTCCAGGAACCCCAGTACCACCAAAAAAAAAAAAAAAAAATCTGGATGGGCTGGGAATTGGGACTGCAAGGCCAGGACATCATCTCCACACCCCTCACCCAGCCCAGAATCTGGCCTGGATGCTTTCAATAAGTATCTGCAGAAGGCAGTTAGACTGGTCTTTAGGAAGAGCCAGCTCTGAGCCTTCCATGAACTCTTCAACCACAGCGCAGGCATTGTTGTGATGCTGGGAGCTGGGTGTTGCGGGGAGAAAACCGTTACAGTTAGATTTGAAATGCCCTCTAAAGAGCTCATTTCTTAGTGTTTGCAACTGATGTGATTGAGTCAGGAGGGTGTGGCTGGAGGTGGTCCCTGGGGTGCTGCCTTGGGGTTATATAAATGTTCTTCCTCCCCAACTCGCTTTCTTGCTTCTGGCCTCCATGACATGAGGAGCAGAGCCCCTGGGCCTCCCTCTGTCCACCTTCCGCCGCAGTGCTCTGAGAGCCGCAGACCCCAGCCTCACAGGACTTGACCCCAAACCAATAAGAAACTAAGTCTTCTTTCCTCTAAGTTGCATGGTCAGTCTTTTAGATTCCGGCTATGGGAGCGCTGACCGGAACCCTCGGGAAGCCCAGCTCCCGCTTCCCCTCGCCTTCCACGTGTGCTTTGGGTTGCCACCCGGCTTTGGTGGAAGTCTATTTCATTTCAAAGTGTATTAGGTGGCTGACAAGAATTCTTCCCGTCAGAACACAGGAAGGCTTAAAGAAGAGAAGAAAAGATGATCAGCAGGAAGGGAAAATAAAGATAAGAAAAAAGGTGAAGCTGTGGGAAAAGTTACTGCACAAGACTTATACCAGGATTCTGGGGCCTTTGAACGAGGACACCGGGGATGCTCCTGGTGGCTGGTGCAAAGACGGAATAACCCGCTGTATGACGCACCCAAGCCCAGTTGCTTGGAAGAAGTGTGGTGTGGGTGTTCTGAGCACTGAAATCTGAAGGGAGATCCTTCTAGATGTCTCTCAGCAACATCTTTACCAAGTGGGCAGCAGGGACTCCATGGACCGTTTTGTATGATGTTTTTCAATGTTTGCCAAAGCCTCAACAACAACAAATGCCACTCAGCAACAACGATTATGAGAGCAAAACACTGCTCCAGGCACGAGTGTCTCAGGGTCTGGTCTCACCAAGGATCCAGTTCTAGGGACCTAGGACCCTGGAAGTGCCATGAGGTCTTTAGACAGCTTTTGTGAGTATTGGTCTGCAAAAGAAAGCATTCTGGTGGAATTTGGGCTCTACTTTCTGACAAATACCTGGCAAGCAGATAGCCCAAGTCTTGATTAAAGGTCAAAAACTCATAAAAATCATACAAAGTAAGGGAATGTGTGATTCTAATTCTTTCTTTCTTTCTTTCTTTCTTTCTTTCTTTCTTTCTTTCTTTCTTTCTTTCTTGTCTGGGGATGGAACCCAGGGGCATTCAACCTTTGAGCTCTAATTTTTATTCTTTATTTTGAAACCAGATCTCACTGAGTTGCAGAGGGCCTCACAAGGAGCTGAGGCTGTCCCTAAACCGTGATCCTCTGGTCTTAGCCTCCCAAATGCTGGGATTACAAGTGTGTGCCACTATGCCTGACTCTCCTTCCTTCCTTCCTTCCTTCCTTCCTTCCTTCCTTCCTTCCTTCCTTCTTTTCTTTCTTTCTTTTTCTTACCTTCTTTTCTCTTTTTTATTTTGGTACTGGGGATTGAACCCAGGGACATTTTTATTCTAAGCTATACTCCCCAGCCCTACTTTATTTTTTATGTTGGAACAGGGTCTCACTAAGTTGCTAAAGGTCTCCCTAAATTCCTGAGGCTTCCTCAAACCTGAAACCCTCCTGTCTCAGCCTCCCGAGTACTGGAATTACAGATGTGTGCCATCGTGCCTAGCAGTTGTTTGGCCTTAGGAGCTCCTGTCCTTAATTCTTATCCAAACCTGTGGGCTAAAGCTCTTCTCAGAAGCAGAGCCTGAGATTCCTTCCTGCTCTGTACCTCACCTACTCTGTCTGCTTCCCCACACTCCAGAGCTGTGGTGGAGGTCAGTGGGTCCAGGAGCCGTGAGGGCCTACCGGAGGGTGCGACATTTGGGCTGGCATTGGGCACCACTGCACGAGACATTGATCCCAGAAACTAAAGACACTGGGAATGAGGACGGGACCACCCACTCTCTGCCTCTGGGCTATGCAGGACAGGTGGCTCAGCACCCACAGCACCCTAGGTGCCAACTCTCCTGACCAGCAGTACCTATGAGTACTCCCAAGACTGGCCGGCCACTTGGGCCCTGGCCAGTGGGCCAGTGGCTAAAGGGCAGGAAAAGCACCAGACCCCTGTATGGATCTCAGTTAAAGGTAAGTTTGCACATTTTACTAATTTGCTATCGGAGCAAAAAATACATACCATAGAGACAGGTGCATGTTAGACAAAAATGAGAGGTGCCACCCGCCAGGTGCACTGGCATGGTGGGTGGGAAGGCTGCTTCTGGCTCACCACAACCAAGCCTGCTGTCCAAGGTGCCTTTATGTCAAGCAATAAATAGGTTCTCAGAGGTAGTTGGAAGAATATTAGATATATACCTAGATAAACTACACAAGAAAGCAAGGAAGGCTTGATCCAGCAAACCATAAGGAGCAGAGACCCTTTCAGCAGAGGCCCGGGCTCATCTCCACCAGCATCCGCTCACACAAACAGGAGCCGTGCGGCTGCAGCAGAGCCGTCCCTAGTTCCTGCTCACGCTAGCAAGAGGGACCACCTACAATTACTTGCTGTTTTCTGGTTTCATTCTTGGTTTCGGATTTCTTGATTCTGCCCCCTGGCTTACAGTTCCATGAGAACCAGCTCAGCAAACACCACAGGAAAAGAAAACATTCATCGCGGAGTCCCTTACTGAAAGGCCTGATTAGACAGGTTCCAGGTGAGGGACCAGCGCCTCGACTTTGTGTTGGGCGGAGGAAGCAGGTCTAACAGATGCCAGTGGCACCCAGTTCCCTTTCCAAGAGCACGCGCCACTGAGCCCCAGGGGTCAAAGGAGACAAGACAGCCTGGTCCACTTTCACATGCTTGAGAGGGCTGTGTAAGGCCTGCATCCTGACCTTCTGAGGGGATAGTTCACAAAGCTGTGTTTTACTTTTAAAGTTTTCTAAAATAGGAGCTGGGTATGTAGCTCTGCAGTAGAGTGCTGCCTAACATGCATAAGGCCCTGGGTTGGGTCCCCAGCAGATGTCCTTCAGCCAGATGTCCTGGTGTATACTTATAATCCCAGTACTTGGGAGGCTGAGACAGGAGGATGGATTGGATTGCAGGTTCGCGGCCAGTCTCAGCTACTTAGTGAGGCCCTCCGCAACTCAGGGAGACCTTGTTTCAAAATAAAGAATAAAAAATAGGGCTGGGGTAGAATGCCCCTGGATTCGATCCTCAGTCTGCAAAACAGCAACAACAACAACAACACCCCAACATTTCTAAAATAAGCACATCTCTTTTCCTAGAAGTGAGGAACCACACCTCTGTGTACAGGTTGCTTGGGGCTCAGGAGCTACCTGAGAGAGGCTTACGTGAAGACTCAAAGGTTTGATGGAGTCCAGGGGAATCTTTAGCCTAAAGCTGGGGTGACATGGTAACTCTGAGTTATAACTAGAACTGAGACGAGAAGTGTAAACAGACCCTGCAGATATGGAGGACGGTGCTGTGGACTCTAGACACAGGCTGCCTTTGCTTACGTGGCTTCAGATAAACCCCTGGCTTGTTCCATGGCTTCGTTTTCGCATCTGTACAATGGCGCTAATAACAGCACACACTTTACAGGGTTGTTATGAGCATTAGGCAAATTAATATATGTTAAAGTATTAAAGCTGGGTGTGGTGGTGTATATACCTATAATCCCAGTACTTGGAAGGCTAAAACAGGAGGATCACCAGTTCAAAGCCAGCCTCAGCAATTTAATGAGAGCCTATTTCAAAACAAACAAACAAACAAACAAATAAATAAATAAATAAATAAATAGGTTTGGGGGTGTAGCTCAGAGGTAGAACACTCTTGGGTTCAATTCATAATACAAAAAAAGTGCTTAGGCTGGGCGTGGTGGCACACACTTGTAATCCCGCCTGTAATCCCTGCGCTTGGAAGGTGGAGACAGGAGGATCGCGCAAGTTTGAAGCCAGCTGCGCTGGCTTAAGAGACCCTGTTTCCAAATTAAAAAAATATAAAATAGGTCTGGGAGTGTAGCCCTAAGGTAGAAGGGCTTCCAGGAACCCCAGTACCACCAAAAAAAAAAAAAAAAATCAGTGCCTTCAATCTGCCTCATGATTCAGCCGGCCGATCAGGACTATGCGCAACTCTCCAGAGGCGGCCGTCGGTCCCTTCCCCTATGGCTGGCTGACTCTCTGGAGGGGCTGGGTCCGAATCAGCGGTCTCTGATAACACGGTTAGTGTTTTTACCTCCCTCCTAAACTCCTCAACTCTATTTTCAACCTAACATATATATTATATAATAATAATTGTGATAATTATGATTGCTGTTACAAATTGAAAACTAATAAGTCTCAGATTATATGAAAATTGAAAGGACATATTTAATTGAGAGTTCAGAGCACGTGGGGGAACCATTTCTTCTGGGGAATGGGTGTTACATTCTTAATTTAACAGCCCCTGTGGTTCTAGAGAGAGCAGTCTAGGGTCTGGGTTCTAAACGTTTCCTCTGCAACTTAGCTGACAGAAGGCATGATCAGTCTACTTCTCAGGCTCTTAGTGTTTGTACTTGTCAGATTCAGATTTGAGCCCTGCATGATCCTGAAGGTTGTGGGAACTTTACTTGAGACTCTGTGGGGGAAATATTTAAGAAATCATAAAGTGCAAAGAAATCTCATCTTGAACCAGGTGTCCTGGTGTTGCCCTTCTTGCAAAGTTAAAGAATCAAGCAAGGAGCCGGGTGAGGTGATGCACACCTGTAATCCCAGTACTTGGGACGCTGGGACAGGAGGATCTCGGGTTTAATGACTGCATCAGCAGTTTGGGGAGACCTTCAGAAACTTATCATCGAGACCCTGTTTCAACATAAAAGCTGAAATAGGGCTGGGAGTGTAGCTTGGAGGTAGAATGCTTTTGGGTTCAAGCTCCAGTACCCCTCCCAAGAAAGTCAAGCAAGTACAAACTCCTAAGGCATCCAGCCCAAGAGTCCTGGGGACTCATCTAACCTTGTCCCCAGCTCTCAGGCAGAGGCATTTCCTCAGGCTTCCTGTGCTCTCCAGAAAAGGACTCCATGCAAGACTGACAATGATAGTCTCCTTCTCCCGCCTCTTCCCCGCATGGGCCGTTCCCAGCCCAGCCCAGCCCAGCCCAGCCTTCACGCCCCGTCTTGGTCCCTCATCCCCTGCCCTGTCCTGGGTGTGACCTCGCCTGGCCCGAGACAAGAAGGAAAGAGGGCAGTGGTGACCTTGCCCTTTGGCCAAGACAGGCTTCCTTCACTCCTGACTCCTCCCAGCGAGGCCATCCTGAGCTCTGCCGGCCCATTGTGCGGGTGGGCTGGGGAGGGCCGCCCGCCTGTTCCGGAAAGGCGGTGCCCAGCCTCGAAGCCTCCGGGAGGCCCAGGTCCTGGTCAGCAGCTCCACAAAACTGTGAGAGTCATCACATTCCTCTTGGGCCTCAAAGTGCAAAACACAAAGTTTCAGGAAAAGAGTGCCCAAGAGAGGCCAGCAGCAGCGTGACCTGACAATGGACTGCCCTCGCCCGGAGCCTAACTCGAGGTGCGGGTAGAGGCCACAGCAGGGAGGCACCTCCAGACACGGCTGCTTCAGATAGTTCTAGAGGGCAGCCCGTTTCTGAAGGATTCTAAAAAAGCCGTGTTGCACACGTGGCCTTCTGCATCAACACAGCTTTGGTCAGGAAGTCCCCGATGCCCCCTCCTACACGTCTTCCTCTGCATCTAAACCAACCCCTGGAGGTGCAGCGTGGTTGGAAGACCTCACCAGCCCTGGACCCAGTGGTGGCTTTGCTCATTAGACTCCCACTTGGTGTGCAAAGCCAAGGTCTTACATCCAGTTGCTGGGTGGCCTGTTCGTTTTGCCTGAAGTTACACATAGAAATGGAATTTCCAACTTCTGTTCCTAGCCAGAGAGGCCTTGAAAAGTCAGGTCAGTGGTCAGGAGAGGAAATAGGTGGGATGGCTGGGGGGTTGTGTGCTCCACCCATGGGAGCTGAGGACAAGGACGAGCCCCCAAGCCCGGGATGCTCTCTGGTGGGGGAGGGGGCAGCGCTCACATTTCAGGAGTGGCGTATTCTGGGGGCCTCATCCTCATGCCCTCTTTCAGGCGGCTGCAGAAGTCCTCGTCCATCTGGACTCCTGGGTACGGAGACCCACCTGCGGGAGACAGTGTGGAAGACAGGCACATCAGGGTTTGGGGATATTAAAATACCACGTGGGCAATACAGTATTCTTCCCTTTCAAATGATGTTTTAGGGGTAAATTCCTGTGACTGAGCTGGATCTCAGCATAGGGTTTAGCACACAGTCACACCGCAGTCCCTCCCAGGATGTGCTCGGCAGGTCGGTCCTGTGGTGTTGGGTGTCTGATTCACACTGGCTATTCTATGGGCACTTCTGTTTAGTCAGGGGGAGGGTCCCTGCCCTGTCCCCACAGGACTGATCAAGAAATCCCACCATTTTCACTTCTAGATGGGCATGGTGGGGCACGCCTGTAATCCCAGGTTTTGGGAGGCAGAGACAGGAGGATCAAAGGTTCAAGGCCAGCCTCAGCAACTTAGCAAAAATTAAAATAAGACTGGGGTGTAGCTTGGAAGTAGAATGTCTCTGGGTTCAATTCTTAATGCCATTAAAGTGAATGTATATCTATCATCTATCATCTATGTGTGTGTATACATACATACACACACTTTCTTGGGTCAATGACCTCCTTTAAAAAAAAAAAACCAGTATGCTTTAGCCAGGCAACTTATGAATCACAATTACTTCAGCGATGCTGTTTTTAATGTTGGGGGGGGGGGCTAGGTCCCAGGGTGCTGCTGAATGGTGTGTTGTGGGGGCTGCTCCTCTTCAGAAATGTGCAGAGCTGAAAGTTCAGAGGGACCTAGACTGTGCTCTTTGCCAGGGTAACTATTGTAAATCCCCTGCCATCAGTGCTTTGGGGAGGTCCCTGGCTGGGGCAGGGGAAGGCCAGGCCTTCCAGTCTGCTCTTCCAGACCTGAAATCTAGTCGATCTCAGTGTACGTCTGCCTGCACTTTCTAGTGAGTACTGCTGGTAGGAAGCAGCTGGGAGCTGGAGACATGCAGTGCTGGCACCGGGTCACAGAGGGGATACTATGGCCTCCAAACTGCTTTCAAAGACTGGAAGCCACAGGTGCCGGTCATCGAAAGCAGGGAATGATTTTTACACATTACAGGAAACCAGAGATGCTACTTGGTGACTTTTATTTACTGGGAAAAGCAAATATTTGGCAAAGTACAAAAGACTCTTGGCTGGAGCTGGCGTGTGGGAGGTCTAGCGTCAACATGGCCTGGGGGGGAGCAGGTGTGGACTCTGTGCACATCTCCGGGCAGGGCCCTTGAGCAAGGCTTCTAGAAACCCACAGTGGGCAGTATCACAGACAGAATAAACGCAGCCAGTGTTTTTTATTGTTTGCCTGTTCGAGCCAGTGCGCAGGGCCACATCCTGCGCGCACATCAGAGGCTCGTATTAGAGAGAGGCCTGTTTCCCATGTCACCGTCTCTACTGGTCCAGATGCTCTTCTCTGGGCTTTTCCTGAGAGGAAAACCCATGGGGGCAGGTGATAAGGAGAGGAGAGGGGTAAGGGCATTACAGAGGTGGGCATTTGAGGAATTGGAGAAGGGGAAAGAGGACAGAGAACAGAGGACAATAAACCCAACTTCAGATTCTCCACTGTCTGACCTTGCTCCTGTTTGCATAAGCCATAGTATGAGGTACACGTATACCATGACTTATCAAAGATGCTACCTGGACCCAGGCCTCTGCTCTGGTTTGCAATTTGTTTAGGTTGCCATTTGTGTAGATCTCGAGGTGGTTATCTAGCTGAAGAATGCTCAGCAGAGGATGCAAATGGTCCCTTCCAGGTTTCTTGGTCTCTTGCCTTCTCCACATTTACCTAAGGAGAAGATCTCCCACAGCAGCACCCCGTAGGACCACACGTCGCTCTTGGTGCTGTAGATCTTGTCGAAGATGGATTCGGGAGCCATCCACTTCAGAGGGAGTCGAGTCTGGAAGAGGGTCAGGGACCTTGAGCAGACGGGAATGAGAGCAATGCACAGCCAACCCACGTGCCCGCAGGTCGCCTCCCACAGAGCCCTGGGCCCAGAAATTGTCTCCTAGAGCAACTACAGTTTCCAAACATAGAGAAAACTCCTGGGAGAGCGCCACACGGAGCCCACCAGAGGCATTGCAGTTGAGTAAGCGCCTCCCACACACTCAGCAGGTTCTAACTCCATGACTCTGGAGGAAACACTTCTCCTCGACAGCCTGCATTCCCCAAGGGTACTGAGGGCTTGGGAAAGAGTGGCCTTAATTAAAAATATCTGAAGCTGGAGGTGATTTCCTTGAATTCTTTTCAAGAAGGAGGACATTTAAAGGCGTTTCTAAGCAGAATCAGGACTTTAGAAGTCATTGTATAAGTCAGGCATGGTGGTGCATGCCTGTAATCCCAGTACTTGGAAGGCTGAGACTAGAGGATCACAGGTTTGAGGACAGCCTCAGCAAGTGGTGAGACTCTCATCAATCTAGTGAGAACTTGTTTTAAAATAAAAATAAAATAGGGTTGGGGGTATAACTTAGAGTAGAATTCCTTTGGGTTCAATCTTCAGACAGACACACACACACATACACACACACACACACGCACACACGCACACATACACACACACACATGCACACATACACACACACACATACATGCACACACATACACATGTGGTGTAATTCCAGCTACTCTGGAAGCTGAAGTAGGAGGATTATAAGTTTAAAGTGAGACCTGGGCAACTTAGTGAGACCCTGTTTCAAAACAAAAAAGATTGGAGATGTGAGATGTAACTCATAGAATGTCCCTGGATTAAATTCCCAATACCAAAAACAAAAACAAAAAAAATGTTTATATGGGGAAGTGGGATTGTAGCTCAGTGGCAGAGTATGCTCAGCGTGTGTGAGGCCCTCCAGCATCTCACTCTTGCCCAAATTATCAAATGGGGAGATCAGGCAAAGGTACTGGAAAGAAGAAAGATGACTTAGTCCTCAAGACTTATTTAGCACTTTGGAGAGTGTATGTCTGGTTTTCAAGCATGCAGACAAACCTGCCTTTCTTTCAGGTAGCAGAACGCCCTGTGAGTTAGCCTGGGAACTGGATGAATGGAGACAGGAAGGAAGTGTGGGATAATTGATAGACAAAGAGATAAAAGAAAGAGCTGGACAGGGAGCTGCCGAAAGATGCAGGTGGGCAGAAAAGAAGGACAAACGGAAGCACAGGATGTCATCCATACAGACCGGGGCTTCAAGGCAAGTTTGCTTCTCCCCTCTTATAAAAAATGACAGTAAGCTTCGTGAGATGGGGCATGCCTGTAAACTCAGCAACTTAGCAAGACCCTCAGTAACTTAATCAGATGTTGTTTCAAAAGTAAAATATAAAATAAGATTGGGAGTATAGCTCAGAGGTAAAATGCCCCTGGGTTTAATCCCCAGTACCAAAAAAAAAAAAAAAAAAAAAAAAAAGGAGGGACAGTGGAGCAGTAGCTCTCCAAGTGTGGTCCTGGTCAGCTGTGAGTACCACCTAGACACTTGTTAGAAATGTAAATTCTCAGGCCCAACCCAAGACAGTGACTCAGATGCTCCGGGGAGGAGCCTGCAAGGAAGGAAGTTCAGCCGGGAGCCTTCTAGCTGAAGCCCTCCAGGAGGAGCCACAGGGGCTCGAGGGGACACAGGAGGTCACCCACAACACTGTACTCCAAAATGACTGGGCAGCTGTGCATGCCTGGAAGCCCAGTACTTGGGAGGCTGAGACAGGAGGTTCACAGATCTGAGACCAGCCGCAGCAACTTAGCAAGATCCTGTTTTAAAATAAAAACTAAAAAGAGCTGGCTTACAGGTAGAATGTTGGTACTGGGGATTGAACAGATAAGCAAGCAAGAGTGGGAGTGGAAACAGCTGGGAGTGGGGCACCTGGAAGCACCCACAAGGGAGAGGGTGGGGAGGGGGCATTCCCTCCCCTGGGAGATAGTCCAGCCCCTCCCCCCCATCCGGAGGCACACACACCTGCTGAATCAATCATCGGGTTTGTTTGAGGGGAAGAGTCCAGGCTGTTCTTTTCAGTGGTACAAGGAACGCCCATTGGAGCCAAGGCAGGGAGTGCCGGGTCTCACCAGGGTGCCACCCCACTGCACAGGCTAGCAAGCCGCAGAGGTCAGGGATGAAGGGAACCAACAGGGAGACAGGAGCCTCCGAGCCCCACACAGGGCGCATCCAGACTGCTTGTCACAGACAGGAGTCCTGTGACAATCCTCACTGACTATAGCTAGGAAGGGCAAATATTTACCCTTTGGTCTGTGGTTTGAAAATGTCGGGTACAAACGTGTCAAGTGAGCATCAGGACACTTACATCTCCTTTCCTTACGTAATCGGGGTTCTTATAAATATCCCTGGCCAGGCCGAAGTCGCAAATCTTCACCACGTTGTTCTCAGATAAAAGGATGTTTCTTGCCGCCAGGTCTCGGTGAATGCACTGTAATAAGACAGCTGTAGACTGAATGCACTTCCTTATCACAGCCAACTAAGTCCCGGTGCCGCCCAGTGCCATGATTCTTAATTCGAGGATCTATTTCACGCGTTGTGAAGGGCCTCCCAGCGCACCCGGAGTGGCTGTGAACATGACCAGCTCCTCGGAGGGCGCCAAAGTCAGAAATGCTCTGGATCCGCTGGGCCGCTGCTCTGCAGCCAGCATCCTGCAACCCGAGAGCTAGCAGTCGGAGTCCTACCAGGGCTCCCCACGCCTTTCTCCTGCATGATGGGGATTAGATCACGCAGGGATAGGGAGCCCCCCCCCCCCCCCCCCCGCCGGGATGGGCCTGGAAGCTCTCCTGGGAAGCGCTGAACATTCTGGCCAGCTTGGGAAATATGCTAGAGGGCGCCTTGGAGCGCAGCTGCGGGATTTGTCTGTGGTACTATCCTAGGGCACCAAATACTAGGAAACATGGATTTATAGCACAGGCATGTAATCAGGCTCAGCAAAGAAAAGAAAATAGAACGAATTTTGAAAGTTTTCACCATAATAATATTTGAGATAAATTTGTTAAAGCTGATATGAACATTATAAAACATATACATGCCCTGAATCATCACATGGTACCCCATTAATACGTACAAGTCTTAGGTTTTAATGTATCAGTTAAAAGTAAGTTAAAGTCAAGCGTGGTGGTGCATGCTTGTAATCCCAGCATTCAGGAGGCTGAGACAGGAGGATCACAATTCATGGACAGCCTCAGCTACTACTTAGTGAGGCACTTTATAATTCAGTGAGACCCTATTTCAAAATAAACCCTAAAAAATAGGTCTGGGGTTGTAGCTTGGAAGTAGAATGCCTCTGGCTTCCATCCCTAGTGCCACACACAAAAAAAAGTAAGTTAAAAAATATATGGTGGTTGAAAAAGTAAGTTAAAAAATATAATGGTGGTGCCTGCATGTAATTCTAGCACTTGGGAGGCTGAGACAGGAGAATGGCAGGTTCAAGGCCAGTCTCAGCAATTTAAGGAGACCCTGTTTCAAAATAAAAATAAAAAGGGCTGAAGGTATAGCTCAGAGGTAGGATGCCCCTGGATTCAATCCTAGTACCAAAATGAAACAAAACAAAAATGTGTGTGTATGTGTAATGTCCCCTAATTTTTTACATATTTATTTTATATACATCTATGCATATATATAACAAAAAATTAGAAGAGGGAACCTCTCTTTCTCCTTGATAAGAATGGGGTGTGTGTGTGTGTGTGTGTGTGTGTTACTGAGGATGGAACCCAGGGTAATTATACCTCCAGCCCTTTTTAGTTTTATTTTGAAACAGGGTCTCGCTAGGTTGATGAGCACCTAATTACTTGTTGAAGTTGTTCTCGAACCTCTGATCCTCCTGTGTCGGCCTCCTAGGTACCGGGCTTACATGCCCAGCAGATTTTTTTTTTTTTTAAGAAGAAACATAGTAAAGAAATAAGCTGACCTTCCTGGAAGACAAAAACTCCATGCCTCTGGCCACTTGGAAACTGTAAGAAATCAGATCTTCCATAGTGATGGGCTCCTTGTAAAAATCGTCAGAATCTGCAGAGCATGAGAACCGTCATTGTTTATAATGGCCCTTATTCTTCCACTATATCCCAGCTTACTGGAACAATGTTAGCAAAATATAAAACAAACCAATAAGTGGACCAGAGTTCACTTGCAGAAGCGTTTGAATTTCACCAGGAACATAGAGAATTTTTCAGGCCTTCAGCTCATGGGAGCCCGACATAGGGGAGGCGGGCGACCCAGGCTGGTGGGGAGATCTTAGCAAGGTCGCCTGTCAAAATTAGTAACTCCTTAAAGAATCTTAATTTAAATCTTATCTCCTCAGGACATTACCCACGAGTCTCCCACGGATGTTTATTAGGGTGATAAATAAGAAAAAAATGTCAGAGATGCACAGTATGTTGTAAAAATATCTCAGACGGTAGGCCAGGAAGGAATTAATACTTACCCTCCTCTTCCTCCATATCACTCAGACTTTTATCTTCCTGAAACCCAGAGCTGGCAAAACTCTCACTGCTGGTGACACTGTCCAGTCTGGGCTTCGTGTCCTGCTCCGGGCCCAGCTGCAGCGTTTCTTTCTTAGATTCCATGTGCAATGCTGCGTCCTTCAAACAGAACGAGAAGGATGTGTGTGAACAGGGGCCCCAGCACAGTGGCGGGACCCTAGCCCCTCAAGCAGGCAATTGCCTATCATCGAGACTGTCATTCCACAAAGAGGGGACTGAATTGGCAGTGAGGGGTGGATGGTGGCAGGCACCAGGCTGGTCAGGGTTGTGGAGTTGCCCCACTGTTGTCTGGGCTTCTGAGACAGCACCTGTGTCAGATGAGTGATTAAAAGCAGCGGGTCTGCACAAAATGCTCACTCTGTGAGCTGGAATGTATTTTCTTATTTAATCTTCCCCCAGATTTTGTGAAATAGTTCTTACTATACACAGAGAAACAGCGTTAGAGGAGTTAGGTGATCAAAGTTGCACATAGCTAGTAAAGAGCAAACTTGAACTTTGGCCAGCTCCCAAGTGTGTATCGTTGGAGTGTGTGTGAGTGTGTGTGTGTTACTAGGGATTGAGCCTAGGAGCCTTCTATCTCTGAGCTATATCCCCGGCTCGTTTTATTTTATTTTTTTGATACTGGAGATTGAACTCAGGGGCATTCTACCTCTGAACTACACCCTAGCCCTTTTTATTTTATTTTATTTTATTTGAAAATGATCTCACTAGGTTGCCAAGAGTCTCCCTGTTTGCTGAGGCAAGCCTCAAACTGGTGAGCCTCCTGTTTCAGCCTCCTGGGTACTGGGCTTATAGGCGTGCACCACCATGCCTGGCACTTTGCTATAGCACATGCTGTCTTTCCAGAGATGGTATGAGCCTTCACTATGCCCATCACCATTCAGATAATGTGCAAAAGGTCCTCAGGGCACTGGGGGTGCACTTTGTATTTCCTATGAGAAGATGTAAGAGGAAGCGGTGTTTACCGACACCTCTGCTTTTCCCCAGCACTTCTTTTTTTTCCCTTTCATTCAACCTGAAGGTCCAGGTTGATCCATACAAGAGTAGAAAGGACCTTTTGCCCTAGACTGGGCCTTATTAACCACACCATAGTGGGCAACTCACCTTCTTTTTTCTAGGTTTTGCTTTTCTCATCTGAAAAGCCCTATTATCCTATTATTTTGTGATTTATAGGGAAAAAATCGTAGGTCCTAAATGTCCAAGACACTCACCTAATAACTATGGCAAGGTCCAGTGGCTTTAGGACAGGACCATGGATGCAGCTTTGATGTAACCAGATGGTAAAACTGAGAGAAGGGGTGTGAGGGTCTGAGGTCCCCTGGGCCTAGCTGCACACCAGCCTCCTCAGGCTTTTCTGGAGATGCCACAAAGAGGAGCGATCCACCCACCAGAGGGCGCAGTAGGAGCAAGCAGAGGAGAGAGGGGGAGCTATTGAGGGCCGTCCAGGGAGCCCTGTGAGTGTGAGGTATCGGGGTGCCTATCCTGCCCCCTGGAAAAGGAGCCCTTCCTGTTTTGCAGGAGGACTGCTTTCTACCCAGGACACCAGCTTTTCCTGAGGGGAGGTAAAAAGAAAGGAGAATTATCTGTTATTGTCTCCCTGGGCAGCCAGATCTGGTTCTGCTCAGAGGGACTGGGCTTATATTTCCTACAAGAGAAGGTGGGTGGAATCTCACTGGCACTGGGCCCACTTGGGGCTCAGCCCCCCTGGAACCTCTCCCGGCAGTTGTCCTCACACCTCCCAGAAGCCACTGCCTGGGCCTTGTCCCCAAGCTCCTCATCCCCTTCCGGACGGGGTAGGGGTGTGGGGGGATATTTAGCATTGCCTATTGGCAACCATCTCTGTTCAATGAAGGTTAATTTACTGAACTTTTGGGACTCTGGCAGAAAAGTACATTTATCACAAATAATATTTAAGGATTCTGTTGAATTTGCAAAGTAATATGACATTTTCAATTTAGCCTTTTGGCTTTATTTCTTTCACCTCTTCTTTGTATTTCTTCAGGTTCCAAATGTGAAAGCTAGCAATGGGTTTTCTGCAAAAACACAGCTCCCCCAACTCGCACAGGGAGGCTACTCATTAAATATAGCCGGAGAAGGAAGCAAACTCTTCAAAACAAAGGACGCACGAACCCAAACGTTCCATCCTGCCCGGGTCCCTGGGGTGTTCTGTTGGCTTAGCTCTTCCTGAACCCAGTCCAGGACTTGGGGACTGAAAGGAATTTACACCGCTCTTACAACGAGGACTCGAGACTCTTCCCTTTGCTTGTGAATGTCCGGTGGGTGGCTAAAGGCAGAACCAAAACCTTGGCATCCCTGTCTCTTTTGCTCACCTTGGATTCCAGGAACAAGGTAAATAAGCATCTTGTGATGAGTTGCAGCTACTTCCCAGACTACAACAGCTTTTGTATCGTGGACAAGGTCCTCCTCCCTGGCCAGTCCTGAGATAAGGGTGGAGGAGACCACACCCCAAGATCACCAGCTTTGGCAGCTGTGAAAAGTCTCCAGCTGTGCAAACTCCAAACCTTTCCTCTCATTCCCCTCTCTATGAAACCTCAAAGTCACTGTCAGCCCCTTCAAGACAGGGCTAAGGATATGGGTTCCTGTATCTTTCCCAGTTAACTATGCTGGTTAAAGTTCCTTTCCTGTCTCCAGGCATGGTGATGCATTCCTGTAATCTCAGTACTTGGGAGGCTGAGACAGGAGGATCACAGGTTCAAGGCCAGGCTCAGCAACTTAGAACCTCAGCAACTTAGCGACACCCTTAGCAATTTAGTGAGACCCTATTTCAAAATAAAAAAATAAATAAAAAGAAGGGCTGGGTATAGAATACAAATAAATAAATAAATAAAAAGGGCTGGGTATAGAGGTAGAAGAGCCCTAGGTTCAATCCCCAGTGGGAAAAAAAAAAAAAAGTTTTCTCATGCTTTTTTTTTTTTTTTTTTTTGGTGGTACTGGGGTTCCTGGAAGCCCTTCTACCTCCGGGCTATACTCCCAGACCTATTTTTACATTTTTATTTGGAAACAGGGTCTCCTAAGCCAGCGCGCGCGGCTGGCTTCGAACCTGCGCGATCCTCCTGTCTCTGCCTCCCAAGCGCGGGGGTTACAAGCGTGCGCCACCACGCCCGGCTCTTCTCATGCTTTTGATAATCAGTACCTTTCATTTGGTTTGGGGGTGAGTGGTGAGATCGAATATGCAGGAGTCAACCTCTGGCCTAGGAAGGCTCTGGTAGCACTCTGAGCCTAGGGCACCACTGTCCATTGTTAATGTTTTTGTTTTTTCATCTTATCCAGTGTGGTGCACAGGAAAACTCTGGAAGGGAAATCAGGAGCACTGTGTTTTCTCCTCCTCACTTTATCTTATAGTAACTGTGTGTCCTGAAACCAGTCACTTGGCTTCTCTGGGAATCTCTAATCCAAGAAGTGCAAACTGGCTTATTACAAATATCCCTTTCTAAACTGGGTATGATGGCACACTCGGAAGGCTGAGACAGGAGGACTGTGAAGGTTCAAAGCCAGTCTCAGCTACTTAGTGAGGCCCTTTGCCACTCAGTGAGACCCTGTTTCAAAATAAAGAATAGAAAATAGGGCTGGGGATGTAGCTCAGAGGTAGAATGCCCCTGGGTTCCATCCCCAGTACTGCAACAAACAAACACACAAACAAACATTCCTTTCCAAAATTCCAACCATTAGAGGGTCTGATTTAAAACTGGCAGACAGGCCGGGCGTGGTGATGTGCACTTGTAATCCCAGCATTCGGGAGGCGGAGACTGGAGGATCGAGGTTTGTGGACAGCCTCAGCTAATTAGCGAGGCCCTTTGCAACTGAGACCCTGCTTCAAAAAATTAAAAAAAGACTAAAAAATAGGGCTGTGAGTGTAGCTCAAGAGGTAGAATGCCCCTGGGTTTCATCCCCAGTACCGCAAAAATAGAAATAAATAAATAAATAAATAAATAAATAAATAAATAAAAACTGGCAGAAATATGTGCTTACATACATATTGCCAGTCTGGTAGAGCACTTGGGTCTTTGGTTCCATCAAAGCTTGGGGATGAGAGAATGGGCCAGTTGTACAAGGATTCTCTCTTTCTCTCTCTCTCTCTCTCTCTCTCTCTCTCTCTCTCTTTCTCTCTCTGCTGTTTTTGTTTTGAGACAGGGTCTCACTGTGCTGTCCAGATTGGTGTTGAACTCCTGGAACCAAAAAATCCTCCCATCCTAGCCTCCCATGTAGGTGGAACCACGGGCATGCGCCCTGTGCCTGACTGCGCATCCGGTGGTTCTCATTTATATGTGAACACTCGCGCCCACATAACAGATTAGCATCGTTCTTAGATATCTGACATCATGCACATCCACGGCATTACGTAGGATCAGCTCAGTTTTCTTTTCTTTTTTCTCCAGGCCTAGGGATTCACGCAGGGCTCCATGTGCTTCAGAAGCTCACGGTCCCTGAGCCGTCCTCAGCCAAAGGACAAGCACTGGCGCCATCGCCACACTGCAAAGTTTTAGGAATTCTTTCTCCACCACTCAATCATTTCTTTTCAATCTTGTTTACTCTCAGGTTCTGGACCCAGGTGTTCTTTGTCTGCAATGCTGGGGGTTGTATGATCCACAAAGGAGTGTGGCAGATTAGCATGAAAGGAAAATATGGACAAGCGGGAAATTGAGGTGTTTGAGTCATATATATATATATATATATATATATATATATATATATATATATATTCTTGTACTTTTGAACCTAGGGGTGCTCTACCTCCAAGATATACCCCCAGCCCTTTTTATTTGGAGACAGGGGTCTTGCTAAATTACTGAGGCTGGCCTTGAACCTGAGATCCTCTTGCGTCAGTCTCCTGAGTCGCTGGGATTATAGGCATGTGCCACCACACCAGGCCAGAAATCAAGCTTTACACCTAATTAGAACAATATGGTTTTTTCCTGCTTTCTGCTGCCCCAGCCAAAATGGCATCCTGTCGCTGTCCTTAAAAACATCACTACCTTTAAAATCCTTACCTTGTTCAGAAAGAATAAATCGCGCTTGCTCTTGAGGTAGTTGGATAAGTTTCCGTATTTGCAGTATTCAACAATCACCATCAGGGGTCCTGCAGCCAAAACAGCACATTCTCAGCCCCAGGGAGCCCTTTGGCAGCCTCTGGCCAGCCTGAGAAGCTTCACACCAACTTGTCTTTGTTTAGTTGGCCTAGGAAGACTTTTCAACTCCACAGGAGAAGGGGTTTTATAAATACAATAGAAAATGGATTGTGTGTGTGTGTGTGTGTGTGTGTGTGTGTGTGTGTGTGTGTGTGGTGGTGGTGGGGTGTGCAAGGGAAGCGGAAGAAAGAAAAGGAAAAAGGAAAGAACAGCTGTGGCAGCGCACTCCTGTGATCCCAGTACCCAGGAGGCTGAGGCAGGAAGATCACAGGTTCGAGGACAGCCTGAGCAACTTAGCAAGTTCCTATTTCAAAATTTTAAAAAGGGCCGGGCGTGGTGGCGCACGCTTGTAATCCCCGCGCTTGGGAGGCGGAGACAGGAGGATCGCGCAGGTTCGAAGCCAGCCGCGCTGGCGTAAGAGACCCTGTTTCAAAAATATAAAATAGGTCTGGGAGTGTGGCCCGGAGGAAGAAGGGCTTCCAGGAACCCCAGTACCACCAAAAAAAAAAAAAAAAAAAAAATTTAAAAAGGACTAGGGGTGTAGCTCAGACGTAGAATGTCCCTGGGTTCAATCCCCATAACCCCCCCCAAAAGGAAAAGGGGCAAAGATTAGGCCCCTCTCCTCAAAAAAGAGCAGAAGCCCTCTGTCCATCAGCCAGTGCCTGCCATAGGGGTCTCTGGTCACTGTCACAACAGCCTCAGAACTACTGAGCAGCGCCTACCTCCCCCTCAAGATGGAAAACAGGCTCCCTGGCCTGTCTCTCCCCAGCAGCAGGGCAGCCCGGGGGAGTCTCAACTGAGTTTCCCTTGGGGCTCTTGAGGCTACAAAGCTATATCCCTGGCCCTTTTTATTTTTGATTTGGGGATAGGGTTTTCCTAAGTTGCCAAAGGCTGGCCTCGAGCCTGTAATCCTCCTATCTCAGTCTTCCAAGTACTGGTATTACAGGATTATCCCATCATGCCCAGCACCCCAACACACATTTTAAAACCAGTAAAACTGGCCAGGCATAGTGATACACCTGTAATCTCAGCACTTGGGAGGCCAAGACAGGAGGATTGCAGGTTCGAAGCCAGCCTTAGCAACTTAGCAAGAACTTCAGAAACTTAGTGAGACCCTGTTTCAAAATAATCATTTTTTTTTTAAAAAAAAAAGGGTTGGGGTGTAGCTTGGAGGTACCGTGCCCTTGGGTTCAATCCCCAGTACCAAATAAAATAAATTATAGGGAATCCTGACAGTGCCTCCTCTTCTCTAAGGTTCCAGGACTGAAGGTGCTTCAGGAGCTTGTGTCTCCCCACCCAGGAGGTAGATTTAGCACATCTGGGTGTTTGGGGTAGAGCAGTCCTTGCCCGCCCCCCGCCCCAACTCCCCAGTGGCTTCCCTCCTGCATGGAGGTCAGAGCTGCACACTGAGGCGAGTGGTCTCAGCGGTCAGTTTTATAGGAACAGAGAGCTAAGGCGGACAATGAGGTATCCAGGCAGGAGCTCCCCAGCTTGTTAAGGAATAATGGAGAAGGGGTAGGGCAGCACTCAAGTATTAGAACTCTCTTCTGGCTGGCCAGTGCTCTCTACCCATGGACACTCCTGGTGGCAGGTCTCCCAGTGCTCTCAACCCCGCTCCCTTTGTTGGGGGTTGGGGGAACATTTGCACTCACAGTTCCTTTGCACCTGCCTTTCTGGCTCAAGCAGTAACTGCACGCCCTCACCCAAGCACTGACTTTGCCACAGAAGAGGAAAGAAAGACCTGCAAGAACTCGCCAGAGCCCCTGCCACAGGGTATGGCCGGCTCCTGCCGCTCCGTCCAGGGAGGCCTGTCTGCCTGGCAGATCTGAGGGAGCCCCTGTGCTTGTCTCACACTAGCTCCTCCTCAGATCCCACCAGTGTGTGCAGCCTTCTCCACCTCTACCTTCTCACACTTCATCAAAGTCAGCTTGAGAGAAAAAACCCACCCACTTGACCTGAAGCTGAAGAAAGGAGATCTGAAAGGGATCCTTTGCTTCTGAATATTTGTTTGTTTGTTTATTTATTTATTTATTTATTTTAGTGGTACTGGGATTGAACCCAGGTGCATTCTACCTCCAAGCCACACCCCCAGTCCTGGTTTTATTTTTTTAATTTGAAGCAGGATCTTACTAAGTTGCAGAGGGCCTCATTAAGTAACCGAGGCTGGCAATGAACCTGCGATCCTCCTGTCTCAGAACCTGCAAGCTTCCCAAGTACTGGAATTACAAGTGTGTGCCACCACGTCCAGCTCTGAATCTTTATTTTATCTAATTAATTTTTTCTGGTACTGGGGATTGAATCCAGGGTCATTCTACCTCCAAGCTACACCCCATCTTATCATTTTTTTTGTAGTACTTGGGGTGGAACCCAGGAGCATTCTACCTATGAGCTACACCCCAGCCCTATTTTTTATTCTTTATTTTGAAACAGGGTTTCACTGAGTTGCAAAGGGCCTCACTAAGTAGCTGAGGCTGGCTGCAAACCCAGACCTTTCTGTCTCAGTTTCCCAAATGCTGAGATTACAAGCGTGCACCACCACACCTGGCTCCCCCAGGCTTATTTTATTTTGAAATAGGGTCTCCTTAAGTTGCTGAGGATGGCCTCAAACCTGCGATACTCATGTCTCAGCCTCCCCTGTACTGGGTTACAGATGTGTGTCATTGTGCTCAGCTTGATTCTATAAATTAACGGTACTGGGAAGGCATTTCTTTTTCTTTTTCTTTTTTCTTTTTTCTTTTTCTTTTCTTTTCTTTTTTTCTTTTTTCTTTTGCGGGTCTGGGGATGGACCTCCGAGCTACACCTCCTGCCCTATTTTTTATTCTTTATAATGAAACAGTGTCTCACTAAGTTGCGAAGGGCCTCACTAAGTAGCTGAGGCTGTCCGAGAACCTTGATCCTCAGGTCTCAGCCTCCCACATGCTGGGATTACAAGTGTGCAGACCGGCTCCTGGGAAGGCATTTCTGGGATGGGGGCACCCTTTCATAAACGGATAGACTGTTCCTCCTAGATCTGTTGAGAGGCCGTTTTCCTGGAGGAAGAACAGGAGTGCAGAGGAATGTGTGCAGGAGGCACGGAGCCCTGCGGTCTTTACCTCCTTGCTTGGTGCAGGCTCCCAGCAGGTTCACCACGTTCAGATGGTGGCCGATGTGGGTCAGGATCTTGAGTTCGGTCATGAGAGCTTTGTACTCGCTGGCTGTGGCCCCCTCTGTGTGAGAAGCAAGGAAGAGTCAGGGCGACAGGACAATGGGGCTCCTTCCGCCGGAAGCGGCATTCTGCCCTCCGTGTTTGTCCACGCTCGACCGGTTGCCTCCTTAACTTCCCCACATTCTGCAGAGAGGCCAGGTCTGCAGACTGTTTTCATTGCGCCTATCCTCCTGACCAACATCCTTTCCATTCCAAGGAGGCCCAGGGCCACGCAGGGGTTAGTCACTGGGCATTTCCTCTTGGTGGACCTGGCTCTGTTGAGCAATGTGCTGACTCAGAGCCGGGCACCTCCTGAAAGCCCCTTCCAGAGGCTTCCCTCTGGCAGAAAGAAGCAGGTGCCAAGAACCAGCCAGGCGGGGGTGCACCCACACCGCCTCGCTCCCTCTCCCCGCCTGGGGAGTCACAGAGAAGGCGTGGAAGGGGCTTTGAGTGCAGGGGCTACTTCTGTAAACATTGTGGCAATGTGTTATTTTCTCCCCCTACCCTTTCATTCCCGGAGTTCACAGGGTTATCTCAGGTTGTGAAAACATGCGGCGTCTGACTTCAGCTCCATCCTCAGAGATGAGCAACATCTGCCCGAGAATGAGCAGTCTCCAGTCTAAACTGTGTGCGTTCGGTTGCCTCTTGCTGGTGTAGTTTATCACTTAATACTTAAAAGGTGCTTTTAGAAGCCAGGCCTGGTGCTGCATGACAAGAATCTCCCAGTGCTTGAGAGGCTGAGACAGGAGGAGCACAGGTGGGATAGCCTTAACAACTTAAGCAAGACTCACAGCAACCTAGTGAGACCGTGTTTCAAAAATAAAAACTGAAAGATGGTGTAGCTCAGAGGTAGAATGCCCCTGGATTCAATCCCCAGCTCCACATACCCGCACACAAATCTTTTCTAGAAATATAAAAGTCAAACAATGTCATTGTTACAATATTTCAACAACGAGTTGGCATAAACTCTGGAGAAGGCAGGGATAGAGAGCTGAGTGGAGAAGCAGGTACGTAAAGTGTGCAGCACCCTGGGTTTGGTCCCTGGCACCAAACCAAACAAAAAAAGACATGGCGTTAAAGGAAATAAAATAAAAAGTGTGAATCACTCTAATCCCATTATCTTGGCCACTGAACAGCAGCCGCTGTTAATAGTTTGGGGTTCAGGTCTTTTTCTACAAGCAAATATAAATATATGTTCCTAATGAAAGATATTTGGGGGCTCTACACAATGGGATTTCATTTGTGTCGATTTCCTCCCTTTTAGCATATTGTTTCTATTTGTTTTTCTTGATTACTGGTGTTTGTGACATGCAGCCTGTCTAGTTTTTCTGCTATTACAAATAATCCTATAATAGAAAGCCTGTGTATAATCTTTGTGCACATGTGCAAGTAGTTTTTGTGGGACAGGGTCCTGGAAGCGGGTCAAAGGTATTTGCACTGAACATTGTGTTAGATACTGACATGGTATTTCATAAGCACAAAATCATTTTTTAATAATAACCAGATAAACTCCAGAAGCCTCCCAGTGGGGTAAGGGGTTGGCTCATAGTAGACATTCAAAAAATATTTTGGGATAAATAAACAACTCCATTGCATTTCTAGTTTCACACGTGGTGCAAGGTCCAAAAGGGTCAGCTTTTGTCAGGAACATGCTTTTGAATAATGGCCTCGGTCTTATATTCTGCTGTATTTGTTTCTTCCCAAGACAGATATCCAAACAATTTAAGCAAGAAAGCTGAATGAAAATGTATTTTTAGGAATTTTATGGAGTGGGTGGTTTGGAAATTTTTCAACCAAAGCTGACATTAAAAAAAAGGTACGCGTTTGTAAAGCTATCAGATGTATGATTTCTATATGACTTCTTTTCCTTGTGTGTGGCACTGCGGACTGAGCCCAGAAACCCAGCGGCATTCTACCTCTGAGCTACACCCCCAGCCCTATTTTATTCTTTATTTTTGAAACAAGGTCTCACTAAGTTGTAGAAGGCCTCACTAAGTAGCTGAGGCTGGCTGAGAACTTGTGATTCTCCTGTCTCAGCCTCCCGAGTACTGGGATTACAAGCATGTGACACCATGCCTGGCATCTACATGATTCTGCATTATATAGAAGGGATTCTCTGGGCCTTTAAAAAAAAGACCTCAAAGTAGACTCTTTCCTTCCAACTCATCGATCCCTCCAAGCATTTGTGACCCTTGGCATAGAGGAGAAACTGGGCTCTGCGCTCAGATGTTCCATTTCTAGGCAGGACCACAGGTGGGGTGCTAGAGGCACAGCAGAGCAGTGGGAACAATAGCCTCGCTTCCAGCCAGGTGTGGTGGTGCACGCTTGTAATCACAGTACTTGGGGGGGGGGTGCTGAGACAGGAGGATCACAGGTTCGCAGCCAGTCTCAGCTACTTAGTGAGGACACTCCGCAACTTAGTGAGACCCTGTTTCAAAATAAAGGATAAAAATAGGGATGGGGGTGTAGCTCAGGTAGAAGGCCCCTGGGTTTCATCTCTAGTGCTAAAACAAACAAACACACAAACAAACAAACAACAACAACCAAAAAACCCAAACCCCAAACCAAACCAAACCAAACAAAAAACCAGCCTCGCTTCCAGGCACAGTGTGTGGTAGTACACAGGAAAATGGGACCCGTTGGTGAAGCAGATGATTCCAGAGTCAGTGGTAGCTAATCTCTAGGTAGGCTAAAAGATCACCCCCATAAAGCAGGCCCAGGAACATTTGCAGGATTTGGGAGCAATGGGTCAATTCCAGGAGAACTGACCTGCAGGCCTTTTCTAGTGGCAATGTGGTGTGAGGGACAGTAATTCAATCAAAGCTGGTGCACACCTTACTGTTTCTCCCACAGCAGCAGTTCTGTCTTGCAGAGTCCACATTAGGTTTTTGGGCCATGTTTCCTCATTTGCAAACTAGGGCTAATGCTACCTATTTATGTAGTACAGTGTGAAAATTTGATACATGTATACAATGCGTAAAGATCAAATCAGTGTAATTGGTTATTCCATCTCCTTAAACATTTATGATTTCTTTGTTCTGGGAACCTTTGAACTCTTCTAGCTTGTGTGTGTGTGTGTGTGTGTGTGTGTGTGTGTGTGTGTGTGTGTAGGTAGGTAGGTAGGTAGAATCTTCTACCTCTGAGCTACACCCTTGGTCTATTTTATTTTTTATTTGATAACAGAGTCTCACTAAATTGTGGAGGGCCTCACTAAGCGGCTGAGGCTGACTTTGAACTTGCGATCCTCCAATCTCAGCCTCCCAAGTACTGGGATTATAAGTGTGTGCCATCACACCTGACTAGTTCTTTAGAAAATATATAATTGTTGTCAACGACACCCATGCCTCTGTGCTGCAAAACATAGAACTTATTCCTTCTATCTGAGATCTGAGTTTTGGTACTCATTGTTCAGCCTCACTCCCTTCTCCCCTTTGTGGAATTTCACCAGTTTTTCCCTCTGAGCACAGACAGCCTTCCTGAGGTGTACATGTGTTTACTCGGGGCCTCTGATGCAATGGTGTCAGGGATGGGGCGGGAAGTCACCCTAGGCATGGGGCAGTCTCTCGAAGCTTGCCTAAGCCCCTGTGTAAGTGAGTGCTCAGTTTCCTGGGACTCAAAATCTCCTGGCAACATCTTGGCCACTTTAGAAAGCTAAAACCGGCCCTTTGAGTGTTCAGTGCTGCCTCTTTTCAGTTTGGGGATTTTATTATTATTATTTTTTTGGTGGTACTGGGGTTCCTGGAAGCCCTTCTACCTCTGGGCTACACTCCCAGACCTATTTTATATTTTTATTTGGAAACAGGGTCTCTTAAAGCCAGCGCGGCTGGCTTCGAACCTGCGCGATCCTCCTGTCTCCGCCTCCCATGTGCGGGGATTACCAGCGTGCACCACCACGCCCGGCCAGTTTGGGGATTTTAAAGTGAGTTGATGTGATGAAAATCCCGTTGCTAACGAGGAAATGAGGTATTTCTACACTTTCAAGGCTCTCCGACTCTGGGATGTTTGGTTACACACTTCTCATCAAGCTTCATTTTCAACCTGTCTGTGATGGTGATCATAAATCCTACTAGGATCTCACTTGCCCTTTCACTGCTTTACAAAGTAGTGGCATCCTTCAACACGAGAAAGATACACGTTGATTTTTTATTTAATTTCTAAAGAGGAAATGTTTTATGGATCAGGCTTGACAATATAAATGAGTTTAAAGTTCTGATCAGCTGAGCTGTCATAGCTTTTTCTAGTCTCACTCTATGGCTGTGGTCAGTCCAAAGAAACCTCTGGGACTTGTGACATGCAGCCAAGTTTCCATGACAGCGCCACAGTGAGTCACGTCAACACTCTGGACTTCTGATTACCGTGGGCATACGTCCCTGGTAGTGTAGTCTGAGATGTGAGAAGAAGAAGACCTTGAGGTGACAGCGGTCTGTGGATGAGGTTTTTTCTGAGAGAGCAAAGGCTTAATTTAAAACTCCTGGAATCAAAGGGGCTTCCAGCAGTAGAAGAAAGTGACGTGGCCAGAGCAGAAATAGCTCATGTTTACTCCTGTCTATATTCAACTTGAACCAACATGTGGAGAATGTAAAAAGACAGAGGAAAGCCGAACTTCAGCGCACATACCTTTCAGCATTTTTACCGCCACAGTCCTGCAGGTGGGTGACTTCTTAATGCCAAATGCAGATGCTTGAACCACTTTCCCAAAAGCCCCTCTTCCCAGCGATTTGCCTACAAAGAGGAGACATTGAGTTATGAGTTAAGCCAGCAGGCTGAGTTAAAATCTTTTTTTAGGAAGGAAATACCTTTGATTATGTACTATGTGAAGTACATAGGCTTCAATAGGATCTCCAATGAACTGACCCCACAGACATAATAGGGGCACACTTCTAGGGTCTCCTCCTCTCAGCTCCTGCCTCTGCTTGCTGGTCCCTGCAGCCTTCAGAGCTAGGGAAGGCCCTAGGAGGTATTCAGGGAATGTAAATGGCCAGTTTCCCCCCATTTTTCCCCAGTTCTACCAAACCCAGGGTGGTCTCTTCCATTGTTTAATAACATCATCAGAAGAAGACGTCTTTATATCCAACCTAAGCCCCTTTTCTTGCCAATTAAGGTAGTTTCTTCTGTTCTTTTCAGAAAAAGGGGGTGGAGAATGAAGAATAGTGGTTACCGCTATGGTTTATAATAATGCCTTATAACCTAACAAACAAAACAAAACTCTAAGCCACTTCTCAGTCTTTTGTGTTGGGCAAAATAAACCCTGAAAATTACTCTAGATGACCATTTCAAATCTTCCCCTGTCAGCTCCTGGTAGCAATTTGTTCCAAGCCCAAAGAGGTGGGGGCCAAATGTATTAATAAAGCAGAATTTCTTTTGAGTACCCATTATGTTATCCTAAAATGGTGGCTAATGCGTTTTTTCCCCGACTCTTGAATGAGCCAAACTTGGAGGGGCAAGAGGGCTGTCTGAATTCTGCAGCACCTCATCCAGCCGTGTAGTATAGGAATGGTCCCCACACAGCTAATGCAGAATGAAAAACAGCATTTGGAAATCCCAGGGACGCCCAGAGCAAGGCCTTGTGGGATGGAGCCTGAGAGACCGCCACTCTCAGGGAACATCGCCCCCCGGAACATCTCAGCCACCTTTTACACCAGTGACTTCCTTTTGCACCATCAGGAAACAGAGAGCTAAATGGGATCCAGACACAGCATGCCTCCAGCATGATGTGCTGAAAGAAGAGTGAGCCAGAGAAGTCTCTCTTTTGGGGGGAAAACTATAAGCAACAACAAAACATCACTGCTCCAAAGTAAATCCTGAAATCCTGATAGTTGGAATGTTACGTTGACATGACCCCTCTTTCCCAACCAGTTCTGCTTCTTGTTCTGCTGGATGATGTGCCTTGAGTTAAGTAGCCTTCCTTCCTTCCTCCCTTCCTTCCTCCAGCTCCGGTCCCTTCCCCCAAAGGAGATTATATATATATATATATATATATATATATATATATATATATATATATAATATATATAATATGTATTCTAAGTTTCTTGTAAGGTTTGTAATGAAGCCTTTCTGCTTCCTTGTCACATTAGAGCTGCTGTGGTTTTATGTGCAGCTGCTCAGGGACAAAAATGCCTTCACCTTGTCTCTGCTCAGGATCATCTGCTGCCTGCTGCCCCCGGCAGCGTCCAGCCAGGATGCGGGACGGGTCTGGCCTGCAGTGGAATCATGACGGTGTCTGCCTGGCTGTCTCTCTGCGCCCCTCTCACAGGGGTCTGCTTTGGGAGGGGAGGAATGTAGAGATGACAGGGTTTTTTTCTTTCTTCCAGTCAAATGTGCACTGAGCTGGGCCTGGTGGTGAATATCTGTAATCCCAGTTTGGGGGAGGCTGAGATGGGAGGATTGAAGTTTCAAGGTCAGCCTTGGCAACATCGAAAGACTCTTAGCAACTTAGCAGAGACTCCATGTTTCAAAAGGAAGAAAGGGTTTGGGGTGTAGCTTGGAGATAGAATTGAACTCCTGGTAGATTGAACCCCTGGGGTTCAACCCCCAGTGCCACCACCACCACCACCAAAAAAAAAAGTGCTGGTGGCAATTACAGAACACTGTTTCTCTCAGGGCATGCAACCCAGGTAGATTTATAGTGTGCATAAAGTTGTCCTAGAAATAGCCAGAACAGGGACTTCTTCATAACACAAAAGCACCCAGTAGGGGCCCTGAAAGCAATGCTTGTGGAAATCTTGTGGGGAAGGGCTCTGGAAGAAATCTTATTCATTTGGTAAAAACAGGTATGTTTTGGCTGAAAGTTTAGTCCTGCCTTTAGGGTAAAGGAACAATGTTTTATTTCTGCAGCGCCTCTCCTAATAGGCAAAGTGTCCCCAGCCTGAGAGATAGCAGGGTAACGTCTGCACACACTCCTGGGACTCTGGCTTATCCGGAGCTCACAGAATCTGTTCCCTGTGCACAGCTTCCGCCCCCACATATTCCCTCCGCAGCCGTCATAACACACTTTGTTTTAACAAGTGTTCAGGGCTCAGCGTCTGTTGGTGAGAACACACTCGTTTTTACTTGGCCTCTCTCCGTCTTTTCGTTTATACTCTTGGAAGCTCACTGCTGCTTCATAAAACAGCATGAAGCTATTATAGGTTGTTTAATCATCAGATTTGTGGACTCCTTCCGCAGATCCACGGCTCCAGTTTTGGGGACCCTCTTTGCATCGGACTTGACCTTCTTCCAGTTCAATCCTTCTTTTCCCTTGAAATTCTCGGTGTTGCCTGGAATGTCACTAACTAGCTCAGAAATGTGTTAGGTCATTGTCACGGTATGCAAGGACATGGGAATCTTCTCCAAGAATGTCCTGGACTACCCGGACTCTCAGCCGCTCTGGGGAGGATGTAGGGGCCTTAGAAGCTAGGGCCCCTCTCTGGCATTCAGGGAAGTCTGGTCTCACAAGATGTAGGACCAGCCCAGCCCACCCCCCTTTTCTGTACTTTCTAAATTCCAGATCCCTGTATAGTTTCCATATTAGGTAATTCTGTCTTCAAATTATTTTCCAATAGAAAGATTGCAAAGTCAGGACATAATCTTGACTTCTGCGAGAAGTTTATAGGTGTTGAATTGTTTTCCCGGGTTAATGAGGAATTCTGAAAAGGGGGTGTTTCTTTTGTTCCTGGATTTTAGGACTCTCAATGGTAGCAAGACTTCTAACTCAAGCACCAACCGTATTCATCTGTCACATGCCGTGGGTCCTGGCTCCGCTCACCAGGCCGTTCGGAGTAACCCCCAGAGCAGCCGCAGCTGACATCACCGCCGATCCGTGTAGTTCTCTGCATTTCCAGCCCCAGTGTAACTGTGCATCAAACCAGCTTTTTCTCTCAATCGATGTAGACATAATCTTGGTTCCTTTCACTTGCCGGCCATCATTTCAAATCACTTTCTGGCATTTATTTGGCTTACAAGCCCAAGAAGTCTCGGGCCTCCTTGCTCTCACGTTAATCAGAGGCACATTCCTCCACGCCCTGCGTCCACACTGCGCATGGAGAGCAGGCTCAGCAGACTCGACACGCTCGCTCACCCATCAGAGACACCCAAATGGACAGCAGCCGACTCATCGCATGTGGCAACTCCAGAAAGGAGAAGATAAGAAAGGTCTTCGGCGAGGAGAATTGCCTGAAGTGGGATTATATGAAGCCACTGAGCCCCAGGGAGTTGTGGGAGAATGGCTAGGAATCTCGCTGATGTGCTGCGGATCAGAGCGATCGTGGGGAAGAGTGAGGGCATGGGAGGAAAGCTTCTATGTCCTGTCCTGGAAGAAGCATGTTTGATTGTGACTAATAACTCTGGAAAGCAACGTGGCCGGAGAAGGGCTCATGATTATGGGAAACCGATTCCATGTTCCCTGCCAAGGTCACTGAAGGTCTGGGCTAGCTGCCATGTAATTTAGACTTGCAGAAGGAACTTGTCCAGTGTGCCACCTGCCCTTAACTTCTCTTAATTGAGTTAAGTTCTTTTTTCCCCTGTCAGCAGCCATGGCTGGCTTGCTCCTGTCTCTCCAGCTTTTAATTGATTCCCAAGCTTTCTCCCCCAAGCCATAAAGAACCTACTACCCATACTGTCCTTTCTCAGTATCAGCAGAAACTTTTCAAGACCCAGGGGAAAAGTGAGAAAAGCCACTCACCCTCTCAGGCCCCCACCTGTACCCCGATATAGCTTGCATGTGGGGAGAGGAGTCAAGCCACTGGATTTGGAACAGCAGGCTCCTCACCCCGAGAGTCACGGGCTCCGGGAACACTGAACCCACAATCTGTTTTCCTAGTTCTAACCACTAATGACTCTAACATACACAGGAGCGAGTGGAAAACTTTCAGAAGCCACAGTCCAAACATTCTGGGTTGGAGCAATTGAGGCTGCAATTGTTTTGTAGCACCGCAGGCTGTGGACTCGAGTGCATCGTGACGTCCGAACCGGGGCAACCGGGGGTACACCAAGGGAAAGCACATTTGCCTGCTGTTTACAGCATCTGCCCAACCTGGAAAACAAGTCTCCGCAAAAGTGAAACTCCTGTGATTTCCCCTAAGGCCTTCTCTGTCTGGACATTTCCAACACTCCAGGAGACTCAAAAGAGGCCATCTGGGGACCCACACAGAGGGGCATTTGGGTCCACATCCTCCAAGGGCACCCACTCTTGCCAAATGATTTTGCAGGTCCTGGCCAGCCTGTATGATCCTCTGGATCATGTGTGTCTACCTCCTTAATAATTTGATTATTTAAGAGTGCCGGCATTTGTAAGGCTCCAGTGGGGGCTGATCTCTCCCCCTTTACTCATCTACTTTTTGCATCTCTCTCCAGATCTTTGAGGTCTTTAAGTCTCTGGGGCTCAGGCCAGTGTCTGCTGCTCAGCAATGGTGCCTAGTAACGACTGGAGGAACACACGGGCGCTCTCTTGTCCCGTTGTCTCAGCATCCCTGTGCCCACAGCCTTGCTAGTTTGTGGGCAGTGAGAAGGGAGGATCTGAGGCCTTGGCTACTTCTGTATCCCTCAAAGCAAAGTGTTTTGCAGACACTGGTGCTCGGACAGGCTCATACATCAGCTGCACAGATACGTTACCCAGTTTGAGTCTCTCCCGGGCAAACTCCCACTTGCTGGCGTCATAGGGGAGCCGCTCACACTGCTCATCCAGGGGAACCTCGTCTGGGTCCATAATGATCGATAGGTAGTCAGTTTTTATCTCCGAAGAAGACTGAGGAAGAAAAAGACCTCAAAGTCACTGAGAAGCAACCACTTTAAAGACCTCAGGTGTTCCACTGAAAACATTACTTGGCACCATCTTCCATTCCGGATCACTTGATTGGAACTGTGTGGTAGTGCAAAGGGCGCACCACACTTCTGTCCCCTTGAGTTTGCCGTTTCCATGACAGGGCTCCTTACCTTTCCCATGTGGTATTTCTACAGTGCTAGCTCCACCAGCCTATGCTGGACAAAATGCACTCAAGTTCTTCAGTGACCTTATGCGTCATGCTTGTTCTGAAACAATTATATGATAGTTTTTCTAAAAAATGCCAAACATTTTTATATAATCATTCCAAATGGTGACTAAAAATAGCTTTTCTTGGCCATTCTGCACAAGCAGGAATGCACACTGCAGATGGGCCAGCAGGCGGGTGTGCTGTGGTTTTTCTACACTTGCAGGAAAGGCCAGAGTGACAACGCAAACCCAGGATTCCCCAGGGCAGTAAAAACACCTTCCTTCCAGCTTCTCTCCTCCCTCCCCTGCTTCTTTCCTTCTTTCTTTCTTGGATTCTACCTCCAAGCTACACTCCCAGCCCTTTTTTAAAATTTATTTGAACACGGATCTTGCTAAGTTACCAAGGGTCTTGCTAAATTGACAGGGCTAGTCTCTAACCTGCAATTCTTCTATCTCAGCCTTCTATCTTTTCTTCTATCAATTCTTCTATCTCAGTACTGGGATTGCGTGTGTGTGCCATCACACCTGGCTAGTGAAAGCGTATTTCTTACAAAGTGTTTAAATACTCAGAAGGCTGGACCTTGTAGTTGCCTCAGCTACTGGAAAAGACTATAGAGTTAATGGATGCCATTAGAATAAGGCTGGAAGTTAATTGTCTGAAAAGCCTTGGAGTCAATATGATATAAGCCTTACACACAACCTCATTTGGCTGTTGGAAGGATGCCCAGTGACTAAGACTGGCCTCTGCTTCGAAGTGCCTGTTTTCTTGGTAATGCAAATTGAGCCCATAAAGTACCCTTTATGTCAGATTCCTATCAACAGGTGTATTTCCTATTTGTGGGCAGATTTCCAGAATCGATGACTGCGTTTCTGTGGGCAGGCTCTCAGGCAGGACAGAAAGAAAGCATGCTTTCCCAGGAATCTCCGGCCTCTGTGTTCCATAAGCTTCATGTAAATGAGGCTGGTCTTCCTGCAGGGATAGGAACTGGGTGGAGAAGACAAGCTCCCCATGCACACCATTTCACACCCACCACACTCTGCAGCCTCTGCTCACCCCAGCCTGGGCCTCCCAGCTCACCCCATCCATCACTCCCATCGCTTTCCTCCTCACACAAATTATCACTAAAATGTGACAGATAGCTCAAGGCAGGAAAGTTCGCCTGGCTTCCAGAAAGGGTGAAAATTAAAGATATGAAGCTGGTTTGTCCCTAGCTGCATTTGTCATTGGTATTAGCCTGGAAGGGCCCACCAGGCGGGAAGCCCATAGAAGAGCTTAAATTCTTGTACAGGGCACTGTACACGACAGTACATGAGAGAAGCTGCTGGAGTAGTTATTATGACCAACCTTTTCAATGCCAAATATAGTGCCTTTTTTGTATGTGTGTATGTGTGGTATTGGGGATTAAATCCAGGGGCATTATACCTCAGAGCTATACCCCAAGCCCCACCTTTTTTGCAGTAGTGGTGATGGAACAGAGCTACCTCCGAGCTACACTTCCAGCCCTATTTTTTATTCTTTATTTTGAAACAGGGTCTCACTGAGTTGCAAAGGGCCTCACTAAGTAGCTGAGGCTGGCTGTGAACCGTGATCCCTGTGTCTCAGCCTCCCAAGCGCTGGGATTACAAGTGTGCACCACCACGCCTGGCGCTTTTTTTGAAACAGTCTCATTAAGTTGCTGAGGTTGGCCTCAAACCTGCAGTCCTCCTGTTCATGCCTCCCAAGTACTGGGATTACAGGTGTGTGCCACCACACCTGGCTTTCCAATGCCCAATAGAGCCAAGGTGATGAAGATCAGTCTTCTGTCTTCGAAGAGCACAGGACAGCTGAGACCTGGTCAGGGACATCTTGGATGTATGCAGGAGGTGTGGGGACATTGAGGAACAGGCCACTGGAGATGGTCCCCAGGTGGCACCTCTGGAATTTCATGGTTTATCTCAGTAAGGCAGAGAGGAAACACCAGGCCCACCTTAAGTGAGGGCTTGGGGGAGAGTGTGATGGTTGAATGTTTATTCTTTCAGCTGACAGTAACACTGAGCAGCCCTGGCGGCTTGGCATGGAGTCACAGCTCAACCTGGGACCAGCCCTTTGCTGAACCCTGTTAAGCCTAGTGTCCTTATCTGTGAGATAGCAGTGATAACTGGACTTATCTCAGGGGGTTATTGTGAATATCAAATGACATATGCATGTAGAGCTATTGGGTAGGGTCCTGGTTTATAGGAAGCATTTGTAATGTTAGCTATAATTATAACACTGGCATTTGAGGGTGGGGATAGAAAGAGAAAATATATTCTTTATCAGTGGGAAATTTACATTGATTTACATTGTGGCTACAGAAGCCCCATGGAACTTTTTTTTTTTTTTTTTTTTGTACTGGGGATCTACCTCTGAGCTACAGAGATACACCCCCCAGACCTTTTAATTTTTTTAATTTTAAAACAGGGTCTTGCTAAGTTGCCGAGGGTCTCTCTAAGTTGCTGAAGCTGGCCTTAAGCCTGTGATCTTCCTTTCTCAGTCTCCCAAGTACCGGGATTATGGGCATCACCACCACGCCCCAGCTGGAAATAGTTTTTTGAAGTTTGTTCCTCTTTGCCTCCCACAAACAAATTTTAGAGGCACTCTGTTTGGGGGATAATGATCTCTTGCTTCCCATCAACATTTTACAGAATTTTTGAAACAGAAGGAACCTCCGCACCGTGGTCCCAGCTTACCCTTGTAGTCTCGTTTTCACTATTTCCCTACATGCTGAGTAGCTGTGCTGCTCTCCCAATCTGGGGAGCAGGAATGGGGAGCAGGCTGTGTTTTTCTGCTACTTTCCTTCTAGCCACAGCCTTCAAATCTGCCTCGAGCATTGCTGTCTCGGAAGTTTTTTCTCCCTCGCTCCTCCTTTGAATTCTTCTAGCTTTCAGAGGGGTGAGTTTGGCTTTTGCTAGATGTATTTTCCTATGTGATCTGCTTCCTGGTTCTAAACTATTTTCGGGCCTCACAAAGCAGTAGCCTTAATAGTAATGTCTCAAAGTCAATCACTACATTGCTCAGAAAAAAAACCCAGTGTCACACGTTCACCAATGAGAGCGGGCGCTGGCTTGGCCAAGCCTATCAAATGCACCTTAGCGGTCTGCATCTGAAGGCTGATGTCAGTCGGCCTGGTTAAACCAAGTTCCAGTTATAGTGACTTGAGCCAGTTACTTTACCTCTCCCAGCCTCAGTTTCCTCTCTGTAAATGTCATGTCTTCTTCTTTGTATGTGGGGAAAGATTAATTGTAGCTTCCCACAAGACCTCACACATGAACAAGGATCAATCTCTAGAGACTTCAGAAGCTTCCTTGACCCTTTTTAAGTTCTGCCGATTCTATCTCTGAGCTATACTCCCAACCCTTTTAAAATTAGAAACAAGGTCTCACTAAGTTGCTAAGGGTCTTGCTAAATTTCTGAGGCTGGCTTCGAACCCATGATCTTGCCGTCTCAGCCTCCCAGGTACTGGGATTACAGGCATGCGCCACCATGCCCACTTCATAATTATTTTTTCCTAACACATAATCTATCACATTTACCACCCCAACCTTTTGTATCCCTCACCTCCCCAAGGCTCATGGGGTTTTTAGAATTCGACTAGAATTCCTTACTCTGGCCTACAAGGCCTGGCCAGGCTTTGCAGCCTGCTCTTGGCCTTGCCAGCTCCGGCTGATATCTTCCTGCTCCTTCTTCTTACCATCAAAGCCCACTGGCCTTCTGCCAGTCTCTCCCTGGCCCCAGCTCCGACCCGTTGTTCCCTCTCCCCCAAACACTTTCTCCTCTGTTCCTTGCCTGACCAGCCATCTTATGCTATTTTGGTCAGCCAACCCTTTCAGCAAGTGTAGCATGGCAGTTTGATAATAGACCATGTGGCTGACTCAGGTCACTCCTTGGAGCACTGCACGCTGTGGCGTTTGCTCAGCAGTGTCTCCCGGGGGTCTGGAGCAGCGCCTGACGCCGTGCTGAGCGCACTAGCAGTGAGCATCTGAATGAACGCTGGGCTTCCAACCCAATTGCAGAGCAGCAGGTGGGAGCGCAGGCCTAACTGTGGAATTCTGACGCCCTGACTCCTGTCCCGGGCACCTCGAGTTCTGGGGGACCCAGACTGTGTGGAACAAGTGTCCTAATTTGTGTGGCCACGATGCCAAGTCAGAGGTGGGTCTTTATTTTGCCTCTCCCTGTATTTCTCAGTGGAGAGTGACGTTCAAACAATTTCTTCACAGAACTCATGCTAAGTTTAATTTACAGACTATCTCAGGGCGGCAGGGCAGCTCCATTGGCAGAGTTCCTGCTCCGCATGTGCAAAGAAAGCTGGAGGTCCACCCCCCAGCACCGCAAGACAAAACAAAACAAAAGGCTCAATTATACATTTTCTAGATTGAAACCATCCCTCTTATTCCTGGGAAATATTCATCTCCTTGTTCTAGCTTTTCTTTGGAAACTTCACCTTGTGGCTGGAGACATTTGAACGGTCTTGTTTTCAGCGTTCACTGGGTCAGAACAGGAATGAGAAGGAAGAAAAGGAAGAGGGTCCAACATTTGTTTAGTGCGCACTCTAGATCGCAGACCAGGCAGGTTAGAATATCGCAGAGAACATCATCATCATCTAATGATGATGATGATGATGATGATGATGATGATGGTGACGATGATGATGGTGATGATGATGATGATGATTTACTGTTACATTCTCAGCCCTTTTAAAACTTTATTTTGAGATAGGGCCTGGCTAAGTTGCTGAGAATCTCTCTAAGTTACCGAGGCTAGTCTCGAACTTGTGATCCTTCTGCCTCAGCCTCCCAAGTCGCTGGGGGGATTACAGGTATGTACCACTGCACCTGGCTCTGATATGTTCTTACCCTTTTCAGTTTTCGGATAAAGAGTGTTAACAGGAGCCAGAAGAGGGTCGCGGCCACACAGGTACACGTCAGGGTGACCAGCTCCAGGTTAGACTTGTCTGAGGTTCCTGGAGAGAGAAAAATCACCAAAATGTTGCTAAAAAGAAGCACCATTCTGCAGGGCTTTGTGGATTCATAAGAGGCCAGAGGTCAAAGGCCAGAGCCCCTGTGCGGTTCCTCCTAGAGACTGCAGTGTGCAGTCTGAGCCTCCGCGGCAGAGGCTGACCTTCTGAGTCAGGCAGTATCACCATCAGGAACTCACACATGAAAGACCAGAAATCCTGCTGTCCAGTGTGCAAACTTCGTAATGCCAGGGAGAACTAATTGAAATTCAGAGGAGAAATTAAAAATGGGGAAAAATTAAGGCAGGAACAAGAAGCCCATTGAAGTGCTAAATCTGGAAGATGTTAGATCTCCCTAATGGGTTTAGAGGAAATTCTAAAGAAAAAGGAGAGAGAGAGAGAGAGAGAAGAGAGAGGAGACAAAGAGCTCTACTGGGACTCACAGGATTCTTCAAAGTAAATTTTCCAAATAAAAATAAGACTTGAGGCCTGTCACGATCGCCTCTTGCTCCCTTTGGAACGGCCGGTCTGAACCACCCTGGGTCTGGCTCCGTGTCTGACCTCAGCGGCAGTGGCCTGCGCAGGCTGAGGTGAGAAGAGCTGAGGCCAGGCCTGGATCCTCCCAGGCAGCATGTCCCAACCTCACCCACAGCAAAAGCTTGAGCAGCGTTCCTCCCAGACCAAAAAGGCACGACACCAAGCATTCAAGTGATGCTGCTGGAAAGGAAGGAGACGCGGGGGTTTGTGAGAGGACGGCGCAGGGGGTCCTCTGTCGATGCCAGGGGACAGTTTCCCAGGAATTCAAAAGCAACAACCTGATCCTTTAGCTTCATTAAAAAGAGTCAGGTGTATATTCAGAGAGGCCAAGAACAAGTGAACTCTTCTTTTTAAGAAGGCTGCTATGGCTGAGGATGTCATTGGCTGAGCAGCTCTGATGTGGCTGGTGCGCACATACCCTTGAAGCTAGTGGCAATTCCTAAGTACTTTGTCTGGTGGCTTTTTGGTTTCATTTCAGGAAGCCGTGTTGAGTCCTGCTATAGCAGGGGAGGTGCTGGAGGAGACAGGGAAGCGAGGAAGGAAGGGGTCCACTTCCAAGAACCCTGTTCAAGCCTAACCCAGACACTTAAAGGAAATGCAAAGATATTTGATGTTTAAAAAGCTTCAGAGGCTGGGCGTGGTGGTGCACGCTTGTAATCTCCGCGCTTGGGAGGTGGAGACAGGAAGATCGCGCAGGTTTGAAGCCAGCCGCGCTGGCCTAAGAGACCCTGTTTCAAAAATATAAAATAAGTCTGGGAGTGTAGCCCGGAGGTAGAAGGGCTTCCAGGAACCCCAGTACCACCAAAAAAAAAAAAAAAAAAAAGCTTCAGAGATGCCAGGCATGGTGGTGCATGCTTGTAATCCCGGTGCTTGGGAGGTGGAGACAGGAGGATTGCGCAGGTTCGAAGCCAGGCTTGCTGGCTTAAGAGACCCTGTTTCCAAATTAAAAAAAAAAAAAAAAGTATAAAATAAGTCTGGGAGTGTAGCCCAGAGGTAGAAGGGGTTCCAAGGAACCCCAGTACCACACACACACACACACACAAAAGCTTCAGGGAAGCCGGGCATGGTGGCACATGCTTGTAATCCCAGCATTCAGGAGGCTGAGATCAGCCTCAGCTATTTGATGAGGCCCTTTGCAACCCAGTGAGACTCTGTTTCAAAATAAAGAATAAGCCGAGTGTGGTGGTGCACGCTTGTAATCCCAGCATTTGGGATGTTGAGACAGGAGGATTGTGCTTCGCAGCCAGCTTCAGCTATTTAGTGAGGCCCTTTGCAACTCAGTGAGACCCTCTTTCAAAAATAAAGAATAAAAAATAGGGCTAGGGGTGTAGCTCGGAGGTTGAATGCCCCTGGGTTCCATCCCCAGACCCCCTCCCCCAAAAAAAGCTTCAGAGATCTGGGTGTGGTGATGCATATTTGTAATCCCAGAAGTTGGAAGACTGAGATAGGAGAATCACAGGCTCTGGGCCATTTCAGCAATTATTATTATTATTATTATTATTATTATTATTATTTTTATGTACTAAGGGTGGAACCCAGAGGCTTTCTACCTCCGGGCTATACTCCAAGACCTATTTTATATTTTGTTTGGAAACAGGGTCTCACTAAGTTGCTGAGAGCCTCACTAAGTAGCTGAGGCTGGCTTCGAACCTGTGCGATCCTCCTGTCTCAGCCTCCCAAGTGCGGGGATTACAAGTGTGCGCCAACCACGCCTGGCTCATTTCAGCAATTTAATGAGACCCCTGTTTCAAGACAAAAAAAAAAAAATTAAAAATGTGGCCGGGGTTGTGGCATGGAGGTAGAATGCCTCTGGGTTCAATCCCCAGTAAAACACACACACACACACACACACACACACACACCTGAGATTGAGGAGTTTAATGTTTATGGAAGAGGTAGCATTTGACATGGATTTTGATCTGCAGAGACGGAGGTGGAGAGGACAGTGTAGGCAGTGGGAAGGGTTAAAGACCCAGGCCTGGAAAAGGACAGGGTGTCCTGGCAGGGCCAGAGTGCTGAGGACTCTCAACACCTGCAGGATGGTTTGCACCATGTGTCACAGGCAGTTGGAGACAGTGAAGGTTCCTTGAATCCAAGCAAACACACACGGCAGACACCCACAGAGAGCAAAACTGTAATCCTTATTGAGTGTGTGTGTGTGTGTGTGTGTGTGTGTGTGTGTGTGCACACGCACGTGTTAAACCCAGGAGCATTTTACCTCTGAGCTAAACTCCAAGCCCTATTTTATTCTGAAACAGTGTCTCACTAAATTACTGAGGCTGGCCGCAAACCTACAATCCTCTCGTTTCAGCACCCCAAGTCCTGAGTCTACAGCATGTGCCACCTCGCCTGGCTTCTAGATACTCTTCTAAGGATTGGTGTGTGTTCATTCTCCAAGACTCACACCAACCCTATGGGCTGGGTTATTCCCATTCTATGAGTGAGGAAGTCGAGGCTCAGAGAGATCAAGCCTTCTGCACAAAGCCACACAGCCTGCAGGTGGCGGGGCTGGGATTTTTAACCCGGATTGTCTGACTGCGTGCTAAACCACCACGTGTTGTGTCCAGGGTGTGGCATGGCTTCCTCCTGCTCTCTTATCTTTTTGGCCTTTACTAGGGCGCATTAATCACTTCCTATAAGCCACAGTCCCTGCCACAGTGCTGGCCTGGTGGGGAGGGGAAGCGGGCAGTCCTTTTCAGGCAGCCCACCCACCTCGGAGCTGCCTTCCTACTGTGGCTCAGGAGACGGCCAGCTCCTCCCTCCCCACTGCCACTGCCTAAGGGGCCTCACTGCTGCTCTCCCAGCCTGCTGAGCTCCACGGCCCGGTGCTCTTGCCAACCCCTGCGACTCCTCTGCCTCGGTTCCCGCATCTGTTCCCTGTCGCCTGGGCTGGGGGTGTCGCTCAGAGGTAGAGCGCTTGCCTGGTGCATCAGGGCTGGCTCCGGCTTCAGCACTCCCCTCAGCCTCACCTCTCCACTTTCACTCCTGCTGTCCTCCGGCTCCCCCAGTCACCTCCACATCCTGTGGTTTCTGTGTGCGCAGCCCCCTGTGCCCTGGGCTGCGGTTTCTGCTGCTCTCTGCCAGGCTGTGAGTTTCCAGGCAGCTGAGGTGGCATGCTGCTGGGCTCGCCCGCCCTGTCCTTAGGTTGAGCAAAGGGATGGACTCTGCTCTGCTCTGCCTGTCTCCAGGCAGTTCCACCAGGAATCAGGGAGTTCAGGGTCAAATCCCTATTCCTAGTTATTAATTCAGTACGCCTGTGGACCATGACTTTCGTCCCACGTCTGCTCCAGGGGATGGAGCACGAGGTAGGAGAAAAGCACTCAGGGCTGGCGCGTGGAGTCGGGCGTGCAGATCTGAACTGACGCACCTTGTGAAATGGCAGAACACAGGATCCTGGGTCTCTGCAGATGGATCGCTGCTCCATCCCTGGCATTTGGAATAGTGCCTGGCACTTAAGAAACAGCCTCAAAATAGTGCCCACCGAATGAGCCAGGCATGGCGGCGCACGCTTGTAATCCCAGCATTCGGGAGGCTGAGACCGGAGGATGGCGGTTCGCAGACAGCCTCAGCTACTTAGTGAGACCCTCTGCAACTCAGTGAGACTCTGTTTCAAAATAAAGAATAAACAACAGGGAAGGGGGTGTAGCTCGGAGGTTGAATGTCTTTGGGTTCCATCCCCAGACTCCCCCCCACAAAAAAAATAGTGCCTACCGAATGAATGAATTCATCTGATGAATGAATGAATTTGGAATGAATAAATGAAGTTTCCCTGAATCTGAAGAGACTGAGAACAACTTTCTTAAAGAAGTTTTGAAATGCATAACCTTTTCTCCCACTACATATTCTCACGGTGGGAATATTGCAAGCTCAGGTTCATGAGAGTGGATTACTTCTACAGCATAAGGTCACATGCTACCTTGCTGATGTACACAACCTCCTCCTCTCTCTCTCTCTCTCTCTCTCTCTCTCTCTCTCTCTCTCTCTCCCTCCCTCCCTCCCTCCCTCCCTCCTCCCAGCCCTTTTCCTTTCTTTTCTTTTGAAACAGAGGCTTGCTGGATTGTGCAGACTGGCCTCCTGTTTGCGATCCTCCTGTTTCAGCCTCCCAATTGCTGGATTACAGGTGTGCAGCACTGCCCGGCTAGTTTTGTGGAGTTTAACTGGGACCTGCTCAAGGCATGGCCCGGGGGCCGGCCTCCGCCCGTCACAGACAGTGACAGCGCCTTGGACAGGGCACCGTGCACTCAGAACCTCTGCGGAGACTTCCCACACGGAAGGCACTGCGAGAGGCCCCCTCTGACCGTGGGAACTTTCCCACTGTGAGCCGCAGGGCAGGAAGCTGACCCCCAAAGTCTCATTCCACAGCCCTTACTCAGGCAAAATTCCTTTCGGAAGGACTGTGTTTGTGTGCAAACACACATTTAAGGAATCAGCTCATTAGAAAACGTCTTCAAGATGAGCATTATTAGGCAGCAAAGACCTGTTTAATATTAATAGTATTCAATGCAGCTTAGTAAACATGTTTTTTTTTTTCTTTTTGGTGCTGGGGATTGAACCCAGGGGGCATTCTACCTCTGAGCCATACATCTCCCCCACCAACCCCTTTTATTTTCAATTTTGAAGCAGGATCTTTGCTAAGTTGTTAAGGCTGGCCTTGAACTGCGAACCTCCTGTCTCACCCTCCCAAGTACTAGGAGTACAGGCGTGTACCGCCGCGCCTAGCTTAGTACTGTTTCATAAAGGGCAGAGTTAGAATTTTACAGTGTCTGATTGATAGCTCTGACTCTGTCTATTGGAAGAGCCACCGTCTCAACAACTACTGAAGTGAGCCCCTAGGTGTTTCCTCAGTGGTCAGGCGTCTGCAGCCTGGCCTGGTCAGGTCAGCTTTGTCTTGGGGCGGGAGACAGCCCAGCCGCACACGGCAGGCTGGGGGAGGCCAGGGAACATGGGTGGGACTGGCTAATGATTAGGAGTGGGCGCTGGGTCTCAGGGACATCGCTCCCAGATGATGTGGGTGAAAGGCCAGGGGCAGGACACGGCATGAGGCTCTGTTTTTTGGGGGAAACTGACAAGAGCCTGCCCGACTCAAAGAGTATATGGTAACGGTGCCTTTTTTTTTTTATTGGTGCACTGTATTCATACATCATAGTGGGATACAAACTTTTGTAGACATACATGCACATATCGCCCAGTCAGCCCCCACCCGATCCCCACCCCATTCTCTCCCCATCCCTCCCTCCCATGCTTGGCTTAGTGGTTGACATCTAGTATTATAGCAATTTATCCAAAATTAAAAATGATAATCTCAAGCCGGGCGTGGTGGCGCATGCTTGTAATCCCCGCGCTTGGGAGGCGGAGACAGGAGGATCGCGCAGGTTCGAAGCCAGCCGCGCTGGCGTAAGAGACCCTGTTTCAAAAATATAAAATAGTTCTGGGAGCGTAGCCCGGAGGTAGAAGGGCTTCCAGGAACCCCAGTACCACAAAAAAAAAAATTATAATCTCACGTAACAGTTTAATTTGTCTGATACATAGCTTTTGATGACTTAAAGATAACATTTCAATATTTCTTTTTACTTTCTTTCTTACCAGAGAATATTTTTTTCTATTTTTTTAGGTGAAACTATCATATATTTATATATTTATTTTTCAGAAAAAAAAAACTCTATCCTAATATGGAATATGGACTCTAGATACCCAAAACGATCTTGAAAAAGAACAAAGCTAGAAGATATATATTTTCTGATTTCAAACCATATAAAGCTACAATAATTGAAACAGTGTAGTACTATTCTAAAGGCAGATATATAAACCATTGGAGTTAAATAAAAGCCTAGAGCTAAATTCTTCCCTATATTGTCAAGTTATTTTTGACAAGGTTTCCACGAACATTTGGTGGTAGAAATAATAATATTTTAATTAAATATTGTTGAAACATAATAATTACATGGAAAAGAATAAAGTTGGACCCTTACCTAATCCCATATACAAGTATTAACTCAAAATAGATAAAAGACCTAAATATAAATCTTAAGACTATAAACTTTTAGGAGAAAATCTGGGTCATAAAACCTCACAACAATGAAATTGGCAGTGATTTCTTGGATATGATTTCAATGGCACAGGCAACAGAAGAGTAAACAAACTCCCTAAAAAATAAAAAAAAATATTGTATATCCAAAGACAATGTAAACAGAGGTAACAGTTACTAATAGAATGGGATAAAATATTTCCAAATGCTATATCTGAAGGTATATTAATATTCCAACTAGAAATCCTAAAAATTAACAACAATAAAGGCAAACAATACCATTTAGAGATAGGTAAAAGACTAACATAAGTAATGAATCTCCACAGATAACCAATCTTAGTTGACTGTTTGATGGAAACTCTTGTTTCTCTGGTTCTGGTGTGTGTTACCTATTTCTTCTTTGTAGTTAATCTCTTTGAGTATTTTCTCTAGTGCTGGTTTTGAAGACAAAAATTCCTTCAGTTTCTGTTTGTCATGGAAGCTTCTTATTTCTCCATCTAATTTGATAGAAAGTTTTGCTGGGTAGGAAATTTTTGGCTGGAAGTTGTTTTCTTTCAGAGTTTGGAATATGTTACTCCAAGCCCTTCTGGCTCTCATGACTTGGTTTGGGAAGTCTGGAGTGATTCTAATTGGCTTGCCTCTGAATGTCACTTGGCCCTTTGTTTTTGTTGCCTTTAAGATTCTCTGCTTGGCTTCCACATTGGTCATTTTGACAATTATGTGGTGTGGGGATTCTCTTCTCCGATCCTGTCTAAAGGGAGTTCTATAAGTTTCCTGGACCTGTGTGTGTATCAACCTCTTGCTCTATGTTTGGAAAATTTTCTGCTATTACTTCCTTGAAGAGATTGTTGATCCCTTTGGTTTCACTTTCTTTTCCCTCCTCTATTCCGATTGTTCTTAGGTTAGCTCTCTTAAAATGGGCCCATATTTCTTCAATATCAGATTCCTGCTGTCAGATAATTTTTCCTAGATTAGAAACTATGCGTTCATTTTTGGAATGATCATCTTCTAAGAGCGAGATTCTGTTCTCCATGTGGTCTAATCGGTTGTTTGTGCTTTGAATTGAGGCCTTTACTTCATTAATTGCATCCTTTATCTCTTTTTGGCTCTCTCTGAGTTCTTTTCGAAGCACCTCTATTATTTCTACAGTTATTTTCCTGATTTGATCTTCTAGAAATCTCTGATTTTCTGTTTTATCGGGTTCTGATGTTGTGGGGTTGTGGGCATTCATTGCTCCAGTATTATTCCTCTTTCCCATGATTTCGGAAGTTTGTGCCTTCTCTGGGTTCTTCCCTTGGGTCACTATGACTTCGCTTAAGGTGCTCTGGATCTCGAGTCAGTAGTATCTCAGACCCCACTACTCCTTTACTGGGTTGTATCACAGAGTCTCCGACCCAGAGAGTCGATAGAGGCTGCTTTAGACTGTGGGGGGTGCCAGGTTGCACGTTCTCCTATGGTGTGATATCTCTGCCACCCTCCCCTCCCCCCACTGGGTCAAGTCCCAGGGAGTACAGTACTGGGATTTCTCCTCTGTGGCCCGCAATTTGACTCACTGTTCTTGAGTACGCAGATGTAGCTGTACTGGATTCGGTGAGTTCTCTGCTGCCTTTTATTACAGAGTGCGGGCCCGGCTCGCTAACGTCCTGGGTCCATCGCACACAGCAGAGAGACTGAGTCCTGATGTGTGCTGCGCCTTGCCTAGAATCTCCACAGCTGTGCAGTTCCAGAGCTGATCTTTTCTCTTCCCTTTTTCTTTTCGTTTCCTTTCCTTTCTTTTCCTATTACTGGGGATTGAACCGAGGGTTGCTCTATGACTGAGCAACACCCCAGGCCTTTCTTTCTATTTATTTATTTATTATCTTTATTCTGAGACAGAGTCTTACTAAATTGACAAGGCTGATCCCAAATTTGTGATCCTCCTGCCTCAGCCACCAAAGTTGCTGGGATTCTAGGCATGTACGCCCAGGCCCGGCTGTCCTGAGCCTTTCTGATGGTGTCGCTGGTCCTTTGTGCACGTGGCCCAGGCCCCCAGGTCCGACGGCAGCACACCAGCCCGGGCTTGTGGCATGGGCGGGCCAGACCACTAGATTTGCAGGCAGCTGAGCCAGCCAATTTTAGGAGGTTTCCCAAACAGCAAAGCACCAGGGCACCTGCGCCGCAGAGCCTGCCCTGACCCAGGGACTAAGCTCAGATATCATCAGGATGCGCAGGAAGACCTGTGTGACTCTGAGCAGTGTGTTGTAGAACAAGGACTCTGGGCCACAGTTTCTTTCCTCTGTGTGTGTGTGTGTGTGTGTGTGTGTGTGCACGCGTGTGCACGTGTGTAACTGTGGATTGAACCCAGGAGCATTCTACCTCTGAGTTATGCCTCAAGCCCTTATTTTTTTTTGTTTTGAAATAGGTGGCTGAGGTTGGCTTCAAACATGTGATCTTCCTGTCTTAACCTCCCAAGTACTGGGATTACAGGCGGAGTGACACCTAGCTAGTTTTCTCATTTTTTTTTTTCCTTTTCTTTTTGAGGTACTGGGATGGAACCCAGGGGCATTTGACATCCAAGCTACATCCTCAGCCCTATTTTTTTTTGTTTTAATTTGAAAGGTCTCACTGAGTTGCAAAGGGCCTCACTAAGTAGCTGAGGCTGTCCATGAACCACCATCCTCCTGTCCCAGCCTCCCAAATGCTGGGTTTACAAGCGTGTGTCACCACGCCCGGCTCCCTCATTCTTAAAAAGCAGAGGTAACAGTCCTTACTTCACAGATGAAATGTGGAGACCTGGTGTGAATCATTATTGTGAATCCTTCGCCAACCCAACCTCCTTTTCTTTTTTTTTCTTATCATTTTAGTACCTCAGTGGCAGAACAATTTGTTTTCTTTTCTTTCTTATTCTTTTAAATTCAAACACATCGCACATACCACCTGTCTTTTCTGCTTAAAGAACAAGTAAGACATTGACCCAAGGACCATCATTTTTCTGCAGATAACTGAGCTACAGTCTTCTCTGAGAAGTTTGTCGGACACTACTAGTTTCCAGTGTTATTCTTTGATTCCGTTGTTATTTTAATTTTAATTTGAGGTAACTAATGAGGTGGTTTATTGTCCACTGACCGATGAGGCCTTTAAGAGAGGGGCTGCTTTTGGTTTGGTTTACATTTCTATCACCAGCTCAGCACAAAATCTCAAAAAAGACTTTAGGTAGAGATATTTGAATTGCTCGTTGTGACACTAGTTCTGTAACACGTTTTTATCACAGCCAACCAAGTCCTCAAGCCCAACAGGAATCATGTGATGTGGGGCACCTTTGGGGTGACGCACTGGAGAAGGCCGGTAGAGTAGAATACAGAAAATTGTGTTGAAGTGGGATTTGACGCATAGTATTGACAAACAGCGATGCTGCCAAATACGTACCTGGTTTTTGTCACGTGACAGATACTGTCTGAACTATGTTAATCTTGCAACAACCCTCTGAGGGTTTATAATCTTTCTTTTCTTTTCTCTTTCCTTCTCTCTTTCTTACCTTCTTTCCTTCCTTCCTTTCTTCCTTTTAGTACTGGGGATTAAACTCCGGGGCATTCTCCTCTAAGCTCTACCCTGGCCCTATTTTATTTTTTATTTTGAAACAATGTCTCAATAAGTTTTTGAGGGCCTTGTTAAGTTGCTGAGGCTGGCCTTGAACCTGCGACCCTCCTGTCTTAGCCTCCCAAGTACTGGGAGGGTACACCATAGGCATGTTCCACCACACCTTGCTCAGTACACTCTATTTTGTGTGTGTGTGTGTGTGCATGTGTGTGGTACTTGGGATGGAATCCAGGGGCATTTTACCCCTAAGCTATACCCTCAGCCCATTTTTGTATTCCTTATTTTGAAATAGGGTCTCACTGAGATGTAAAGGGCCTCATCAAGTAGCCGAGGCTGTCCACGAACCACGATCCTCCTGTCTCAGCCTCCTAAATGCTGGGACCACAAGCGTGCTCCACCGCGCCCGGCTAGTACACTATCTTTACCATCCTTATTTTTTAGTGAGGAAGCTGCCAGGAAGGTGCACAACTTGCCAGAGGTTTCCCAGCTCTGCCACTTGGTAGCCTTGTGCTACCGAAAAGCATTTAAAGCTTTCTGTGCCTAGTTCTTCACTTTATCTGCTTTGATCCTGCACGTCTTCATAGGACCGTTGGGAAAATCAAGTAGGAGAGTGCCTATTTGCTTAAAACAGTAATGCACACTTGGTAACCATGAGCTGTATCACAGATCCAGACCCTCCCAGAGCCCCACACCAGGTTCCCTAATCACCGCACCCACTTCTCAGATGCCCTGTGCAGCTTCTTGCCAGCCTCGTTTCCCTGGGAGAAATTTAGATAGAGATTTTTTTCAAGTTTGAATTATTTTGTCTTAAGAACTCTAAAGATCTCAGATCTCCCCCAACTAAATTTTGTCACTATTCTTTGAATTCTTGACCAAGACTAATTCGGTGTTATTGTTTGGAGTTGAAATAGAAAGGCACCAGTACCCTCGACTCCAGCCTCCTGTGTGGAGTGAATGAGCAGGCAACTCATCTGTTTTGAGCCCTGCGCCCTCTCCCTGGGAAATCCTTCAGAACTGCCAACACTCATCACATCCTTCCTCAGGGCCAGGATAGCCCAGGAGTGAATGTGGAGGCAGGAATCAGGCAGAGCTAAGGACATGCAGGGACAAGGAGGAACAAAAAGAAATTGACATTTAGGCAAGGTGGCCCGTGCCTCTCCACATAGTACTTGGGAAGCTAAGATAGGAGGATCGCAGGTTCGAGGCCAGCCTCAGAAACTTATAACACCCAGTTTCAAAACAAAAATTAAAAAGTGCTCAGAGAGCCAGGTGCGGTGGCGCATGCTTGTAATCCCAGTACTTGGGAGGCTGAGACAGGAGGATCGCAAGTTCGAAGCCAGCCTCAGCAGCTTAAGTGAAGCTCTCAGCAATTAGTGAGACCCTGCTTCCCAATAAAATATAAATTAGGTCTGGAGGTGTATCGTGGAGGTAGAAGGCCCCTGGGTTCCACCCCAGTACCACACACACACACACACACACACACACACACACACACAGTGCCTAGAGTGTAGCTCAGAGGTAAAATGTCTCTGGGTTCAATCCACAGTAACAATAAAATTGTAGCGCCTAGAGACCCAAGGAAATTTTATTTTCAACTCTGTCTGTTCTTGACTCTTAGAATTTTGTTAGAGCACCTAGGTATATACTGACTGTTGTGCGAGTCCTTTCTCAAACAGGGTTACCCTCCAGGGTTAATGTGCAATTATTATGGCATGAACTTTGCAACTCCCTCCTTTAGTGCCAGGGCAAGTGATTAGATGGCAGGACCCCAAGGCTGTTCTTTTATGTTTTCTTTCATTTTTGAGCTCATTAATCATCTTCAAAGAGTATTTACAATGGTAGTTGCTCTCCACGGTGTTTTCTCCTGTGTAATTTAGATGTGTTGTAAGGAAGCTCTTGTACATATTGTGGTTATTTCTTGCCAATTTTAATGATAAGGTCTGGCCTATCTTAAGTCTTTGGCTGAATATATGCTATACTTTGAGTGTAACGGGTTGCCCTGAGCTCCGTGGGCTACTGCATGCTGTGTTAATATCAGAAACGATCTGGTTGCGGACAGTTTTGTTGTTGATCTTGATATTGGAATTTCCCTTTGAGCACCCCACATGCGCTCAGGCTTCGTCCAAACCAAACAAGACCTGTGATTATTTAAAGAAGCTACTCTGAATCCACAGTCCATTCTTCCCTTTCAGATACAAAAATAACACATTGTTTTATCTATGAGTATAAGAATCCTTTTTCAAAGGAAATAAAAAGAGCAGACAGTTTCCTTCCTGGCTAATTCCTGACCCTCTTTAAATGTGTTAAACATAGCCACAGACACAACTCGTGTGCCTGCTTTCGTTTCCTAGACTCAATTTGACAAGATAGGTCAGTGTGAGGGTCCATGGGCACCTAGCAGGAAACCGAGTCTAAAACTAGGGAATATTTCATAGCCTCCAGGGTGATATAAGTAATAATTTTAGATGCTAAAAACACAAATCCAATTGCAATGATAAAGTTATGAGCAAATAACTCTCTTCAACAGTTCTGAGCAGCATCCCGGGATCAAGTATATCGACGAGCCCAGAAGACTTCTATTCCAGATACGACACCCAACTCCCATGTGCAGGGCTTCCCACGGGCCGCCTGAGAGGGACTTGCAAAATCCCTCCTGTTCTCCATTATATCCTTATATGGGCTGAGACCTGCGTCCTGGAAGCATCACCACCATTTCCTTTCCTTGGCTCTGGTTATCTTTCTTGGTGTGTCAAAGAATGAGTCAAATGCTGCCGCTGGCAGAAAGGTCCTCAAGTATTTAAAGACAAGAATCATGACCATGTTGTCTCTTTCTAGGCTAAATAGCCTCACCTTTTTCCTTCCCTTCTTTTTCATTCTTTCTCTCTCTCTTTCTTTTTTGTTCTTTCTTCCTTTCTTCTTTCACATTATTCAATCATTATCCTGTTCAAATAAACGGCTCCATTTGTTTCTGCTTCTCTTACAGATGGGCATAGGTCTTCACGTGTGTTTGCTCCACCATCCATCAGGTGATCCATTTTCTCAGCTAACTGTAACTTTCAAGGAGGTTGGATGCAGCTATGACTCTGACAACAGGGACACATTCCAAAAGAGAGGGCCAGGGGAAAGGTCAGGTGGAATGCTGCAGGCTGGAGGAGAGGCCACAGGCCAGAGGTACCGACTCCTCAGAAAACGCAATGGACTAGCTGATTGGAAGTAGCTACACATCTTCAGGCTCTGTTATCGCCAAGAGGACTGTGCGCGTGGAAGAATCTCCTTCCTGCCTCTTCTACCTTCCAGTGCACCGAGCTGGGAACACAATGTCAAGTCACACTCCACATCCTTTTCTGCCTCTCTGAGCCTTGGTTAGAGGCCTCGTGTGATTGGTTCTATACCAACTAGAGTTTCTACTTTTCTTGTGGGAGAAGCTCAAAATGTGTGTTGATGTGATATGTGTATACCTTGATCCTCCCTATGGCTATGTTTTTGGGGCACACCGAGGTCATGCTCACACGTCTGGATCTGGCCTCATCCTGGGTCCATAAGTTGTTAATAACGACTCCTCTCTGATGCCCCAAACGCATGTATTGATGAGTTTGCTTTTTTTCTGCCACAAAATGTTGGGTTTGTAAATCGAGTAATCCAGCAAACATTTTTGAGCACCCTGGGATAGAAATTGGATGCTAAGCAATGGTGTGTGCTGCCTCTGAGGTACATATCAAACGCTGCGGGAGAGATGAGGTGAGACAGGAGGCAGTGGTGGGGAAATGGAGTCCAGGGCAAGTGTGGGTGGGAGGATGAGTGCCAGGATGGTCCAGGGGAAGGAAGGCTGTGCAGGCAACAGGAGGGAGGTGTGGAGAGGCCCCTCGGAGCCTGAGTGTGTGCAGGGACTCCCACGCTGTTTAGCCGGAGTGCTGGGGGGAGCGGGGAGGGTGAGAGAGGAGGCTAAGAAGGAGCCCCTGGGAGGACCGCGTATGCCTGGAGGACAGGAGGCATCTGGGAACCACTGTGAGATGCTAAGCCGAGATGTGTGTTGAAAAAACCACTCCTGACTGGGGGGTGGATCTGTAGAATGAGAGAAGTGGGTGTTGGGAGTCAAGCTGATGTCAAGAGGTGATTAGGGCCAGACAGTTCAAGGAAAAAATCTCTCCCCCTTCCTCAAGAATAAGTACTAGGAGCTGCCAGAATCTTAGAAATGGATCAGCGATGTGGTATTTTTTATGCTGCCTAACTTTTCAGAACAGCATAACATCAGAGAGAACAGGAATCAGTGTAAGCAGTTAAGAATCGCATAGAGAGGAACCAAAACAATAGAAAAACTGAAAGAGAGCAAAGGATCCGGGAGTGGTGGCACAGGTCTGTAATCTCAGCACTTGGGAGGCTGAGACCAGAGGATCCCGGGTTCAAGGCCAACCTCAGCAACTTAGCGTGAACAGGTTTAAAAATAAAAAAAATAAAATAGGACTGGATGTAGCTCAGAGGTAGGATGCTCCTGGGCTCAATCCCTAGTACCAAAAGAAGAGAATAAAAAATAAATTCAAGCCGGGCGTGGTGGCGCACGCTTGTAATCCCAGCATTCAGGAGGCTGAGACCTGGAGGATCGTGGTTCGCGGACAGCTTCAGCTACTTCTTAGTGAGGCCCTCCGCAACTCAGTGAGACCCGGTTTCAAAATAAAGAATAAAAAAAGGGCAGGGGCTGTATGTAGCTTGGAGGTCAAATGCCCCTGGGTTCCATCCCCAGACCCGCAAAATAAATAAATAAATAAATTCAAAGAGGGAGCACAAGACTTTTTGGCCAACTTCCTCCTCAGAAATGAAAAGTGTGGAGGACAGTGGTGTGTTTGGCTCCACGGACACGAGCTCGATTACCCCCCCCCCAATATTTGCTGTGTGACTTTGGGCAGCTCGCTTACACTCTCTGAGGCTCCATCTTTTCATCTGTGGGTTGAGGATAACACTATTCACCTCTTTGAGTTACACAAGCTTACTACTTAAGATTAAGCACAGCTCTATCTGTGTCCAAAGGCAATTGATTCCAGGACTCCTGAGGGTGCTCAAGTCTCTTACATAAAATGGTATAATATTTGCATAGAACTTATGAACACCCTCCTGCATATTTTAATTCATTGTAGGAGAACTTACAATGCTTATATAATGTAAACGCTATGCAAATAGTTATACTATATTGTTTAGGAAATCGATGATAAGAAAAAAATGTCATTGCATGTTCAGTACAGATACAATATTTTGGTTCTGAATATTTTCAATGCACAGTTGGCTGGGTCTGGGGGTTCAAAGCCTGTGGGTCTGGAGGGCCGACTGGACTGTCCGGGGTCTAGCCAGATTAATGACGTACGTTTCCTGCTGAGTATGGCATGGGTATAGAATACAAAGATATGTCAGACTGTTCCTGCTGCAGAAGGTTTACAATTCAGTAAGAAAGAGCAGCATGTCAATGCTGAAATAGCAATAGAAGGCAGAAGAAAAGAAGTATTGATCAACAGTCCAAGAGCATGGTGTAAGAACAGAGTGGGGAGGGAGAATCTGACTCGGCCTTTCATCCTGGAGGACAGCTCCGCAGGGCACACCGAGCTGGCTTAGAGGAGGAGGAGGATTTGGCTGGGGTCTGAAGGAGCTTGGGCAGAAGACATTCCCGGCCAGGGAAGGTGAACAGAGGCCATGCGGGGTCAGGCTCCCCAGGGGCCAGAGTGCTGCTCCCATCTGGTCTGGGAGGCTCTGGAGCACCACAAATCAGACCCTGAGCAGCAAAAAGTTAACCACAGCTGTGGCTCAGCCAAGGGTGGAGGTCTAGACTGGAGGGCAGAAGGAACAGGTGAAGTGAAGCACAATTTTAAGTGAGGTGAGAAGCCCAGGTTGGAAAAGGGACCCTACAAAATTGCCCGAAAACGTCTCTGCTTCCTGCCGACGCTTCGCCCAGGTCATCGGATGACCATCCATCACTGACCATTTTTCTCTAGTGGAGACAATAGGGAGAGACCAATGGCAAGGCGGCCCCATGGTGCTTAAGGCAAGTCCAAGGAGAAGACTCCGAGGTCCTCTTTCCAGGCAGATCCGCCATGGCCTGGCTGCGTGGTTTCAGGGAGTCTTTTCACATCCCTCTGGCAGTCCCTAGGATGGGGCTGTTGTGAGCATATGAGGAAAATGCCATCTGCCTGGAGGATGGGGAGGCTGCTGTGCTCTCTGCAGCCTGAGGCGGCCGCTCCTGAAGGCCACAACTGAAGCCCTTGTTAAGAGACAGAGGAGCAGCCATGCAAGGAAGGAGGTATTCGAGAGAGATGCACAGTAAATAAACTATTTTCTCTGTGTGTAAGCAGAAAAGTTGAAAGAGTATTTGAAAATAAGCATCCCTGGGGAGGCAAGCAGGAGCCTTACGAAAGGCCTCTGGGGAGTGCTCCGTCACACTGTTTGTGGAAGCATAAATTTATGATAGTCCTGGTTTCAGGAGACTCTAAAGTCATCTCCTTGGGAAAGAATGAAGAAAGTGTTCTGTTTTCAAGGAGTATGGGCCAGGGTGTGGTGGTGCACACCCGTAATCCCAGTATTTGAGGGGCTGAGACAGGAAGAGGCTGAGCCAGCCTCAGCAACTTAGAGGGACCCTTAGCAGCTTAGTGAGACCCTGTTTCAAAATAAAAAATAGAGCCGGGCGCGGTGGTGCACACTTGTAATCTCAGCATTAGGGAGGCTGAGACTGGAGGATCGCGGTTCGCGGCCAGCCTCAGCTACTTAGTGAGGCCCTCTGCAACTTAGTGAGACCCTGTTTCAAAATAAATAAAAGATAGGGCAGGGGGTGTAGCTTGGAGGTCAAATGCCTCTGGGATGAAGGGAGGAAGGAAAGAAGGAGGATTCTCAGAGCAGCATTGAGAATATAAGCATGTCACTTTCTTCCTAATTTCTCCTCTGGAAGTTTTCAGACATTCTGAAGTATACTGCTGAGCACTTGGATACAAGCTACTGATCAAATGCAAATTCCATTTTTTCCACATTAAATTGTGACATGCTCTTGGCAGTTACATTAAAGAGGTGCCAACTTGATATTTTACAATGCTACAAATTTCACATTCTAGCTGATTTTCAGCACTGGAGAATTGAAACTGAGGTCTAGACTGTCTTCCAAGTGGAAGCCACACGGCCCCAGCCAGGCTAGAACTTGGCCTCTTTGTATTTTGTTGCTTCACAAACTCTCAGAGGCCCAGAAAGAGGGAGCACTGGGATTTTTTTTTTTCTTAAATGTGATCTGTTTATTTTGTGTTGCTTCTCTCTGATCACATCTTGCTCACATTCATGCTAAAACCAGCTTAGGAAAAGCTTGGGAAAAGCAAGTGGCCTGCGCCTAACTTCTTTTTTTTGCCAGTCTGGGGATGGAACCCAGGGGGGCATTGAGACCTCCTGCCCTAGAGGGCCTCACTAAGTAGCTGAGGCTGTCTGCAGACCAGATCCTTCCGTCTCCGCCTCCCAAATGCAGGGACTTCTGAAGTAAGAAAGGGGGAGAGGAAAGAGTGTGAGCCTGAGGGCGCCCCTTCTTTCCCACAGGTGCAGCCGCTCCAGCCTGGGCTTTGTACTCCAGCTCTGTGGGGTTCCTCTTTTCCAGGAACTCCAGCCCCTGCCCGGGCTGTTGAAATTGTGAGCTCTGAGGATGGCCTCCCTGAGGACAGCCATCCCGGGCCTCACCTGCCTCTCCAGATGAAGCAGACGGCACCTCCCTGGAGGGACAGGATGGGGAAGAAGCTGGAGAAGGAACAGCCCTTGCTGTTGGGGCAGCAGGGGGCCGAGGTGGTAGCTAAACAAACGGGACTGAGCAGTTTCTGGTCGCCTCCCCACGCAGCGCAGCTGTTACCTTGCACGGTGAGGTAGGCCGAGCTCTCCGCGGCACCCTTCCGGTTGGTGGCTCTGCACTGATAGACACCTTCATCCTCCTCTGTGACTCTTTCAATAAACAACGTGCTGTTTCCAGGTCCTAAAATAATTCCTGAAGAATGAGAGATGTTTAGATTAGCAGGCCTGGAGGACAAACAAAATACAGCTACTTCTGTAACCCAAGTGGCTTCTTATCGTTCTGCGCCCACATGAGGAAATCTGAGCTCTGTTAACCTGGCAGGCCTGTGCGTTTGTTCTCTCTCTGTCTGGGTTTTCTGCTAGCACCTTCTCCACTCAGCAAAGCTGTGATCCCAGCTTTGGAGAGGCAGATATCCCACTGGGTAGGGAAGAATGAGGGCGAACTGCTGTGCCCAACTTTCAAGCTGCAGAATATATATATATATTGGTACTGGGGTTCCTGGAAACCCTTCTACCTCTGGGCTACACTCCCAGACTTTTTTTTTTTTTTTTAATTTGGAAACAGGGTCTCTTAAGCCAGCGAGGCTGGCTTCGAACCTGCGCCATCCTCCTGTCTCCGCCTCCCAAGCGCAGGGATTACAAGCGTGCACCACCACGCCCGGCATCAAGCTGCAGATATTAAGAAGGTAGATTATAGCCAGGTGTGGTGTGCGTGGCTCAAGGGTAGCCACAACTACCTACAAACTCTCAGGAACTTAGCAAGACCCTTTTTAAAAAAAAGAAAAGAAAGGAAAAAGAAGAAGAAAGAGAAAGAAAATAGGGCTGGTGATGTGGCTCATACGTAGGCTCAATCCTACCTCTGTGGCCTCTGGGTTCAATCCCAAGGCGGGTTATTGGGCCCCTTTTACATGTGAGGAACCTGGCATTACCAATTGTGTAGCTTGTATAAGATCATTCACCTCAATGGAAAGCCTATCTGTGAGACTTTGGGTTTGAATACACGCCTTACCACTGCAGGTGTAGTCATGTTAGCAAGTTATTTAAACTTTCAGAGTTTCAGTTGCCTCAATCTTTTTTTTCCCCCCACACTGAAGATGGAGCCCAGAGGCATATTTGAGCTATACCCCTAGCCCTATTTTTTATTCTTTATTTTGAAACAAGGTCTCACTTAGTTGAAAAGAGCTTCATTAAATAGCTAAGGCTGTCCGCGAACCAGGATCCTCCTGTCTCAGCCTCCGAATGCTGAGATTACAAGGGTGCGCCACCACGCCTAGCAGTTTTCTCAATCTCAAGATATGAATGAAAGCAGGCCCTACTTGATAGCTGTGAACATGAGCAGCATGTGCAGGGCATGAAGTAAGTGCTCAGAAAACGCCAGCATTAAGCCCTGCAGAGCCTGGCCTAAGGGGAGGCGGGCCAGCCATGAATTAATTCTCAAGACACCAGACTGGCTTCGAGACCTAGTAGCTTCAATAGCTGAGACTGTCATCAAGTGTTCATTGAATACTGACTCTGCTGTCAGGCTGTGTCGGAGACTTGGTGCAGCAGGCTAGGACATGGTATTTGTGAAGGAGGGAATATTAGTTTAGCAAACATACACAAATGTATTGTCTATTTCTTTTTCTCCCTTTCTCTTTCATTCATACTCACTGATGCACGTATAAAACACACAGAAAATATTTAATGAACAAGAATGGATAAATGTAGCATGTTATACCCGCCAAGGGCATAGCTGAGGATGGATGGGCCAGCTCGGGGAAGGCTGCGGGAGGAGGAGGCCTTGAGCCACAGCGTGGAGGGCTGCTGGCGGCGAAGCAAGATGAAGGAGGGCTTTGAAATCGTCGTTGAGCAGTGGTTTTGATTCTTGGTTGAAGGAAGAGGAGTCACGGAGAATTTCGAGCAGGGAAATGATGCAAGGGAAGTGATGTTTCGGGAAGTTTAGTCTAGAAGGAGGCTGCAGGATGACCCGGGATGAGGAGAGAGTAGCTGCTGGAAGTCCGGCTCACCAGTGTCACTGAGGCAAGGACGGAGGGGCCCCAAACATGGGTGGTGGGAAAGGAAGCAGAGAGGAAGAAATGGAAACAGACATTTTGCAGGAACAACCAACAGGAATTGGTGCTTTATTGGGTACAGGAATAGAAAGACATGAGTCCAAGGTGTTGCTAATATTTTAAGCCTACATAACAGGAAAACATGAGGGCTTCTCCTGTAGTTTTGGCCACATCACTGAACCTCTTTGGAGTTGGCTCTCCATTTATAAAATTAGATTGGTACCTGCTCCACCTATTTCCTGGAATTGCTATGAGGATCACTTGCAATCCTTTAAGTGGGAGCTTTGAAGTTGTTTTTTTTTTTTTTTTTTTTTTTTTTTTTTCCCCCAGTACTGGGGATGGAACCTAGGGGCATACATTGTACCTCTGAGCTACACCCGTAGTCCTATTTTTTAGTTTATTTATTTATTATTTTTTGCGGTACTGGGGATGGAGCCCAGGGGCATTCTACCTACAAGCTACACGCCCAGCCCTCTTTTTTATTCTTTATTTTGAAACAGGGTATAATCCAAATATGGCAAAATATTGATATCTGATCATCCTAATGATGGGTACACGAGTAACCTTCTTCTGTGTTTTTTTTTAAGGTTTGAAAATAATCACAACGAGAACATTAAAATTCAGCCAAAATGAGAATTCTTGTGGGAAATGTTTTTCAACAGAATGGAACCCAATATCATAAGGATTGGTCATATAAAACAATTTGGTAATATTTGGTAGAGTTAGAAGTAGATATAACAATGAACCAACACAAGGAAATATATCAATGTGCACATAACTGTGTGAGCTATTTATTGAAGCCTTCATTTTTAGGCAAAAAAAGCAAACCCTACCTAGAGTTATCCTGTAGTAGAGAAGTGGATTTCTTTAAAAAAAAATCTGTGACTAGAATATTATTAGTTAAAAATAAACTCCATTTGCATTTATCAATAAAGATAAAAATTTAAACAGTGATGAATAAGAAATGTTGTTGAAAAGGTATAACATTCATTTAGAATTTTTAGCCAGGCTTGGTGGCACAGGCTTGTAATCCCAGTACTTAGGAGGCTGAGACAGGAGGATCACAAGCTCGTGACCAGCCTCAGTTACTTAGTGAAGTCCCTGCAACCTAGTGAGACCCTATTTCAAAATAAAGAATAAAAAATAAGGCTGGGGTGCAGCTTGGAGGTAGCATGCCCCTGGGCTCAATCCCCAGTACTACAAAAACAAATTTAAACACCCAAAATAATAGTCTATGTTGTATAAAGATACATAGCTGTAGAAAAAGCATAAAAACATACTTGAGAATGATCTGCACCAACTTCAGTATAGTGAAGGTGGAGAAAATGACACAGTATCTACAAATTTTATTTCCTACAGAAGGGAACCCAGTATGGTCTACCTCTGAGCTATATCCCTAGCCCTATTTTATCTTTTATTTTGAAACAGGTCTTACTAAGTTACCATGACGACTCTGTGATCCTCCTTTCTCAGCCTCCCAAGTACTGGGATTATAGACGTAGGCTTCTGTACCTGGCCTTTACCCATCTCTTTTTTTTTTTATGGGTACACTATAGTTTCACATAATAATGTGGATCATATTGACAATGGCATATATTCACACGGTACTTGGTGTCCTTCCCCCCAGCTTTCCCTTCCCCCCTCCTAACAATAAGTGTCTGGGTTGACCATGCTACATTCACACTTATGCACATATTCGGATGTAGCTCCTCCATTAATCAACCTCAGCCTCCTTCATCTCCTCCCCTTCCATTCTAGCTTTGCCGAGGTTTCCTCTCCATTATCTGGAGTCCCTCTGGTATCCCTAATACTTTCTAGTTTGGGCATATTAGAGAAAACATATATCCCTTCTCTTTCTGTGCTTGGCTGATCTCACTTAACACAATGTTCTCCAGGTCTTTCCATCTTCTTGTGAGTGACATGATTTTGTTCTTCATTGCTTAGTAGAATTTCATTGTGTGTATTTCCCATAATTTTGCAATCCATTCATCTGTTGATAGAGACCTAGGTTGGTTCCATATTTTGGCTATTACAAATTGTGCTGCTATGAACATGGGTATGCATATGTTACTGTAGTTCTCTGATTTCAACCCCTTTACAAAGATACCTAGGAGTGGTAGAGCTGGATCGTATGGTGTATCCATTCCCAGTTTTCTAAGGAATCTCCACACTGATCTTCATAGTGGCTGAACTAGTTTGCACTCCCACCAACAGTGTAGAAGAGTTCCTATTTCCCACTTTCTTGCCAGCATGTGTTGTTATTTGACATCTTTATGCTTGTCACTCTGACTGGGGTTAGATGGATTCTCAGTGTGGTTTTGATTTGCATCTCCTTGATTTGCCCATATTTCTATTGGCTTATTTGTCTTTTTCTCAATGATTCTGATTTTTAAAAAATAGTTCTTAAATCCTAATCCTTTGGTTAAATATGTTGTAGTCTTTTTCCATTTTATAAACAGTTTTTAAAGTTTGTTTATGGTAAAATTTTGATTCAACCCCTTTTTAGATTTTAGTATAGTCAAATTTAATATTTTCTATTATACACAGTTTGTGCTCTGTTACTTATTTAAAATATATTTTCTATCCTGATATCATAAAGCATTCCCCCCATATACTTTCTCCATAAAATCTGTTTAAAAGATTTATTTAGGATTTTGTTTTCCCTTATTTAAATTTTCAATGAATCTAGATTTTCTTTTGGGGAGGAATATTGTATGGTGTGAGGCAAGGATCTAATTTATTTATTTTTGTCTATAAACAATAAATTATTTTAGCATCAATTATTGAATAATCTTCCTTTTTTCCACTGAGTGTTGATACCAGCTACACCAGATACAAGATTCCAAATTCTAGTGGTTCTGTTTCTAGGCTCTCATTTGATGTTCATTTATCTATGCTTGTACCTCATCATTTAGGTTATGGTTGTTTGGTCATACGTCTTGATATCTGACATGGCCTGACCATTTTTTCTTCTTCAAAGTGGTCTTGACCGTTCTTGATACTTTATTTTCAATATAAATTTCAAGTTTAGCTTGTCAATTTCTGTAAAATGCAGTGTTGGGAAGTTGACTGGAATTCCACTGAGTTTATATAATAATTTGGGAAAACCTATCATATTTACTTTTAGGTTGAAGAATATAGGATATTGGCAATATTTTGATTCACAAAAATGGCATTAGGCTCCACATGATAATAAATATTCTTATCCAGAAATATCAATATTTTGAGTTATTTACATCTTCTTTTATGTCACTGAATGGTTTTATGTTTTTTTCTTCTGTTTTATTATTTTTGGTGAGGGTGGTGCTGGGAATTGACCCAAAGGGCGTTCTACCTCTGAGCTATACCCTCGGACTTTTTAATTTTGAAAAAGGGTCTTGTTAAGTTGCTGGGGATCTTGTCAAATTTCTGAGGCTGCTTTAAGCTTATGCTCCCCCTGTCTCAGCCTCCAAGTAGTAAGATTACAGGTGTGTGCCACCTCACCTGGATCTTATGCTTTAAATATCTTGCTCTCCTTTAGTTATATTTATTTCTAGATATTTTATAATTTTGTTGTTCTTCACAATGATAATAAGTTCCTTGAAGGGTCACTCTCTGAATTTTCCCTCTTTGGCTGTTAGCCATTAGGAGTAACACGGAGAACTCACTTATGCACGTGGTGCCCCCGCCTTTGTCTTGCTGAGATAGTTAATTGTGTATGTTTTATTCTGGAGAGATAGCCTAAGTAATGTGAATGTGCTTATTTACATATTTCCATTGCATCAGACAAAGAATACAGATTCTTTGATCACTGAAAACCTAATTGCTGTGTAAACTCAGTAATTGTTTCCCTTTATTATAAGAAGCTGTATCAGATTGGCCCAACAGGGTGAGGAGCAAGACTTGAAATGTAGATGCTTTCAGGGTCTAGGCTGCAGAATTAAATGAGTTGGGGATGAAATAGTGGGAGGGAGACTTTCCCTTTGGAACACAGATGACCTGTTTTCCATCTATAAGAGGGAACCCCTGCTTAGCTCTCATCATTGGGAATTTGAGCTAGTAGTGTCTTCTTGTTCTTGTTTTCTTTTTTTTTTTTAACTGAAAATTGAACCCAGGGGCATTCTATTATACCTCCAAGTTATACCCCAAGTCCTTTTTCATTTTGAAACAGGGTCTTGCTAAATTGCTGAGGGTATCACTAAATTGCTGAGGCTGGCCCAGAACCTGAGATTTTCCTGTAATCCCCAAGTACTGCGATTACAGGAATGCATCTGCTAGGATTGTCTTTTAAATATTACAGAAAACCCAGATACCTGAATATTTTTACATCAAAGTTCATGATTTTTCAATGTTGGCAACCAAATTAACTTATGTACATTTACTGTGAGGGCTGACAAAAACATGAATGCCGGATTAGACACAATTTTCTAAGATTGACTCAGAGGATGTGTACAGGGATAAGCTTTTATGTTTTTGTTAAGGTAAGGACCTTTATGATCAGTTCGCTGCCTTTCTCCCCCACTTCTGCTGTCTCCTTAAACAGGTCCTCAGTAGGAATCACACTGACTAATTCGCAGTCGGTGACTTTGCTCTGGTTGTCTCCTTGATCCCTGGCTACAATTGACTTGTTCTTTGTTTTTACTGTATTTTAGAGCAGCTGCAGTTAGTAGATTTTTTCTTTTATTTCATATGTTCATATATCTTTCTTATAAAAGATGTTGGGGGATGAAGTTGGTCTCAAATTCAAAAAACAAACATATTTCTTCATTTTTTAATACTCAGCTCAAGGATCAGCTGCTTTGGAAAGCATCTTCTGTTGTTCCTGGATCCCATCTCGGGTACTCTGCGCATTCCCCCCCCCCCTCGCACTGAGCAGTAGTCACGTTGCAGACTTATGTGAGCTCCAGGGGTACTGTCGTTGTGCCCGGGGCCTCACTTGGTCCTCAGAGTCTAGCTGAGCTCCAGACACTGAAGGAATGATCAAGCACATGAACACAGTGGAAAGTGGAGAGTTGGGGACCGAGGAGGAAAGTGAGCTTTGTGGTCTTTGGTTACCATGACAACACTGTGCTAGTCACCTGAGCTGACTCCTTACGTGATGCTACCGACTGGCCTGCCGTGCCCAGCTCTCCTCAGGATTCTTAGTTGTACATCAGTTAACGTTATCCTCTTAAGTTCAAAACACCCCAGTCCCTGGAGCTTGGAAATATGAACTCAGGTGATTTCACAGGTTTCACTGGCCCAGAGAGATGAATAAATCTTTACACTGGTTGTTTTGTAGGACCCTGTAATATTCAAAGGTGTCTGATGATGAGACTCAGTGCAAGGTCTTGAATGACTGGTTGTGTTGGCTGCTAATAGTGGTTGAGGGTCAGCTTGTGATCTAAATTCTAAATGCATCCAACTCCTTTAGTGTTTAGTATTTTCAAGAGACTTTATAAATAATTTATTGCTTCCTATTATACCTTATGGTGAAGAATCATCTTGGAATTTTATACATAAGCGCCATATTGCCTAGTAAAGCACATGGAATATAATTTCAACCTAATTCACTATTGGGTAAATAAATCTGTACAGCTTTTGGGTTGATCTGTTTGATTGGGTAAATGGACACCATATGTTTACCTTTTTCTCCATACATACACACATGCAAAAATGACCTGTTGCTTTCCTAAGTTTCCTGCTGCTCTGACCAGTGGCTCCTATCTTGTTGCTCAGTTGACTGTCTGTACTTTGACACAGAGAACATCATGTCATCCAATCTGGGCAGACTCATCATCATCATAACTCTTTTTTAACCATCAAAGTCCAATTCAAATGACATCTCCATGCAGCCACCCCATTGCCCGCCCCAAGTCCTTTTCTGTATCCTATGGAATTTTATACCATTTACATTGCACATTTATAAATTTGTATCTATTCTGTGTCCATTTTGCATGGGTAAGGACTAATTGTTGTTTGTTTGGTTTCTCTAGAATAAAAATGTCTGTGTCATTAGTTAATATATATTTGTTAAGTTTAATAAGATAAAAAGTGAATATCATTTTTTATTGTTAGGACAGTCTTGGCTTGCCAATGAAATAAATCGTTTGAATTTGGCATATAATATTTTTCAATAATATAGCTATAATGATGATGGTAATATATATAGCTTTATGTATGTGGTAAATAATCATATCTTTAGACCAGTAGCTCTTAAAGAAATTGATTAGCTAAAAACTGTGTCTGAATTAAGGACCACAAAAGTCAAAATATAGATTCAAGATGGCTAACAGTCGCCAGGCATGGTAGCACATTCCTGTAATCCCAGTATTTGGGAGCCTGACACAGGAGGATTGCAGGTTCAAGACTAGCTTTGGCAGCTTAGCGATATTCTTAACCACTTAGTGAGACCCTGTTTCAAAACCAAAAATAAAAAGAGCCGGGGGCGGGGGGGTTAGCTCAGAGGTAGACTGTCTCTGGATTTAATTCCTAGTACCAAGAGGGAAGGGGGAAGAGTAAAGGTGACCCAGGAAAACTAAAGGCAGGATACCTGCTTGACTACCCACAAAGGAGATTTTATAAATCCCATCAAACTTTGGTGGTTTGAAACAGTATGTATGTCCCAGGTAGAGAAATCAAAATCTAGTAGAGGCCGGGCGTGGTGGCGCACACTTGTAATCTCCGTGCTTGGGAGGCGGAGACAGGAGGATTGCGCTGGTTCGAAGCCAGTTTTGCTGGCTTAAGAGACCCTGTTTCCAAATAAAAAATATAAAATAGGTCTGGGAGTGTTGCCCAGAGGTAGAAGGGTTTCCAGGAACCCCAGTACCACCAAATTACACACACACACACACACACACACACACACACGCTAGAATGGCAAAGGTTGACAGAGTTAGAAAATGAAAAATCATGGACCTGTCAAATCGAACTAAAGTAAATGATTCCAATGTTTCCAAATGTGACTTCCTCCTTTACTTAAAATATTATTCTAAAATTCTAAAATCAAACCCCATGGCAGAGGCTTTGTAGGTAAAAGAAAAGAAATATTGAAGTATAAGATAACTGAGCCACAGTGAAGACCAACCCTATAATTTGTTAAGCTGAAAAGAATTATGAGGCTGTTGTAAAGCAGGTTCTATAGGAGATTTGATGGGCATTGTGTTGCTGATAAGACTATTGACTCTTTAGCCATGAAAAAGATAGAGGAATTCTTAGAAAGGACTAGGATTAAGCTGGGTCTGGCGGCACACGCTTGTAATCCCAGCATTTGGGAGGCTGAGACAGGAGGATGTGGTTCATGGACAGCCTCAGCTACTACTTAGTGAGGCCCTTTGCAACTCAGTGAGACCCTGTTTCAAAATAAAGAATAAAAAATAGGGTTGGGAGTGTAGTTTGGAGGTGGAATGCCCCTGGGTTCCATCCCCAGTACTGCAAAAAGAAAAGAAAAGAAAACAAAACAAAACAAAAACTAAGATTCAGGACAGTGATGGGAAAGGTGTATGATATTCCTCTCCCCCAAACCACTGAGTAAGAGGGAAGCTGTAAACTAAGGTCTTTTCATTTGGTTTGGGATATGTCCTTTGGGTGTGGTGTCATATGCCTGTAATACCAATACTTGGGAGGCTGAGACAGGAGGATCACAAGTTCAAGGTTAGCCTTGGCTTAGCGAGTTGTCCTATTTCAAAATAAAAAGGGCTGGGAGTGTAGGTAGGAGCAAGAATGTCCCTTGGCTTAATCTCTAGTACAACCCCCCCAAAAAAAAAGAAAGAAAATTCAGGGTCCCTGTCTGGTTCCTAGCACTTAGTTTACTGCGGTCTCAGTGAATATCTACTGAATAACTGAATAAACAAGTGATGAAATCCTTTTTTTTTTTTTTTTTTTTTTTTTAGCAGTACTGGGGATTGAGCACAGGGGCATTTTACCTCCAACTCTCCAAGTTACACCTCCAGCCCTATTTTATTTTTTTATTTTTTTGTGGTACTGGGAATGGAACCCAGGGGCATTCTACCTTTGAGCTCTACCCCCAGCCCTATTTTTTATTCTTTATTTTGCAACAGGTTCTCACTGAATTGCAGAGGGCCTTGCTAAGTAGCTGAGGCTGGCTGCGAACCCATGATCCTCCCATCTCAGTTTCCCAAGTACTGAGATTACAAACATGCACCACCACGCCTGACTTAGAACCGTATTTATGTTATTTAAAAACCCCACATTGACAAGAAACATTTGTTTATATATGTAATATATTATATAATACATAAGCAGAGTAACATATATAAACAGAAATATATATATATATATATATATATATATATATATATATATATATATATATATATATATTGGTGGTGGTAATATGGATTGAACCCCCAGGGACATTCTACCTCTGACCTACATCCTCAGCTCTCTTTTATTATTTTATTTTGAAACAGGGTCTCACTAAGTTGCTGAGGCTGGCCGTGAGCCTGTGATCCTCCAGTCTCAGTCTCCTGAATGCTGGGATTACAAGTGTGGGCCACCACACCTGGTTTACTTTTTATTTTGAGACAGGGTCTCACTAAGTTGCTGAGGCTGGCTGTGAATCTGCGATCCTCCTGTCTCAGCCTCCCGAGTACTGGGATTATAAGCGTGCGCCACCACGCCTGGTTTGTCAATATATTTCAGTTCTCCATGAGGGCAGTTCTTTCCTTCACAGTGCCGAGGATTGATCCCAGGGACCTCCTGCAAACCAGGCAAACACTCTATCATTGAGCTATATCACCAGCTCATAAGGGAAATTTTTATAGCTTAGCCTGGTTTTGTACTTTGTGGCTCTTTTATAATAAAACGTGTATTCCCACACTACTTTAATTAAGCTAAATAATTTAAAAATGAGATGGCAGGCTTCTTTACCATTAGCAAAGAGCTACTTAATGAAACCTTAAAATTTATATGGATCCAAATAAATGCTTACACAGCTTGATAGTATTAGCTATATAGTCTATAAAAATATATTTACTATATGTGGTCTTAGCCATATATGGTATCAATTATATATAGGACTTTTGAGGGAAATAGATTTATACCTATGGCAGTTTAACTTTAGATTAAAGTAATACAAGGGTGAACCAAAGCCCATCCCCTTGGAAGACTGGCCCCCTGTGCGGTGACGTGATAGAATGTTTTCTGTGTTTCATTTGCTTTTTAGCGATGGTCAGTTTAATTATGGCACAGTTGAGTGAGATGTTTATCATGTGAAGGTGGGGTGAGAGGGAGGAGCTTCCTTGATTTGACTTTTTCAGTGATTTCAGGCCATGTTGAACAGTAAGCTGTTTGCTGGAAAGGTTATCCGAGAGTGTCTTGGCGAGTGTGTTTTCTTCAGTTGGGCACAGTGGTGACCTCGGTCGCATGGCTGTGTATGTGCCACTTTCGATGCTGGCTAAACTATTTCACGTCTGGGCTTGGCAAAGGAGGGGGGATTTCCAAGCAAATTCCAAATATGTGAAATAGAAAAGTACTGTGCAATTATTGTGCTAAAAGATGGAGTGTACATAAGGTAGTATGTGGTTTTCCTTTTGTAGTTACCAAGTCTTCAGTACAAAAAAAGTCTGCAGAGTGAGGACTGAGCCCCCCACCCAAAGGGGCCGGCCAGCAGCCCTCGGTTTGGGGTTGTGTCTTTGGACAGGGTAGAGACCCTGGGTGATTGCCGAGGGAGCAAAGGTCCCTGTCCTCAGGTCCCTGCATCTATTTCTCTCTCTCTGTTTCTTCATTCCCCTTATCTTTTCCTCCACTGCTGATCCCTCATACATCAATTACTTTTCAGACCAAATGAGCAGCTGATCTTGGCCATATTTAGAGTTCTATGTGTAGCAAGAGGTCACAGAAAGAATTGAAAGAGGTTAGTTCAGTCGAAAAGGAGAAGCTTTGAGAGCAGGAGGATTGTTAGCTCAACAGCAAGGCCTGTGCTTGTTAGGGTGTATGAGGCCCTAGGTTTTACCCCTAACTCTAAGAAAATAAATAAACAAATAAAGGAGACATTTTAATGGTATGGGACTTCCATTTGGGGTTATGAAAAAGTTCTGGAACTAGGTAGTAGGGATGGTTGCACAACACTGTGAATATACTTATTGCTACTGAATTGCATGCTTAAAAATGGTAAAATATAGCCAGGTACAGTGGTGCACATCTGCAATCCCAGTACTTGGGAGGCTGAGATGAGAAGATCACAGGTTCAAGGACAGCCTTAGCAATTTAGCAAGACCCTCAGCAGATTAGTGAGACCCTGTTTCAAAATAAAATAGGAATGGAGAAGTAGCTTGGAGGTTGAATGCCTCTGGGTTTAATCCCCAGCATCAAAAATATAAGAAATAAATAATTTAATAAAATGGTTAAATTTAAGCCAGGTGTGGTGGCGCAGGTTTGTAATCCCCACGCTTGGGAGGCTGAGACAGGAGGATCGCACAGGTTGGAAGCCAGCCTCAGCTACTTAGTGAGGCTCTCAGCAACTTAGTGAGACCCTGTTTCCAAATAAAATAGAAAATAGGTCTGGGAGTATAGCTCAGAGGTAGAAAGCCCCTGGGTTCCATCCCCAGTACCACCAATAAATAAATAAATAAATAATAAAAACAAAATGGTAAAATTTATGTTGTATTTTTCTATCATTAGAAGAGGGATTTTCTAAAGTGATAAAGTGATGGTCTGCCGGGCGTGGTGGCGCACGCTTGTAATCCCCGCGCTTGGGAGGCAGAGACAGGAGGATCGCGCAGGTTCGAAGCTAGCCCCGCGCGCTGGCTTAGGAGACCCTGTTTCCAAATAAAAATGTAAAAATAGGTCTGGGAGCGTAGCCCGGAGGTAGAAGGGCTTCCAGGAACCCCAGTACCACCAAAATAAATAAATAAATAAATAAAAATAAAGTGATGGTCATATCCATTTCTTGTATTCTAAGTTTTCATTTGGAAATTGAAGAGGACATTAAAGATCCACACAATAAAAGTTAAGCACCCAGCAGGGGTCCTGTTAGTGCTCCCAGGTGGGTGATGCCCCTGGTGGCTCTAGCTGTGGCCACAGCTCTTGAAGGCTTCTGTGGGCTGAGTGGGGATGAGGGTGTTATGCTGTGAAGCGCATCCACAAAACTTACTTTGGACAAAGCATTAGAATATCATATGGTGCTCTGTGTGTGTGTGTAGGTACAAGACCTAAATAAGCTGAAACACGTCAATCAGGAGATACATTTGGGGATTAAAGTTGATTCTCCACAGTTTCTATTGATCCCGGGTTCAGTAATGGGATTTTGCTTATGAGTTGCTTTGTTTTTGGGGATGTACCCCTAGACCTCTGCAGCTCTGCTTGGCAATCTCATGGAACTAGTACAGCATCACCAAGTCATTGCAGAATTACAGGAAGCAGGTAAAGTAACATTTATTTTCTTTTTTAGCCGTAGTGGGAGTATGGTTAAAGCTCGGTCCCTCTATAGGCTGAGGTCAGGGTGGTGGATCTGAACTTGGTAATGCTATCAGATGATATGTTTTCTGGGCTGCATTCCTCCTGTCTGCTCCTTTCTCTTCACCCTCTAAAGGGAAGTTTGTTTTTGGAAAAGAACACACGCACACGCACACACACTCCCACCCTGCCAGGATCTGGGAAGCACACATATCTCTTTTTTCGGCTATATAGTAGTTCTTTACTTATGCACCATAAGGGCATATCTCCTGAGAAAGAAAAAAAAAAAGGCAATTGCTTCTCAAGTTTTAAGATAATTGTCACTTGTGAATTTCATTAGTACCAAGAAATCTAGCAAAATGGTGGATTCCAGTGGTCCAAGGGTGAAGAGGTCGGTTTATCATCCCTGGAGTAGGCTGAGCATGCTCATTGTCTTCCTCTCTTACTTTTCCTGAGGTCTTTTCTAGATCCCTTTACCACTTGACAGTTCAGAGCTGCCTCTGCCCCTGCCCCCAGGTGGAGGGTGACAGTCATTTTGATTTGAGTGGTGTCAGTGGTGGGGTGGTGACAGGGGAGACAACCTTTTCAGGTCAGTAGATGAGTGCCTGGTCCTGGGGACCAAAGACCCTAATTTCGGACGAAACATTTATCACTAGGTTAGTGCGATGTTCTAGATGTTTCATGATTTACTCTTTTTCAACTGTTTTTCCAATAGCATGGCTTTCACCTTTAAGTAAGAACATCTCACCGTAGAAATTTAGTTTCAGTACAGATGATGGTTTCTTGGTTCAGGCAGGCTTTGTGAAAAACACCCAGGTCAATGTTTTCTTCTCTTCTCTTTATATGTATATTTGGTAAAGGAGATTGAACCCTGGGTGTTCTGCCTCTGAGCTACACCCCCAGTCCTTTTATTTTTGAAACAGAGTCTCACTAAGTTACCATGTACTGGGCCTCGAACTTAATGATCCTCCTGTCTCCTAAGTGATGGACATATTTTTGAGAGAGGGAGAGTCTGTTACTTTTCTTTAGCATTTCAAAATACTTTTATTGGGCCAGGCGTGGTGGCGCACGCTTGTAATCCCCGCGCTTGGGAGGCAGAGACAGGAGGATCATGCAGGTTCGAAGCCAGCTGCGCGCGTTGGCTTAGGAGACCCTGTTTTCAAATTAAAAATTGTAAAAAATAAAATAGGTCTGGGAGTGTAGCCCGGAGGCAGAAGGGCTTCCAGGAACCCCAGTACCACACACACACAAAATACTTTTATTGGTGCACTGTAATTATCCATTGTAGTGAGGTTCAGGTCATGCAAATATACATGCGCACAGGTCTTGATGTGTTTCCCTTCAGGTCCCACCCACTCCCCACCCCTCCCTGTGCACAATGGTGAGGTTGGTAGTGAGGCCTTCACACATGGGCGCAGCAGAATTTGAGCTGTCCCGTCATCGGTTTTCCCGTTACCCTCCCCCACCTTCCCCCAGCCCCCTTCCACTCTTCTCCTGGTCTCTCTCAATTATCTTAAGTCCCTTTAGTTTCCTATTTTCTCTCTAGCTTCCACATATGAGAGAAAACATTCTATCCTGGACGTTCTGAGGCTCACATAGCACAATATTCTCTAATTCTACTAATTTTCCCCACAAGTGATATAGTTTTGTTGTTCTTTATGGCAGAGTAAAATTCCATTGTGATTGTAGGCCACGTTTTTGTTACCCATTCTTCTGTTGATGGACTCCTACGTTGGTTCCATAATCTGGCTATTGTGTTGTGAACTGTGCTGCTATAACTATGGGTATGTATGGATCACTTCAATTTTCTCCCTTTAATTATTTTAGAAAGATATCTACGAGTGGTATAGCTGAGTCATAGTTCTATCTTTTGAGAAACCTTCACACTGATCTAATTTGCAGTCCCTTCAACAGCATATAAGAGCTCCTATTTCCCCGCTTCCTCGCCAGCATTTTTTATTGTTTGTATTTTTTTTTTTTGTACTGGGGACTAAACCCAAGGGTATCCTACCTCTTGGGTACACCCCCAGAACTATTTTATTTTTTAATTTTGAAACAGAGTCTCATTAAATTACTGAGGGTCTCACTAAATTGCTGAGGCTTTCTAAGAACCTGTGATCTTTCTGCCTCAGCCTCCCAAGTAATGGGATTAGAGGCATGCACCACCATGCCGGGTTCTATTGTTTGTATTCTTGATGATTGTCATTCTAACTGGAGTTAAACAGAATCTCAGTATAGTTTTTTTTTTTGGTGGTATTGGGGTTCCTGGAAGCCCTTCTTCCTCCGGGCTACACTCCCAGACCTATTTTATATATTTTTTGAAACAGGGTCTCTTACGCCAGCACGGCTGGCTTCGAACCTGCGCGATCCTCCTATCTCCGCCTCCCAAGCGCGGGGATTACAAGCGTGCGCCACCACGCCCGGCTCTCAGTATAGTTTTGATTTGCATTTTTCCTGATTGCTAATGATGTTGAACATTTTTTCATAAATTTATTGGTCATTTATATTTGTTTTATGAAGTATCTATTTAGTTCAATTGCCCATTTTTTGATTGTGTTTTTTTTTTTAGTAATTAAGTTTTTGTGTTCTTTATATATTCTTGATACTAGTCCTCGACCAGAGGGCTTCGTCATTTTAATGGCTTTCATTAACTCCATTTTCTCTGTATAATCATTTTCAGGGATGGTTTATGGTTGTATCAGTGGAAACCTCATCTAGATAAGCCTGCTACCATGTCAGTTTTGCCACAGTTTCCTCACTCTTTACAGTGTCACCACTTGGTGCCACCAGCCCCCTTGCAGCAGTAGCTCAGCTGTGTTACAGCTCAAACATGTTAGCGGACACAGTGGAGTCTCTGGGAAGGTATGAGGTAGAAAGGTGACATGATTATTTTGGAGGGGCTGCTGGTCCCTCGAGCAGTTGCCTGGAGAGGCGGTAAGGACACTCAGGTCACAGCATCTCCAAGGTGACTTTGTACCACTGTTCTAAGTCTGGATGCAAATCTTCACAATTTTTAGCCCAGTGAGATGTGTATTTCTTAAAGGAGCTTTGCTGTCTACCCCTGGGAACCACACCATGTTCAGAGCAGCCAGCCGCTGGTGAATTGGCTTGGCCTCCAGCTCATGTTGTGCTCTGGGTATTAGTCCCTTTACACTACATTTCTCTCCCTATCTCTGGTCCTTTGTATTATACACACTTTAGCTTGTCTTTTCTTTCCCTTTTCTCCCTGTCTCTTCAAAGTAAGTTGTTTCCTTCACCTTCTTTTGTCAACATGAAGCCTCTTTCTATCAGTCCATTCTAATCCTGCCTGTTGCTTCTCTACCCAGTTCTAATGTGGAGCCTTGACTGCCTTTATTACCACTCCCAGTCTCTCCTTTCCTCTTCATCTTTCTTCTCTTCTGTATATTTAACTAACAATTAGTGCCTGAGAACCCGCTGTATGCTCTGCATTGAGGTACCAAGATTAAAGCACACAGGATATATTTTGTATTATCTAATGTACTATTTTTTTTACATTAAATGCATTCAGAACGATACCTAGAAGCAGAAGAATTACACATACTAACAGAATGCCATGTGATATTTCAATACATGTTTACATTGTGTAATATTTAAATCAGGCTCAACACTCGTGGAGTGATGGAAGGAGTCGAAGGGAGGGAGAACTAAGGAAGGGAACACTTCCACTGACATGACACCTTGTGGAATTGTCAGTGCTGGTCTCAGTAGCACGTGTGAGGATGAAGCGGGGAGGAGGGAGTGTGGAGGGCAGCTCATCAAGTGCTGTGCACGCTCATGCTCCTGTCACTCTGAACCTGATTATGATGCACCAATAAATGTATATTTAAAAAGATATATCAGGTCAAGTAATTTTGTCTCCTCAAACATGATTACTTCTTTATGGTGAAACCTTTCAATATATTTTTCCCATATTTTGTCTTTTTTTCCGGTACTGGGATTGAACAAAGGGGCATTCAAAGTCTGAACCATACCCCCAGCCCTTTTTATTTTTAAACAGGATCTCTCTAAGTTACTGCAGTTGACCTCAAAACTGTGATCCTCCCATCTCAGTCTCCCAAGTACTGGATTTACAGGTATGTGCCACTGTGCCCCCTTCCATTTATTTTCTTCTAGTTTCTGAAATGCGGTTTTACTGTCATTACCTACTGCCATTCTTCTGTGTGACAGCACCAGAACTCTCTGCTCCTGACTGTACCTCGTCTCTGCTTTCCCACCTGTCCTCATCTGGCCTACTGAAGACATTTCAGTCCTGTGATTGAGCCATAGTATTATCTGCCTGCTCCATTTATTAACCGTACTCCATTTTCAGACCAGCTTACACGATGATAAAAAATTAGAAGGACACACGTGAAAAAGTTGCGTCTCACTGAAGGACACGCAAGAATCAAAGGCGTTAGATTTGGGGTCGTCTAGATTTACAATTTCTTATTCACTGAAGAGCCTCGCATGGTGCCAGACATGAAGCAGCACCTTAGAACTATTTGTTAGAAAAGTAACGAGACTATGCCTTTCAAGACCTCAAAGTAACCAGATTTGGGTTCAAAATAGTTTTTAATTTTATACATGGTTTTAAACTTTATACACACTTAGTTCTGAAAACTGCCTACACACACACACACACACACACACACACACACACACACACACACACATATATATGGAATGGAATCCAGGGGCATTCTACCTCTGAGCTACACCCCCAGCCCTATTTTTTATTCTTAATTTTGAAACAGGGTCTCACTAAGTTGTTGAAGGTCTCACTAAGTAGTTGAAGCTGGCTGCGAACCTGCCACCCTCCTGTCTTAGCCTCCCAAGTACTGGGATTACAAGTGTGTGCCACCATATCCGGCTCTTATATATTTTTAATATATATTTTTAATATACTTTAAAATATTTTTAAACATGCTTTAAATCCTTCAGGAGATATCAGGTTTAAGAGTTAAGAATGAGGAGGTATTGGCTGGTTTTTTTTTTTTTTTTTTTTTTTTTTGGTGGTACTGGGGTTCCTGGGAGCCCTTCTACCTCCGGGCTACACTCCCAGATTATATATATATATATATATATATATATATATATATATATATATATATATATATATATATATATTGGAAACAGGGTCTCTTAAGCCAGCAAGGCTGGCTCCAAACCACCGCGATCCTCCTGTCTGTGCCTCCCAAGCATGGGGATTACAAGCATGCACCACCATTCCTGGCTATTTTATAGTTTATTTGGAAACAGGGTCTCTTAAGCCAATGAGGCTGGCTTCAAACCTGTACGATCTTCTTGTCTCTGCTTCCCAAGTGTGGGGATTACAAGTGTGCACCACCACGCCCGGCATATTGGCTATTTTAAATGCACGTTTGTCATTGCCCACTAGCTCATTTAAAACAAGTACAATGTTTAGTTTCAGTTGCTTACATTCAGAGTCAAACTCTTCTTGTTGGAACTTTGGTCTACTGCCCATTAATTCTATGATGTAAGGTTTATTATTTCTCCTCTTTCTGAGCTCTCTCTCCTTTTGCCTTTAAAATAGGCATAATAGCTGGGCATGGTGGTGCACGCCTATAATCCCAGTACTTGGGAGGCTGAGACAGGAGGATCACAGGTTCATGGCCAGCCTCAGCAACTTAGTGAGACTCTCAGCAACTTAGCAAGACTCTGTTTCAAAACAGAAAATAAAAAGGGGCGGAGATATAGCACAGAGATGGAATGCCTCTGGGTTCAATATTCAGTATCATTAAAAATAAAGAATAATATATCAAACTTCATCAAATTGTTGCAAGGAGCAAACAAATTAAGATCAGTCATGATCTTAGAGTAATCCAGGGCTCCCAATCTGGGCTTGTAAAGTAAAATCAGTCTGTGAAATGCATCTAGCCATAGTATCTTCCTCGTTATGAAAGTTGGGAAATCAAACAAAATATTTCTAGAACTCTTAACAGAGTGCCTTGGCACCCGGTGAATGCCTGGTAAAGTTTTATGATTATTCTTAATAAAGCAGACATATTTGATATCTTCAAAGGTTTTCAAAATAAGCACATATAACATGAGACCAACTCAACGATGTGCTTTGTGGTGTGAATCATAAAGGCAGCCATCAGAAGACAGGAAGAATCCCTGTGAGATTGGATCCCAGGAGGATCCTGAGCCCCAAGAACTAAAATGGGGCCAAAAATGCTGAGGGAAGGGAGGTAAGCTTTCCAGGCAGGAACCAAGCAAGCTGAAGCCCAGAGGAGAAAGGCGGGGTGGGCTGAGGGAAGGAGGGGGTAAGGCAGACATAGGGCCAGCAGGCAAGGGGTTCAGGGCTACTCGCCTCCTCGCAGCCCCCACCCCAGGCATTCCTGCGCCTGCGCACTCGAGACCACCCCCCCTCCTCCCCGGGTTCCTGCGGGATGCCCTTTGGCCCAAGAATTTACTACTCAGCTTTTGTAAGCTTTCTTGAGACCACGTTTGTTCTGGAGAATGGCAGTGTCCCACTGAAAGCTCTTTCCTGAAAGGAAATGAAGAGGGAGGAAGGCGCTCCAGCGACCCTGAGGGCTCTCGGTAGCATTTTATGAGCACTGGAGCATGAGCCCCGTGTGTGCCCTGCTTCCTGCTGCATGTTTTCTTTGGAACCAGGTCGAGTTATCGTTAACAAATAATAATGATAGTGGGCTGGAACCTACCATTGATCCAAGGCCTCTAAAATCCTGTATGAGCTTCCTGCCTTCCTATAAAGGATGGTCTCAGGTCTCTAGAGGACATATACCCTGTTCTCAGGGGTTTTACTTACTTACTTATTTACTTATTTTATTTGTTTATTTATGCATTCATTTATTTATGGTGCTGGGGATTGAACCCAGGGCCCTATTTTTTTTTTTTTATTCTTTATTTTGAAACAAGTTCTCACTAAGTTGAAGAGAGCCTCAGGAAGTAGTTGAGGAGGGCCTCAGAAGTAGTTGAGGCTGGCCACAAACCCAGATCCTCCTGTCTCAGTCTCCCAAGTACTGGGATGACAAGCCTGCACCACCACGCTGGGCTTCTCAGGGTCTTTAGACTCAGTCTGACCTCAGTGGTGCAACATATAACCAATTCTTTTTCAGTCTTTTCAAGCTCCGAGCTGGGTGTTCTTTCCTTTTAGCTTTGGAAGATTGGTGAGTGAAGGATTATCACTTTGGATACCTGTAATAATTACTCATGGTTTCTAAAAAGAAGTAACCATAAGAAAGTGGGCAATTTGAGAACATCTGCGTATGCACATGAGGGCGGTGTTCACCAAGCATCAGGCCTTGGCTACTGTTTGTGGCTTCGAATGGGATGATGATGTATGAAACTTTACAGATGCTATATACATGTAAAAGATTATCTCCAAGAAATTAAGAAGTTCCTTTCCAAAAGATTATTGTAGTTTTAAGGAGTAAACAAAGAGGCAGGCGCAGTGGCACACACCTATAATCCTAGTACTTTGGAGGTTGGGAAAGTAAGATTGAAGTTCAAGGCCAGCCCCAGCAATTTAATGAGACCCTGTTTTAATTTTTTTAATTAAAAAAATCATATAAGTCTGGGGATGTAGCTCAGAAGTAGAATGCGCCTGGATTCAATTTTTTATATAAAAAAGTAAATAAGAGAAAAGATTGACTGATGTCTTCAAACTGATGACTTAGCATAGTTGAATTTAATAAATGCTAAAACGGCATGTTCAAGTGACATTTATAAAAGCCTTTGTATAAGAATTTATATGAGACCTGTTTTAGATGTTTTTTGGGAGTAGATGTCTTTCTTGTTTAGGGAGTCGTTTGATATTTGAGATGAACTATTAATGCTCGACACCTCCCAGTGAATTCTGACAACTCCTCAGCCAATCTGTATAGTGGGGTGGCTCAGCAGGCAGCCCCCGGGTTGTGCTCACCCACTGAACCCGCACTACTGCCCCGTGCTGTCAGCATTATCCTGGCTTTATTGGGATTTTTTTTACTTTTTGGTACTGGAGATTGAAACCAAGGGCATTCTATACCTCTGAGCTATTCCCCTAGACCTATTTTATTTTTTATTTTAAACAAGATCTTGCTAAGTTCCTGAGCGTCCTGTTAAGTTGCTGAAGTTGGCCTCTAACCTGCAATCCTTCTGTCTCAGCCTTCCAAGTGCTGGGATGATAGGTATGTGCCACTTCACCTGGTATTAAGTAAGGAAGTAGGGACTCAGAGGACTGGTGAGCTCATGACACATGAGGACAACACTGGACCTCCAGTTCTGTAGCAACTGTCTGGACACTTTTTTTTTTTCTTCTGTATTTCCTCTAGTCCCATAATGGCCCTGAGCTTTCAAAACTGGCTTAACGCCGGCCGTGGTGGCGCACACTTGTAATCCCTGTGCTTGGGAGTCTGAGACAGGAGGATCACACAGGTTTGAAGCCAGTCTCAGCTACTTAGTAAGGCTCTCAGCAACTTAGTGAGACCCTGTTTCCAAATAAATATATTTAAAAAATTGGTCTGGGACTATAGCCTGGAGGTAGAAAGCCCCTGGGTTCCACCCCCAGTACCACAAAAAAAGAAAAGAAAAAAAACTGTCTTAACTCTCCTTAATCTATATCTAAGGTATTAAACTCAAGTCAAATGTACTTCTTTCAAAGAACCACTCGACATCTTACACTCACATTTCATTAAATATATTTCATGACTAGGCAAGTTTGGGGAATGTAGGATTAACCCAGCTTGCCAGGTTCCTTTTGTGCAGGACTTCTTTGGGTCTTTAATGTGCCGATGTGGTCTCTGAGTCTCTAAGAGTGGACACGCTACTCCTCCTTTCACAGGCTACCTACTGTTCACATGTTCACTGTCTCCACTCGCCCTCTGCACAAGGCCCTGGGTTCAATCCTCAGTGCTGCCAAAAATAAAACGAACAAGGACTATAAATCTGCTTCTCTGAACTTGACACATTCTGGGTATTCGAAGCTCTGTAATACCTCAAGCCAAGAAATGACCTGCTCGCCTTCCCAGTGTCAAGGGAGATCTGACCCATTCTCGAAGGATTCTTGTCACCTCTCTATCAATACACTGTTGCAGCATTCAGCTGCATGGATGCTGTAAGGGCCCTTGAGAGGGTTAGGAATACCAGCAGCCTGCTAAACACTGGCCGACATTCTTCATTGGAAGCTGACACTGAGCGGGAGCCCACGCTTTGCAGCTGTTAGGAGCGATGGGCGGTTCTAGCAGTAGGAGAAGCAGGGACTTGGAAGGGTGGCGAGATGAGGAAGGATGGGAAGGAGCCAACACCAGGAACAAGTCTCTTACCCGGTTCTTGTTGTAGTTTGCGGTTGTTTTTAAACCACGTGATCTGCGGCTCAGGGACACCGTGCACATGACAGTCCATAGTGGTAGAGGTGCTGATGGCCACCGTGTGGTCGCTGAGGTTTCGCAGGAGGTGTGGCGCTTCCTGATCTAGTGGAGAAAGAGAGGGAGTTGTGGTCACTCGCCAGCTTTCACCGTGGAGTCACATCAACAGTTACAAATAGAGCAAAACTCGACTGGGAGCTCGCGTTTACATTTGGTTCCTTCCCTCGTCAGTAGCGAGCCTACTGCTTTCTCTGTAGTCAGGTGCTACGGAATATGTCAGAACTCGAGCCAAGGACCAAACTCTGTGGTTTTAGATTTTTATACTTCTGTTGGTGTTTTATAATTACCCATCACAGTGAGGTGAAAAGAGATGCATTAACACAGGTGCACACCACTTGGTGAAATTCCCTCCATTATTTTTAGATTTTGATGCAAAGGTTTTCTCTTAGCTAACTAGTTTCCTTCTTTTTTTACTTTGTGAGAGAAAAGCTTTCCTAAAACTCAAAAGATGTGTGTACTTTAGGAGCTACAATGAAAAATGTGATTTCGTAGGTAGGCTTGTAATGAGTTAACACGTCCTATTGTAGTTAATACGAAATGTTGATAAGCAAATATTTTGCATGTGTTTTATTTCTTTCTTTTGTGGTGCTGAGGATGGAACCCAGGGTCTCACCCATGCTAGGCAAGTGCTTTACTGCAGAACTACACCCACCCAATTCTGTATGCATTTTGTTGGTGTTCGTGAGGGTGTGCTTGTGTTTCTCTGTAACCTAAACCGTAAGGCAGCAGACCAAACAGGAGAATTCTTAAACTTTGAATGCTTTATTGATTGTTCCTTTCCTCCATTCCCTTCCCAAATGCAAGCAACCAAAGGATTAATTCAAGAGGCGGAGGCATAGATTTGTAGGTTTTGCACTATATAATAGTACAAATATTGTATTTTATATTATTTTCTCTTAAAACATACAAATATGATACAATACAATTTATTTTAATAAAATGCCAACCAATAATATAGTACAACAAAATGAATTTAATACATTAAGATGCAATACATTACAACATTAATATCCCACATAGGAACAGCAGTACCCCCAAAGCCCCCCAATGAGTACAGTGTCTATTTAATGAAGTAGTCAGTCAGTCCTGCTGATGTGGATACATTCTAGATAGGTGGGCGCTGGATCGGTAGCTCCAGCTTCCAAGGTAAAAGAACAAAAACAACTCCTAATGTCTCTCCCATCCTCCCAAAGCATCCCTTTCCCCTCCTGTTGCAACTCCTGGAACAGAAATCAAGAGAGTTTGGGCATAACTTACACATTCCGCGTCACTGGTTTCAATTATACAGTATGGGCTTTCTCTGACCGTGTCTGATTTCCTCAGCTTAGTGCACTACACTGAAAGCAGCTTAGGAGTGGTTACAAGACTACAAAGGATGACAGCGCAGTGGCTCTGATTCCACGTCCCTGGAGGATCCTGCTGAGTCCCCAAACCTTTCTCTTTTTATTCCTGCAGGAAAACTCTCAGGATTAGCAGTTGTGAAAGCCATTTAGAAATCCCAGGTTAAAAGGTATATCATCATATAACTTTTACAGCAGTGGAAGTAGTATAACATGGCAGGGTTACTATCAGGAGAAACTGATTTCTCAATAAGCCTTGATTCCCATAGCTTATCATTAGTCTTCTCATTTTAAATCAAGTGAAATCTGAAGGGGGAAAAAAAAAAGAGTGTTGGAGGAAGGGCTCTGATTTAAGAATCTTCTTCAAGCATAGTGGGCATGGAGGTTAGCGATCCTCTGGCCTCTTTGAGCATTTTTTTCTACCCCATGTCACCCCATAGGAAGAGCCAATTACAGTATTTCTGCATTTGCAGTATTTCTGCAATGACAGTATTTCTGCCAAACAGCTTTTCCCAATTGAAATTGCAGCCCCGCGTGCAGCCTTCAGTGTACGATAACTTGTTCATGCTTGCTCATTACAGTTTGACATCTTTATGCTGTAAGTACCCCAAACACATCAGTGAACCATGTCAAGATAGTGAAAAAAGTGTCATATCACTATACAGTATCTCTGATAATGGCAAGCCAATTTTGATATATTTAAAATGCAAATTCAGTTCACTGAGTTACACTCTTAATAGTTTCCTGTAGCACATTTTACTATTTCCAGTGCATTACGTATGCTAAAATAATCTATCATCGCTCATAGGCCTTATAAAAAGGAAGTCTGAAAACAGGGCCCACAACACCCATTTTCTTTCCATAGACATCATGAACACAGACAGGATTTCGACTTCCCTAACAGGTGTAATGGAAAATAGTGCTTATATAAAGGAGAACAATTTATTTTAACATAAATATCATGAAGAGCTCCCAAAGGCCCTATTTGAGCTACACAAACTTCAGACAATAGAAGCAGCAAAAACCCTACAGGGTAAACATGGACTCTCAATTCAGTGCGAAGTTCACACACACATTCCGAAGCACACAGTATTACGATGTATTTCTGAAAAAAAGTTCTCTGTGACTCCTCTCATTTTTGGCTAGTTGTTAAATGACAATTCCACCCAGGAATCACATTTTTAAAAATTTCCTACTTCATAGATTGTTATGATCTACTTGGACATCTTCGGTAAGAAGGGCATATTAGACCCTTGCGCGCATGTAGAAGTAGATACCTGCTTTCCAAAGTTTAACAAAGTAGAGCTGATCCCTTTAAACTGAGAAAATCGGAATTAACAGACTATTTCTGCTGGTTACTGGTAGCCAAAGAGAGCCGCCCACCAGCTGGTTCTTCTCCTGTCAATGTTACAGCCCCAGAGATCTGCCAGGTTTTATAAATATATGGTTTCTTTCCCCACTTGGAGCGAGGGCTGAGGAGCCAGCCTCACACCCTGCTCCATCACTAACTCTCCTCTTTTTCTTTTCCCCTCTTAGTCTTTTCTCATTTTATACCCCAAAGAGTAATGAAAGAAAACAAAACTCACCCAATAGTTTCTTTTCTTAAAACAGCTTTCTGGAAGGATTAATTTATACAGTGAACAATTAATTAATTATGTGATGGAATTGTTAACATCATCCCCTGGTATACTGACACCCTGCCTTCCCCACAAAAATTGTGGGAAGGGAACTGGTAGGTTCTACAGGTTCAATACATCTTTTTCCTAAGCGGCTTCTAAGTCATTCTGTTGCTTTTTTAGCTTTCATAAAAAGCAAGGCCCCGTTGTGAGTGCTGAGGCCCTAAGACCTCGTTTCCTGAAGGAACCCACTGACTATAATAAACAAAGAGGCCAGGCCAAAGAGCCGTAGGTAAAATTTCAAGATACAATTGATTATTCTTTCGTTTGGGCTGACAGCTTCCAGGTTCGTAATTGTTTTCCAAGCATTTGGGGCTGCATAAAACTGGCATTCTGGGGAAATGCTATTGTTTACTCTTTCACACTTGACAAAAGCAATTCCCACGTGAAAGACAAGTTTAGCCGTGGGACAGAGTCTGTTACCTAAAGGAGGAAGCAAGCTGGTGAGTTCCCAAGCTTCAGAAGTTGTCATATTGTCCCTCCTACTGAACTGTCTCGCCACTGTGGTTCTCAGCCCTATTTTGGTCATTATAGTTGTTGTTTTTTTCCCTATAGTTTATGCAATGATCAATCACAAATGAAAACAGAACAATGCCTATTAAATCTGTAAAAAAAAAGAGAGAGCACTCTTCCCTCAAATTCAAGCATAACCCAAGAAATTATCATCTGTCCTGATTTAAAAAGTAAATGGGTATATTTTTACATGACTTTATTTCTGCATCTGTAGTTTTGGCATTTCTTAATCTCCATAAAAATCCAATTGATATTCGCATGTGGGGAAAGTGAACTTTTTTTAATGGACAGAATTTCAGTTGATATTTAGAATGTGTTAAACCTCTGGTCACAGTAGTCTTTTATTTTCCCAATGAATTGACTGTGGACCTTTGAATCCTGTTTTATTATTGATGTTGTTGTGTTACCGGGGGTTGGACCCAGGGACGTTCTGCCTTCAGGCTACACCCTCAGTCCTATTTTATTTTTTATTTTGAGACAGGGCATCACTAACTTGCTGAGGCTGGTCTCAAACTTTCAATCCTCCTCTCAGCCTCCCAACTATTGGAATTACTAGTGTGTACTACCATGCCCAGTATGCATGCCGTCATTTAAACATGATAAGAGCTTTTTACAAGAATAACCGGGGGACCTGAATATTTAAAGCGAAGGATGATGCACTTTCAGGTGCGGCCAGTGTTCCTGCAGGCCAGCCAGGGCAGGGATGGGAGACAGCCCCATCGCTGGACTCATCTGTGTGGTGCTAATAGCCTAATTTCCCAGAATGCAAGAGGAGGGCTATGGGGTTGATTCACACTGTGACAAAGCTTTACTCTCTCTGAATTACACCAACATCTTGCACCCCTGGGGCCCACTTTGAAAACTCCAGTTTAAGATTGATGTGCTTAATGTTAAAAAAAAGAAGCATTTTCAAATAAATAAGCATTATAACTTGCTATCCAGGTGCTATTTACAAATCAAGAGCAGATGAAACAGTACACAATAAAACCAGGCAGAAGTCCGACGGAGGAGTCTCGAATTCAACTGTACTCATTCTGAGCTGGAAAGTTAACTTATCGTGTCCATCTTTGGCAGGAACCAGCATGTGTTTAAATTATTCAGTCTGCGCAGCTTCACAACTTAAAAATAAAGAGAGGTTGGCATCAAAGTGGGAGGAAAGGATCAGTCCCCAGTTGCTGTGTATCAGGCAGGAGAAGGCAGCAAGAGTAAAAACAAAACAAAAACAAAAACAAAAACAAACAGAGACGGCAGCGTAGGGTCCTCCATATCCGCCGAGCACCACGCCAGCCCCGCCAGCCCCAGAGGGCAGCACCCTCGGCCCCAGGGGGAGCCTGAGCTGGTGCCTGGGGGTCTCATTATTACTCCTAGCTTCTCCTCTGAGCCTGAATGTTAGCAACAGTGACAATGAATCGAGATGGTAAAGACAACCGTGACTTTTCAATGAGTCCTTTAATGTTTGACATGACTTTGTGTGGTACAATCATTCCTCCTGCTTTTAAATTTGGAGATCCGAGAGAAAACAGCCTTTTTGTCGCAGTGCTCACCTCTAATGAGAACTTCTGTCTTCTGGAGTGTTTCTTCCCCTGTGTATACGTTCCTGGCTCTGCAGGCATAGGTGCCCGAATCTTCCAGAGACACGTTCTTGATGAGCAGGTTGAGGGTCAGGGAGTACTCTGTTGTGAGCGCCGTTTTTTGCTTGCTGATGCTGTGATGGATTGTTCTGTTATTAACTGTCCGCAGCAAAATCCAGGTGATGTCTCCGTACAAGAACTTGTTGACTGTGCAGGACAGTTTCAGGTCCTCTCCCTCTGTTGGCATTTTTTCCGAAGTCACATGAAACCCGTTTGGCACATCTATAAAATAAGAAGAACGTTAGTGCCTGGAAAAACCAGTGTCTCCTAATGAGATCATCAGAGATCTTAGGAGTTTCTTCTCCACCAATTTTCTCAGCCTCTGCATTAAAAAGGATGAGGATTTATCTTTTCCTTTTTGGAGAACGGATCAAACAGAAGCAGGGAGGCGTTAACTGAACTCACTCCATTAGAAGCAAGATGGGAATTGCAAAACAGGGAAATTATTAGGAGGGTATTTTTAATTTGTTTGTCCAAGTTACCCTTCCCAATGGACATTTTTTCCAACTTAAAATGGTAACTTTATTTCCCACTTATTTATCACATACAGTCCTTAAATTAACATTTCTTGTTAGAAGACTTTTGTGGTGCTGGGGATGGAACCCAAGGCCTTTGCACATACTAGGCAAGTGCTCTACCACTGGGCTGCACCCCCAGTCCATAAGTGAACAAAATAGCGGGGTAACACGAGAACAACTTGCAGTAAGAGCCAGGTACACATGCAGGGCAGACTTAGCCAGCATAGCTTACACGTAAGCACCAGAAATTGTAGATGTCTGCTAGTCGATACTGTGCAGCCCTACCTCTTCCCAGTGAATAGTTCTGAACCCCAGCACCATCCTGCTGGTCAGAGTACTCGCCCTGCTCTGTGCAGGCAACGGGGGCCAGAGCAGAGCCAGGTGACTCACCCAGAAGCCCTTCTGGGGCGATGGCCTATTTAGACATTAAAGAGCAAAGTTTTTTTTGTTTTTGTTTTTGTTTTCCTGAAAATGGCACATCCAAAGGATGGCAAAGAATACGTTTTGTAAATTGCTGGAAGAGTTGCTAGATTCCAAAGATGGCAAAGGATACTTTTTAAGTTTTAGGACTAGAGCTGGAGTCAGTGGTAGAGTGCTTGCCTAGCATGCATGAGACCCTGGGTTTCATTGCTAGGACCACCAAAAACAAACAAACAAACAAACAAACAAACAAACCAACAAACAAACAAATAAATGTACCCAGCAGAGTGTGGTGGCACACACCTGTCATCCCAGTACTTGGGAGGCTGAGAAAGGAAGATCACAGGTTCAAAGCCAGTCTCAGCAAGTTCTCAATTGAGCAAGACCCTGTTTCAAAATTAAAAAAAAGAAAAAGAAAAAAGTGCCGGAGGTAGAATGCTCTTGGGCTCATTCTCCAGTACCAATAAACAAGACAAAAAAACTCAAAAGTAGAGCTTGCTCTTAGAAACGTTTTGAACGTGTTTGAAGGTACCATTTTCTCCAATGGCGGTTCTCAACCTAGCGCCACCTCTATTTCCTACCTGCCTTTGGGGACAGCCTGTGGTCTCTCCTCTTCAGTATCCCTCTAGGACCAGCAGTTAGTGTTCAGGCTGCAGTTCTTTAGTGTCCCTTTGGGTCACTTCTCTGGAGGATTTTCAAAAACCACTGGCTGCTGGCCCTGAACTGACCTGCTCTCAAAATCTTCCCATTACTTGTTGCTAGTGGTGTATCTATATTTGAGCAAAGAATTTGGGCCAACATTTCACAAAGTGCTTTGAAGATGAAAAGCATTATGTTATGCCATTATTATTATTATCCTTTGCACACAAAGCTATAAAGAAACCTTTAAACCTAAGGGGACAATAGTCCCAAATTAGATATCATATCAACTCTTTCCTAAATCTTACTTTGCTTGTTTTTTCTGATTTTTCTGGGCTTTGGCTGTATTATAAAGTGTCACGTCTGAAGAAATGCCAAAGTATTCATTTGAAACCTGGGAGCGGGGGTAACAGTGACTTAGGAAGCTGTCAGTAGCTGCAGAGAGGAGACTAGTGACAGTTTCCCCACTTTAGAATGAAAATCCAAGAATGTGTTAGGAAACGCAGGGGCAGTTGACAGTCATTTTTAACCCAACAATAAGGTGTCAGAAATAATGGTTCAAATTCAGCATCTTTTTACATTTTGAACCTTTTTCAACTGTGAGAAGTAAGACGTTAGCCTCAACCTTTACACAGATACTAGAGCAGAGGCCCCAGGCACTGATTACTACCAGATCATTCCTTAAAAAGACCACAGACTTTCCATTTAGAAGTTCTCATCCTGGTGGTAGAACCCAAGTGAGCCCAGGAACACCATTGAGATCATGTCGAGAGTTTCTATTTACTTTAGTGATTTGAAACTTCCTGTGGAAATAGCTCACAGGTTTCCTGATGGAAGATTTTGTTTATCTTTGCCAAGCACCACCAGGAATCTCAAAATAAAATGCATTTAGTGACATTGGGAAACCAGAGAGATAAGGCAGCGCTGTTCCTGTTTCACCCTCAGTAATTGCTCACACGCCCATGGTCATGCTGAGCGCCAGCAAAACTGTAAAAACACACACAGAGGAAAAGCTAATTCACCAAGTCCACTTCTGAGGTCTGATGCTGGCCCGGGGGACCCAGTTACTCAAGTGAATTCGGTTTAAGTCATCTTAGAGGGGATTATCTATTTCTCAATGTAACCCCTTTGATATTCTCTTTGGATCCATGGAAGACTGTAAATAAAATGTCCTCAACGGCTTAATGAACCCAGAGGGATTTTCCCCTTAATTCATGTTGATTTTCTTTTTAAAAGCCTGAGTACAAAAACAGACCCAAGAATGAATTGCCTTCTAACCCTCCAAGTGAAAACGAATCTTCCCGCACGTCAGTATCTGTTCCAGATTCAGTACAATCATTGTCATCACCAAAACACGCTTATTCACCTCATAAATGGCATAGCCATGGAGTCCACCTCCAGGAGGTGTCCCAGAGAAGAGTCAACGCGTGTTCAGGAGAGGCACGCAGCCCAGAGCTAGGGGAAGGACCAGTTAATCAACAAAGGTGCTCACTGGAGGCACACATTTCGACTTGATTGGATCAGGCATGTGGATTCGGCTCATGAAAGAGAAAAGCATAGATTCCACACGTTGGTACATGCCTGCAATCCCAGTACTTGGGAGGCTGAGACAGGAGGATCACAGGGTCAGGGCCAGCCTCTGCAGCTTAGTGAAAAACTGTTTCACAATAAAAAACAAAAAGGGTGTAGCTAGGAGGAGGCAAGCGTAGAATTTTAAAAGGATGAGAGCATGAGGAGATCTCATTTGTTATCAAAGGTTTTCCTTCCGCTGAAGAATGGTGAATGGTTACTACAAAGTTTTACTTGTGTCCAGTAGATGCCATTGTACAAATGAGAGTCAAAGTTGGGAGCTGAAGCAGTCAGGGATGCTCAGAGCCACAGATAAGCGGTGCCCATCAATTTGGAACGCAAAGGTACTGTATTTTCAGAAAGGACAACATGATTGAAAGAAGAATCAACAAAGATCCAAATGTAGATCTCTCTTTCTTTTTTGGGTACTGGGATTAAACTCAGGGGCCTCCTACTTCTAAGCGACACTCCCAGCCTTTTTTATTTTGAAACAGGGTCTTGCTAAGTTTGCTGAGGGTTTTGCTATGTTGCTAAGTCTGGCCTTGAACTTGAGATCTTCTTGTCTTAGACGCCCAAGACTAGGGTTACAGGCATCTCCCACAATGCCTGTGATCTTTAGTGTGTTAAGATTTTAGACAGCCACTTTCAAAACATCACTGCCAGCAAGTCCAAGTGTTAACACCGAACAAATACACATTATTTTCTTTTCAGAAAAATAGGCATGTAAGATGCAACATTACCAAGACTATTTAGTCTCATCTCTAGTCAGAATATAATGTGTGCTGGGCATGTACTTGAGAGGCTGAGATGGGAGGATCGTCAGTTCAAGGCCATTCTCAGGATTAGTGAGACCCTAAGCAATTTAGCGAGACTGCTTTAAAATAAAATATAAAGTAGGCTGGAGATATGGCTTAAAAATAGAATACCTCAGCCGGGCGTGGTGGCGCACGCTTGCAATCCCCGCGCTTGGGAGGCAGAGACAGGAGGATCGTGCAGGTTTGAAGCCAGCCGTGCGCGCTGGCTTAGGAGACCCTGTTTCCAAATAAAAATGTAAAAATAGGTCTGGGAGTGTAGCCCGGAGGTAGAAGGGCTTCCAGGAACCCCAGTACCACCAAACAAACAAACAAACAAAAAAATAGAATACCTCTAGCTTCAACCTCCAGGAGACAGAGAGAGAGAGAAAGAGAGAGAGAGAGAGAGAGGGAGGGAGGGAGAGAGGGAGGGAGGGAGGTAGAGAGAGAGAGAGAGAGAGAGAGAGAGAGAGAGAGAGAGAGAGAGAGAGAGAGAGAGAGAGAATGGAGAGAAAAGACATATATCTTTTGTCAGAGATTTGAGTAAGAAAAGGAAAAAGATAATTGGTTAAAAAATGAATGCATATAAATTAACTATCACCAAATCAAACTAGAACTTTTCAGGACTGGTAGTAGAGAGTTATTTGGAGGAAGAAAAGTATATTCTAGGTGTGTGTAGGGGGGCTAGATTGTCTGAATTTAGGTTCAGTTTTAATATTAAAGCTACAGAATTTCTAAGGAAATTCTGTGACCTTCCAGTGGGAGAGTGGGGGGGAGGGGCAGACTTTATTTTTCCAGTCCTGGGGATGGAACTCAGGGGTATTCTATCTCTGATCTACATCCTCAGCCCTATTTTTTATTCTTTATTTTGAAACAGGTTTGATCTCACTAAGTTGTGGAGGGCCGCACTAAATAGCTGAGGCTAGCCACGAACCTGTGATCCTCTTGTCTCAGCCTCCTAAATACTGGGATTTTAAGTGTGCACCCAGCGGGGGCAGATATTAGCACATCCTCTTCTAACCCGATCGATACTCAGACCCAGGCAAGAGGGTCCCTGTCCTGGACCTGGCCTGAGATGGCTCTCCTGGATGTTCCCTCCCCCACAATGTCAGGAGTTATGGGATCAAGAAAGCATGTTCACTCACCACCCCTGTCACTCTACTCGTGTCATATGCAGGGATCTTGGGGATCCCAGAATTCCCAGAGTAGTTCTCGCCAGGCCTGCTTCCTGGTTGGCTCGGGCCTTGTCCCTGTGTCTGCCCTCCTGAGATGAGGGATGAGGCTGCTTGTCACTACTTGTCCAGGTCCATCTGAGAAGTGGCCACACCCCCTATGCTTTGAGGGGCGCACCTCAAGGGGGGGGGGATATGTGTGGGCGGGGATGTGTAGGCTGAGGACCATACACAGGGGAGCGTTACCCTCGCAGGGCGGGTGGAAAGAGAATGGGGAAGCCTGTCCTTCCAGGCCACCAGGGACTGCCATAGTCTGTTCCACCACCAGACTAGAAGGAGGATTGTAAACACGGCCTTTCCGGTTCTCATGAAGGTCTCTTTGAACATAAGATGCTGAAATGTAGGTAATGGCATGTAGGCTTGGTTTAGAGCATGCTGGTGGGTCGATAAATGGTCTGTACTGATACTCTTTTTTTGATTAAATCCAGGGCACCCAGGGCCTTGTGTATTGCTAGGCAAGCAGGTTACCACTGAGCTGTATCACTAGCCTCCACTGGAACTCTTAGCTGGGCTCTGAAAATAGCAGGGCAAACTTGGCCTCTTCCCTTGACCTGTTCAAATTCTACCCAAACCCTGCTTCCTTCTCAGAGGCTTAGAGATGTCTTGACTACCACAGGACTCATTAACCATGTGTGGCTTGATATGTGGCTGGTAGGACTAAGGACCTGAATTGTGTTTGGGTGATTTTACTTAAATTGGTTAAAATGTAAACACAGAGCAGTATAGTATTTTTTAAAGGTTGCTTACAGCTCTGTGACAGAGCACATGCTTAGTATACACAAAGCCCCTACCAAAAAATGCTGATTACAGCTGGGTGTGGTGGTGCCGGAGGGTTACAGGTTCAAGGTCAGCCTCAGCAAATTAAAGAGACTCAGCAACCTAGCAAGACCCTGTTCCAAAACAAAAAATAAAAAGGGCTAGGGGGTGTAGTCTGGAGGTAGGATGTCCCTGGGTTCAATCCCCAGTGCCAGAAAAGAAATGTTGTATATTGAAATTAAAATGTTTGGATATACTGAATGAATCAAAATAATTTAACTTTTTTTTTTTTTGGTACTAGGGATGGAACCCAGGGTTTTATACCTTCAGGATACATTCCCAGACCTATTTTATATATTTTTTGGAAACAGGGTCTCACTAAGTTGCTGAGTGCCTCACTAAGTAGCTGAGGCTGGCTTCAACCTGCGTGATCCTCCTGTCTCAGCCTCCCAAGCGCGGGGATTACAAGCGTGCGCCACCACGCCTGGCTTATAATTTAATTTTTTAAATACATATAGCTTCTATCTCTGTCAGACAGCAATGATGCTGGAGAGTTAATCCCTCTGCGCACACATTTTGGTGCCAGGATACATGTAATTTAACCTTTCTTTAGTTCCTGGGTGCTGAAACCATTCGCCTAGAAGGACGGGGCTTCGGTGATTCCGCTCAAGCTCTCAGAGCTGGCCAATGTCCAGAGCAGAACAGGAGCCACTGTACCTCGTCATCTAGGTCAGACATCCAGCGACTATGGACGCGGAAGGCAACTTGTTACCCTCTAACTGAGAAGGATAACACACACCTCTGGGTTTAATTGGTCCAGGGCATCTGGACTCACTAGAGCACAAAGTGTGAGAAATCCCCTTTGGACTTCATCTCCAAGAAGAGGCCCTTTCCTCCTTGGAGTGGACACAGAGGTGCTTTCCTTCCACCTCTGTAGGGAGGAAGTTGGAGCTGCCTTGGTCTCCGCTGAAGCCCTCACCTCCCAGGTGCTATCAGGAGAATGCCAGCTAGCTCGCAGCGCCCCCTCCAGCCTGCCCCTGGGGGAGATGCTCCCCCAGCGTGTCTCCCATGGCCCGGTTTCTCCAGGGCTTGCCATCTTGCCAAAAGCCTACCGTCACCTGGCATTCCAACCAGCTCATGAAATTAGTCCTGCCTCTTTCCTTCTGGAGGCTTCTAGGCAAGTTCTGCAGCCTGCCCCATGCAGGGTGAAATTTCCAGAGAGTTGGCCAACTGCCCAGATTTCCTCCGAAATTGGGGGAGTGTGGAGCCAGGCAATTGTTTTTATACTTTGAGCTACTGATTTCCTTCCTGTACCCATGGAGGGACACAGGGAGTGCCATTTGTGTACCTTGGAGGTCTTAATATCGGCTGAGACTATCATATTTAAAACTAAAAACTCTTAAATGCCCTAAAAAATTGCCCATTAATTATTAACAAAGTTCTTTTAAGATTTCTGTAGGAGACCTTCATCTCCTCCCCAAAGGATGTTACTACCTAAGTTGTGAAACAATTATCTTCTAGGTTAAAAAAACACCACCACGTCATCATAAGTATTACAGTTGGCTTCCTTGACTATTATTGAACAACCCTGTGTGCCAGACTCTGCAAAAGAGAGTTTAAAGATGAGCACAGGATCATAAATTCGCAGTCCAGTTTGGGAGGGAGACCTATGCAACTCTGAAAGAGAATTCTGGGAAATGGCTCTTCAGGAGAGCTAGCGATGGTGGAGAATTCCATTCCTGAGAGTGAGGATGAAGGTCCTCAACATTTCACAGTTCTATGGAATGTTCTGGTTTTGTTTTGTTTTAATCACTCAACTAAAAGTGCACCAAAGCAAACAGGATTGAAGAGAGATCAAGGTCAGCAGGCTGCCTCTGTGGGTAGACGGTGAGGGGCTTACCTGTGATATAAAAGCTTATGTTTCTTTCCACAGTCCCTATTTTATTGGAAGCCATGCAACTGTAGATGCCGGAAATCCTAGCGTCAGCCACAACTAAGGTGGCAGCCGTCTGCAAAGAGAAAAGGAAACTTTAGCCAGAGGGCAAAGATTGTGTGAACATCTCTAGGCCACTTCTGAGGGCTGGGCTACTCCTATCACCCAGCAAAGAGGGCTCAGCATGGGTGGTGGTTCCCAGAAAGCTGTCCCCTTGCTGGGCCCCAGCAAGAATGGAAAAATAACAGGAAAGCAGGTCCTCAGGAGACTTGTGTCACTGGCGTAACAATTACAGACTAGAACCCAGATGTGGGACTGCACGTCCCAGCCCGCGAGGTGGTCAGTTCCATGTCAATGAGAGCAACAGGCGAAGCCTTCCCTGGTCTGGTGACCTGAGAGAGGGGATGCCAGCTGTGCCAGGAGACTTCTCTGGGTTTGGTTCTGCAAGAGACATGTTAAGCGAGCAAGGACAAAAGAGAAAGCTCGCCTGAACCAGGCCTTTTATGTGCAAGTGGCACGCAGCCCCACATGGTCCCCAGGGAGACAAGACACCCTTACTGAGATGGTCAGGCATGTGTGCTTGCAAATGACATACTTTCTCAGTTCTTTCCTAATTTAGAAAATGAAGCTAGAAATTGTGAATTAATAGAACACAGTCCCTCTAGAGCTCTGTGATGTTATTTGGTAACTTTGTCCCTAACATTAGCCATCAAGTTTGTGTGAACTTGGAAGCACTTTTCAAACTGGGACGTCTGAAAAATAATGAGACAGTTTCAGGCAGCTTGAAGACTTGCATCGTCTTCTTACAAAGAAAGAAAAATCACAGAGACAGGTTTTTGGGCAGGCTTCAATTCAACCCATCCTTGCAGAAACAAGTAATGCACATTCTATGTGAAAAAGTTAAGGTCACATGCATGCAAAAGCTGATTCATGACTTCTAAGTCTGTGTTTTAGGACACAGATAACTAGGGCTGTGGGATCAGAGGACTATGCTGATGCTTCTGTGCTAAAAGGATGTCCCAGTGGAAAAATGACGTTCAAGGGGCTTACAGGTTAGCATAGCGGGTAAGCCATGACATGACAGAATGTCCAGGTGGTAAAGTGGTCTGGCTATTAGGAAGGGTCCTAACATTCTATGACTTGCCAAGTGATGTTATTTATGGTCCCTCATTTATTAAATAAATTAGGGTATTTCTATTTTTAATCTTCAGATCAAGAACACTAAAAACAAGCTCTTACATTTTTTGGCTAAGAAACTCATTGCTCCAAATTCTTTTAAAATACTTTCTATTTTGTTTGTTGGAAGTGTCTGCTTAATTAAATTTATTCATATATCCTCTGTTTATTATCATATATTATGAAATTACTAGTAATGAAACTATCTGCGGGATATGAATTTTTTATTCAATTTAGCAGGCACTTTTTTTTTTTTATAGTACTAGGGTTTAAATCCAGGGGCATTCTACATCTGATCTATCCCCCAGCCCTTGTTTCACAAAGGTGCTGAGAGAGTTTCTAAGTTGCTAAGGCTGGCCTCAAACCTACAATCCTCCTGTGTCAGCCTGCCAAGCACTGGGATTACAGCTGTGCGGCACCACACCCAACGCACACACTGTTTTTTCCATGGAGTTAGTTCACAAATGTGTATCCCAAGAGACCTAAGGAGAAACTTACCTAGATTCTTAGATTTACTGCTGCTCAGAAAATAAGTGGAAGAACCATTTCTGTTGGCTTACAATGTTTGAAATTTTAAGCAAGGGTTACCTGCATCTCTAAGTAGCATTTGGGCTTTTATTAAAATGATTTTGATTTTGCTGAGCTTAAAGCAACTGAGAACAAGAACTGGGTTTTATGACAAGGGAAAGTCAACTCACTTGCTGACTCTCAAGACCTATGCAGGAAATGTGGGAATAGCTTTGACCTTTTTCAATGCTCCAACAAAAGTCAGACAGATCAGAACTTTTATATGAGAGAATAAAATCAAGGTACACAGAAGTGATTTGAATCCCTTTTAGAGGATGAACCAGGAGACAGAAATGTACTCAAGCCTCTCTTCTCTGCCTGATTAATACCTTCCAAAACAAGACAATTGATCCACAGTCAGGCCTACTCCAGAATTCACCTCCAAAGTTTCTACTGAAATAGGAATAGAAAATGATGGGAGTGTGAGTTATTTCCTGGTTTCTGGGGACCCTCACAAGGCCCTGCTGTGTTCCAGCCGGCGTGCGAGGCATTTTATAAGCATTATCTCATTTAATCCTCCCCACATCCCCAAGAGACCGGCCTATTACCTTAGTCTATAGTCGGGGCATTTGAGGTTTATCGAGGTAAAGTGATCTCACCCAAAGATACACAGGACCACTGGCCAGGGCTGAACTTAAGCCCAGGTGTGTCTCGGGCCAGCACTTGTATGCTCAGTCTCTATATCAAATTGCTTCTTGCCTTAAAACTTAAAAAAAAAATTGACTAATATAGATTTATGGGAAAGTTTCTGTCTACTGGTAGCATTGGGTTTTCCCTGGAGAATACCTCCTTTTTTTTTTTTTTTTTTGGTGGTACTGGGGTTCCTGGAAGCCCTTCTACCTCCGGGCTACACTCCCAGACCTATTTTTACATTTTTATTTGGAAACAGGGTCTCCTAAGCCAGCACACGCGGCTGGCTTCGAACCTGCGAGATCCTCCTGTCTCTGCCTCCCAAGCGCAGGGATTACAAGCCTGCGCCACCACGCCCGGCAGAATACCTCCTTTAATCGGCATTTGAGTCCCAGGGGCCATATGCTGCTAGGTAAAGAAAGGCTTGTTTCTTTATTCTTGGCATTTTATAGAAGCTGCAAGCTGTTTCTCAACTGATAGAATGTTGTGTGGCTTGGAAACATGATTGGTAGATGAAAAAGTTATAATTAAGGAAGTAAATTTAAAAATAAGGTGAAGCTGGGCATGATGGCTCATGTCTGTAATCCCAGTACTAGGGAGACTGAGACAAGAGGATTGCAAGGTTCAAAGCCAGTCTCCGCAATTTAGTGACACTCTCAGCAACCTAGCAAGACCCTGCTTCAAAACAAAAAATAAGCCGGGCGTGGTGGCGCACACTTGCAACCCCCCCCACCTTCGAAGCCAGCCATGCTGGTTTAAGAGACCCTGTTTCCAAATAAAAAAGTATAAAATAGGTCTGGGAGTGTAGCCTGAAGGCAAAAGGTTTCCAGGAACCCCAGTACCACCAAAAACAAAATACACACACACACACACACACACACACACACACAAACAAAAAATAAAATCAAATAACACTGGGCAGTTTGAAGGCAGAATGCCCCAGCGTTCAACCCTCCACATCACAAAAAGGAAATAAATAAATAAATAAATAAAATTAAAATAAGGAGAAACCTGTATCCTATGATTGACTTTATTAAAAAATTATTTTGTTTATTTTGTTTCTAGAGTACTTCTCTTCTTCCAGAAAAAAAAAGAAATAAAAAAATATATATACACACACACTATATATATATATATATATATATATATATATATATATATATATCAATACTAGGGATTGAACTCAGGGGCATTCTATGTCCAAGCTACAGCCCCAGCCCTATTTTTTTATTCTTTATTTTGAAACAGGGTCTCATTAAGTTTAAGAAGACCTCATTAAGTAACTGAGGTTGGCCGTGAACCTGCAATCCAACTGGCTCAGCCTCCCAAGTACTGGGATTACAAACATGTGCCACCATGCCCACCTCAGATAATTACTATTTTACTGTGGTACTCCCAAACCTATTTTTATATTTTTATTTGGAAACAGGGTCTCAAGCCAGCGCAGCTGGCTTCGAACCTGCGCAATCCTCCTGTCTCTGCCTCCCAAGCGTGGGGATTACAAGCGTGCACCACCATGCCCAGCAGAGAATGTATTTTTAAACTATAAATTTGAACATATTTTCATAAAACATAAAAGATATTTGACGAGTATCAGCTATATAAAGTCAGAAGAAGGACCTCAAGTGTGTGCTGTAGTTAACTTGCACAGGATGGGAAGTATCCATGCATGGTCTTCTGTGTTAGAGGAACAGAGCTGTTGCCCAGTGCTCTTGACTAGTTACTATTATTTCAAAGGGGAAAAGAAAGATGGAAATAGTGTAGCTGCTGGAGCATTGAAGATTAGCCTAATACTTTGAAAAAGAAAGTGCCAAGGATCTTTTTCCTTTTTTTTTTTTAATGGTACTGGGGATTGAACCCAGGACATTCTACCACTGAACTACATCCCCAGTTTTGTTGTTGTTTGTTTGTTTTTTACTTTTTGAGATAGGATCAAGTCACTCAGGTTGGCCTCAAACCTTTGATCCTTCTGCCTCAGCTTCCCAAGTCTCTGGGATTAGAAGGTGTGAGCCACCATGCCCGGCTGTAACAGAGATTTGACTTGTAACATACATTTGAAAGTAGAACTGTTTATTTTATAGGCACAGCAAAAGAAATTCTCAAGGGTTTCTTTTAATATTATTTTTAGAATTAGTTTTCATTTTGTACAACTGAAAATAAGTAAAAGAGAATTGAGAGACAAAAAGAAATCGGAAGTGCTAACGTAAAATTAGGACAGCCAGGCATGGTGGAGCAGACCTGCAAGCCCAGGTCTTGGGAGGCTGAGACAGGAAGAGCACAGGTTCGAGGCCAGCCTCAGCAACTTAGCGAGACCTTATTTCAAAATAAAATAGAGCTAGGGGTATAGCTTTGAAGTAGAACGATCTCACTGCGTTCAATCCCCAGTACCCATAAGAAAAGGAAACTCAGTTCCTCTCACTCAGAAGATAATAGGTAACAAATCTCTTTCACATCTTCTTAAAAATAACATAGGATGAATACATCAACTTCCAACTTTTTGTGTGTGTGTGGTACTGGGGATGGAACCCAGGGGCATTCTGCTTCTAAGCTACACCCCCAGCCCTATTTTTTATTCTTTATTTTGAAACAGGGTCTCCCTTAGTTGCAAAGGGCCTCACTAAGTAGCTGAGGTTGGCCGTGAACTGAGATCCTTCTGTCTCAGCCTCCCGAATGCTGGGATTACAAGTGTGTGCCACCATGCTGAGCTAGCTTCCAACATTTAAAAAAAAAAAAAAGCAGTTCTGCTGGGCGTGGTGGTGCACGCTTGTAATCCCAGCATTTGGGAGGCTGAGACCGGAGGATAGTGGTTCATGGACAGCCTCAGCTACTTAGTGAAGCTTTCCACAACTTAGTGAGACCTTGTTTCAAAATAAAGAATAAGCTGGGCGTGGTGGCACATGCTTATAATCTCCGCACTTGGGAGGCAGAGACAGGAGGATCGCGCAGGTTCGAAGCCAGCCGCGCTGGCTTAAGAGACCCTGTTTCCAAATAAAAATGTAAAAATAGGTCTGGGAGTGTAGCCCTGAGGTAGAAGGGTTTCCAGGAACCCCAGTACCACAAAAAAAAAAAAAAAAAAAAAAGAAGAAGAAGAAAAAATAGGGAAGGGGGTGTAGCTTGGAGGTAGAATGCCCCTGGGTTCCATCCTTAGTACCTCAAAAAAGAAAAGAAAAGAAGAAAAAAAAAAAAAAAAGGCAGTCCTTTCAATTGACTAGTTTGAGATAAGCAGCTGGTCAGTGAGGTTTCCAAGCCAATGTAATTCTGCTTTTACTGCATTTTCTCTGGGGTTACTTCTTTTTTGGGGTGCTTCCCCTTGTCCTGCCAGGGTCTCAAGGATTCAGAGATTAGAAGCAAGCCCTTCCAAGTCATTCTCTGGGCTCTTTTGTGTGATCCAGGATTGCTCGTGAAAACTGTGGTCCAGTACTGTACGCTCGGAGTTTCTCCAAGCTCCTTCCTTCCTTCCCTTCTGCTGAGCGTGAGTAACTCACTTGTACAATGTCTTTTCAACTCATGGAGTAGAATGAATGGGACCATGTGGCATTCGGCCTAATTTCTAGAGCTAGCTTTGAAAAAAAAAATCTATATATGGAACAGTGATTTTAATCTTGGGATGTTTCTAATATAGCTTGCTTTTAAGTGTTTCAGGGAGAAATAAAAGTAGATGGATAAAGGTCATGGAAGAATCTAAAATTAACTTTGGGTGGTACATTAGAACCAGTTGATGGGAAAACAGAATGTGAGGGAAGAGGCCGGGGCCGCGTGGGAAGCGATGCCCAGGCTGTGCCGCTGCGGTGACTCGCCCGTGTCACGGTCGACTCCTGCAGAGCTCACCCTTCTCAGGGGCTTGAGTGACTTCAGTGGAAATGTCACTACAACATGGAAATTGCCCCGGTTCTCCAGCTGTACAGAATTAGTGCTGTGATACGCAAGCCCTGTTGTTGTTACTGTCATTTTTCCTAACACAGGGTTTCTTCTACTTCCTACTCCATACTCACAAACCCAGGAATCTGTCAACTCATTTAAATACTACAAAAACTCCACATTTGCTATTAGCCACTCTGATGACTCACAAAACTTGAGCCAAAACTTGCCAATAAGAAAACTTATTTTTATTTTTCTCTATACCCTTCCTTGAGTTATTAAAAAAAAAAAACCAAGACAACAGCAACAACAACAAAAACCTAAGTCCTTATGTACTCCAGACTGACTGCTAACCCCCTAACCCATAGAGTAGCATAGCTGCTGGGCAGGCTACCTGTGTGGCTGTTAATAAGGTTATTGTCTTGCCCTAAGTTGGAGCTTTAATGAACTTTTTAAGAATGTACATGAAAAAAATAGAATGTGCAGAAGGAAGCCTGGCATGGTGGTGCACATCTGTAATCCCAGTACACGGGAGGTTGAGACAGGAGGATTGCAGGTTTAAGGCCGGCCTTAACAGCCTAACAAGATCCTCAGTAACCTAGCAAGACCCTGTTTCAAAAAAATGATAATAATAAAAGGGTCTGGGAGTATAGCTTGGAGGTAGAATGCCCCTGTGCTCAGTACCACACCCAAACAAATATAGAAAGAAAAACATTTTAATTGTAAAGGGAAAAACATTGCATAGAATTTGGAAATAACAAAATTTTCATTCACCATCATATAAATGTTAACTCTTTTTTTTCCAGTCTTGAAAAGATATATCAGTGTGCCTAAATTCAGACATGAAATCAATAATTTGCTTAGAAAGAGTATTGAAAGGTTTTCTCAGTTTTATTGTAATTGTCTGCAACTGCTGTCAGCTTAGGGACGTGTGTTGCTGGAGTGTATGGAACAGTCATTTTATCAAAGTGGTATCTGTAGGGGGTTTCTCCTGATATCATTTCTTATCTTTATAATGGGAAACCAGGTAGGGCAACCTTCACTAAATCCATCTTTCTCGAGGACAGAACCCCAGTCTGGGTGGTGACCTGATATGTATACAGTTACACAGATAGAAAGGGACAGAGCTTGTCCCTGGGACTCTGGGTACAGGCTGGGTGGTATAAGTATCAGCTTTGTGTAGAAGTCCATGCTTAAAATCTTCTGCCCTAGTACAAAGTTTTAAGAAAATACAACAAAAAAACTGGAGAAGTTCTTTGATTTCAGTTAGCTTTTCTTGCCATTTTTTTATAGGTGTTAAATATACAGGTGGGTCACTGCTTCATACTTTGAGGTAATCACATAGGTTTTTCATTTTCCATTTTAGTTTCCAGTGTGTGTGTGTGTGTGTGTGTGTGTGTGTGTGTGTGTGTGTCTGTGTCTGTGTGTGTGTGTGTGTTGTGTCTGTGTGTTGTTGGGGATTGAACCCAGGGGTATTCTACCTCCAAGCTACACCCTCAGCCCAATTTACTTTTAAGTTTTTATTTTGAAACAGGGTCTCACCAAGTTGTGGAGGGCCTCACTAAGTAGCTGAGGCTAGCTGCGAACCTGGATCCTCCTGTTTCAGCCTCCCAAGTACTGTGCCTATGAGCACGTGCCAGTCCACTGGCTTTCCTATCGTATATTTTTGCAGATAAGATAAACCCAAATAGGACTAGAAGATGCCATTGTAATTACATGTATGAGTCCTTGTTTTAAATACCCAGCAGTTAATGGTACATACACCTGATATGGTTAGGAAAAACCAAAATGAATGGGCATTGCTAAAGGCATCTTGAAACTTTCCTAGTACTTGGTGATAACTGATTTACTGTCCACTGCAAGTAGAGACCAGTTCCTTTTTACCTTCAAAGAATAGAGTATTTCTTCTGAGTATTTCATAAACTGCTCTCTCATCAATAGCTATTGATTATTGAATGTTTCTAAACTCCTGCTAACTTGCGTTACAGAAGAAAGTATAAACTACTACAGCTGCTCCTGTAGCCATAAAAGTGTTTCAAAATTATTGACAAGTGGCTGTTGACATTGTCATATAAGCCATCATCACTTTAATTTCTTTTTTTTTGGGGGGGGGTACTGGGGATGGAATCCAGGGGCATGCTACTTTTGAGCTACACCCCCAGCCCTATTTTTGATTCTTTATTTTGAAACAGGGTCTCACTGAGTTGCAGAGGGCCTCACTAAGTAGCTGAGGCTGTCTGTGAACCGCGATCCTCCTATCTCAACCTCCCAAATGCTGGGAGGCTCCATGCCTGGCACCACTTCAATTTCTACATTGGATCAGTTGGCTATGAGAACGCTGGGTTTTGAGTAGGACTTTGGTTTCAGTTGCTGAGGCTGGCTTGCACCTGCGATCCCCCTGTCTCAGCATCCCAAGTCCTGGGATTACATGCACATGCCACCATGCCCAGCATTTGCATTTGCCCTTTTAAGGAGCTTAATTTTGAGTTGATCATCTTATTCCCCGGTTTTTCTTATCTTTAAAATGGAGAAAATTGCAGGGCATGGTGGTGCACACTTGTAATCCCTGCACTTGGGAGGTGGAGACAGGAGGATTGTGCAGGTTCTAAGCCAGCTGTGCTGGCTTAAGAGACCCTGTTTCCAAATAAAAATATAAAAAATAGGACTGAGAGTGTAGCCTGGAGGTAGAAGGGCTCCCAGGAACCCCAGTACCACACACACACACACAAAAATTAAAATGGAGAAAATCACTCTGGCTTGCCAAAGAATGATGACGCCATTTATAATGTCAAAAGGCTTTACAAAATGAAAAGTACAGATGTTATTGTTGTTATTGTTAAATCCCACATGAAGAACAATGCCATCTATTCTTTCAACCTCTAATGCAAAGAATACAGCTGAATAACTTGAGCAGACAGTGGCATCTATATTCAAAATCTCCACTCCAAACCAACCCATGCATATGTCCATAGACATAATAGATTTTTAAGTGCATTTTTCACTAATGGAACAGGGGAAAAGCCACTAGGTCTGCACTCCACTGAAAGTGGTCTGGTTCACAGGACATCAGCTACACAGGACATCAGCTACTTTCCAGCAGCGCAGGAAAGTAGAAAATGGTTGGTGCAAGAGCAACATGGAAAAGATGCCTCCTGGGCCTGATTAGGGAAGAGTTTTGCTAGATCACTTTTGTACACCCCAAGTTAAGCTTTGTCGAGCAAAAACCACATATTTTATGAAATGAAGCCTTAGATCTTAGCCATAACTCTTTTAGTAGTTTTGCCTACTGGGATCCCACATTACATAGGGCAGTGATTTGCAGGCCTGGTTACATCCCAGAATCACCTGGGAAGCCTTCATGGGCCCTGGGTCTCACCCCGGACATTTGGATGGAATTCTAGCTGGTAGAGTGTTCTAACCTGCAGTCAGGATTGAGAAGCTCTGATGTGGACCAGTCTGATGTTCAAGAGGACATCTCGACCTGTTCCATTAAGAACCAGTGCTCCTCATCTTGGAAAGGGGTTCGGGGTACAGGGAAGAGAAGAGCAGCTTAAGTAATCTTAACGGATCTCCATGATGACATATCTCAGATGGTGTTGCTCTTTTTGAATTTTGCTTGAGCATTCGGATTGTTCTTGGTTCCTATGAATCTACAACAGGGAGCTCAGAGTGCATTTTTAGAATATCCCAGTGCTCAGCTTTACAAACAATACCTTATTCTTTCCTTCTATTACTTCCATGCGCTGAGTGATGCTCTCAATTCTGTTTCCTATGTTGCTATCAGGATCCAGGATAAAGGACTCTTCATTATTGGAACAAAAGTCAGTCCTAAAAAAAAAAATCAAGCAAGTCATTATAATGTTGCCTGTGCCATGGTCCCAGTGGTGACAGGTGAAAGAAAACCATTGGATAAGTCCTCAGAGAGCACAATCTCAATTTTTATTCAAATCTTCTTTTCTGTAGACCCCCCCATATTCATCCTCAGAACTTAAAAATAGCAAATGTATTTGCTGATGCGATCAAAAACTCCAGCACTATACTGCCATACATCCTTCCTGTTCTGGATACCAGATATTAAAGAAAATGTGTAATTAGAAAACCTCATACCTAGATTTTAATTAGCTCTTAGTGGAACTAACATGCAAACATGAGGAGTAAGGAGATGAAGTTATGTTAATGAATGGAAACCTCAAGGAAATAATAGTATTTCTTATCTTACAAAAAGGCTGGCTTTAGTTGAAATACTCAGTTGAGCAGCTATATTTTCCCCCCAGAGATAACTAAGTGCATATGAAAAAAACATCTTGGAGTGGTTATTACATTCAATCTATTTCTTTTCAAGTCTTGGGGTATTGTAATAAGTTCTTTAACTTCTTAGGCCTCAAGCGTTTAATTATAAAATAAGAATATAATTCAGGTCTTTCTATCTTCTTATGAATGACATAATTTTGTTTTTCTTTATTGCTGAGTAGAATTATATTGTGTATATTTCCTATAATTTCATAATCCATTTATCTGTTGATGGACACCTAGGTTGGTTCCATAGTTTGGCTATTGTGAATTGTGCTGCTGTGAACATGGGTATGCAGATATTACTGTAGTTCTCTGATTTCAACCCCTTTGGGAAGATACCCAGGAGTGGTATAGCCAGATCATATGGTGGGTCCATTCCCAGTTTTCTAAGGAATCTCCACACTGATCTCCATAGCAGCTGAACTAGTTTGCACTCCCAGCAACAGTGTAAAAGAGTGCCCATTTCCCCACATCCTCACCAACATTAATTGTTATTTGACTTCTTTATGCTTGAACATTATGTTAAGTGAGATTAGCCAAGCACAGAAAGAGAAGGGTCATATGTTTTCTTTAATATACTTGAACTAGGGAGTATTTGGGATACCAGAAGGACTCCAGATGATGGAGGATACCCTCAGTGGAGCCAGGGAGGAAGGATATGGGAGGAAGAAGGTTCATTATTAAACATGCTACCTGTGACAATGTGTATACATGTGGATATAACATTGTCAACCTGGACACTTGGCACTGGGAGGGAGGGAAATGGGAAGGTAGAGGGGTCACCAAGAACTGCAAGAATGTATGCCAGTGTTAACATGATCTACATTATAATGTGAGACTATAGTGCACCAATAAAAAAAGAATATCGTTGTTGTTTATTGTTAAAGTCCATAAGATTCTCTCTCTCTCCCCCATACATGTTACATATTTGTGAAATAAAATATATATGTATAATGGGATCTATAAAATGGAATATAATCTTAATATATATTAAACATTCATCATTTTGCATTTTACCTTCTGGATTAGACCCTTTTTTTTCTTTTGGTATTAGAGACTGAAGCCAGGGGTATATTACCTCTGGGCTAGATTCCCAGCCCAATTTTTTGTTTTTATTTTGAAACAGGATCTCGCTAGGTTGGTGAGAGTCTCACTACTTGGTGAGGGGTGTCTTTGAACCTGAATTCCTCTCATCCCAGTCTCCAAAGTATTGGACTTACAGGTGTGCGCCACCATGCCTGGCTTGGACTAGAACCTTTGGAGACTGGAAAGGTGTGTAAATTTGACACTTGCTGGTGTCAAATTTACATACATGTTTCGGACATATTCTGGAGATTTTCAAACCAGGAGGAATTTTAAAGCCAATTTTCAGAAAGAATGAGTTGCTGGTTTTAATTAGTTATAGCCAGTCTGGTTGTTATTCCCCTGGGCTGGGAAGGACCCAGAACCCTGACCTGTCCAGTCTTCTGGCTCAGGCTCCCACCTGTGTCACCGGTCCTCCTGCAGAGCATGCACACTTGGTCAGTGGCATTACTGCTCTGAGGCCTCTGGGGCCTCTCCCAAGGGATAAGGGCCTCATCTACTCATTCGCCTCGCCCCAGTGACTGAAATCCTAGCATTAATTGGCACTCCATCAACATTTGTAAACAGTCAGTCAGAGGTCATATCTAGGAAGAGTTTTCATTGTTTATTATTTTCAAACATACTGATAAGTGCAGAGCATAGTGTGATAAAATGCCACATGGCTGCCACCCGGCTCTGTGTGTACACGTGGTGCTGCGGATGGAGCCCAGGGCCTTGCACGTGCTGAGCGAGCACTCCGCCACTGAGCTGCATCTCACCCGACATCCAATTTCATTTATCAAAAATTTGTCATGTTTGCTTCCTCTATCCCTTGTTTGTTTTTATTATTTTTTTCTTTTGTAAAGTATTTAAAAGCAAATTCAGGCTCATATCATTTTAGCCCTCTGTGCTTCATGGGTAGCTCCAAAAAATATGCACATTTTCCATTATACCCACAATGCTACTTTTATACCTAATAGAATTAGGAATAATCCCATGTTGGTGTTTCTACCAAGTTCACCTGTCAAGTTTCTCCTGATGTTTTTAAACATTTCTTTTTTCACAATTAGATTTTAAGATTTAAAACAAAAAAGGGATGACTATTTCGTAAGGAATTTCTGGGATTTCTACCATTTAGCTCTTCTTCATAATCATCAGTTAAAATAACAGAACATTTTAACACTTATTGATTAGTAGAGAAAACTGAACCAAGGAGAAATTATATAATTTCTCTTGTACTGGAAACACTGTAATAAGGTTTTAAAATTATTACACAAAATTCACTTTGCCAGATTTTTCATGATCAGTATTCTCTATTTCCTAGACTGTAACATCTGTGCTTTGAACTATTTGATTTTCCATCTTTTGCACACCCTTAGCAGATGCGTGTGTACATGCATGTATATGTGTGTGTGTCTACACAGAATATATATATATATATATATATATATATATATATATATATATATCCTATATGTCTATAGAGGGTCTACAGAGGTACACACCTGGACTGGACACTTGCAGATGCCCTTGGGTTTATAACATCAGACAGTTGAGGTTCTCTTGTGCCACAGAAGGAAAGGCTTTAGATTTCATTTTTTCTCCCCAAAGCAATGAGTAAGATAAGGCCTCAAAGACCACGTTGTCTTCAGGAAATGCAAAGAAATATGTTATAGTAAAGCAAATCTAGTCCTTTCCCAGGGGAAAGCAGTCTCTGTCTGAGGTCACTTGGGGCTATAGACCTCTGCCCTGCCCCCCTCACCACACACCCAGGGCTTTAGGACCTGCACAGGGGCTCTGGTATGGAAGCCATAGGCCTGACTCACTGCCAGGTTCTCCAAGTGAAAAGGACAGATTCTGTGGCTCTTTTCTAATTTCGGGGCATTTATTTTTCCCTCTTTGTAATTGGAACCATAAAAATAGAATGTCATTTAGGAGCCTGACTCGTGAACAGGCACTTGAAAAGAGATTTAGGGGGAGGGGGATTTGCCTGAGCCTTAAGAATACATCAAGCTCTTAAGGAAGTAGATTGTGCCATGTTTGAAGATGCAAAGATAATGTCTGTGCTGGGAACCGTCTCGAGGGGGGAGGAAGCCGAACAACAAGAGGAAAGCGGCATTGGCTCCTGATTTCGCACAGGAAGCCCACAGCACCTCCTGCCAAAGCAAGATAAGAAAGCTCCCATGCGCTATTTTGGACAAGGCCACTGTTATCAGCTTCAGCTCGGGCGGGCGGTGGGAGGGCGAGCGCTGTCCTTTCCATGCCTGGTCCCTTTCCTCATGGGCTTCAGGACTCCTACCTCCAGCTGCATAGAGCATGCCAAGCACAACAGCGGGGCGGTATTTATAACAAGGAGAGGGAAGAGGAATTCTGGGGATAGAGTGTGCTCCCTGTCACCTCTCTGTCCATCGCTCTGAAGTTGGAACACTTTCATTTCAGACTAGAGATGGGTTGAAGTAAGTCAAAAGAAGTCAGCTAATTATGTTCCAACCCACGATGCTGAGACCTGCATGTGATGTGTGGATCTGTTTAGCTCCAACTGGGAGCCATCTGTGAGCTCTCCCATCTGGTCTAAATGACTAGTCATCTTCTCTTGACAGAAGGGGAAATCACCACCCTCCAGGTCTGTCAGTGACACCGGCGACTTACCCGCTTCAGGCTGATACACTCACAGTGCTCACGGATGTGCCCTGTTCCCTCCACACTTGTAAATATTTGGCTCTTCTGTGACCCCAAACCAGGTGAAGGCAGTCTGAGCCCACAGAAAAAGGTAAAGCCAACACAGGTCAAACCTAGTCTTGACCTCTGGCAGAATTCATCTTCGCTTTTGGTTCATTTCAGAACCCACACTTAACCCGACACCCCAAGCAACGTGATCGCAGCCAAGAAGTTATCACAGGCCAGTGCTTCCTGTGCACAGGAAGAAAAGGCTTCTCCAGTACTTGCTGTACTGGCGCTATTACTGCATGGGCGATTTAATGTCTTTTTTAGCTACTTTTGCATAACCTGGTCAGCTTCTTTCCAAAATTTGGCAAGCATTGCTCATCTTATACAATGAATATATGTGTGTGTGTGTGTGTGTGTGTGTGTGTGTGTGTGTATCTATATATTTTACTCCCAGACCTATTTTTTATATTTTTATTTTTTATATTTTTATTTTTAAACAGGGTCTCTTAAGCCAGCGCGGCTGACTTCAAACCTGCATGATCCTGTTGTCTCCGCCTCCCAAGCACGGGGATTACAAGCATGCGCCACCACACCCGGCAAGGAAAAAATATTGAGTGCACAGCGTGTGCGGATCTGCAGCATGGACGGCAGCGGAGTTCGCTCAGTTGTCCTGCAGTTGGTTCCGGCGCTGGTGTATCCCCTCCACCTTTCTCCACCCAACGCTCAGGAATACAGTGCACAGCGTTACCCCGCAGCACCCTTCTACATCCACCTGTGATTGCATTTAACAATTCTGATTTTCAGGTTTTCCCCAATCCTCCTTCCTCCTGTCTCTGCCCCTTCTTTTTCATTAGTGGAAGAATGATCAAATCTGGTGAAATCAGAAAAGGGAATCTAGCTGGGTGAGCTTCAGCCACTCACAGTATTTTTGTTTTCTTTCAAGTGATTATTTCTTGTGGGAAAATGATAGAATTGGGTGAAAATGATAGAATTCTTATTGAGGAATCGGGCCGGCGGCTTAACTCTTTAGTTAGCTTTCTAGAAACTGCTACCTGTCTAGTGTCTGTTATGGTACCCAAGACTCCATTGTTACAGTGCAAAAGTTTCATTTCATAAATTATTTGCTGCCCATTTAGCTACTAAACTTAGTAGCTAAATGGGCAGCCAAGTCTAGCTGGTCTACTCTTCAGCCTGATGCTTAACATAAACAGAGTTCCTGGTTTGTTTTAGGGTCCCTTTTTACCTATGACAAATGGCATCAAGCTGACCTTTCTTTCAGAGCCTCTGCCTCGCTGGTTCTTGCTCTGGGCTGGCTGCAGGAATGGGTTTTTACTGAGCCAGGCCTGGGCCCCAAGCTGCACACATTCATTCAGGCACACTTCATTCATAGTCTCCCAGTGAGGCAGGTGATATGGTGATATCTATTTCACAAATCCTTTTAATAATAGGGAAACCGAGACCCAGAAAGATCAAAGTCCTGGCTCAGGTTCACAGAGAAAGGACAGAGCTGGGAGCAGAGCCCAGCCTTCTGAACTCTGTCCATCACCCCGTGTGATGCACCCAAGGAACCTCCCAAACCTTTACTGTCACACTTCCTAGGGGAAATCGGATGAGAGTCAGCTGTTTCAAAGAAAAACCCGAGAATCCTCCGAGCTCACAAAGTCGCACACCAAGAGAAATTAAATTTTAATTTTCAACAGGGAGAATGTGTCACCTAGTCCTTTGGCAGATATGGATAGGAAGAAGGGGCAGAGGAGTACTGCATAATTACTTTCTCAACATAAATTTTGGTTGGTTTAGGTCCTAAGAATGCTTTGATGGCTAAAATCATGGGAACTCTGCCTTCTCCTGGCTGACAAATTTTATCATTAAAAAAAATCTTGGGACAAAGTAAAACACTCCAATTTTTATTGCAATCTTTTTCTTTCTCCAGTAACTAGCCTTTGTCGGCATGGCTAGTGAGCTGTTCTGGGATGAAGCTATTCTGTGTTATAGTAAATACCAATACTTTTGTTTATTTTTAAATTTTGAAACAGGGTCTCTCTAAGTGGCTGAGGGTCTAAGTTGCCTTAAGAGTGCCACTGGGGTAGGGTGGAGGGGATGATTCCGAGCATCCCAGCACCCGCTGGATATTTGCGTGCTCCTGAGCCTTTGCCCAGGAGTGAGAGTATATATTCAACATATACTTAAAACACGTTTAGTTGGTGGAAAAAGAGGCTGTAAACTGTCCTACCAAGTCCCAAGGCAGAGAGTCGCCTCCTCTCTTTTGTTCCTTTCTTGATGATAAAATCTGAGGCCTGGAGCAAGCTCTGCTTATCTGTTTAATGGGATTTTACTGCACGTGCTAACTGCGATTAGAATCTGCTTGTGAAGAATATTAAATCATTTCGAGTTAGGAAAACAGAAGGGTAGAGGAGTGATAAAGAGCGAGTGGAGGATAAAAAGGAAAAGCAAGATCACCTGGCATCGTGCCAGGGGCAGGATGGGGCAGGATGGGGCTCCCCGCCATGGTGCGGCACCTGCAGGAGGGGCTGATGTAAACATCCCTCTGCAGACACTGTGGGTGCTGAGTCAAAACATGAATCGCACTGTGTCTGAGCCCCGAGAGTTTGATAGAATCTCCAAACACTATCTCTTCCCCTCCTCTCACATTCTCTTAAGACAATACAGGGGAGAGGCATGATGCTGGCAGAAAAAGGCTTGGCGTTGGAAGGAGTGTTGGGTTGGAAAGGTTCCTGCTCCTTTTGCTCCAGAAAGAGGCTTGGGTCTTCACAGTGGCCCAGTGTCAGGCCCAGGGGACTCTGAAGGACTAACTTTCTCATACAGTTAGAGACCTTGTGATGTTGCTGGGTTTGATGGTACATGCCTTTAATTCCAGTACTTGGGAGTCTAAGACAGGAGGATAGCAGGTTTGAGGCCAGCCTTGGCAACTTAGCAATGCCCTGTTTCAAAATAAAAAATAAAAGCCGGGCGTGGTAGCGCACGCTAGTAATCCTCGTGCTTGGGAGGCGGAGACAGGAGGATCGCGCAGGTTCGAAGCCAGCGCGCTGCCTTAGGAGACCCTGTTTCCAAATAAAAAGTATGAAATAGGTCTGGGAGTATAGCCCTGAGGTAGAAGGATTTCCAGGAACCCGAGTACCACCAAAAAATAAAAAAATAAAATAAAATAAAGCTGGTGGTGTAGTATGGAGGTAGAAATTCTCTTGGGTTCAACTATAGTTATATATATATAGATATATATAGTTATATATAGATATATCTATATATATATAGTTATATATCTATATATATATAGATATATCTATATATATAGTTATATATCTATATCTATATCTATCTATCTATATATATATATATATATATATATATAGAGAGAGAGAGAGAGAGAGAGAGTACTGACTTTATGACACCTGGAGCCCATATTAAAAAATGACTTCTTATCTCAACGGACAAGGTGGGGTGGGTGGAGAAGTGTTCTGGGGAATGTGGGCTTGGACGTGGTGGAGGGGACCCAGCCTCCTGGCCACCTCCGCCTGGGCCACCACTTTGGCTTGCACTGCTTCCTGCTTTGGGGACCCTGGTCCATTCACAGTCAGAACAAGGCCTGTCATCCACCTCCACTTCCTTCCTCCTCTCCCTCTCCTGCTGCTCGCAAGAGCTCTGGCCCACCCCTGCCCCCATCTCCTTTACAGAATCCGAGCCAAGGCCCAGGGCGTCCTCAGCCTCAGGCCTGGGTGACAGGGAGGCTCACAGGGTGGAGAGTTACTTGGTTACACCCAGATAGGAGCCTTAAAGAGAACATCTATTTTGTCCATTCGTTTTTCTTGTTGGTGAAGAACTGACTGGCCAACTGGAGAAGACGGATTTGATAATGGAGAGCTCTTTAGGGAGGGTTAGGAGCGGTTACACATGATATCCTTTAATGCTTTCAGGAAGGAGGCTCTAGATACCGGCTCCAGCCATTCACGGAAGACTGCTTTGAGCCAGCTTTGTATGTCCATCTTGCAAAAGAGGAAGACTTTGGCTTGCTTACTGTAGAGTGGGCAACCCTAAAACAGACAGACAGCCTTCAGGGGTCGGGGTGGGGGTTCAGGAACAAATTTTTGAACTACCAGACCTGAGTTCAAATCATGGTTTTTATCTCTTTCTAGTTATATAATATTGGATAGCAAAAGTCTAATAACAGAATCATAGTCATAGAAAATTGCTCAAAGAACTTGTATCTTGTGTGGGTTTGTTGTTGTTGTTGTTGTTACTGAAGGTTGAATCCAGGGATATTCTACATCTGAGCTATCCCCACCCTCTCCTATCTTATTTTTTATATGGAAAGAGAGTCTTGCTAAGGTGCTGAGGCTGGCCTCAAACTGGGATTACAGGTGTGTACTACCATGCCCGGAAATATTTTTTTAACTTCTGGAATCATTCTGAAATTCATTGTTGGAGCATAGCCCACAAAGATCACTTTAACAAATCCTGATCAGTGTTGTACCACTAGCCAACACTAATGGATGTTGGGGCTGCCAGTCCTGTAAGGGCTCTGCTTTTCTTGGAGGGTTTTTTTTTTTTTTTTTTTTTTTTTTGGTGGTACTGGGGTTTCTGGAAGCCCTTCTACTGCTGGGCTACACTCCCAGACCTATTTTATATTTTTTTAATTTGGAAACAGGGTCTCCTAAGCCAGCAAGGCTGGCTCTGAACCAGCGCCATTCTCCTGTCTCTGCCTCCCAAGCCCAGGGATTACAAGTGTGTGCCACCATGCCCGGCTTTCTTGGAGTTTTGATCCTACAGTTCCCTTCATCTTATGGATTCTTGCTTCCTTTCTCCTTGTGTCTGAAAGTGTAGCGCTGGGCCCTGTCTCTATCTCCCTCTGTGTTCTCCCTTTGTCCAGAGTTGCTTAATTGCTGACAGTACTTTTGGTGAACCATTTCAAAATCTTTGGAAATGGATGTGTTCTTAGCTTTGCCAACTCCAACGAAGCAGCCTCAGGCTACCATGTCTTACTAGTTTGATTATAGCAGCTACAAAACAAATAGAAAGGAAAGCATTTAAATTAAAAAAAAATCTAAGCCTGTGTGGTGGCTCACACTTGTAATAAGCAAAGATTAGGGTGATAGCAAATGAGTTGATCTGGGTAACATGCTTAGTCTAGTGCCTGGCTCTCAGAAAACAGATCAGTAATGTTATCACTGGGTTGTCAACAATGAGAGCTACTTTAGAGCAGGGACTATTGACAGAGGTGATAATCACCTGGTAAATAGCAGAGCCTCAGTTAGCTGCATGATGGAAAGAGCGAATCCTGACCAGGACGGTCTAACTAGAGGTGGACCGAACCCCTTGTCTGGTGTCAACACTGCCATCCATCACTCACCTCACCCCAGCGCTGGTGACCGTCAGGTGACCTCACACACACCTCCTAAGCTAATCACTATGTCACCACCATGGGAACCTGCCCATTCACGACGACAAATACTAATGAAGACAGGGATCTCATGGAGAACTGGACAGACTCAGCGGTATCAGCACCTGACAAACCGATCGTCCTGGATAGTTTCAGCTGAGGCAGTGATGCAGACAAGAGAACGAGGTCTCTGCTTTGATGGGAAATGGAAAACTGACTGGCATAGTGTCTCCTTTCTTTAGGGGCGGGCAGAAATGTCAGCTCATCATTACCAGTGCTGTTTTTATTTAAATTAAAAGAATAATCATCTCACTTATATTTCTCTCTCTTTCTTTCCTTTCTTCCCTCCCTTCCTTTCTTTCTTCCTTTCTTCCTTTCTTTCTCTCTCTCTTTCTTTCTTTCTTTCTTTCTTTCTTTCTTTCTTTCTTTCTTTCTTTCTTTCTTTCTTTCTTTCTTTCTTTCTTTTTTGCAGTACAGGGATTGGAACCCAGGGCATTCTACCTCCAAGCTATACCTCCAGCCCTATTTTTTTTATTCTTTATTTTGAAACAGAGTTGCAAATGGCAACTGAGTAGTAGCTGAGGCTCTCTGGGAACTACAATCCTCCTGTTTCAGTCTCCCAAATGCTGGAATCACAAGCATGGCTTGTATTTCATTTAAGATATCAAATCACGCCCCCTAAATGAAGTACATGATTTCCTTTCTTTAGTTACCAAGGAACGTCTACGTTCATTGAAGAGCAGAGTCCATTTCATGGAAAAATATCAGAAGAGAGTGGAACATAGACAACCATCACCCGTAACTCTGGGCTGAATGGGACTTGAGTGGGTGACATCGAAGAGCTGAGGAAGGATTCATGAACGAGGGTAGAGATAGTACTCTGACTCCTTGACTTTTTAGAGAATCTGAAACAGATGTCTGGTCCTATCCTCATTTCTTTAGAATAACCATAGTAGCTGAAAGACCTGTTTCATGATGCAAGCATGTTCCTGGGAGAACACGTACCTAACAGCATGGGTCATCTTGTAGGGTTGATTTTCAGTTGTCACAGATACTAGTGCTTATGTAATGTCACCTCCAAAGGAAGTGGCTTTGAAGACATGGCAGAATGCCTAAAGAGTATCTTTAGTACTGGGTACTTTCAGCAAACTAATTTAACACTTGTAGTGTACCAGCTTTAGGGCTGAATACTATATATAAAATCTCATTTAATTTTGCTCAAACAGGACTGGGGATGTAGCTTGGTGGTAGACTACCTAACATGCATGAGGCCCTGGGTTCAGTTCCCAGTATAATAATAATAATAATAATAATAGTAATAATAATAATAATAATAATAATAATAATAATAAAGCCTAGACTCAAAGAGGGGGAATCTTTTGCCAAGAATCACCCAGGTATTGGGTAGAAGAGTCAGGATCAAGGCTCCAGGGCCCATGTCTTTAAACCATGTGCCATTTTATTGTGCCATAAAATTGGTTCTTGATATCACAACACAGTCTTTTAAGAACATATCTGGAAGCCGAGCATGGTGGCGTACGCTTGTAATCCCAGAATTCAGGATGCTGAGACTGGAGGATGGCGATTCTCAGACAGCCTCAGCTACTCAGTGAGGCCCTCCACAACTTAGTGAGAGCCTGTTTCAAATAAAGAATAAAAAATACGGCAGAGGGTGTAGCTCAGAGGTCGAATGCCCATGGGTTCTGTCCCCAGACACACACACACACACACACACACACACACACACACACACACCACACAATCTACTTTCTAGCTCATGAGCTTTTGCCCCCAAATTGCTCATTTTAATGTCTAAGCAGTTGTCGCAGGCCTGGCAATGACAGACGATGTGCTTTCAGCTGCCAGGTTGAGGATGTGCTGGAAGGCCACTCATTTGTAGTGTTTTTGACACGTTAACCGGGGCATGTTTCCTAACAAGGTCCTTGAGTTCTCTGTGTGGTGGTAATCACAGTCTCTGTCCCATGGTAGTTCTGTGAGATAATATATACAGGTGCCCATAAGGCACTCAACATTCCGTAGGCAAGTGCTTCATAACTTTTAGCCATAAAAAAGTAAAAACTAGAAACGAGAAGCCACATGTCTTTTACCAGTCCCATCTTCTCTTTGGCTTGAGGTAGCCCCTAAATACCTGCTTTTGTTTTTCTTATTTCACTCGTTCCAGGACTTTTCCAACTCACTTGGGAGGGTTTGCTAATAAAGTAACAATCAGTGATTATCTTATATAGTTCACAAAAATGGTAAGCCTGATGGAATATTAAAGGCCTAGGAAAACAGAATAATGTGCAGACATGCTTGTTTTTTGTTTGTTTGTTTGTTTTTGTTTTTTAAAGTCCGAGTGAGAATCCAAAGCCTTTCCTTTCAGACCTGCGAGGCAGAGTTTCAGGAATCCAGTGCTGGTGCTTCACACTGAAGAGCCATGAGGATAAGATGACTGGAAACCAGCCTGGAAGTCAAGGTGGACTTTCGGTTCAGAGACAGCGGAACACCCACCAAAGAAGGTTCGAGGAGGGGAAATGGCTACCGCTACTCCAGAAATTCCAAGTCAGTTTCAAACTTACCTTTTCAACATGGTCTGTATATTATTTTTTCTCAACCCCAATCCGATGAACCAATCAAATTAGTCTCTGGCGTGTCCGCCTCAATCCATTACCCCCCACCCTCGCCACATCACTTGTTCACATCTTTGTCCTTCTCTCTTCCTGGTTGACATTCCAGGACCTGCCCAGCACCTCCAGGGTGGGATCTGCCTCCGTCGTGTGTTACCTGACCAGCGGCAGGTCAGCACGTGGCACAAAGACATTGCGACCCGAGCCAAGTTCTACCCTGCATCACCGTGGGGCGCTCTCTCCTCTCCTCTCTCCTCCTCAGCTTAACTGCTGCACTCATGCCGACAAGAGCATCCCTAATACAATATGCCAGTGCTCCCCCAAACCTGCGCCTGGAGGCACTTCTGCCCCTTCCTTGGGGAATCAGGCAGATCTGTTTGAGGAGTCAGGAGGATGCCACTGGAAAAGTTTCCTTCTGCAAGACTAACCTATTTACTCCTGTCCTCTCATCCCGTAATCTAAAACACCTGAGGAATAACCCTGAGCTTCAGTGCCCTCATGGCACAAGAGGGGAGATGCTAACCCTTCTGAGGCATTGTGACAGACGAGAGATGCCGGGTGGGAAGGGATGAACACAGCTTTAGACACCAGACAGGGTGTATCGATGAAATCCACTGTCACGGCCATCACGAGGCAGACCATAGCATACTGAACGCGGCTTTGAGAGAAAGACCTGGTGCCTAGACACTCAGGGTAAGGCACTGCCTGGGTCACCCACGCCCTTCCATCTTCTCTGTTCTCCACATTATGCCTTTTCCTTTCAAAGGGTATTGATTTTGCATTAAAACCAAGTTCAAAAAACAACCCACTAGCTAGGCTTGGAGGTGCATGCTTGTGATCCTAGTACTTGACAGGCTGAGACAGGAGGATTGCAAGTTCAAGGCCAGCCCTAGTAGCTTAGCAAGAGACCCTCAGCAACTTCGTGAGACCTTGTTTTGAAATAAAGTAGGGTTGGGGATGTAGCTCAGAGATAGACTGTCCTTGGGTTCAATCCCCGGTACTACAACAAACAAGTAAAGAAACAAACAAGCAAAGAAACAACTCCACCAAAATCAGCCTTCCAAGTTGATGGAGATGTATAAAATATATGGATGTCCAAGCATAGGTGTATGTTTTATAAATGATTTGCCCTATTTATTACCTAAAGTTCTTATATCAGGAGATTAGTTTATAGATTCAGTAATAAAAGAAAGCTCATTCATTTTTTTAAAAAACTAAAATATGGCCAAAGGAAATTTGAAAAGTCAAGGAATCTTCCTAAATAGTGTCACCTGTCTTCTTGCTACTCCCAATCCTGGGAAGCTACATTGAATTTTGCTGAAAGGGCCCCATAAAATCCACCCAGCATGGTCTTCCTATGACTCAGACTCTGGGTTTAATTTAAAAGACATAATGAAATGTTTGATAGCAATTACAGGAGACAGTGAATTCATTATCCACAATTACTCAGGTTCACTGTTACCATGAAGAATAGGAAAAAGAAGAATATCTCACAAAGCATAGCAAAGTGGGAAAGAAGCCTTTGGCAGATGAACCCGGGCTGTTCTCAGGACTTTGGATGAAATATTAATAAGGGCCGTTGTCCGGACATTCGCCCTGGGCAGGGTGCACTTCCTCCACCAGCAATTATGTAACAGAATGTGAGAAGTTTCCCATTAGTAAGTGGACATTCATTTTTGGCTGGTGATGAAAGACTGTTGTATAAGATGGCCAGTTTTATTTGGCTTTATTCAAGCTCAAGACCTTCTAAAGTGGTCTTTGGTCAAGTGGTCTTCTTTTAAAGTCCTCATTTCATGGCAAGGTTTTGTTTGTGGCAAATTAAAATTCCTTGCAGGGTGCTTGCTTTGAGCCCGCAGACTCATTCACACTGCGCAAAATGTACGTCCAGAGATGCACAGATACACATCGTAAACATGTTTGAGAATGATGTGGTAAATATTCCAACACGAGGTAAGTGATCCTATTTCCAAATGAAGAGATCTTAAATTACCACTTCCCTCAGCCATCTGACCTACATTTTGCCCCCAGGAAATGTTGACTCCTTCAACTGAATTGTTAAAACTTTCATTTTGGAGATGGAAAACAAGATACAGGACATAAAGTTGTTACAGCATAAAAATAATAGACCTTCCTGCTGGTAGCCAATTAGGTTTGGGTCCTTGAGTAAAGTTTCTAATTAACTGCCATTAACAATGGTTTGGGTCTTGTCCTGTTAATTTTACACACCCCACTGATGCGCAAAACTATGTTCCTCCCGAATGATGTATCCCTGATACATCCCTAATGATTCCTTCCTTTCCTTGCCAATTTGCTAACATAAACAATAGAGCAATGCAATTAGGCCACCCCTGGAGCCTCCGCCTGCCCCTGCTTTTGTAGGCCACCCCTCCTCCCCCAGGAGCAAAGAGTAAGCCCTGCCTGGACCTGGCGGCTCTCTCTAGACACCTCCACTGCGCCCCAGTAGGGGGCCAAAGGCAGAGTGTTTGGAAATGGGACATCTATCACCGAGAGTGGCGAGAGCTATTATTTTCTATTTAACTTCTAAAGTATGTAATTATTTTAGACTCCAGCTCTGACCTACTTTACAGTTTGGGAAGTAGTCCTTGAGGGTCCATGCATGTCTATCGGGGTTCTCTTAGAAAACCTTCCACTTTAAATAAGAAAGTAATACATGTTGCAACGCTCCCTCAGCTTTCCATGAGTTGAGTACCCAGTGCCACTTTTCACACCCAGAAGGGGGCTCATTGGCAAAAGAACAAATAAAGCAGGCAGTGTTAGAGTCAACTGGCAGAGAAGAATGGAGCCTTCCCTCAGCAAGGTGGTTCAGGTTTATACCAATGGTGGAAGGGTGGTTGAAGTTTTTTCTTTGCAGTGCTGGGGGTGGAACACGGGGCCTCAGGGAAGCATGGTGAGCACTCTGCGACTAAGCTCCACCCCCGCCCTACATTTTTATCTTCCCAGATAGTTTTAACATTATAATGGCTGGTTCAATTCTGTATCACAGTGTAGTACTTACATGTAAGCATTCTACATTCATGAGTTGAAATTTTCTGTTAATTTGGCATTACTCCCCAGAGTTAATGGTCAACTTGCTTTGTAATTTATAAGAAGCAGACGGAAAAGATCAGTATGGAACACTGGGAAATTACTTCCAGCTTTTTGAAAGGAGAAAATATAATTTCAAGTGATTTTCTCCTCTAACTCCTTCATCGCTATATTCAAGAAGACAGGGGAAGCCTGGCAGTTGCCATTTTCAGAAAAGGAAATGAAAGGTTAAATAACTGGCCAAGGTCACATGGAGTCAATGACCTGCCAAGAACAGAGACTATTTCCTTGATTCCCAGGTCTTCAGCCCTGAGACTCCTGATAGATATTCCGTAGGTACATATAGGGATCCAATAAGTAGGCACCAAACATGTTCAATCTTACATAACTAAAACAAATTCCCAAAACATACGCTACTTGTACTCACTGTTGGCACCTAATATTCGTGTGATGAGGAGATTGTTCACAGTTTAGGTTGAACACCAGTGCTGTGCAAAACTGGCTCAAGATGTGAGCAAGTAGCAGAAATTTCTCTCTGAAATTTTTTTCTGGTCATCACATATGGTAGATTAAAGAAAAAAAAAAGAAAATTTCAAAAAGAACTCAATGTTACCTTTTTTCCACTAGAGGGGACTTAGTAGGTTTTGTAAGTATACCTATTACATTGATCAGTAGTTTTAGAATGTGATTTGTGACCGCTGGATGGAGAGAGAGAGTTAAAGTGGCCTGTGCTCTAAAGTCTGCAGGAACCCAAGGCCGCAGGCCTTGAACTGCCCTACAGTAGAGACCCAGGCACAGTCAACAGTTTAGAAATAAGCCTGAGTTTACAAAAGGAAATAAGACAACCCAGAAACAAGGAAGTAGCTCTCGACACTTACGGGGGAGGTGACCTAGCAGAAGCCCCTTCTCTACACGTTACTTCCTAGGAAACTGAATGGGGATCGGGGGCCTGAATCAGTCAGTCTCCCTTCCCTTCCCTTCCCTTCCCTTCCCTTCCCTTCCCTTCCCTTCCCTTCCCTTCCCTTCCCTTCCCTTCCCTTCCCCTCCCCTCCTCCTCCTCCTCCTCCTCCTCCTCCTCCTCCTCCTCCTCCTCCTCTTCCTCCTCCTCCCTCTCCCTCCCTCTCTCTCTCTCTCTCTCTCTCTCTCTCTCTCTCTCTCTCTCTCTCTCTCTCTGTCCTGGGGATTGCACCCAAGGATGTTCTATCTCTTATCTATACCCCCAGCCCTTTTTAATTTTGAAACACTAAGTTGCTACACACTGGCCTCAAACCTGGGATCCTCTTGCCTCAGCCTCCTGAGTGCTAGGATTACAGGTATGTGCCACCTTGCCCGGCTTCCCCATCATCTCTTGGGATCCTCTTATCCCCAGAGAGGGGTTGCTTCCATCCAGTCCTATATGGCTACTCATTCTGTTAGAGAGCAACCTCCTTCTCCAGGGCAACCTTATCTAAATAATTCTTCCTGTGAAACCAGATCATTAAGGACCTAGAAGATCAAAAGTAGCTCATGGCCAGGAGGCTTAGTGGTCCTCCTTTGCCCTTGTTTCTTCAAAATACTAGGGCCAGATATAGTTCAGAAAAAAAAATTTTTTTTGGTGGTACTGGGGGTGGTACCCAGAGGCTTCTCTATCTCTGGGCTATACTCCCAGACCTATTTTATACTTAAAAAAAATTTTTTTTTTGGTGGTACTGGGGGTGGAACCCAGGGGTTTTTCTACCTCCGGGCTATACTCCCAGACCTGTTTTATACTTTATTTGGAAACGGGGTCTCACTAAGTTGCTGAGAGCCTCACTAAGTAGCTGAGGCTGGCTTCGAACCTATGTGATCCTCCTGTCTCAGCCTCCCAAGCGCTGGGATAACAAGCGTGCGCCACCACGCCCAGTGTAGCTCAGAAATTCAATGTAGGCTGTCTCAAATGCCCGCTCTGAAGGACAGAGCCACTTCTTCCAGTGATAGGAAATGGAGAAATGAACAGGCCATGTGGCCTGGGAGTTACTTCAGTCCCCTTTGTACACTTCGACTTGTCTTTTCTTTTACATTTGCTTCCATAATTCCTTAACTTTTTTCCTCTGCTGAAAAAGTCCCAACTTATATTCCCCCACTTTTATAGCCTTTCCCCTCAGACCTATGAGATTCCTGGGTCTGTTTTGTTTTGTTTTGTTACTGGGGATTGAACCCAGGGGCATTCTACTTCCAGGCTATACCTCTAGCCCTATTTTATTTTTTATTTGGAAACAGGGTCTCACTAAATTGCTGAGGCTGGCTTCAAACCCGTGGTCCCCCTGTCTCAGCCTCCCAAGTACTGGGATTATAGACATGCACCACCAGGCCCAGCTCAGATTTCTGTTTTTAAAAAGCAAAACAAAATTGCATTTTAGCTTCCACAGTTCTTGTTCAGTTCTCAAAAATATGTGACATAAGAAATTCCATAGTAGGTAGAAATTTCGGGTTCCTTAGGAGTTCTTAGAGAAACATTCCCCCTTCATGCTGGCGATAATTACAGCCTCATGTTTCCATGGCTCTGCGCACCTCTCCCACTCACATGATCTCACTCCATCCTCACAACCTGTCCATGAAGTGTGTTCAGTTATCTGTGTATGACAAGAAGCTGTAAACTTCAGGCTTGTGGAAGGTACTGGGTGCTCGACCCCCTCGCCCATGAATATTGGTGCTTACGTGTACTGGGCTTAGCAGTCTTTGTTTAGAAGTCTCTACCAGTTGTTAAGAAAAATCCAAAATTCCTCCTCATTCCATCTTGGTAATTTATTTTTATGCTGTTAAACATTCAAAAAATATCCTACTTCTCTTACCATCCAATTATATAGAAAAATTAAAGCAAAAAGATTCTGCTTTATTTCTTCCTAGCACAATAATGATATTAATTTAAAATAGCCACCCCCTCTTATTTCTACTGGCTTTTAAAAACTAATACATAACAGCCTGCATGAATTGAACATAATATTGGAATACCATTGAATGTTTCAATATATACATATTATATGCTTAAATCCAGATAACCTGTCGATATCCTCAATCATTTATCATTTCTTCATGGTGAGAACATTCGATATCCTTTCTTCTGGCTTTTTAAGATGTATACTACATAGTTACTATTTATAGTAACTCTGTCATGTAATACTCTACCGGGGCTTCTTACTAACGTTGGCGTATGTGTGTGTGGTATTGGGAACTGAACCCAGGATGTTCTATCACTGAGCCTTTTTTTTGAGACAAGGTCTTGCTAAGTTTTTCAGGTTGGCCTCAAACGTGCCATCCACCTGCCTTGCTGGGTTACAGGCATGCTACCACATCCAGCTCTTATAAATGCTTTCTAAGACTGACTTGTAGGTAAAACAAAAGTCACACTAACACTCAGTTAAAACAGCTCATTTGCATAAATATTTCACTACCTTTTTCTTAAAAGAAGGAATTTCTGGTTGAGTAGTTCTGGTAGTTTTAAATATATTTACACATTTATCAGACTCTAAGAAATGATAGATTTTACTTGTCTGATCCTCTTTTTATATTAACTTAGATACATAAAATAGCTGACCATATAAAATCAACTAATTTGAGGCCAAAGTATAGCCTCAAAACTAAACTACTAGTGCATGCCTATAGTGCAGGAGGATTGCAAGTTCAAGGCCTATCACAGCAACCATAGTGAGACCCTGTCTCAAAAAAAGGGCTGGGAATGTAGGTCAGTAGTGGAGCAACTGCCTAGCATGTGTGAGGCCCTGGATTCCATCCCTTGTATTATGGAAGGCCACAAAAAGTTACCGCTGTCACCATATATAGGTTTGCCCATTAACCAGAGGCTACAACTTAAACACTAATAATTAGTTTACATATTTAAGAGCACCATGTGTATATGAGTTGCCCATATATCACTGTTGTCACTCAGTTGAATAAAACATTTCTTATTCATATGTTACTAATGAAAATTCCTTTCTACAAATGAGTCTACTATAATCTAAGTGCATAAAAACACGTATACAAGATATATTTGAAAACATTTTAGTAATTAAAGAGGGCTTCATTTATCTATAAATTTGACCTTTTCTCTCTCTATCAGGATGAAAGAGAGTCACTGTATTAGTTTCCTAGAGAATAAAGGCCTTCTGTTTTTCAGAGTATTTCTAAATAAGTGTACTGATTTAACCAAGTAACAACCCTAGGCCACTGCAGACAGGCTACTTCGCCGGTATCCACAGACTTGAAGAATGAGAGTAGCCTATGGATGTTCATGTTTTTTGGCAAATAGTTTCAAGCAACAATATATTAAAGAAATGAACCAGCAGGGACACATTACATACTTCATTTCTGACCTGTCTCATGAGTAATAAAAAAAAATGAATGCCTTTAACATAATATTTGTATGGCCAACAAATATTTAAAGGTAGCTGTCTGAGTCCTGTCAGGATCCCAAAGGGCCTAAGAAGATGTATCATTGGGCTTTGATGAGTGTACCCCTCTAAAACAGGAGAAAGATCCCACATACCACAAAGAAATTGAAAAAAATGTTTTATTTCACTTCTCATTTTCTAACTCATATTTTATCAAAGCACCATTCGACCTCAAATTTGTGTACTATTTATCACTTGAAATTATTTCCTAATATAGTTACTACTGATATCTAGTTAAAGTAGAAATTTGAGGCTTGAAAATATCAGAACAAAATATTAAAATATCTGTCAAAATCTATGTTACTCCATAAAAATTGTACTCTCTGCTTTTATCCAAATCTAGCATCAATTTTTTGGTTATTTTAAATGTTATTTAAAATGTATTTATTTAATGTTATTTATTATAAATCTATTTTTGTGTGTGTGGTACTGGGGGTGGAACCCAAGGGCTTTTCTACCTCTGGGCTATACTCCCAGCCTATTTTATATTTTATTTGGAAACAGGGTCTCACTAAGTTGCTGAGAGCCTCACTAAGTAGCTGAGGCTGGCTTCAAATCTGTGAGACCCTCTGGCTTCAGCCTCCCAAGTGCTGGGATTACAAGCGTGCGCCACCACACCTGGCCCTATTATAAATGTATTTTTTTTTTTTTTTTTTTTTTGGTGGTGGTGGTACTGGGGTTCCTGGAAGCCCGTCTACCTCCGGGCTACACTCCCAGACCTATTTTATATTTTATTTGGAAACAGGGTCTCTTAAGCCAGCGAGGTTGGCTTCGAACCTGCATGATCCTCCTGTCTCCGCTTCCCAAGCGCTGGGATTACAAGTGTGCGGCACCACGCTCGGCTTATAAATGTATTTTAATATTAGCACAAACATCACGTCTTAAACACACAAAATCCATACCTATAAATTAGCAAAATAATACAAAGTCTCAGCAGGACTGTGTTTTGGGGTAAAGTATCCACCTCGGTAAAGAAGACATTTAAGATTTTGAAGTTCTGTATATTCCTATTCTTAGAACATGGTACTCAAACGAGAAATCAGACGTGTGGAAACAACTACTTCTTAGGAACGACTCCAAAGCTCACCAACAACCTTCCGCTACCACTACGCCCTAAACAAAGGAGAAAGGATCTAGAAAATCAAATAGCTTCTTCTGTTTGTGCTACAATTATGCCTTGTTTACTTTTATCAAGTTATTTAAAAAAAAAAATCCAGCAATCCTCCCAAACACTGTGCACACAGAGTTAAAAGCAATAAAGAAAAGATTTTTGGCATAATGCTAACTCTGGGGGCAGTTTCCACATCTTATTGTTGTACCCATTCCTGTTCTTCACATTAGCTCCTTGAACTGTCAGTGGTATCCTCCCTCTAGACTAAACAAAATCGGGAAAAAACAGGGCTCAGTCATCAACAGGATGCAGGGAAGGCTGCATATCCACAGAGGCAGGGATGTGCTCATTCAGCAGACACTCACTGAGCATCCACTGGGTACCAGACACTGCCCTCAAAGAGACTCAGCACTTAGAGCCTGGAATCCCAGTAGTTGGCAGGTGGAGACAGGAGCATGGCAAGTTTGAGGCCAGCCTCAGCAACGTAGCAAGACCCTGTCTCAAAAAATAAAAAAGACTAGGGATATAGCTTGTAGGTAGAGTGCTCTCCATATCAAAAAAAAAAAAAAGAAAGAAAGAAAAAAGTAAAAGAAAAAGAAAAAGGAAAAGGAAAGAAAAAAGAAAAGACAAAAAAGGAAAAGAAAAAAGAGAAAGAAAAGGCAAAAGATACAGAGCAGTTAGCTCAGAGATGCAAATGTGTGCATCGATTGACTTAATAATGTGAGCAAAGTTCTACTCATACTGTGGAGGAAGAAACGAAACAGTTGGGAGGGTTCACAGAGACATGACATAACAGCCGAGCCTTGGGGGTTGATAAAGAAGGACTCTTGAGGATGCAGGGTGGAAGTATCTAGCAGGCAGGTAGAAAAGAATGACTAGTTCCAAAGTGAGAAATGTAGTGATCGGTGATGTTAGAAGATGTTTTAATCATCATATCCAATGTGCAAAATAAAGAGTGGAGAGCTAATAGCTAATGTCTGGGGTCCTCAACTGGGAAATGAGAGTGCTGAGGTTCTGACCCGAGCCAAGAAACACCTCACATGTGGCCTTAGTTCTGTCCCTGAAGCTCTAAAACTACTCTAGAGACAAATGATGCGCTCATGAGGGGCAGATTCACCAAGGAAGAGGAGGCTGGGGTGCAGCTCAGCGGTAGAGCTTGTGCCTCGCATTAATAAGGCCCCGTGTTCCATCCTTCCTTTACTTTATTGCACGGCAGTGGATAACTTAAAGGAAGGAAGAGGAGTGGCTGCTGCCTACTTGTTTCCAAGGCAGGGAAAGTCTCTGCCCCCAGCATGCCGCACCTTCCATCTGTAAACTCCTGGCAGTGCCCATTAAATAATGTTAATTTGAGGTTGCAACATGTATTTGACAGTCAAGGAACTAACCGTCCCTACCTTGCTTTGGAAGGACTCTGGTTACAGGGGTGCCAGGACCAGGTGATTGTAGGTGGAGGGATTCCATAGGCGGTGCAGGTCAGGATTTGTCTGCTGCCCAGAGGGTAGAGAGTTGGGTCTGGGAATGACGATACGGCCTTTTCGTAAATCTGAGGTCTCACTGCAAAGGAGACAAAGAATAGGACGGGGTGAGGCGCTGTTCCAGTGACTTTCTGCTGGACCTCACTGTTTTTGATGTCAGGAAAACAAAAGCACATGCCCTCATATTTGTCAAGAAAATGCCCATTTTAAAAAAGACGATGTGTTCTTGAGAACATGAAATAATTTGATTCCACGGTACGTACAGTCCGATCACAATTTTAATTTTAATTAAAATTACATTTTAAAGGAATAAGGTTGCCTACAGCAGATAAGCAAATGTAAAGTAGTTATGATGGGAACGGAAGTGTTTTTTAAAAAATAATTATTTAAAAGTCTGCGCCAAGCACAGGCCTATAATTCCAGCTACTCAGGAGACTGAGTCAGAAAGATCTCAGGTTGGAGGCTAGCCTGGGCAACTTAGTGAGACCTTGTCTCTAAATAAAATATAAACAGAGGTATAGGGGTGTAGCTCAATGGTAGAATGCCCCTGGGTTCAATTCCAAAGTACCCCCCAAAATACTAAAAATGGTAGACTTGTCTAGCATGCCTGAGACGATGGGTTCAATCCCCAGTACTACAAAAAGTATACCAATATAATAAAATTGTATTTTTTGACATTGTTATACTGACTTTTGTACTGATAAATTGTCATCCGTTCTCCCTTACCAGAACCCCCCAAAATGTGTTACCTGTAGACTTACCATTTACAATTAGAGTGGCGGTGAGGTTTTTAAACACGTTCCACTGCTTTGTGGCCAGCAAGATTGTATAATCCCCCGCATCCTCTGCAGTTACATCTTTGATAATTAAGGAGTAGCCGTGCATCAAGTAGCGAGCAGATAACTGTGTCGCAGGTGACCCATCTTTTAGCCTGAGGTCAAAGACATGATTGGTGAGTCACCACTCACCTTGGCACTGCCACTTTGACAACACAGCCACTTCAGCGGGGGAGCCCACGTGGCTCTTCTTCTAGCCTTGGACTGTGAAAAAATTCAGCGTGGCACTAACTTTGCAGTGAAGTCAGGTGTGGCTTGTAGGCTGGGTATTGCTTCATGTGTTACAGGCAAGAAAGAAACCAAATGAGAGAAGAAAAAGCAGGTGGTGGCTGAATGTGCCCACATTAAGGGCACTGGTGGCCTTCTTGACTTAAGTGTTAATCCAGAGATTACAGGCTGTGATCCTATCTGAGATGTTTTGTAGAGTTTTCCATGAGACTCCCGAGCAGTACATGAGCCATTGTAAGTTAGATCAAGTAGATCACTTCTCCAGATAAAAATAAAAATAGACATCCCTATTGTGGGCTCACGTGGAGTTCTTATTAGTTATATAAATGGGCACACCAGTTGTCCCTTTCATGATGAAAATATAGCAAAATCAAGATATTTTCCCATGAGGAAGAAGTGCTGTGGCACAAAACAAAGTATAAGCTTAAAGGAACATAAAGCAACATTTTAAACATAGACTTACTGCCTCAATATCACCCAATTACATGTAGAAATGTGTGTCGAGAACACTGGGTGCCTGGCTCTGTCACACATGGTGCTGGCCAGGATAAGGCACATGTCCTTGACTTTTTCATTTTAATTCTAAAATTCTCTATCTCCACAGGTCCTTATGTCTGTTACTTTATTGTGTTATATAAAAAGGTATAATATTAGAAATGGTTATCAGCTCATAATCGGACTCTATATAACAGTTCTGCAGACAAATCCCCATTCCTAGTAGGTCTCGGTGCAAAACAGTTAAAATGACTATATTTTGTGATTTCAAACACTGTTTTAGTATGATTTTAAACTAACAGGACAGCATTTTTGAGTGTGGATTGAATGTTTTAGTCATTGCTACTTAGTCAATGAATAAATCAACACTAACAGGGGAGGGTACAGGTGGGCCCTGCAAAAGCAAATGTACTCCAGTCACTAACTTACTATGAAATGTAATAATTAATTATTAACCTTTTTAGATATGAAAAAAGAAATTTTTCATTGCAATGGTAGGGCCCAAAGATTTTTTTTTAATACTCTATTAAGTATTTAGGAAAACTGAAAACAAACATCCTACTCCAAGGATACCGAAGGCCAAGTAAGCTCTGCTGTGGAGGTTCCAAAATGGTGCCACTTGTACATTGTACGGATTGTTTTGCTAACAGCTTTGTACCATACACTTTGTTTGAAATGTAATGGCTTCAGCCAAAGATATTGCATTTAAAAGTAATTTAACAAAATGACTCCAGATTCCAAGCAGATTACATTGTTTTACCCCAGGTGTTGTGCTAGATTTTTTGTAAAACTGTTTAAGGAGTTTCTGAATATGCAGCCTTCAAGCCAAAGAAAACTTAATTTGTTCAAATAAGTCTGTTCAGCCACTCCTGCAAATGAGTAAGTCTTGTCTCTACTAATGTTTAGTTTTTAGACAGGACTGACAGTTTCAATGCAGCTGTATATAAAAGAATTATTTTCAGCATCCCCGTTACAAGGGACACTTCTTGGGGTTAATAGAGCACATTCCATATGCAAGAGGCTTCATAGGCATTGCCCAATACACCCATTCAGACAACACTGACATCACAGGAAGGTTTCAAGATGTGGAAACTGTCAGCGAGGGACTCTCAAAGCTGAAATGAGTGTGGTTTCCCCTTCCCAGCCAGAACCCTCACCTCTACCACCCAGAAAGCAACCAGCTCTCAACTCGCTATTGCTGCCCAGATAAGTTCTTTTGATTTTTTTCCTCAAGAATTTAAGTTATTTGGACTCTTACAACTTTGTCCTTACAATACATATCTTAAACCAACAGAAAAACAACTGTGGTCCTACCATAGGACTTCCGGCGGGGGGAAGGCCTTCACCTTCATGGACAGCCTGTAGGACCGCTTGCCCGCAATGGTTTCATGCACCTGCTGCTTCCGATGCTTCACGGTGATGAAAGCTTTTTCTTTGAAAGGAGAAGTGATACACACATTAGAAAAGGACATAGTCATGTCAGGGAAACCTCACAGCCTTCTTGAGGCCGAGGACGCAGTGGACCAGTGACCAAGCCGAATCAGGGCAGAGCCTATCGGGAGCCCAGATGTCCATCGATCCGTGGATAAGACATTTGAAAAGCAGCTTAATTGGTGAAATAATTTCAAGTCAAATGGTAGCAAGTCCTACGGACATAAAACCATGGTGGGGTGATAGGAAATAACTGAAATACCTCTATCACGACAACAAGGAGCAGCAAGGAATTTCTAAAAATTTACAAAAAGCCAGGAGAAGACTGCTCTGGACACCTACAACAACCGATTTGATAGCAAAGGAGAATGCCAAGAGGAAATCACAGGCTTTGACAGAGCTGCTCGTAGTTTTTGCTCTTCACGCTGTTTCCTCCCCCCCTTTTTTAATGGTACTGAGGACTGAACCCAGGGAAGTTTTTGTTTTGTTTGTTATTACTTCAGAGCTACACAGCCAGCCCTATTTTTTAACATCTATTGTGAAACAGGGTGTCACTGAGTTGCTGAGCTCCTTGCTAAGTCGCTGAGGCCGGTCTCAAACCTGCAATCTTCCTGTCTTAGTCTCTTGTTTTAGCTTCGCAGCTACTAGGATTACAGGTGTGCAGCACCAAGCCCAACTACCTCCAGCCCTTCTATTTTGAAACAGGGTCTCGCTAAATCACTGAGGCTGGCCTTGAGCCTGCTAGCCTTCAGTCTCAGCTTCTACGCTGGCATTAAAGGCAGGTGCCACCCCACTCGGCTCTGCTTTCCCTTTTAAGAAGGAATGGAAGTAAGGCTTGCAAGCATTTTTTGTTACAGAACTTGCATATTAGAATTAATCAACAAATTTAAGATTGCATGATAATAAGAGCAGGGATAAAAGCCAGGAGTGGTGGCGGAAGCTTGTAATCCTAGAATTTGGGAGGCTGAGTCAGGAGAATGGAGGTTCATGGCCAACTACTTAGTGAGGCCTGGCCCTTGGCAACTCCGTGAGACCCTATTTCAAAAAAAATGGGTCTAGGGATATAGCTCGGAGGTAGAATGCTCCTGGGTTCCATCCCCAGTACCACACAAAAAAATAAATAAGTAAATAAATAAACAAAATAAAAATTAAAGCAAGGATAAAATAGCATTAATTTCAGGCCAGGCATGGTGGCATACACCTGTAATCTCAGGATTTAAAGACTTCAACAAGAGGATCGCTCACAGGTTTGAGGCCAATCTCAGCACCTAACAAGACCATTTCAAAATTAAAAATAAATAAATAAATAAATAAATAAATAAAAAGGCCGGGTGTGGTGGTGCATGCTTGTAATCTCTGCACTTGGGAGGCGAAGACAGGAGGATCGTGCAGGTTCGAAGCCAGCCTTGCTGGCTAAGAGACCCTGTTTCCAAATTTTAAAAATATAAAAATAAGTCTGGAGGTGTAGCCTGGAAGTAGAAGGGTTCCATCCCCAGTACCACCAAAAATAAATAAATAAATAAATAAATAAATAAATAAGATTTAAAAAATTTTAAAAATAGGGCTGGGGTTATATTTCAGATGTAGAATGCCTCTGAGTTCAATCCTCACTAACACATACACACACATACTAGTATTAATTTAAAAAAATTTATCACACCATATTTTCATTATTCTACTTTATGTGAGTACCTGTAAATTTTTCCTAGATAATAAAAGCAAAACTGATCACCATTTCCTGTCTTGTTTGTATGGAAAACTAAATGAAGAATTTAATAAATATTTTGTGATCTGTATTATTAACCATAATAAACTTCTGAAGAAAAGACTCTGCCTAATTCAAAATTATTAAATTTAAAAAGCACTTATTGTGATTTGCTTTTTTGGCAGTGGGGAGGAGGAGACCATGACAAAGCTGTTTTTATTTACGATAGTGTAACACTCCGCCAAAAGAACATTCACTTGTTTATAGAATCCAAAGTCTGAGAAGATTACAAAGTGAACCAATGCTGAATTATTGCTTACCAAATACTTGCACTGATGTGTTAGCAGATTTAGATGCTGGTCCACTCTTCACATGACAAATATAAAGTCCTCTGTCTCTGTTGTGCACATTGTGAATGGTAAGAATACTGTAGAACACGTTGGCGTGGGAATTGCTTTGGTCAATTCGCTGCCTTATGGAAGCTCTCTTAGTTGTCTAGAGAAAAATATATAACAAGTGTGGAAGTAGGAATTGTTCAAACTTAAAGTGACAGCATTTTAGCATTTAGCAGATCATAACTTGGACAGCTTCTGCTTTTGTTCTGCTAAGAAGTGTATCAAACCCAGCTAGGGCCAGAAGTCTGGAAAGCACATGTCTTTTTTTTCTTAAGTGGAGGGTTTTTAAAATTGTTTTTAATTGGTGCACTGTAGTCCTGCATCTTAATGGGGTAGAGGCATACATGCACACATCACTCATTTAGCCCTTCCCCAGTTCGCTCCCCACTCCCTCTCCCTTCCCTCCTTCTCAGGGTTGGCTTAGTGGTGGACTTTGGTCTTTCTAGATGTACCTCATAGTGCAGCACACTGGCTCTGCATTAGCACTCAGTCTCTTCAGATGGCCTTTTATGTACATCGTCTCACTTTTTCAGATCAGAGCACTGCCCTTTTATCTAAGAAGAAACTGACGTGACAGAAACTGACTCAAGTAGACCAGGAGCTCAGGTCTTTTGAGTAGAAATAGAGACTTTTTCCTTTGGCACACACACCTCTCTCAGCAAAAGCCTATCCTCTGGCCATGAGTGTCACACACAAATCTGGGAAATCATTATCTTTAGTACCTGACATAATGACAGTGTTTTTCTTAATAATTCACCATGTGAGTTTCCTCATCTACTAAGGTGGGATGCTTCATGTCTCTGGACTTCTCTATTTGAGCAGTGCCTGCCAATCTCTGCTAAACCTCAGTAAACGGACCCAGGATATGCAGACCCATGGAGGAGTCTGGCCCATGGGAGGAGCTTGTTGCCCTGTGTTCATGTCGGGAAGACCACAGGGAGCCCTGGAAGCTCAAAGGAGTCTGCCTTGGCCACAGTGACCTGCTCACTGTTTGAGAAGAGATCACCTTGCCTCCTAGAACTGTTCATTTCCTCCTCAAAGCCTTTGTCCTGTGGGATTGGAGGGTAGGTCATGGAAAAAGATTTTGGAAGCAGTCCAGCATGATCTTGGGATCTTGTATTTAGCTCTTCTCTTGGATGTATTTTTTCTTTTTCTTTTCTTTTCTTTTTTTTTTTTTTTTTTTTTTGCAGTCCTGGGGATGGAACCCAGGGGCATTGTACCTCTGAGCTACACACCCAGCCCTATTTGTTAGTCCTTTTAGTTTTTAAACAGGTCTCAATGAGTTGCAAAGGGCCTCATTAAGTAGCTGAGGTTGTCCGTGAACTGTGATCTTCCAGTCTCTGCCTCCCGAATGCTGGGATTACAAGTGTGTGCCACCACACCCGGCTACTCTTGGTTGTATCCAATGAACCTATTTACTTCCCTGTTGGCATAGACACAGGTATGGACCATTTCCTTTATTCTCAGTAGTAGTCAACACCATCAAAAGTCAGAGACTCAGTCCCTTAACCCCATAGACTAAGGAATCTTTCCACAACAGTATTTGCACAGGCATTACTTCTTTTGAGAACTAGTTTTTGCCAAGGTTTAAATAACATTGGCACGGCTTCTGCCTTGCAAAACAACTCATGCGTCTTAGGATGGCTTTGTCCAAGACTTCATCCACCAGCCACATGTGGCTATTTAAATGAAAAGTCAAGTCTTCAGTGGCTATTTAAATGGAAATCAACCAAACCAGGTGCCATTGTACATGCCTGGAATCCTAGTACTGGGGGGGCTGAGACAGGAGGATCACAGATTCCAGGCCAGCCTCAGCAATTTAGAGAGACCCTGTTTCAAAATAAAAAACAAAAAGGGCTCGGGATGTAGAATGCCCCTGGGTTCAATCCCAGCACCTAAATAAATAAATAAATAAATAAATAAATAAAAATTAACCTAAATGAAAAGTTGCTTCCTCAGTGGAGCTAACCACATTTCAAGTGTTCTTTAGCTGGATGTGGCTAGTGGTTACTTAATTGGACAAGCACAGGTATGAAATATTTCCACCGCAGAAAGTTCTATTAAATAGTGCCATTTTAGAAGATTCTTGGGACATACTATCAGTACTCAATATCACCAGTAATACTAACAGGATAAAAATTTTCCTCTCTTGGAAATATTGAGGATATTTGATTTTTATCAAACTCCAGAAAACACAACTATAACTCATCAAATTTTTATTTAAATGAAACAATATAATTTTTCTAGAAAATAGCTTATGATTGATTGATCCCTCTTTCCCTCCCAGGTACTTATTACATGTTTTTGTTGCTGTGTTATTCTACTTTCATGGCAAGAAATGTTGACAGGAACCATCGCTTGGGGCTCCTGTATTAATCTTTCATATATAATTTAATCATAAATTACCTTTGTGATTGGGCAATCTGAGTAACATGACAAATGCCTGCACTGGGGACAAGCCACATAAATCATCCTGACACACAAAAAGTGGAGGCTGGAGCACCCTCAGGGTTTTCTGAACAGTTCATCATATTTCCCCCCATATTTAGCTAATTGTCATGTGCAAAGATGTGCCACCTGAGCCCGACTCAGTCTTCCTTCTCGTTTTTCTAAGGGACACGCTTGCTCCTTTGATGCTTATGGAACTTCGGATGGCTGGCCTGGAGTATCTTCTGCAGACTTCTGCAGCGTGGAGCCTGACTGTCTGCCAGTACGTTACATTAAAGCAGACGAAGCAGCCTCCCCCACCACATTGTCGTCCTCACAAAAGACAGCCCCTGCCTGGTATCTAGTGATAAATTTTCCTCTCATCTCTAAATCCCAGCGAGTCATTTCCAAGGATGAAATAATCCTCCTTTTCCCACTTGGAATCATGCAATAGAAACAGCAGCCTATAGTCATCAAAACAAAACCATCAGAGGCTGGGATCTGACCCGCCACACTCCTGAAATGCCAGGCAAGGAGAGCGCCCCCTCCCAACCTGAAGCTTCTCTACTGACCAACGCTGCCATGGGAGCCAGAATTGGCTCATTTTTTCCATCTCAAAAACCTGTTGGGGGTTTTGCTTGCTGAAAAGAAATAGAAAAATGGGTGACTTACCTTACCAGGGTAACTCCAGGCTATCTGAACTCTGGTGTTCAGGGCCGTGGTGGCCGTGCAGTTGAGGGTGAGTGTGTGGCCGCGGAGTAATTTCACTGGGCTGGGCGTGCTTATTTGGACGTCGGTGATTGTGTTGGCTGTAAGCACAAGAGATAAAAGTTTTTAAAACCCACGCTTTTACTGGGCAGAGAAGACAGTGCACATCGGCTCACGCTTGCAACACACTTACTTTGCCGATGTGTGAGATAGTTTGTCACGTACGAGTGGCCGTTGACAGTTGTTTCGCAGGTCAGAAGCCCTATTTCTCTGTATGTGGCATTTGCTATTGTAAAGCCTTTCCTGCTGTCCCAAGTTATTCTTTTTCCATCAGGGATCAAAATATCAAATGGAAACTGAAAGGAAGAGAGGTGATTTAACAAAGTCACATAAGCACTGTGGCAATACAGTCCCACTGGAAAACCATGGATCCCCACCTAAAATGAAAACAGTACAGGTAAAAACTCCAAGTTGTTTAGTTCTCTGCATATGGCAAGACACATTTTTGTATTATACACCATAGTAATTATGGGCGTTTATTATCAGGCTTGGCAACTAGTGTAGCCTCCCAGGATAGATCTTGTCAGACTTTTAATGGAAGACTGTATCATAACTCTTTGGCTTCTGGGAATCTTCATAGTAACCTGGCCTGGTCTGCAACAAAAAAATCAATTAGCATTTTTTCAGTGGAGCTTCTAGGTTATTTTCATGTATATTTATCATCTGTAACAAGTGTGTGTGTGTGTGTGTGTGTGTGTGTGTGTGTGTGTGTATGTGTGTGTGTGTGTGACTAGAGATTGAACCCAGTGGCATTCTACTTCTGAGCCACACACAGGGTCTTAACTAGGTTCCTGAGAGTCTCATCAAATTTCTGAGACTGGTCTTGAACTCTGATTCTCCTGTCTCAGTCTCCCAAGTGCTCTCAAACACCGAGGAGTGTTCAGAAGCATGGAAAGAAATCTCACTGAAAGAAAAGATCCCATGATTTGGTTCTCTCCTTCTGCTTGCTTCTTATATCTAGGGCTTCATTATTTCTTTTTTTCCAGTTCTGGGATGGAACCTGGGAATTCACATTATACTAATGCTCTACCGCTGAGCCACACCTACAGCTCCCTGGGCTTGATTTTGAAAAATTACAATAGAAATACTCCATCTTGGAATTAGGGTTGGGGTCATTGCTCCATAGGCTGGCCCAGCCATTTTGCCCGATACCTGGTTGCCAGCCCCAGGTCAGAAGTCTAGTCTCTGGCCACCATGACTATTTATTAAATATCAGCAGTAAAAAAAAAAAAAAAATCAGATTACCTTCCCCCAACAGATTATAAAGGAAATACCAACCATCCGAAGATGTTTGAAACCTTTTCTATCTCTTTTCAAAAAGTGTGCCTGCAGCCGGGCGTGGTGGCTCACCCTTGTAATCCCAGTATTCGGGAGGCTGAGATCTGAGGATCATGGTTCGCAGACAGCCTCAGATACTTAGTGAGGCCCTCTGCAACTCAGTGAGACCCGGTTTCAAAATAAAAAGAATAAAAAAATAGGGCAGGGGGTGTGGCTTTGGAGGTCGAATGCCCCTGGGTTCCATCCCCAGACCCGCAAAAAAAGAAAGAAAAAATGTGTGCCTGCCTCCCTCGCCTTAGCCACTTTTCAGGTATTTCTGTTGCCTGTTCAAGCTGTGGATCTGGATTTCTGACCCAGTGGCAGAAAGTTCTAGTGCAAAAGTCACTAGTGCCTTTCTCCCAGTGAGTTTGTCTGTATTGATAATGTGTTACCCGTGTTGCTTGGGTTTAAGTTAATTACATCCTGTTTATGAAGTACTGAAATCAATTGAAGGATTCTTTTCATGTTTAGAAAAATCAAGAGTCTGTTAGCTTGAGAATGCTCTACGTTCAGTGGGGGAACGGACCTTCTAACTTGGCACAAACAATTCCGGGAAAAACTCAGAAAAGACGTAAGTCGGGGATTGAAATCTGTGATACTTTAAAAGTAAGTGAAAATAAGTCTGTGCTGAATCTGAGAGGAAGGTTTGCTGACAAATTTCCTCAGCACAACTTAAAATCACATTAACGTTTCCTCTGAGGTGTTTCTTACTCTATCCGTTCCACCACTGGTCCTGTTCCATTGACAAAGTAACTTGGCCTTTTGCTGACAAGAGCAAAGTCAGCGACTGACCATGGGGCTCCTCTGCCTGTACTGAGTGTCGTAAGAGGCAGAGAAGTGGGCAGGGAGACCGCAGCCCCCAGAGAAAGTTCTGGGTAGGGAGACCAGCCTCCACCTCCCAGGGGCTCCGCCAGAGGGGCTGTGGGAGAACAGAGGCAGGACAGCACCTCAACAAGGGACAGTAAGAGACATGGAAAAGAAAGATGTGGATTCATGGCAGCATATATATGTATATGATAGAATATTTTTCAATATCAAATACATACCAAATACCTATTTCTCCCTCTCTCTCAAAAATGCTGTGTTATAGATCTTTAGGTAGTAAAACAATAGATAACTTGCCCCTGTTTCCCTTGAACCCAGGAGCATTCTACCTCTGAGCACCTCCAAGCTCTTTACTTTTTTTATTTCAAACCAGGGTCTCATTAAGTTGTTGAGGCTGGCCTCAAACCTGTGATCTTCCTGTCTCCGCCTCCCAAGTACTGGGATTGCTGACATGTACCGCTTTTGTCTGGTTTATTTGCCACATTTTTAGATCTGTAAATTCTGGGATGTTCCTTGTAACAGAAAACCTACTGCCACTAGGACTCCCAGGAGAGAGCTTTCTTGTCTCCATGTTTTTTCCATGTTAATTATGTAGCAATTATTACCTTGGACCAAGAGGAATAATGCAGTTGAGAACATACTTGGTAATGAGTCAAATAGCGCCTGTTGAACTGTTAAATTCTACTAGTGAAGCCTGAATTGGGCCTGTCTTGTGCCAGTCACAGGCAGTCCAAGGGCTTTCCATATATTGCCACATCTGGCCCTCCTAACAACCCTGGTTAGGACAACTGCTATAATCACCCCATTTCTCAAAGGGGGGAAACGGGTGGACAGAGGTTGGCTTTCTTGCTGGTCTGCTGGTAGGTAGTGGCATGTGGTGGGAGTCCCCACTGTGTGGCACCAGCTCCCTCCACTAAGAGCCTCTCTGGCCTTCTTTCCTCTTGCACACCAACCCTTTAGGGAAGTGGGGAGGGGCGATGCATGGGGGGGTCTGCTCTGATGCCCAGCATGGCCAGCAGCCTGGGAACCTGAGTGTTTCCTTGACCGATCCAGGAGTTCAACTCCTCTAGTGTTTCCAGCTCTGACACCCGATGATTTGACATTTCCTTGCAAGGGGATACAGAGAGAGCAGCAGCCCAAACCTGTCCCTGATAGACTGTATGGAGGGCCTAAGTCAAATCAAGAACATAAGAGAACAAGTGCAACCTCACGCCTTCAGGACTCGGGGTCAATGTGTGACCTAGCGAAGCAGAGCTTACACTTTTCAACCACCAAACACTGAGTACCTGTTGTGTGCACACGGTGCTCAGTGCTACCTTGGGGGTTGATCTTAGGGCTATGTGCTCTCAAAATTTACTACAGTTTTCTATTTGGAGAGTTTTTATCCAATTCTTAGTCCCAGCTTACTCCATTTTTTTTTTTCCATTTTGAAATGGGGTCTCCCTAAGTTGCTGAGGCTGGCCTCAAACTTGTGATCCTCCTGTCTCAGCCTCCCGAGTACTGGGATCACGGGCATGTGCTCCCACACCCGGCTTTCCAAACTCTGGTTATGAATTAGCTGAAAGGTCACATTTTCAGTTTGCCTGTGTCTACTCTCAATCTCTTTCCTTTTCCACACAGACAACTTCCAAACCAGTGTGAAGAGGACTCAAGTCTACTGGGTAGACTTCTTTCCCCTCCTTTTTTCTAAAAGGCTAAGTGTGGGTGCTAAGCAGGAGATAAGCCTTTTGTCATCAGGAACTCCTCAACTGGAACCAAGGTGGTGGCTCTGTGTGCAGGAAGCAGGGCTGCCAAGGGCTGGAAGTTCAGGCACCCTCCTGACATTCCCATCTTCAGTAATAATCTGGGTGAACCACTTTGCCAAGTTACGAATTTATGTACATGCTCACACTACAGACCTTTGGACTTGGGACAACAGACTAAAATAATTCATGATTTTAGTTTTTCCATTATTCATGTAGATTTATGCTTAGGACATAATCATCTTATCCTATATAAATATATGCATAGGTGTAACTTACAGGACTTATACTTCGCAGTCAAAAGAATTAGTGAGAAGCCCTGAAAAGCCCACATGTCTGTAAGGAAATTATTCCAGAGAGACAAAATGATTAAAATGTCATCATTTTCACTTGCAATGAAAGCTCCCTGAGCCCGATTTACCTTTTTTAGAGTAACGGTGATACTGGGCGATGTAACTCGGCAGGGAATGACGAGCGCCCTTCCTTCCGTCATATACACAATGTCGGGTATCTCACTGTGCATCTCTACGAAAGGTCTCCCTGTGTCTGAGTGAGAAAGGCAATTAAAAAGTACGTAAGTGATTGAACTACCGATGCTCTGATGCTGGAGCTGGAGCAGTAGTCTGGGCACCAACACCAGAGTGACCCCTTCTTCCCCTTAAAGTAATTCGTAAATCCACCTTCTTTATCTCAAAATTTGGTCTTCTGTGTTTATAACCAGAAAACAGAAAGCTTCTCTAGTAAAGTCCAGTTTCTTATTCAGTTCTTGGCCTTCGAATGGATTGCCCTGACACCCTAGTATGTGAGGGGACAACCATGGGAAAATCCTGCTGAAATGCCAGGACCTCGTCCTTGGGAGAGTGCCCTGCCCCCAGCCTTGGTGACAAGTAAGGTCCCAGGTGCACTGCGGAAGGAGGGAGTCAGAAGTGGCGCCAAAGTGTAGCAAGTGAGAAGGAGCATTATCATTTGAATGGCTTTCAGGTTTTCTAGACCTTTCCTGGTAGGCTAATAATGAATAAGAAAGTCTGAGCTGCTAGGGGAAGGGCAGGAGGGCGGGGCTGAGAACAGCATTCACATCACATGCATATCAGGCCCCTTCCTGTAGTTTGGGTTGCTTATCTACCAAGAGCTAAGTACAGGCAAGTGCCTGCAAAGAGGTCTGGAAGAGGTGTCTTCGAGAATTATCACCCAAATCGTCCTTTTAAAACATAGCATCTGGCCCTTCTTAGAGGCAAGGGGGCATCACCTCCCACCCCTGGCTTCCCTGGAATTCCCCCAGGGAACCAGAATGGGTTTCAGATCCCTTTAGAAGCAGTCTCACTGTCCCCCTGGTCCCCTGACATCCTCAGGCAGCCAGCCCTTCCAGAGTCACAGCGCTCTCATCTCCCCCACTTAGCTCGCCCAGAAGAAATCCCAGAAGAAATCTCTCCACCTAGACCTGAAAGAACCTACCCAGGCCGCTGCGGGCCCTCCCTCAGACCTGCAGGTTCGGAAGCTCACTTGATGCTGAGCAGAGCAGGACTTGGGAAGAAACAAAGGCGTTGCAGGACAGCTGCCGGCAGTAGGTAAGTCGCTATGGGTTGCCCGTAACGACAACAGATATGTCTGAAGTCCTGACCCTCACCGGCAAACTCTGAATGTGGCCAGATTTGAAAAGTGGGTTGTTGGAAGGGTAATTATGTAAGCCCAGGAGAGTGGGCCCCTAACCTAATCGGACTGGCATTTTCATAGGAAGATGACCATAGAAGGACAAAGGCAAAGGTTGCGGTGACGTCTGTGGGCCAAGGAATACCAAGGATTACAGAGATGGCCGCAGAAGGTAGTAGGAGACAAGGACGGACTTCCTGCATGTTTGGATTTCCCAGCAGGTTTCTGATGGAATGGGAATGGGGCTCAGAAAACTTGGCCTCAGGCTCGTGGTAGCAGAGAAAAACCATTGGAAACACGTACACTAAGATGTGAGCCAGGATTGTCTTTTGGTGGTAGTTTCACGACTTGTTTCTTATTTATCTTCTTCTGTATTTTTGAGTATTTTTAGAACAATTGTGTGACATTCTATATTTTAATTATTAAACTAAAATTATACAGTATCATCTGTTTTAACTTGAGGAGAACTATATATCTTGCATTTGATTTACTTTGGGTCTTGTATAATAGAATGAGACATTAGCTGTCACAATTAATAAAGTTATGTGATTATTTTGAATTCTCAATGGGCACAGAACATATGCAGAAAGCAAAAGTTAATTACATAGAAACGAGGGCTCCTATCAGCATTAAATTCCTCCTCTAAATGAAGTTGCTGAGCTACACATTCAGTCCAGGACTATTGGGATTTGATCTTTCTTTCCTTCCTCCTGTGAGTCTATATTTTTGTCTCCTTTGTGAGTCCCAAGGTAAACACAAACACCAGGAAATGGCTTAATTCATTTAACTAAACTGTAAATCCTTCATATTTAATTTATTGTCTCCTTAAGCAACCGTTTTCAACAAAGGATACGGCATGAAAAAGTTTCTGCAGGAAATAGCATCAATGTAGTTTTTTCTAGGTTAATGAAATGTCAATTACAAATAAGAGGCTAATTCAATATACCTTTGAGCTAGGCACAGGCCTGTAATTCCAGCAACTCAAGAGGCTGAGGCAGGAGGATTTCAAGTCTGAGGCCAGCTTGAGCAACTTTAAGAGACCCTCACAATAAAAAATAAAAAGGGCTGGGGTGCAGCGTGGTGGCAGAGCACCTCTGGGTTCAATTCCCAATACTGGAAGAAGAAAAAAAGCCTTTGAGCTTTTTCTTTGTCTCTTTGGATCCTTGATCCCTGAAACACTTAAATTGACTACAGCTATTCGTGTCTAAAAGCTAATTCCGGTACCAGTACTGGGTCTACTGAAATTCTCTTCAAAATGTCAGAATTTCTCTGATTTGTGCCTGTACAAATACAATTCAAGGCACATCATTTGTACGACAGTCAATAGTGGCATTATAAATCTACTACATTTGCAAATGAGCTTGTGACTGTTGTTACTCACAGGCAGACACACACACACACACACACACACACACACACACACACACACACACACCAGTACTCTCCTTGGGCATATTAATAGTATACTTCCTCTGTAATTTGCTTGAAGGAAGGGCTAAGAATGAACTTGCCTGACATAATACAAACATATTTTGTTTTGTAGGACCATAGATACAGGAGAGGTCACGGTTCCATTAATATCACCAGTAAAACCACTTACTACTCCCGTAGGGCACATTTGTCTTTGTCACAAAATTAAAAAGGACTTCGAAACCCAGCCAGCTCCGCAGAGTGGTTTCCTGAGACCAAATTGGCTGGTTGTTGAAAGAGTGTGGAGGAGCTGCCGAAGGCTGCGGGTGTGTTGGTCGCTCAGACACACTGTCACCAGGGACACCGGCCAGCACACCACTAGGTAAAGGTCGCCCGCCCTCACCCTCACCTCTCTGAACTTAGAGCTCAAAGCAGTGACAGGAAACTGGCAGGGAATCCGAGGCTGCTCACCCCATGGGGGTCCCCGGACTGTCACTTATCCGTCGGGACAAGAAGTGGGCTTAGACACATGGAAAGATCAAACAGGGACCCTTGCTCAAAATGGAATCATGTCTATTTTTAAAATGTGTTTTTTCCTTTTGAACCTGTACTCAGAGGAGGACATTAAGTCCAGTGTGCCAGGCTCATCCTGCTCTGTCTCAGACTGGCATCACCTGGGAGTGCTGTTGGAGTCAAAGCCAGTGGGTGAAACCCAACATTGAGGGAGCTTTTTTTTTTTTTAACTTGAAAAGGGGTTCCAGAACGGGGAGTGGTGACACACACCTGTAATCCCAGTACTTGGGAGGCAGAGATAGGAAGATCACAGGTTCAAAGCTAGCCTTAGTCCCAGCTTCAGCAGTTTAGTAAGACCCTTGACAATTTAGTGGAAAAAGAGCTCAAGAAGAAATATTTTATGATTTTTACAAACTTTCTCTGATTTTCTTTCTTTTTAATTTTTCTTACCTCAAAAGTCCTAGTCATGAGGACCCCTAGTTGCCTTAAAGGAGGATGTGGTTTTCATTTACTGAGGATGAAGTAGAGAGGAAAGCTCATTAGCCAATCCCATGAAGACAGCTCCAGCTAGACTGGCATGTTTTCACGCCACACATATCTCCGTGTTGTGGCTTTTACCTCCTGCTCAAGGGCAGGTTATTGGTTGGTGAACTGTTACATTTAAAATATGAGAAAAAAGGAAAAGATGCAAATTCTTCCCTGACTCATCCTGTCCACCAGAGCTTTTAATAATTCAAAACAGAGCTTTGGAGCAATCATGAAAAAGTGGGAATAGCTATACTATCATCAGACAAAATACACTTTAAATAAGAAATGATAAAAAGAAACGTAAAATGATAAAGAAGGACATTTATTAAAAAGATCAGTCTTTTAGGAAGATATAACTATTTAAAACATTTAACAACAAGGCCTCAAAACATAGGAGGCAAAAACGGACAAAACTGAAAGGAGAAAAAGACAGCTTAACAGTCATAGATGGAGATTTTCAGTATACCAATTTCAGTAATAGATAGAACTGGACTGAAGATCAAAAAAGGAACAGAACACTTGAAAGACACTATAAAACCAACCTAACAGATACCTACAGAATACTCCACCCATCAGAATAGGAGACATTTTTTCCCCACGTGTACATGGAACATTCTCATGGATAGAGAATGTGGAGGCCAGAAAACTCACCTCAATAAATTTAAAAGGAAAGAAATACAATATCTGGCTACAATGAACTTAAATTAGGAATAACAGGAAGAAATTAGAGACGCTCACCAAGATGTGGAAATTAAACTACATGCTTCTTAATAATCAGTGGGTCAAAGAAGTCAGAAGGGAAATTACTTTGAAATAAATGAAAACAAAAACACGACATATTAAAACTTTTTAGATGGAGCCAAAATAGTGTTTAGAGGAAAATTCACACACATATATATACATATCTAAGTTATATATGTATTTAGATGCCAATTTATATATTTAGAAGCCAATAACCTAACTCTCTCCCTTAAAGATATTGAGCAGAAGAGCAAACTAAATCTAAAGCAAGGAAAAAGGAGGAAGTAATATGTGGAAACGAATGAAAGAGAATAGAAAAAACAGCAGAGAAAAACCAGCAAACCTAGCCGGGCGTGGTGGCGCACGCTTGTAATCCCTGCTCATGGGAGGCTGAGACAGGAGGATTGCACAGGTTCGAAGCCAGCCTCAGCTACTTAGTGAGGCTCTCAGCAACTTAGTGAGACCCTGTTTCCAAATAAAGTATAAAATAGGTCTGGGAGTATAGCCCGGAGGTAGAAAGCCTCTGGGTTCCACCCCAGTACCACAAAAAAAAAAAAAAAAAGAAAAAAAAGAAAAAACAACCAGCAAACCAAAGCTGAGTATTTGAAAAGATGAGCCCAAAGGACAAATCTCTAGCCAGACAAGCTAAGAGTGACACAGTGAGCACTGTTACTGGCGTTACTGAAGTAAACATCTCAATAAAGTAACAGGGTTTTATCTCAAGTGAGATAACAGATGAGTTGGACACATTTCTAGAGGCATACAAATGACTGGCACTAATTCAACAAGAAATAGACAACTCAGATAAGACCTATAGTAAAAGATTGAATTAGTAATTAAAATAAAGCATTTTTTGGTGCCCACAAGGGAAAGCCAATGCCTAGGTGGCAAGGGAATTCTACCAAACCTGAAGACAATTCCTCATAAAATTTTCCAAAGCATAGAACAAGGAGAAGTTCTGAACTCATTCTGTGAGGCCAGTATTCAGATACTAAAATCAAAGATATCACAAGAAAATTATAAACCACTCTCTCTCTTTTTTTTTTTTTTGAGGCACTGGGGATGGAACCCACCATACCCGGCTCCAACTATCTCTTATGTATATGCACAAAAAGCAAATTAAATCCAGGAACATATAAAGAGCATTATACACACAATGACCAAGTACAATTAATATACCACATCAATAGAATCGAACCCCAAACCCATATTATTATCACAATAGACATACAACTTAATGATTTTTTTTTAATTGAGCAAATTAGGAATAGAAAGAAACTTTCTCTCACTTTCTCCCTTTTTTTAGTAACAGAGATTGAACCCTGGGGCATTTTACCTCTGAGCTAGACCCCAGTCCATTTTATTTTCTTTTTTTGAAACAGGGTCTTCCTAAGTTGCTGAGGCTGGCCTTGAATCTTTGATTATCCTGTCTCAGCCGCCCAAGTCCTGGGACTACAGGAATGTATTCCTATCATTGGCTTAAAATAGAACTTACTCTACCAGGCATGGTGGTGCACGCTTGTAATATCAGCATTTGGGAGGCTGAGACAGGAGGATCTCAGTTTGAGGACAGCCTCAGCTACTACTTAGTGAGGCCCTTTGCAACTCAGTGAGACCCTGTTTTCAAATAAAGAATAAAAAATAGGGCTGAGGGTATAGCTTGGAGGTAGAATGCCCCTGGGTTCCATCCCCAGTACTAAAAAAAAAAAAAAAAAAAATAGAACTTACTCTATATGGTTAATGGTATCTCCCCAAATCCCCATAACTGATATCATACTTAATGGTGAATTACTAGATGGCTGTTCATTCCCATCACTTCTATTTAACAGTATACCAGGAGGTCTATGCAGAGCGGGTAGGCAAGAGTAATAAAAGAGTACAATTGGAAAGGTAAAAATGGTGTAGCTACTGGAAAAGCAGTTTCCATTTTCAAATAACATGATTGTGTACAAAAAAACCCTAAGGAATACACCAAAAAACTGTTAGATTGTTAGAATTAATAAATGAATTAAGCAAGATCACAGGATACAGGATCAATACAAATGAATTATATTTCTACACACATGCAATGAACAATCTATACATAAAATTATGGAAATGATTCCGTTTTTAACAGCATCCAGAAGATAAAAGTGGGCTGGGCGTGGTGGTGCACACTTGTAATCACAGCATTTGGGAGGCAGATACTGGAGGACTGTGGTTCGCGGATAGCCTCAGCTACTTAGGGAGGCCTTTGCAACTCAGTGAGACCCTGTTTCAAAAAATAAGAAAAGAGAATAAAAAATAAGACTGGGGGTGTAGCTCAGAGGTAGAATGTCTCTGGGTTCCACCCCCAGCACTGCAAAAAAAAAAAAAAAAAAAAAAAGGAGATGAAAGTGCAAAATTCATACTTTGAAAAGTACAAAACATTGTGGAAGAAATTAAAGATCTAAATAAACATCCCATATTCATGGATTGAAGACAATATTGTCAAGATGTCAGTGCTTCCCAAATTGATCTACAGTTTTTTTATTTTTTTTGGTACTGGGGATGGAATCTATTGGCATTCTACCTCTGAGCTACATTTCCAGCCCTATTTTTCTTTTTTCATTTTATTTATTTATTTATTTATTTATTTATTTATTTATTTATTTAGTGGTGCTGGGGATGCAACCCAGGGACATTACACTTCTAAGCTACACCCCCAGCTCTATTTTTTAGTCTCTTTATTTTTGAAACAAGGTCTCACTGAGTTGCCTAGGGCCTCACTAATTAGCTGAGGCTGTCCACAACAGCCATCCTCTGGTCTCCGCCTCCCAAATGCTGGGATTACAAGCAGGTACCACCATGCCCAGACCCCAGCCCTATTTTTAAATTTTTATTCTTTATTTTGAAACAAGGTCTTTCTGACTTTCAAAGGGCTTCATTAAGTAGTAGCTGAGGCTGTCCGAGAACCGCGATCCTCCTGTCTCAGCTGCTCTACAAATTTAATGTAATCCCTATGGGGATTCCAGCTTCTTTGTAGAAACTGACAAGATGAATCTAAAATTCACAGACCAAGAATAGATGAGATAATCTTGCAAAAGAACAAAATTGGAGGACTCAACACTTCTCAGTTTCAAACTATATAACAGTGATCAAAGCTCTGTGGTACTGGCTGGTTTAGAGATCAGTGAAATGGCGATCCAGAGTAAAGCCATGTGTCTTGGCCATGTGACTTTTGACAAGACCGTTTAATAGGGAAAGAATAAAGCTTTCAACAAACGCTGTTAGTCCTGCACACAGTACCTTATACAAATATTAACTAAAAATAGATCAAAGACTTAAATGTAAGAGCTAATTATAAAATTCTTAGAAGAAATCAGAGGTAAATCAGCATGATCTCAGATTTGGCATGGTATTCTTTCATATGATACCAACAGTACAAACAACAAAAGAAAAAACTGACAAATTGGGCATCTTCAAAATTAGAAAGTTTTGTGCTTCAAAGAATATTATCTAGAAAGTGAAAAGATGGTCCAAGGAATGGCAGAAAATATTTGGCAAATTATATAATTATATATCTGCTAAGGCACTTGTATATAAAATGTGTAAAATATATTCATGTACCAGATATATACTTATCATGTACCATATATATATATTTATGCAGCTGAATATATATTATTATATACAGGTTTATATATTATATATATTCATACATATATACTAGGTATGACACTCAGGGACATTCTACCTCTGATCTACACCCCCAGCCCTATTTTATTCTTTTTTTTTTCTTTCTTTCTTTCTTTTGGTGGCACTGGGGTTCTTGGAAGGTCTTCTACCTCCAGGCTACACTCCCAACCCTATTTTATATTTTATTTGGAAACAGGGTCTCTTAAGCCAGTGAGGCTGGCTTCGAACCTGCACGATCTTCCTATCTCTGCCTCCCAAGCGCGGGGATTACAAGCGTGCGCCACCACACCCAGCTTATTCTTTATTTTGAAACAGGGTCTCACTAAGCTGTAGAGGATTTCACTAAGTTGCTGAGTCTGGTCATGAACCTTTGATCCTCCTGCCTCCCAGGTACTGGGATTACAAGAATGCACCACTACACCCATTTCAGAATATATTTTTAAAGTATAGTTATATAATAACTACATTTTGAATATATAAACATCTCTCTATATATTTATTGTACACAATATATCTAGAATATTCAAATATATTTATACTATATAGTTATATAAATGAAGTTAATTCACGAATTCTTTCAACTCAATAATAAAAGGCAAACAATCCAATTAAAAAATGAAAAAGGGTCCTGATTAGACATATTTCCAAAGATGATATTCAAAGGGCCAAGAAGAAGCACATAAAAGATATTTAACATCATAAGCCACCAGGACAATACCAGTCACAACCATAGTAAGCTACCATTTCACACCCACTAAAACAATTATAATAAAAAAGACACAGTAACAGTGTTGGCAAGGATGTGGGCAACGTGGAACCCTCATGCATTGCTGATGAGAATGTAAAATAGTGCAGCCACAGCAGAACACAACTGGATCAAACAGAGTTACCATAGGACACAACAATTACACACATTCTACTTGAGAGAATGAGAACTTATATCCACACAAAAGCTGCACACAATGTTTATTGAAGTATTATTCAAAATAGGCAAAAAGTGAAAATAACTCAAATATCTATAAGTGGATAGCTAAAATGTAGCATATCTATATAGTAGAATATTATTCAGCAACAGAAAGAAATGAAGGGCTGATACATAACACGATGACCACCAAAAACATTATGCTAAGTGAAAGAAGCCAGCTACAGAAGATCATATAGTGTATGATTCTATTTACATGAACAGTCCAGAAGAGGCACCCCGGCATGGCAAGACATGGATTAGTGGTTGCTTAGGGCTGCAGAGGTATGGGGTGTGTGTTGGGGGTGAGGGGATGCACTGACAACCAAAGGATTTCTTTTTGAGATAAGTTTCCAAAATTGACTATGATGATAAGGGTTGTATATATCTTTCAATATGCCAAAAACCATCTTACATTTTAAATGGTGATTTGTAAGGTACATGAATTATATCTCAATAAAATCTACATTAAGAGAAACCAGAGCTTTGGGCTCTTTCTTAGAAACAGTGCGCCACTGTTTCCTGAGCTGGGATGGTTCCCATAGCTCATCCTTCTGACCTTTCTCTCCTGCTCCAGTTTATATCCAGGTGGGGTCACCCACAAAAAAATCGGAATTTTTCTTTGTGTCAAAGTCATCACGATTACAGGTATGTCCTTTTCCTTCGGTTCCCTGGTAGCGGCAGGCAGCAGGAGCACAATGACTGTCTCTTTCTTTATGGAGGCTCTTGCTTGATGTGTCTGAGGGGAGCAGTCTGCACAGAAAGCGCAACTCAGCCTTTCCTGGTGAACTATTCTGATCATACAAATGAGCATGGGGGTAGGGGTGCATGCCTGTAATCCTAGTACTTGGGAGGCTGAGAGGGAGGATCCAAGTTTGAGGACAGCCTCAGCAATTTAGCAAGACCATGTTTTTCTTTCTTTCTTCCTTTCTTTCTTTTTCTTCTTCTTCTTCTTCTTCTTCTTTTTTTTTTTTTTTTTTTTTGTGGTACAGGGGGCTCTAATAAAGTCTTCCGCTGACAAGAGTTTTGGTCTTGTCCTAAGTTCTATGATTCCTCTGAATGATAACATTATAGAAGTTTGAAGGAACGTACCTGTGTGTGTGTGTGTGTGTGTGTTGCTGGGGAATGAATCCAGGGCTTTTTAGGACCTCAAGTGGACACTGAGGACCAGAGAAAGACCCTCAAGGCGCAAGCACAGGAGGACTGGGGGAGGCTGAGCCAGACTGATTCAGGTTCTACCATCCTGGGCCAGTTCGCCTCCACCACATAGCTATCCGGCCCTGACCCTCCTTCTCAGGAGCATCATGACATCTGTCGTTATCCACACCCAGAGACAGCAGTAACATGAGACCTCCTGGCAGACCAGACAGTGTGAAGCCACAGGCCAACGGTCCCAGATCTGAACCACCAGTCCCTGGGCCCCTTCTTAGCTCTCTCTGCTGTGAGGTTATGGGGATTCCAGAGAGTCCCTAAGGAATCCAGAGAGGGCTGGCCACCTCCAGAGAGACTGGGCTGGTCACCCAAGCAGAGCCTGCCTTGGTTCACAAAGACAAGGGCAGACACCTTCCAGCACAGGGCACTTGAGCAGAGGCCCTCCAGTGGGGCGGTGGTTTCCCCTACAGAGCAGCCTCCACTCCTCCACCAGGACCTCATTCCCTTCTGGCTCCTGAGAGGGGGAGCAGGGAGCTGGGGATGCTGGTGGTGTGGACCTCTGCCACCTGGGGGCTCTCTGGGCCTTGGCTTGATCTAGAACACAGGCTGGCCACTGTCCCATTCCCAAACCCATGTTTTGTTCTGTGTCACTTTGGAATGTTCACGCTAGGTACAGAATATGACGTCCCTCCTGAGCCGGGCACAGAGGGCAAGAGAGGGGGAACCGGATGGGAGGCTGAGGCAGGGGTAGCAGTTTAGAGCTGGGGTCTGTGTCTGAAAGGGCAGCTCCTGCTCACTGCACACAGCTGTTGTGGAGTGGGAACGTGGCTAGGGGGTCCCAGTTTTTAAGATACATAGAGCTGGGTGTGGTAGCACATGCTTGTGATCGCAATAACTGGGAGGCTGAGACAGAAAGATCACAGGTTTGAGGCCAGTCTTAGAAACTTAGCAAGACCCTCAATCATTTAATGAGTCTGTGTTTCAAAGTAAAAAGGGCTGGGGGTGGTGGGTGGGTATAGCTCATAGGTAGAATGTTTTGAGTTCAATCCCCAGCACCAACAAGTAACAATATGTAGGATATATGAACTTGAGCTCTTCTAGTTTTAGGTACTGTTCTGGCCTGTTCACTTCAGGTTTCAACCCTGCACTGTGTGCAGAAGTCCATGAGAGGCAAAGTAGAAGAGTGGGCGAAGACAATGGAAATGCCAGGGGCCTCAGAGACAACCAGTCCTGGGCTCAAAATTTGATCTGATAATTAACAAAGAATGCAACCTTGAACGTTGGAGTGAACGCCTCCAACTTTTCTGTAAAAAACTGACAATAGAACCGGGCGCACGCTTGTAATCCCAGCATTTGGGAGGCTGAGACAGGATGATCACAGTTCAAAGACAGCCTCAGCTACTACTTAGTAAGGCCTTTTGCAACTCAGTGAGACCCTGTTTCCAAGTAAAGAATAAAAATTGGGGCTGGGGGTGTAGCTCGAAGGTAAAATGCCCCTGGGTTCCATCCCTAGTACCGCAAAAAAAAAAAAAAAAAAAAAAAAAGACTGACAATAGAATTGATCTCATTGGCTGTTATGAAACGAGCCTGAGCCAGATTCTCAATACACTATAGTGACATACACCAGACACTCAGTGAATCTCAATAGCAGAAAGATCCTGAGGCATCATCTCATCCAGTCCCACCAAGCCCACCAAGCAAGTGCCTGTCCTGCGCTGAAATACCTACACACACGGGGAACTCACCATCCGCCAAGAGAGCTCATCTTTTTTGGATAGCTTTAGATGTTTGAAAGTGTTCCCTATGTCAAGCTGAAATTGCCTGTCTGGAATTCTTTTGTTCATAGATAGTTGTTGCTCTGCTATCTAGGATTATAAAGATGAAGCTTTTTCACATAAGAAAACATGGAAGGCACTTATGTCTTCGATTTTGTTGCCGTGTTCCTTACTTTTTAAACATTTTAGTCCCTTTAGCTGTTCCTTGCCAATGAAAGTGATAAAATCATCAGGCCAAATCGTTGATTTCTCGCAATCCTTTGAGGCAGGTACCCATTTTACAGATGATGAAAATGAGGTTTAGAGGGGTGCAGTGATTTGCTTTGGAAATCCTGTTTTCTGTGTTCTCTTGAGGTGTGAACTAAACAGGAAGCCTGGAACCTCCTTGATTCTGGACAGCAGCTATTTATTAATGCAGTCCAAGCTTGGATCCATTCTCGTGGTGAATGCCGAGTCAGCTAAAAGCCTCAAGTCTTTTCCAGATGTGTCAAGTTAGCCACTGCTTCCCCCACACGGTACTAGGGGAGTTAGAGGTCTATATTACCAGACACATACAGGCCTTTACATCTCTTCCTATCAAGTCACATTTTGCGAATCCTAGTTTACAGTTCCAGTATACTGGCCCTTTTGGGACCATGATTTAGTAACATGACCTGAGGTTTGGCCCCGGCGGGGCTCATGTGTTCAGTGTGTAAGGAAGCCAGGTAATAGACCAATACACACTAAAATCCCACGTTTCTTTCTTTCATTTAACATTTATTGAGCACCTGCTATGGGCCATACCCCGTGCTGAATTCTGGGACTAAATAGACTCAGTCCTGGTCCTCACAGAACTGCTGACTACTGAGGGGGAGTCCTGCGTGAAGGGAGACAGTCAATAGAAACACTATTCCTAGTTTGGGGGGAGACTGGGGTGGCTTTTCAGAAAGGGTGATGTTTAACTTGAGACCTGGAAAGTGAGATGAGAGTAAGTTGGAAAGGATACCTCTGGGGAGCGGAGAAGGGCAGGGAGAGTCCCAGGTGGGGCACCCTTCTCCCCGCTCTTCCTTGTAGCGCACTGTGGCATTGGCAAGTGTCACCTATCTGATTAGACCTGGCAAAGAGTAAGACTTAAAGGTTGAGAGTCTCCTAACAACCCCAGGTAGTAATATTCTTCTCATCTTACAGCTAAAGAAACCAAGGCTTAAAAGATGATAACAACATTAATAGTAATAAACATCTATATAGTAAATACTACATACCAAATATGGTTCTAAATGTCTTATAGATAGGAACTACTTGACCATGAGAAGTGGCTAAGGGCAAGAACACCGTTGCCTTCTCCCTCACATACTTGGGCAAGTTACCTAACAGACGGATATAACAATGCTTTCCACCAAGACCAGAAACAAACAAGAATGTTCCTTCTTAGTATTCCTTTTTGATATCATGCTGGAAGTCCTAGGTAATGCAGTAAGACAAGCAAAGAAAATGAAAGGTATGCAGATTGGAAAAGAAAATAAAATTATCTTTGTTTGCAGGTGATATGATCATCAACAATAACACAAAACAACTACCAGATCTAAAAAGGGATTATAGGAAGGTTGCAGGATACAAAGTTAATATACAAAAGTCAATTGTTGGGAGGGGGCAGAGAGAAATTAAAAGGGACTTCTAGGGACAAAGAGGTGTGCTGGGGAGGAAGAGGAGTCACAGGGGGGAGAGGAGAGGAGTCACAGGTAGAAGAAGGGTAGATGAATATGATAAATGCACTATATATACATGTATAGGAACATTTCAGTAAATTCCATTAATTTGAACAATTAATATGTGTTAGCAATAACAACAAAGTTCACTGTTTTTCTATGTATGAGCAATAAAAAACTTAAATTTGAAATAAAAACAATACTATTTACGTTAGCACCCTCCAAAGTGAAATAGGCATAAATCCAACAAGATATGTACAAGAATCTATACATATGAGACATACTACAGAATTATTATGAAAAAAAAAAAACAGAGAAGGAGTACATATAGGGAGAGATGTTCCATGTCCATGGATAGGAAGATCAATATTATCAAAATGTCATTTCTTTCCAACTTGATCTTTAGATTCAGTGCAGTTGAAATAAAAATCCCAGCTATTGTGTAGATATGGACAAGCTAATTCTAATGTTTAAAAGACTCAGAATACCCGACACATTATATAAGGAGAAGAACAAAGTTGGAAGATTGACACTACCCAACTTCAAGAGTTACTATAAAACTATAGTAATCAAGACAGTGTGGTATTGGGGGAGAGAATAGGCAAAAAATAGATCAAGGAAACAGAATAGAAATAGAAATAGATTCACATAAATACAGTCAATTGATTTTTGACAAAGGAGCAAAGACAATTCAATGGTGCGACGACAGTCTTTTCATCAAATGATGCTAGAATAACTGAACATCGACAGAAAAAAATCAGTGAGGACACAGACCTTACACTTTTCACAAAAATAAACTCAAAATGGATCATGGATCTAGATATAAAATGCAAAATTCTAAGACTCCTAGAAGATAATGAGGGAAAAAACCTAGATAACCTTTGGTTATAGCAATTACATTTTTGATAAAACATCAAGGGCACAACCCATGCAAAAAAGAATTAACAAGCTGGACTTAATTAAAATTTAAAAATGTCTGTCCTACCAAAAACAATATGAAAGGAATAAGAACACAAACCACAGACTGGAGGAAAATATTTTCAAAAAAACACAGCTGATAAAGGACTGTTATTTAAAATATACACAGAACTCTTCAAACTCAATAAAAAAAACAAGCAACCCAATTTAAAATGGGCCAAAGGGCTTAGCAGTTAAAAAAAAAAAAACACCAAAATCTATGGATAGCAAATAAGCATATGAAGAGATGCTCTATAACTTGTCATGGAGAAATGCAAGGAGAGGCCCCTGGAACCCGAAACACTGACAACATCAGATGCTGGTAAAGGCACGGAGCAACAGAAACCATGGATCATTGCTAGTGGGAATGTAAAAGGGTCTCGCCACTTTGGAACTTTCTTACAAAACTAATCTCTTATGTAATCCTGCAGTCATACTCCTTGGTATTCACCCAAAGGTAAAATTTTTATCCACAAAAATAAATTCCACATGAATGTTTCCAGCAGCTTTATTCACAATTGCCAAGACTTGGAAGCAACTAAGGTGTCCTTTTGTAGATGAATGGATAAATAAAACAAAATGTACATCCAGACAATGGAATATTATTTAGTACTAAAAAAAAAAGATCTGTCAAGCCATGAAAAGACATGGAGGAACTTTGAATGCATGTTATTAAATGAAAGAAACCAATCTTGAAAGGCTACATATTGTATGATTTCAACTATAAGAATTCTAGAAAGGGAAAGACTATGAAAACAGTAAAAAAAAAAAAAAAAGATCTGTGGTTGTCAGGGCTAGGGTTATGGATGGGGAACGAGGGATGAGAAGGCAAAGCACAGAGGATTTTTTGGCAGTGAAAATAGTGTATGGCACTAAAATGATGGGAACATATCATTCTACACTTACGTAAACTTGTTGAATATTCAACACGAAGAGTGGGCCCTCATGTAAACTATGGACTTTGGGTGATTATGGTGTCTCAATGTAGGCTCATCGGCTATAACAAAGGTATCACTCGTGGGGCTATTGAGAAGGGGGTCTGTGCATGTAGGTGGAGAGAGCATATAAGGCATCTTTGTCCCTTCCTCCCAACTTTGCTGTGAACTTGAAACAGAGCTACAAAACAGTATTTTAAAAAATAGATGTGTGTGTGTGTGTGTGTGTGTGTGTGTGTGTGTGTGTATATATATATATATATATTTTTTTTTTTTGGGTGGTACTGGGGTTCCTGGAAGCCCTTCTACCTCCGGGCTTCACTCCCATGGGCTACACTCCCAGACCTATTTTTTAACTTTATGTGGAAACAGGGTCTCTTAAGCCAGCAAGGCTGGCTCCAAACCAGCGTGATCCTCCTGTCTCCGCCTCCCAAGCGCGGGGATTACAAGCGTGCGCCACCACGCCTGGTACACACACATACACACAAACACAAATGCATACACACTATATTCCAAAAATTCTAGTACTACTTCATGGGGCTGTGGTAAGGATAAACTGTAACCGCAAAGTGCTTATGGTGGTTTCCAGCAGAGAACAGACACACCTAAATGTTAACCTAAATGACTTTTCCAAAGTCAAAGACCTTATAAGTATTAGAAAAAGGATTTAAAATCAATGTGAAGCTCAAGTCATATCGTTTCAACTACAGCTTACTAACCGATATTTGGTGAAGGAAGGAAGGGAGGGTGTCCACTGCTTTAGTACCTGCAGGTTTTGAATAACAGTGAGTAAAACTACCAGTATAATGCAGCCAAAAGGCACCCAATGATAGAGAAACAAATATTTAAACAACTGAGGAAAACTGCAGCATATCAACTGCAAGGTCCAGAAAGCAAAACAGATCACGCCCCATCTCTAGGCAGGGCAGCCATTGCTTTATCATTGTGAAAGTTATGAATGCCAGAAACTCAAAGCCTTTTCAGCTTAAGGGGATTTCTTCTGAAAAAGGTCCCTTGCTCATTTTTCTTCAAGTATTACTTGAAGGAGATTTTTAAAAAAATCTTTAAAACCATAATGTTTTGATCCACTGTTTTTCACACTTCTTGACTATAGGGGCAATGAGAGGTCACTTTTATTGTCTCTGGACTTGACTTCCATCCTGAGAGTTCATAATTCTCCCCAGTCATCAACTTTTCAAAGTCGTAGATTGTGTCTAAGCAGCTCATGCAAGACTGTTCATTCCGATTATCTTTGAATATTCTGTATGTCTTCTAAATGTCTGGCGATGTGCAGTTATGTTGTTGCTAGCAAGGCTTAGCAACGTGGCTCTCAAGAGCTGGCATGCCAATTTTTTTTTCTGGTATGGAGCCCAATTTTCTAGGAATTGTTCTCTTTCTGAGGGAATGGCTTGGACATTTGACAGGTGTGATCAAGGGCCAAGAATGCCTTTCCTAAGCGCAAACCAGGTGAATACAAGGTCTGAGGCAGGGGCTGGGGAAAGAAACACATCTCGCTGGCAACAAATCCACCAACACGAGTGGCTTGCACCCCAATTGTGCTCAAATGGTGCCATACCATAGTCATGGTCCCTTGGTGTTTAATAACATAACTGTTTCTAGCAGGGAAATGGAAAGTGGCGGGGCTTAAAGATATCAAGAATGCCTTCCATCAAATTTTTCCTATAACCGGAAAGAAAAATGTTAAGAGTTGAGTTACCCTTCCCTAAACTCTCAGCATGTGGTCCTAATCAGCTGTCTGCCGTTTGTGGATAGAACGGATAATTTCCCTTATGCTTCAGCCATAGAAGGAAGCCCATGGCCAGGAGGGAGAGGGGTCTGTCTTCCAAGGAAAAATCTGTGATTGTAAACCAAATCAGTGCACATTTTAAGCCTGAGAAATATGTGTTTCTCCTCTTTCAGTTTCACTAAAATGGAAGAAAATAATCCAGCAAGACTTGGCCTTATACTAGATTTTTGGTGAACCTGTATGTAGATAGTCCAGAAAATTCCCAGAATTCCTGTGTGTGTGTGTGTGTGTGTGTGTGTGTGTGTGTGTGTGTGGTACTGGGAGTAGAATACAGGGGCTTTTCTAACTCCAGGCTATACTCCCAGACCTATTTTATATTTTATTTGGAAACAGGGTCTCACTAAGTTGCTGAGAGCCTCACTAAGTAGCTGAGGCTGGCTTCGACCCTGTGCGATCCTCCTGTCTCAGCCTCCCAGGCGCTGGGATTATAAGCGTGCACCACCATGCCCGGCCCTAGAATTCTTTGCAGAGGATTATCTGAAGCTGAGTTCTATGACTGTAAAGCAGCCTGCAGCCATATCAGGAAAGCCGCCTGGGTTTCCAGACTCTTCTCCAGAGGCCAGACTTCCTTCACCCCAGGGTGCTCATCTGGACAGGAGAAGAAACACAAGAGCTCTCCAGCCTGGCTGCATTTCCTGCTTCTCGGGGACACTGGGGTTCCAGTGAGTCTAGAGAAGGAGTCACAGACCATCCCAGGGACAAACTTGGAAGCCAGTTCTTACAGGAAAGACTTGTGCTAGAAGAAACGTAAGTGTCGGAAAGTTAAGTGCAAGGTGCCCTGCGTTAGGGATAGAGGGGAAATGAAGAAGGGACGGACAGGCGAGGGTGTTTGGAAGAGCGGGGAAGGGAAAAATGAGAACATGTTGGAAACTAGAATCTAAAACCAGAGAGGACTCCAGACAGTAATTGAGCAATAACAGGTAATGTCACAGATTTCTTGAGAAATTCAGACCTAAAGAATTCAGGCAGCTCACCTAACTGAAAGTTCTTTAAAAAAAAAAAAAAAGTTAGAGCTAGGCATGGTGGCTCATGCCTGTAATTCCAGGACTTAGGAGGCTGAGACAAGAGGAGGATTGCAGGTCTGAGGCCAGCCTCAGCAACTTAGAGAGACCCTGCTTCAAAATAAAATAAATAATTCGGGCATGGTGGCGCATGCTTGTAATCCTAGCATTTGGGAGGCTGAGACAGGAGGATTGCAGTTTGCAGACAGCCTTAGCTGCTTAGTGAGGCCTTTCGCAACTCAGTGAGACCCTGTTTCAAAAATAAAAAGACTAAAAAATAGGGCTGGGGTGTAGCTCAGAGATGCAATGTCCTTGGGTTCCATCCCCAGAATGGCAATAAATAAATAAATAAATAAATAAATAAATAAAATAGCTCAGTAGTAGAATGCTTTGGGGTTCAATCCTCAGTACCACACATACATAATAAGTTGGTTTCTTGTTTTCTTCTCACAAAATATGAATGTTTTTAGTCTATTTTCATTTGGAGAAGAACTTCGAATACATTAGAGGCTTTGACAATCTGTTCAGCCACGTGACTCGAGCCCTTGTCCATCACCACGTCTGCAGAGAATGCATCAATCCTGCCTTTCAGCTTAGGAGATGTGTCCCCACCTACGAAGTGGTCCAATGGCCGGGGTGGAGGTGGAAGTCTGTCTACTGCTTCACTCTTGCCACCCTGGCCCTGCTAGTACTTGGCCATGCGCTTTGGACTGCCAGACCAGCGTGGTAAATTGACAGCACACACCAGGTCTTCAACCTTCACCTTGCCGGGCAGTGTTGGCTGAGCAGCACATGGGCACCCAGTTGCGGCAGGTCTGGAAAGAAATCTAAAGGAAATTAGTGTGGACCCATGCAGCACCACTGAGGACCAGGGAAGGGTCTCCCGCTTTTCAGAGGTGCTTACTTGGCTGTGAGCCAGGGCCCTAGAAAGGGACTCGAATTTCAAAAATAAATTCCTAGAAAGGAATTCTGGGCATGGTGGTGATTGCTTGTGATTCCAGTATTTAGAAGGCTGAGGCAGGAGGATTGCAGGTTCAAGGCCAGCCTCAACAACTTAGCAAGACCCTGTTTCAAAATAAAAAAATAAGAAAGCCTGGGGGGTATAGCTTAGGGGTAGAAGGGCCCTGGATTTTATCCTCAATACAGAAAAAAATGTAGAAGAAAATAACGTGAATTTCAAAGCTATAGGAGTCTATAACTTTCCCTTTTGTGCTTCCCACAGGACAAACAGGGCCTTGTATGTATCAAGTGTGATACCAACATCTGCCCCCTTTGCTGATGGAAAGTCTGGGTCATGCGTACTTGTGGTACACCCACCTCGGGAATGAGGTGAGTGTCCAGTACAGTAGGACAGTGCAAGGTACCCGTGTCCACTGCAAAATGGGGGCTGCTCCCACCACTGTGCTTCCTCCAGACTTCGGTTTCAGTAGCAGCGTGCAAACACATGGTGTTTTCAGTGGATGTTTCTTCTCTATATAACAACACATAAGTGAGGTCTGCCCTGCTCACCTCTAAACGTACAGTGCTGAGTACTATATAATGAGAAATGCATTTTACATCCACAGACACATATGCCATTCCATTTTACATTTATGAGGGTAGTGTGTGTGTGTGTGTGTGTGTGTGTGTGTGTGAATATGTGTATTGTGGAAATAAAATTAGTTTTATTAAACATTTTTCCTTAACATATACAGCATGCTTGGACATTGTCCATGTTATTGTATTGTTTTTGTTTTTAATTATTCCCACTAATGGGTTGGGTGGGATGAACATTTCTAAAAGCCCTGTTCAACTTGGGAAGTAGAGCTGTGTCTCCTCCCCACGTTGCACAAGCTGGAATAGGCAATGTGCAGGTCAGAGGCACCACAAGGAGGCTCTGTTCCCACCCGGTGACAGCATAAATCTCTTTAGGATCAGAATTTGCTTCTCTAAGGTCTATCACTCAGAAACACACTCTAAAATCAAGCTAGCCTGTTATTCCTCAAAAAAAAAAAAAAAAGAGAGAGAGAAATATTAAATTTGAGAATTTTAGAAATGTAGTAACTGTTTAGTTTATGTTCTTAAAGATTAAAATCACAACTAGGTCCTGGTCTGAGGTCAACAGCTAAATCTCCAGTGAGGGAGAGAGAGCCCTAACAGAGGGGCCTTTCCTGAATCCCCTTCCTGGCTTGTCACTCTGTCTCTTGCGTGCAAATCACTGAAGCAGTTTCTCATTTATAAAATGGAGGAAAAACCAACTCACTCTTATTCAGAAATAATTATGTATACGCTTTTAGGAAAAATGTTCAGTGCTACATAAGTGAGTGCACTGTATCCTCAGAATATCTACACTGTTAGAATTTTCCATCTAATTTTTTTGTACTAGAGATTAAATCCTGCAGTATTCTACCTCCAAAATACCTCCCTAGCCCTTTTTAATTTTTAACTTTAAAACAGAGAGTCTTGCTAAGTTGCTGAGGCTGGCCTTGAACTTGTGATCCTCCTGTCTTAGTCTTCAGGGTACTGGGATTACAGGCATGCACTGCCACTGTTAGGGCCCTATAGAGCATTTCCCCACTAAATGAATTTTTGTGTAGGTATAATTATTATTGTCTCCCAGAATATCTGTTGTTAGAAATTCTACTACTTTTCTGTTCTAGGCCCAATGTGTCTACTAACTTTTCTATCTTAAATTGGGTCATTATGCAGATCTCATCCATTGCATGCATTTGAAAACCAATGGGGGAAAAACATAAAAATGTTCCAACCCACTTACTTTAATAGACTCAGAGAGAAAACAGTGGGAAAGAGAAACAGACAAAAGAGAAAAGAAGAAGGGGAGAGAGAGGGAGAGGGAGAGGGAGGGGGAGAAGAAGGGGGAGAGGGGGAGGGGGAGGAGGAAAGAGGAGAGGGGGAGGGGAAGGGGAGGGGAGGGGGGGAGAAGAAAAGCAATGAGCTTTTTTTTTTTTTTTTTTTTTTAATAAGAAAAAACTAAGCCGGGCGTGGTGGCGCATGCGTTGGCAGCCAGCCTCAGCTACTTAGTGAGGCCCTTTGCAACTCAGTGAGACTCTGTTTCAAAATAAAGAATAAAAAATTGGGCAGGGGGTGTAGCTCGGAGGTCAAATGCCTCTAGGTTCCATCCCAGATCCGCAAAAAAAATAAATAAATAAAGGAAAAACTAGAGATGCCCTGCTATATCACAACCCAAATTTTACCTTTACCTTTTTTTTTTTTTTTTTTTTGCTTTCTACTTGTCATTTTTCAAGCCTTTAAGTGGCCCCTAAAGGCTTGAGGCTAGAGAAGGAAGGGATATAGGCTAGCTTCATCATATGAAGGGCTCAACATGCTAAGTTCAAGGTCTAGCTAACCAAACTGGAGACACTGATAAATTAGTAAATAATTTGAAAATGCCATTTTAAAACATTTCTTACTTTCCAGCCACAGCTCATATAGAATAATAAGAATTTTAAGGATATCCTCTGGCTTTCAGAAAAGGCTGTCCCAAAGCCAATTTCTGGTGCATATCAGAAATTGAAAAAGAAGTGGAAAAACTTTTTTCTTTTTCTCTGCAAAGGGCTTGGATACCAACTAAATAGTCCTAAAATTATCATCTCTTTTGAAATCTTTTGTCATTAAAAATAGTCAGGCTTTGTTTTTGTTTTTTTCTTTATCACCCAGAATTTTGTAGCTGTAATTGCTGAGGGATTTGACTTTTCAGCTATTCTCATTCAAAAGCCACTGGTCCAGCCCTCCCCAAGGGAACTCTGGGGAAGGGGTGGTGGAGCTGTCTACACATCAAGGTTGTTCTGTGGGGCAGGGCTGGGGGAGCCAGCCTCCTGAGGGTCCCACATTGCCTCCTCCCTTCCTTCACTCCCCCGACAGCTTGATCACCAAGGCTGAAGGAATCCCACCAACCCATCGACTCTCTTCTCCCCAACACTACTACTGGGAAACAGGCCTCCCGTCTCCTGACTGATGTACACGGCATCCCAATTGCGTCCCCTGCCTCAGTTTCCCTCCTTTCCATCTCTTCCACTAGTGAGACTCTGAAGGGAAGATGTGACCACCCATCCCCAACATGTGGATCAGAGGAAGGATTAAATGGGTAATGTTTCAAAAACAGGTTAAGAGGTTACAATAATGAAAATTTAAACTTAACCAATTTAGAAACCTACTTTCAAGTCGTTAAGTATAACTACTTGGGTAACTAAATTGATCTAATGCATTATATCAGAGGTTTGACAGATTCTGCAAAGTATACTGATAAAGTAGCAAAAACATTACATCTCATATCAGATGTTACATCCAAATCAGTGCTCAGGCACAAACTGTGCCTGTTTCCTGTTACCCAGCAGGCAATCAATATCTAAATCTTAGTTTGTTCATGAAGCAGAGACGGGAGGATTGCAGGTTTGAGACTAGCCTCAGCAAATTAACAAGACCCCCCCCCTTTTTTTTCAGTACTGGGGATTGAACCCAGGGTCATTCTACCTCTGAGCTATACCTCTAGACATATTTTTTATTCTTTAGTTGAAATAGGGCCTCAATTATTACATAGGGCCTTACTAAGTATTTGAGGATAGCCTTGAACCTGTCATCTCCTATCTCAGTCTCCCAAGTACTGGGATTACAAGTGTGCACACCATGCCCAGCTGACTGTTTCAAAAAAAAAAACACTGGGAGTGCAAAGCAGGATGCCCCTGGGTTCAAACCACACATTCTCTCCCCAAAAGTAAATATTAATTTGCTCATAATTGGATACTGGGTTTGGTGATATAAAGACAAAGCTATTTACTCCAGATTCTTTTTTTCCCCCAAATCCTATACACTATAAATCTGCCTTTCCAAGAAATATGGTGAAAGAGAGTTTCTCCGCTTTATAGAAAATAAAATGAAATGCCAACACATCTGTAGATGCTTTCCAGGGGTAGAAAATACTCCAAAGAGAACAACATGTTCTAAAGTAAATATTCAACAATAAATATGTGATAGCCAGTTAATATCGAGTGAGTAATCACAGCTGTGTATTAGAAATGGTTAGTTTTATTAATCCCAGAGACAATCTTCTGAGCCAGTGACAAGTGTTATGCCCCTGAACTAAAATAAACTGTAAGGAAGTGTTCAATAAAACGAAGCAGAAGATCAAATTTCCTCAGAAAGAAGATTAACAAAATAATAGAAAACAGAAGTACATAAAATGTTTGGCTATTTGGAAAAGTTATAATTGTCTAAGGGATTATATCACAGCTACCTTGGATTTTTTTTTAAGTATAGGGATTCAACCAAGGGGCATTCTGCAACTGAGCTATACTCTAGCCCTTTTTATTTTTATTTTGAGACAGGGTCTCACTAAGTTGTTGAGGTTGGCCTTAAACTTATGATCCTTCTGCCTCAGCCTCACAAGTCATTGGGATTACAGGTATGTGCCGCCATGCCAGCTTACTTTGAACTTTAATAAGATGTGATTATTTTTTTCTCCTCTTCTTCTTCTTCTTCTTCTTCTTCTTCTTCTTCTTCTTCTTCTTCTTCTTCTTCTTCTTCTTCTTCTCCTTCTCCTTCTCCTCCTCCTCCTCCTCCTCCTCCTCCTCCTCCTCTTCCTCCTCCTCCTTCTTTTTTTTGTTTGGTGATACTGGGAGTGGAACCCAGAGGCTTTCTACCTCCGGGCTATACTCCCAAACCTTTTTATTTTATTTTATTTTATTTTATTTGGAAACAGGGTCTCACTAAGTTGCTGAGAGCCTCACTAAGTAGCTGAGGCTGGCTTCGAACCCATGCGATCCTCCTGTCTCAGCCTCCCAAGCGCAGGGATTACAAGCGTGCGCCACCATGCCCGGCATAAGATGTGATTATGAAACTAATAATATAATACCCTACCAGACAACAATAGAGATGCTACTTTTCATCGTAAGACATGTACAGGTACATGGCAAGTGTTCCCTAAATATTTGCTGATTGATTCCAAACGAGATTCAGGCTGTTTTTCTATGGTTATCATTATTAGTTCAAATACCTTTTAGTATTAGTACTATTAAAAGCAATGAGTCTCAAAACAAAAAAATAGAAAGAGCTGATGGTATAGCTCAGTGGTAGAAAGTCCCTGGGTTCAATCTATAGCAACACACACACACACACACACACACACACACACACACACACAATCAGCTTCATTATATATCCTAATGGTTTTTCCAATGAACTCATACAGTGTATACCTATACACCATAGTTCATGTGTTTCACAATATTATCTATGAAATAATGTATTTCCCAATTCTTCCTTTTCCTAGAACAATCTTTGAAAGAGACAATTTCCTAATGTCTAACAACTTGTGCAGGAGTAGTTTTGAAATATAAGAATTTGTACATTATGCTACTATTGCAGACATGATAAATCCATGACAAAACGGCCACTGCTTCCTGCCTTAATCTGGTAACATCACTTATCAATCATGACACTCTTTCCCACTAAACCTGGAATATTCTCAGTACAGCCTTAACACCATATTCTGCACAGTACCAATTCATCTTTTAATTTAACAAACATTGAATTCTGGCCATGTGCCTGGCCCTGTAGTGGGAAGGCACATTACAGATAAAAGTAATTAAGACAGACATGGACTGTGCCCTCTTGAGCTTAGATTGGCTATGGATTTGACACACAAAGTAATGGTCACTTGCGAGATTTGCTGGGTTGTATAATGAAATGAAAATAATTCTCAACATCTGCTTCTCTTCCACCATAAAAGGAGTTTGGAGTAGATAGTTACTCCCTACCTGCTAGCACCGTGGGCTCATGGCACTTATTGACTAGTACAAAAGTTTTAAGAAGGGAAAATGACTGAACATTGTTTTTAAGAATAAAAGAGATGGACTTTTATTTATTGGAGTGTCTGATTTGCAAGCCCGACTCTGATCAACCCATAGGAGAAAGGCTCGTGAGAATTTTAGCAGGACTATCCCACTAGAGACAGAGAAGTCTCTAGCACCCCGCCTTAGGCGCTAGAAAGAACATAACGTATCACAGAACTAGAAAAAGAAAAGCGACAACCGAGTACGAGTTTTCCACCACTATCAGGCACCATGTCTCCTTTCCCCACTGAGCTGCTAAATTACCTTTCCGAACTCTGTTCTTCATTCTGCATCTTCTGCCCCCAGACTTCTGCCCTCCCTGCCACCTTCCCTTCCCTCCTGCAGAAGTGTGCTGATCTACACTCCTAGAAAAAAATTTTTACAGTTCTAACATATAAACCAGCACAGTCGTGTCAAAGGAACAAAACTATATATCCTATTTTGGGCTTCTCAATAATTAAGAAATAGAAATATCCATCCAGCTATGTGACAGACAGTATCAAGATGCCATGGGTACCACAGACAAGAGTCTCTCTCCTTGTGGAGCATGCAACTCACTTACTGGACCTTGGAAATTCAGGTTTAAATTGACACTAGAAATGCATTAAAGGATGCTTACTATAAGTTTCTACAACTAGAGTGGAATCTCTTTCCCAGACAATTTCTTTCATGCTTCCAAGAAAAGCCACCTTTCCGATGGACCAGGGTAGATTTCTGATCCTTTGTCAAACAATAGCAACAGCATGTAGGAAATGGAAGTCTTACCATTAATAAATATATAGATCGTAGATTCTATTTTCTTCTTCTTTAAAGTTGACACGGGTAGGTACTTGCAGCCGTAGAAGCCTGTGTGGTTTGCCTGAGCCATGGGCAAGGTCAAAGTGCTGCAGAACTGATGGCCGCTCCTCCCGCAGGCAAATTTAGTTATGCTTAGCCTTTTGGTTTCCTTACTCACCGTTTTAGGCAAAGTCCACGAGAGAGCCGCATCCCCCCTGCAATTGCAGCCGAGAAAACAAAACTCATCAAGACAGGCCTTAGTGCTCAGCTCCAGAGCATCCATTTCACTAGGAAGTACCCTTCAGAGGTACCCCCCTCCTTTTTTTTTTTTTTTTTTTTTTTTTTTTGCAGGTCTGGAGATGGAACCTAGGGACATTCTACCTCTAAGCTACACCCCCAGCCCTATTTTTTATTCTTTATTTTGAAATGGGGTCTCACTGGGTTGCAAAGGGCCTCACTAAGTAGCTAAGACTGACCAAAAACTGCAATCTTCCTGTCTCAGTCTGCCAAATGTTGAGATTACAAGCGTGGGCCATTATGCCCAGCTTCACTCACCTTCCTCTTTATGGAAAAGAAAGAGATCCAACCACACTTGAACAATACCCGGGATAAAGATGCAAAAATGAGGATCAGTCCCTGAAGTGAGGCGTGAGGAATGAGGGGTGCTCTCTCCACCCTGGGAATCTCCCTCCACGTGAAGCTCTGCGGGTCACGGGAGGCCACTGAGGCCCCTACCTTCCTGCTTCACCAGGGAGGAGCGAGGCTCCTCCACCAGGTTCCTCCGGAGCCCCACTCCGCCTTACCTGCACTTGAGATGCAGCACCTGGCCTGCCTGCATGACGTGCTGCGTGCCTTTCAAACTCAGCTCCGGGACTTTCAATTTGGAACCTGAACTGGATCCTGGAAAACAAACATTTACAATGAGTTATTTGCAAATTGCCTTCCCATATTTTTAAGTTATTTTTTTCACCAAGGCGAGTTTTTCCTCTTTAATTTACTTAGACAGGCGAAAGGATGACATTGAACACAAGTGTTTCTAAATTCACAAAGTCTTGCTCACAAACATTATACATCCTTTTATAGCAAATGGCCTAAGTAGTATTATATCTGAAAGCCTATCTATTTACAATGCTAATTTATATGCTTCAAAATGCAATCATATTAATAACTTACTAGAAACATCCATGATCAAATACTGGTGTCATTTGAAGTATATTTCTAATACTGAATCACCAGTATGGGTTATCTGGTCATAAAGGCCTATGTAATCTTTTCTGTAGATAAGAAGGAAATATACTGTACCTCATAAATTATACAGTTATTATGTGTAAACAAAAGATTTTTATCCAGGCATGATATATATAAGTTATATATGATACTACATGCATATAAATTATACTGTACCCTATAAATATAATAATAATAATAATAATAATAATAATATTTTTGAAGGTATAAAAATTTTCCTAAGCTCCAGATGTCCTTCAGTCATAGGTTGAGCAATGACATCCTTGGCTAGTCATTCCTCTTTCTGAACTAGTTTCCTCATTTGGGAAACTAATTTTAGAATACCAGTCAGTTTTAGAAGCCATTTGGTTTCTATTACACAATCTACAAGTTATTTCTATAATGATATGGTAAAAAGGGAATTGCTCACTCTTCTGTGACTTGACAGGCACATTTCACAGGGGACCATGTGAAGCAATGAAACTGGGTACGCGAAAGTGCTCTAACGTGTACACATCTTTATATTAACGCAATTGTGATGTTCATCCTAGCAACTAGCTACGTGGCCCCTGACAAGTCACCTCTCTCTCCAGACCCCAGTTCATTCTCTTTCTGCACTATGGTGAAAACACAGATAAAATATTGTCACCCTTGAATGTTTTTCTTTATAAACAAATCCAGTGCTCTCATCTGTAAACTGAGACAGGACTAGATGCTCTTGGACCTTGGACTCTGCCCTTCTGTGTGGACTCTCCTGGCTTCAGGATTGGGGCAGCCAAAGCTCTTGCAGCGCTGATTCTCCCTTCCAGCTCTCATTGACCACTCAGTCAAATCAAGGAGGCTCTCCCTTGCCTCCTTCTTCCCCTTATCCCTCTGGCCCCTCCTGCCTTCCCTCCCTTCCTCCGCCACTTCCTCCTCCTCTTTCCTGTGAGGCAGCTGTAGTGCCTGGTAAAAGCAGGAGACCAGGGACCCAGGATTAGTGATCCCTGGCAGGATTAGGAGTCAGGGGGAAGGAGGAAAAACAGACTTGGAAACGTAAGTATTTAGCACCAATCATAGGGAATATGCTTTTTTTTTTTTTTTTTTCTGGTACTGGGAATGGAACCCATGGGCATTCTACCTCTGCACTACACCCCCAGCTCTATTTTATTCTTTTATTTTGAGGGCCTCACTAAGTTGCTGAGGCTGGCCTTGAACCTGAGATCCTCCTGTCTCAGCCTTCCCAGTACTGGCATTACAAGCGTGCACTACCATGCCCAGCTGGGAATGTTGACTTTAGAAATGGGTTTGTACAGCAGAAGGGAAGGTGAAGCTTGAGGGGAAGAGTCCTCTGGGCTTTCAATGTGGGTAACAGAATGTGAGATGAGACCCAGCTGTCAAGTCCCATGGCCACGCCCAGATGTGCTCACCAGAGTTTCTCTTGGGTTGTATTATCTCAAAGAAGACTAGACTCAGTTAAAAGACCTGTATTTGTGGCTTAGTTTCCCTCACTAACTGCAGGGTACACAGCCTTGGCAGGAGTCAATGTACTGCTCTTAACATCCCGTGAGTGAAACAAGAAAACCCATGATCCTCTTCCCTGGTGGGGCAGGAGGAGTGTGCAGAGCTGCTGGCTTGCTGCCTGCCACGTGGCAGGTACCCCGACCCTTACAGCTAGCAGAACCACACCACCTCCTCCCCAGTCAGAGAATGCTGGGCGTGGAATGACAAAGAAAGATATTAAATGAACACATGTTCATTTAACATTAGCATTATACGTTCATTATATGTTTTTCTGATGTTACTGATATATACATCTCTATATATATTGACACACACATATACATATTTATCCCAGGTACTGAGATTATAGGCATGTACCACTGCGCCCAGCTACAAGTTAATATTTTTAATGTAACTTCTGAGACAGGAGGATCGCAGGTTCTTGGCCAGCCTCAGTAATTTAGCAAGGCTCTCCGCAACTCAGTGAGATCTTGTTTAAAATGAAAAAATAAAGTAGGGCTGGGAGTGTAGCTCAGAGGTAGAATGTTCCTGGGTTAAATCCCTACCATCACACACACACACACACACACACACACACACACACACACACACACACACGTAACTCTATTATAGACTGTAGGTCCTGGTATCAATTACTACCAGATAAAATGGCTCAATGTTAATTAATGTAAGTTGAAATTCCACTTTTATATAGATGCAATTGGTCTGTCACTTAACCCCATAGGGCAAGTCACCGCACTCAGGTGTTTCAAGACACATTGTACTTGATGGGCTCCTTAAGGCAACAGGTGGCTCCGAATCAGCGGGTCTGAAGCAGCGCGTTTTTCTAAAGCCACAGCCAGAAACTAAGAACACATACCCTGAAAAATTGTCAGGCCACAGTAGTTTCTGCCCTTCTTCATGGCACAAAGCTCTGAGGACTTAATTGGGCAATTGTTCCTACACTGGAAAAGATCCAGCAAAGCTTCCTGTGGAAAATTCTGGCACTGCTTGTGGTTATCTCTGTGGTCTAGGTGGAGGGATCAGGTTTCCCACCCAGGAGGAGCCATGAGAAAGAAGCCTCCGTTTTCATGTTATATGTACCTGATACATTGGTTTCCATGTGAGATGCTCTTCATAGCGACCTAGAACACCAGTGCTCCTAACAGAGAGAACCTGTAACCTCAAAGAGCCAGGCGGAGCCAGGGGAGAGGAGTGCTGTATTTAGAAAATCTCAACTCCAAGCCAGGCATGGTGGCACGTGCCTGTGATACCAGTACTTGGGAGGTGGAGACAGGAGGATTGCAAATTTGAGGCCAGCTTCGATATCTTAGCAAGACCCTCAGCAACTTAGTGAGACCCTGTTTCAAAAGAAAAAATAGAAAGGGCTGGAGTGTACCTTGAAGAAATGCCCCTGGGTTCCATCTTCAGCACCAAAACACGTGTGGCCTACATAATTTTTTGTGTGTGTGCTCCTCATGCCATCTCCCACCCAAAGACACACACACAGTTATTGGAACATTTAGGGGGAAAAACTAAGAAAAATATTTTGCTGTATGATTTGTCTCCAGTAACATTAATGAATTTGGTACTTGGAAAGAGGAAGTCAGATAAATGTAGTTAATTAAAACAGGAAAGGAGAGTAGAAGCAAATTATATTTCCATGTCACTGGATTTGTTGAGTATATCACTACTCTTCAGTTCATAGGAAACTAGGATCTCAAAGATGAATGGAAAATGCCAAGATTATAGCTTAACAGGAAGACTAATAAGGAAAGGGGAAAGTATAATATTTATTCTTCAAATGCATTGAAATCATATTATTAGGCCTTAAAACATGCCTGTGAGGAAATTTAATGTCCATATACCTACCCAAGTAATCAATATTCGGGTAACATATTTTAAGCATCTACCTTATGTGACTTTTATGCCTTTATATCGTTATACCTTTGTATACCTTGGTGTTGTAGCTAAGGATATAATTATGCACATACCCTTAAATAAGTCTATCTTTATACCATGGAAAACTCAGCTCTTCTTGGGAGCTCGGAGTCACACTGCCCATTTAGATAATAAATCACAGGGCATTTTGTGTTTGAGGGTAGAGTGTTATAATTTAAAAATTATTGCACCACCAGAAAGCTTGGGTGGGCATCGGAGCTTCCCACTGTGTGTATGGTAGCATAGAAATAACACTTAGAATAATGATTTTGTCCTCTTGGTGGGTGAGTCTGTTCCTTTTCATCCGAGTCAACTGCAATATAAGCACAAAGGGCATACGGTTCTTTTTATAACAGAAAAATTATGATTTTTAAATAAAACATTTGTTCCAATAGCAAAAAATGCAGGAACAGAAATGGGAATGAACTTTAAAATGTTTCTGGAATTCTTAGAGTGAAATTTTGTAATTTCACAAGTGCACTTGTATGCAATTGTTTTTTATGTACATTAAAAAACAAGTCGGTGGGGCCTCCGAGGCCAGGACAAGAGCCTGCCGAGGGGTTAGGCCGGTGCTGGGGCCAGCGAGGCCGGCATCGGAGCCTGCCTCGAGGCATGACCAGTGCTGGGGCCTCCGAGGCTGGGATCGGAGCCTGCCGAGGGGTTAGGCCGCTGCTGGGGCCAGCGAGGCCGGCATCGGAGCCTGCCGTGAGGCAAGGCTGGTACTGTGGCCTCTGAGGCCAGGATAAGAGCCTGCCGAGGGGTTAGGCCAGTGCTGGGGCCAGTGAGGCCGGCATCGGAGCCTGCCTTGAGGCAAGGCCGGTACTGGGGCCTCTAGGCCAGGATAAGAGCCTGCCGAGGGGTTAGGCCGGTGCTGGGGCCAGTGAGGCCGGCATCGGAGCCTGCCGTGAGGCAAGGCCAGTACTGGGGCCTCCAAGGCCAGGATAAGAGCTTGCCGAGGGGTTAGGCCGGTGCTGGGGCCAGCGAGGCTGGTATCGGAGCCTGCCGTAAGGCAAGGCCAGTACTGGGGCCTCCGAGGCCAGGATAAGAGCCTGCCAAGGGGTTAGGCCGGTGCTGGGGCCAGCGAGGCCGGCATCGGAGCCTGCCTTGAGGCATGACCAGTGCTGGGGCCTCCGAGGCCGGGATCGGAGCCTGCCGAGGGGTTAGGCCGCTGCTGGGGCCAGCGAGGCCGGCATCGGAGCCTGCCGTGAGGCAAGGCCAGTACTGGGGCCTCCGAGGCCAGGACAAGAGCCTGCCGAGGGGTTAGGCCGGTGCTGGGGCCAGCGAGGCCGGCATCGGAGCCTGCCGTGAGGCAAGCCCGGTACTGGGGCCTCCGAGGCCAGGATAAGAGCTTGCCGAGGGGTTAGGCCGGTGCTGGAGCCAACGAGGCCGGCAGCGGAGCCTCCCGTGAGGCATGACCAGTGCTGGGGCCTCCGAGGCCGGGATCGGAGCATGCCGAGGGGTTAGGCCGGTGCTGGGGCCAGCGAGGCCGGCATCGGAGCCTGCCGTGAGGCAAGGCCAGTACTGGGGCCTCCGAGGCCAGGATAAGAGCCTGCCAAGGGATTAGGCCGGTGCTGGGGCCAGCGAGGCCGGCATCGGAGCCTGCCGTGAGGCAAGGCCGGTACTGGGGCCTCCGAGGCCAGGATAAGAGCCTGCCGAGGGGTTAGGCCAGTGCTGGGGCCAGTGAGGCCGGCATCGGAGCCTGCCTTGAGGCAAGGCCGGTACTGGGGCCTCTAGGCCAGGATAAGAGCCTGCCGAGGGGTTAGGCCGGTGCTGGGGCCAGTGAGGCCGGCATCGGAGCCTGCCGTGAGGCAAGGCCAGTACTGGGGCCTCCGAGGCCAGGATAAGAGCTTGCCGAGGGGTTAGGCCGGTGCTGGGGCCAGCGAGGCCGGTATCGGAGCCTGCCGTAAGGCAAGGCCAGTACTGGGGCCTCCGAGGCCAGGATAAGAGCCTGCCAAGGGGTTAGGCCGGTGCTGGGGCCAGCGAGGCCGGCATCGGAGCCTGCCTTGAGGCATGACCAGTGCTGGGGCCTCCGAGGCCGGGATCGGAGCCTGCCGAGGGGTTAGGCCACTGCTGGGGCCAGCGAGGCCGGCATCGGAGCCTGCCGTGAGGCAAGGCCAGTACTGGGGCCTCCGAGGCCAGGACAAGAGCCTGCCGAGGGGTTAGGCCGGTGCTGGGGCCAGCGAGGCCGGCATCGGAGCCTGCCGTGAGGCAAGCCCGGTACTGGGGCCTCCGAGGCCAGGATAAGAGCTTGCCGAGGGGTTAGGCCGGTGCTGGAGCCAACGAGGCCGGCAGCGGAGCCTCCCGTGAGGCATGACCAGTGCTGGGGCCTCCGAGGCCGGGATCGGAGCATGCCGAGGGGTTAGGCCGGTGCTGGGGCCAGCGAGGCCGGCATCGGAGCCTGCCGTGAGGCAAGGCCAGTACTGGGGCCTCCGAGGCCAGGATAAGAGCCTGCCAAGGGATTAGGCCGGTGCTGGGGCCAGCGAGGCCGGCATCGGAGCCTGCCGTGAGGCAAGGCCGGTACTGGGGCCTCCGAGGCCAGGACAAGAGCCTGCCGAGGGTTTAGGCCGGTGCTGGGGCCAGCGAGGCCGGCATCGGAGCCTGCCTTGAGGCAAGGCCGGTACTGGGGCCTCTGAGGCCGGGATCGGAGCCTGCCGAGGGGTTAGGCCGCTGCTGGGGCCAGTGAGGCCGGCATCGGAGCCTGCCGTGAGGCAAGGCCGGTACTGGTGCCTCCGAGGCCAGGATAAGAGCCTGCTGAGGGGTTAGGCCGGTGCTGGGGCCAGCGAGGCCGGCATCGGAGCCTGCCTTGAGGCAAGGCCGGTACTGGGGCCTCGAGGCCAGGATAAGAGCTTGCCGAGAGGTTAGGCCGGTGCTGGGGCCAACGAGGCCGGCAGCGGAGCCTGCCGTGAGGCATGACCAGTCCTGGGGCCTCCGAGGCCGGGATCGGAGCATGCCGAGGGGTTAGGCCGGTGCTGGGGCCAGCGAGGCCGGCATCGGAGCCTGCCGTGAGGCAAGGCCGGTACTGGGGCCTCCGAGGCCAGGATAAGAGCCTGCCGTGAGGCAAAGCCGGTACTGGGGCCTCCGAGGCCAGGATAAGAGCCTGCCGAGGGGTTAGGCCGGTGCTGGGGCCAGTGAGGCCGGCATCGGAGCCTGCCATGAGGCAAGGCCGGTACTGGGGCCTCTGAGGCCAGGATAAGAGCCTGTCAAGGGGTTAGGCCGGTGCTGGGGCCAGTGAGGCCGGCATCGGAGCCTGCCTTGAGGCATTACCAGTGCTGGGGCCTCCGAGACCGGGATTGGAATCCTGCCAAGGGGTTAGACCGGTGCAGGGGCCAATGGTCAGCATCGGAGCCTGGCGTTAGGCAAGTTCACTCCTGCGGCCTCCAAGGTCGGGACCAAAGCCAGCTTAGGGGTTTGACCGGTTCAGGGGCCAGCGAGACCAGAACTGGGTCCTCCCATGAGGCAAGGCCGCTGCGTGAGCCAGCGAGGTCTGGATCAGTCCACTGAGTAGCCAGGCCACTACTGGGACCATCAAGAGTGGGATTGGTACTTGCAACGCAGCATGCACAGAGAAATATCGCAGAAAATATAAATCAGACGCTTCTCTTAATCAGCAATAACTAGGAGGAAAAGGGCAACAGGAAGAGGTTGAGCTATAGAAAGGGCCCTATAGTGAAGCAACTAATGTGATCAATCAGAGGGTATGTAATACTGGAGGACGGAGCCTCTTTAAAATGCAGGAGGTACATAAACAAATGTATCAAAGTAAATCACCAAAGAAGTGTGGGATGGAGGGAGGGGGAGGGAATGGGACGGGGGCTGGAGGAGGGCTAATTGGATGATGTGTGCTTGTATATCCTCTCAAGTCTTGTACTCCAATGTGATTGATATATGACTACAATGCACCAATTTAAAAAATAAATTAATTAAAAAAAAATAAAAATAAAAAATAAAAAAAAAAAAAAAAATAAAAAATAAAAAACAAGTCGGGCATGGTGGTACATGCTTGTAATCCCAGGATTCGGGAGGTGGAGACAGGATGATCTCAGTTCCTGGACTGCCTCAGCTACTTAGCAAGGCCGTTCGCAACTCAGTGAGAAACTGTTTCAAAAAATAAGAAAAACTAAAAAATAGGATTGGGCATGTAGCTCGGAGGTAGAATGGCTCTGGGTTCCATCCCCAGTACCACACACACACACACAAAAACCCCCAAAACCTGAATGCAGACCATGATAACAGACCTTGATCGTGTGCTTCTTTGTTAGAAAAACTAGTAAGGTCAATAGTGTGGGCTAATAGCATTAAAAAAACATGTGAGCCGGGGCGTGGTGGCGCACGCTTGTAATCCCTGCGCCTGGGAGGCGGAGACAGGAGGATCGCGCAGGTTTGAAGCCAGCCACGCGCACTGGCTTAGGAGACCCTGTTTCCAAATAAAAATGTAAAAATAGGTCTGGGAGTGTAGCCTGGAGGAAGAAGGGCTTCCAGGAACCCCAGTACCACCAAAAAAAAAAAAAAAAAAAAAAAAAAACCCATGTGAGTCGGACGTGGGGGCTCTCAGACCTGCAATCCCAGTACTTGCAAGGCTAAAACAGTAGGATGGTAGGTTCAAGGCCAATCTCAGCAACTTAGTGAGGCCCTATTTAAAAATAAAAAAATATATTTTAAGACCGGGATCTAGCTCAGAGCTTGAATCTGCCTTCAATCTCCAGTACCAAAATAAATAAATAAATATTTTAAAAAGTAAAAACCTGGTGGGCGTGGTGGTGCACGCTTGTAATCCCAGCATTTGGGAGGCTGAGACAGGAAGACTGAACAGGTTCCAAGCCAGCCTCAACTACTTAGTGAGGCTCTCAGCAACTTAGCGAGATTCTGTTTACAAATAAAGTATGAAATAGGTCGGTGAGCATAGCCTGGAGGTAGAAAAGTCCCTGGTTCAACCCCCAGTACCACACACACACACACACACACACACACACACACACACACACAAAGTAAAAACCCAGTATATGAATGTGTACTGATTTGAATTCTGACACTTTGTATGGATCTTATCTGAATATTCTTTTCATTGTTTTTCTGTTCTGTCTTACCTGGTAGGCACAAAATAAAACTTTATGGCTAGGCCGGGCGTGGTGGCGCACGCTTGTAATCCCCTCTCTTGGGAGGCGGAGACAGGAAGATCGCGCAGGTTCGAAGCCAGCCGCGCGAGCTGGCTTAGGAGACCCTGTTTCCAAATATAAAATGTAAAAATAGGTCTGGGAGTGTAGCCCGGAGGTAGAAGGGCTTCCAGGAACCCCAGTACCACCAAAAACAAAAACAAAAACAAAAAACAACTTTATGGCTGACAAAAAACACACTAGGTGGAAGACACTCTCCATTCCTCACCTTCAGGAAATGGAATGCTTGTTGGACTTCTTTGGAGAGAATGAGTAAATTGCCAAGCAAAGTATGGCTTTATTTTGTAATCAAATCCAAAACCCGAATGACTGAGTCTCTTTCTTCGAAAGCTCTTCAAAGTTACCGTGATGGATAGGGTAAGATCTACTCCCAGCCGAGGTCATTCGAGCCAGACAGCCTGGCTGTCACTTTAGAGATTCAAAGAAGACTCCTACATAAAGACTAAAAGTATCTTTAGAGAATAGCAATTTTTATTGATCTAAATAAAACACATTCTTGCTAACTGAATGCAACTTCAAGACAAGTCTCTTGGCTCCTTCTCCTACCAGATGCTAGCTCAAGCCCCTAGTTTATTGAAATCAAAGGGTCAGTCTCTGTAAGAAAAGAGTTTAAGAGCTTTAACTAGAACTACTAGAAGCCCTTGGGTCAAAGATGGGCCTCATATACGATAGTGGTCCCAGAAGACTGGTGGCATTGCAAATATCTTAGTTTGTATAAATACACGCTGTCACAATCACACAAGAAAGAACTAGCCTAGGATGCATCTCCCAGAATGTATTCCTGCTGCTAAGCAATGAATGACTGTGTAGATCACGAAACATCTGGTTTTCCATTTTCGATTGAGTCATTAATCTCCCTAACTGCTACAAACTCATTCTATTGTGGCCTTGGGCAAGCCACTTAAGCATCAGATTCTTCATCTGTCGACAGAGGAGCTTAGACTTGGATTTGTATAATCCCTTCCAGCTAAAAATCCTGATTCTGAGATCACAGTCATTGATTACAATGGAGAAAGTCATATTTTAAAGCTATGTATGGCTAAGAAGAACACAAATTGCCTAGATGAAAAAACTGACAGAGGATCTGAATAGACATTTTCCCAAAGAAGACATACCAGTGGCCAATAAGCACACAAAACGCCGAAGGACATTACTGGTTATCAGGAAAGTGGAACATAACACTTCATGCCTAGTAGGATGATTTGAATAAAAAGACAGTAACAAGCCGGGTGTGGTGGCACATGCTTGTAATCCCAGCATTTGGGAGGCTGAGTCAGGAGGATCGAGGTTCAGCTACTACTTAGTGAGGCCCTTTGCAATTCAGTGAGTCCCTGTTTCAAAATAAAGAATAAAAAATAAAGGTGGGGTATAGCTCAGAGGTAGAATGCCCCTGAATTCTATCCCCAGTATCATTAAAAAAACAAAAACAAACAAACAAAAAAAAAAAACCAAAGTAACAAGTGCAGGTAAGGATGAAGAGAAACTGGAACACTCATACGTTGCTGGCAGGATTGTTCAACAATGCAGCCACCTTTAGAAAACTGCAGAGCAGTTCTTCAAATTGTCAACCACAGGTTAAACACAGGACTTAGCAATTACACTCCTAAGTATTTACACAAGAGAACTGGAAAACGTGTGTCCATGTAAAATCTTATACACAAGCCAGGCATGGTGGTGCACGCTTATAATCCCAGCGCTTGGGAGGCTGAGACAGGAGGATCACACAGGTTCAAAGCCAGCCTCAGCTACTTAGTGAGGCTCTCAGCAACTTAGTGAGACCCTGTTTCCAAGTAAATTATAAAATAGGTCTGGGAGTGTAGCTCAGAGGTAGAAGGCCCTTGTGGGCTATCCACAGTACCACCCCCCCACACCAAAAAAAAAAAAAAAAGTCTTGTACACAAATCTCAGCAGTATTATTCTGAACTATCCTGAACAGCCCCTCCAAAACGTGGAAACTCAAATGTCTATCAACTGGTAAATGAAAAAGCAAAAATCTGTGATATATCCTACAAAATGGAATATAGCTTGACAATAAAAAGGGATAAAGTACTGCTATGTGCTACCATGTAGATGAGCCTTGGAAGCAGTATTCTCCCGCATACAGAGAAAGGGCCGTGTGAGGTCACAGAGAGCCTGCCAGGGAGGCGGGTCTCTGGGGAGAAACCACACCCGTCTGTCGGGACCTTGATCACAACCGCCAGCATCCAGAACTATGAGAACGCGAACTTCAAAACCAAATAAAAATATTATGCCAAGTGAAAGAAGCCGATCATAAGAAGCCACATATTGTACGATTCCATTTATATAAAATGTCTTGAATAGATGAATCCAGAGAGATAGGAAGGAAATTAATGGTTGCCAGGGACTTGGATGTGGGGTGAATAAAAAATGACTGACAGTGGGCAAGAGGTTTCTTTTGGGGTGATGAAAATATTTTAGAATTGTACAGTGATAGTTGTACAACTCTGAACACACTGAAAACAACTGAATCGAACATTTCAATGTTCTGAGCTCCTGCAGGCACCCCCTAGTGGGGTGTCATATTTTGGTCTCCTACAGAAGTGAATTTTACCTCAATAAATTGTAATTTAAAAAAATGCCAACAACTTATGACAAAGTAATCATAGAGTTACACTGAAGGCCTAAAATATCAAGCAATTTGAAATCTCTTTCCACATACAACCCCATCCATGTTAGGCCGCCTTCTGGTTGTTTTTTCATTTTAAAATTTTAGAAGGCTAATTTTCAAAAAATAACTTTTGTTTCATGTTTAATAACATTACTATTTATATAGTGGAAGCTTTACAAACATGGTGTAAAAAAAAAAAAACCTCACTGCCCCCATGACAAGCTTTCAAATTCAATTTAAGGTTTGTTTTACATCACCACTAATTTGCATATTTTGAATTTTACTATTTAAATAGGGATTTTTAACATACCTAGTCACACTGACAGTTATTTTGCCTGAGCTCTCTGAGGAAATCTGGTGTCTCTCTCCTTTTATATAAAAATTATTGATTGCTATTCTTTAACTCAAAGCTTTGTATATTAGATTTATTTCAAAAGAGAAGCATCTGTCTTTGATTTTGCAAACTGTGTTTTCGATAGTATGTAATCCTACATGATAAATAGCTTCTTTATCTAAATATAATTTCCTTAGTATCATGTTTCCCAAATTTAAATTTAAGACCATGGGACATTCACCAAGGTTATGGGAGGTTAATTAAGCATAATTCATAATGAGAGACAAGATTCCTTCCTCAAGATGTGGCTTATTAAAAGCTTACATCTCATGGACCGAATCTCCTAGAATTATTGGTTGGGGCCCGGGGTGGGAGAGAGGTGAAGAATGCAACTGCAAATTTATAGAAGAGATTCTATTCCTATGTTTGAGATTCTCATTCCTATCAGGCGCTGGCACTTACTAAGAAATTCAGTCTTGGTCATCACTAACACACTGGTTAGAATCACCTGCATAGCTCAGCCAATAGGGCCGTGCTGTGATGAGGAGCATTACAAGGTGCATTCTTCTCTCAATTCTAGGACCATGGAGTACACCATGGGAATGGAGTTCCATCTTCCAGGAGGCTACACAGATGTGAAAAACATGAGAGTTTATATGGCAGCAGCATAAACCAAGTCCCTTAATTAGCCAAAATATTATCTTTTAAAATACTGGTATGTGTCGGGCGTGGTGGCGCACGCTTGTAATCCCAGCATTCGGGAGGCTGAGACCTGGAGGATCGCGGTTCGCGGACAGCCTCAGCTACTTAGTGAGGCCCTCTGCAACTCAGTGAGACCCGGTTTCAAAATAAAGAATAAAAAATAGGGCAGGGGGTGTAGCTCGGAGGGTGAATGCCCCTGGGTTCCATCCCCAGTCCTGCAAAAAAAAAAAAAAAATACTGGTATGTTTTTTGATAATGGAGATGGAACCCAGGTGCTTTCTACCTGTGAGCTTCACCCCAGCCTTTTTTTTTATTTTGAAACAGGGTCTTGCTAAATTGCCGAGGGTCTCACTAAATTGTTGAAAGTCTCACTAAATTGCTGAGGCTGGTCTCAACCTTGCAATCCTCCTGTCTCAGCCTCCCAAGTACCGGAATTACAGTTGTGCGCCACTGCCCCAGGCTTGGGATTGTTTTCTTCCAAAACAATTGGCCTTATTTATTTTTGGTGTTGGAAATTGAACATAGGGCCTGGTGTGTGCACACAAAGCAAGAGCTCTACTACTGAGCTACGCTCTCAGCTCTTTTGTTAAAAATTAGCCGTAAGTCAAAGGAAAACACAATGAAGGGATACACATGTGAACACATACACACCAGACCACACCTTTCCTTCTGCAAACTTCAAATTTGTTTTGGTGAGGAGGTGTGTGAAGAGGTGAAAAGGTGCCTTAATTGTATTCCATGTAGACATAGGGAAAACTCTTTCAAATTGAGTGGTATGCGGTGATAGAATGAAGAGCTGACGCACTTCTGACTAATCTCTTGATAGATATGATTACTTGTGACCTTTAAGTGGGCAACTTCACAATATAGAATATTTCAGATTAGGGTATTGGGCTTTAGATCTTCAAGGTACAACAAGGAACCAAATACTTTAAGTAGCTGCAGTCTAGGAATAAGATATTTAATTTGTAGACAGTTTTTAGTTCCAAGGTCCTTTTTTAAAAAATCTTTATAGTAAGTTAAACTCACTCTTTTACCACACTTAGCCCATAAAAAGAATTACTGTTTTTACTCAAACCAGACACTGGTTTCTGGCTGTAGAGTTTTTGCTATTGTAGGTAATCCCCAATCACTAGATTCCAAATTTGAAGTCTCTGCCATCACAGCTTCATGGAAAACTCAAAATAGTCACTTACATACCTTTTGTATCTTGAGTGCAGGCGGCAGTAAACAAATCAAGAAATTATTTAAATGCTAAGCACAGTAGTGCATCCCTGTATTCCCAGGATTTGGGAGACTGAGACAGGAGGATCATAGATTCAGCAACTCAGCCAGACCCTTAGCAACTTAGCAAGACCTTATTTCAAAATAAAATTGGGCTGGTTGGTGGTCTAGCTCAGAGGTAGAACATCTCTGGATTTTTTTTTCTTTTTTTTTTTGGTGGTACTGGGGTTCCTGGAAGCCCTTCTACCTCCGGGCTACACTCTCAGACCTATTTTTACATTTTTATTTGGAAACAGGGTCTCCTAAGGCAGCGCGCGTGGCTGGCTTCGAACTTGCGCGATCCTCCTGTCTCTGCCTCCCAAGCGCGGGGATTACAAGCGTGCGCCACCATGCCCGGCTTCTGGATTTAATCTCTACTTTAACAAAAACAAATAAAGCAGAACTTGGATAAGTCTTCATTCCATCTGTACATAAAACACTGACTTTATTTCATTTTCACCTCAATTTAATAAAAATTATTTAAAAGAAAAAAATTATCTGGTTTAAAATATTTTTCAGAAGAGGAGTCCTCTAACAACCCTGACATTCCCACCCGGTGTTTACGAGGAGAGCACGTCTTCAGTGTCCCTCCTGGGGCTTTTTACTTGATCCTGGCTTCTCCGAGGGTCACAGTTGAACAGGGCACGTTCATTGATCATAAAGTCTATCACCAGCTGCCATCAGGAGCCTACCCTTCCAGTGACCCATAGCCATGCACAACTCCTTTTCCTGGAACATTGGAGTTCATTAAGGTTGAACAGGGAGAAATCTCCTGCTGGCCAAGGGATTACCTTTTCCCCAAAAATATTCTACTCCCACACTGCTGTTCTTGCCTTAAATGAGTGCAAAACCCACCTCCATAAAGCTGTCTAGCAGGGTGTCGTTTTAGTTGATCGTACCACGTCATGGAAGTTATCTGAGCTACCTTGAAGCAAAGGTCAACATCTGTTTGACAGGACACAAGACAGTTTGTAAAGTACGGAATAGAGAAGTGTGCAGAGACACTCATCTGAAAATGCAAAAGCTGCAAACAGAACAAATGTTCTTTACACTCTACAACTGTAAAGGAAGGTTTCGTCTTGGACATGTCTCTGTTTCCTGTATCAGTAGCAGGAAGCCCCTTTAGCACCATGCTCCCCTTGGGCCAGTTTTCCAGTCCATGCCCCGGTTCTACTGCTCCGAGGACTGGTGGGAAATGGGCCCTGGTGTCATGTCTTATAGAATGAGTTGTAATCACTAGAAGTATTATGCTACTGTTCAAGTTGAGAGTCACAAGTTATTTCAAGGTAGACTATGTGCATTTTCAGATAACAAACAACAGAAAAGACACAGTGACTGATTGCTCAGCAGAAGCCTGATCTCTGAACACAAGATGAAATTACAACACAGCTTCACCGAAGCAATCTTTTATCAACTGGTGCATCTTTTATTTATTTATTTAATTTTTTCCAGTGTTAGGGTTGAATTCTGGGACGCTCTGCCCCTGAGTCACGTCCTCAGTCCTTCTTCGGACAAGGTCTCGCTAAACTTGCAATCCTATTGTCTCAGCTTCCGCCATGCCCAGCTTGGTGCATCCTCTTAAGAACAGTGCTGTATGACAAATGGGGATCAATGGCAGACTGCTTATAGCTGAAAGAGCATTTGATAGAGTTGCAATATTAGAGTTGCTAATATTAAGAAAATGTTTGAACTGCCTTAGAGATTAGAAGGCTAGTGTTAAATCAACTGGAATTACATGTTTCGATCCTCCCAAAAGCATCCTCCATATTTAACACCCCCCCCCTTCAATCTCAGAAATTGAATCCAGGGGCATTCTAACTCTGAGTTCTAACGCTCAGCCCTATTCTATTTTTTAATTTGAAACAGGGACTCACTAAATCACTGAGCATCTTACTAAATCACTAAGGCTGGTCTCAAATCTGTGGTCCTCCTGTTTCAGCCTCCCAGACACTGGGATTACAGATAGGTACCACCACACCCAGCTCCATATTTTCTTTAAGCAAATAATTATTGTTCTGGAAGCATGAGATAGTCTGTTACATTACCCACAATTTGAAGTTCAGAGTTTTCTTTATTCTCCATAGCATTAGGATTAAAGTTGGCACAGGTTTAACCAAACCAACGCTGCTCCCATTACTGTTCAATGCCAAAATTCCAGGCACCTACAGAGATGATGACAGCAGGCCTCTGGACACGTTATTTACCTGGATCCCTGTGAGGTTTCTTAGAAGGAAAACGTCTCAGAGAATATCTGGGAAATCCTTTAGCATTTCAGTGTGGGAGCTTGCCATGTAATGGTTAAAGCAAACAAATGGAGATTGGAACTTTTTAGTTATATTCAGTCACTTTTTATAACCTGTCATGTGGCATAGATAATCTTTAGCTTGACACATAGCTCTTTCTGGGGAAAAATAAATACGTCATGGAACATTAATGTTGTGATGCTATTAAACATAAAAATGCATGTAATCCAAGTTTTAATTTTGAATCTTAAAGTCTTTTTGTATAATAAAGCAAAGCAGACAGGCTGATGAGCAGGCAGAAAGGCAGGGGCATACGTGTTATGGTTTGTGCTAAGTGCCCACATGTTGAAAACATGGTCCCCAATGCAGCAAGTTGTGAGGTAGGGGACGGCAGGGGGAAGTAGCTCACTGGGGTGTGGCCTTGAAGACTACATCTACCCCTGGCTCCCTTTTCTCTCTCCACTTCCTGGCTGCCTTGAGCCGATCAGCTTTTCTCGACTATACCCGGCCTCCTTGATGTTTCTACCTTGAAGGCAGCCATCCGTGGACTGAACCCCTGAAACCAAGAGCCAAATAAACCTTTTTTCTCCTAAGTTGTTCTTGTCAGGTATTTTGATGACAATAAAAAGGCTAACAGCACCTTCACACTGCAGCTATCTGTACAAGAAAATGTAAAAACATTTCTAGAGCCAACACAAAGTTTTGCCTATTTTCTTCACTCTTCAGTATTTTCAAAATTATAATCTATTACAAATATTGACAGAATACAGCTTGCTTTGCCACTAAAAATAGGGGAGAAATAAAATGAGAGTGAAAGCTGAGTGTGATAAAGTTTCCATGTTAATTTCAGCTCCCTTTGACACTGTTAATGAAGTCCAAAGTCCATAGGAAACCTTCTTATGAGCCGAGCGTGGTGGTGCACGCTTGTAATCCCAGCCTTTGGGAGGCTGAGACAGGAGGATTGCAGTTTGCGGCCAGCCTCAACTGCTACTCAGTGAGGCCCTTTGCAACTCAGGGAGACCCTGTTTCAAAATAAAGAATAAAAAATAGGCCTGGGTGTGTAGCTCGGAGGTAGAATGTCTGGTAGAATCCCCAGTACTGCAAAAAGAACACAAAACAAAAACAAAAAACCTTCTTATGTACTTTTTTAAGACTGTCTATAAAAGATATATATATGTATATATGTGTGTGTGTGTGTGTGTGGTACTGGGGTTCCTGGAAGCCCTTCTACCTCCGGGCTACACTCCCAGACCTATTTTTACATTTTTATTTGGAAACAGGGTCTCCTAAGCCAGCGAGGCTGGCTCCGAACCAGCGTGATCCTCTTGTCTCCGCCTCCCAAGTGTGGGGATTACAAGTGTGTGCCACCACGCCCGGCTAGAGTCAGGTTTTAGAAAAAAAAAAGTAATCCGTTATAAATAGTGTGTTTCTGCTGGGCACAGTAGCACGTGCCTGTAATCTCAGTATCTAGTAGGCTGAGACAGAAGGATTGCAGGTTCGAGGCCAGCCTCGGCAACTTAGTGAGAGCCTCAGCAACCCAGCTAGACACTGTTTCAAAATAAATGAAAGAGGCTAAGGGTTTGGCTCAGAGATATAATGCCCTTGGTTTCAATCCCTAGCACAGGGGGAAGGGAAAAAAGTGTTCCACAAAAAGTATCTCAAATCTTAAAAGAAATAACTTCCTGCAAGTTGGTCACTCACTTCAGTAATGGTGGAAAACTAAGGCCTTCTTTATAAATGTTCACAGAAGACTGCAGTGCATTTGCATCCCAAACCTGGAGAATACTGGTTTGAACTTGCACTTTTACTTCCTTTCTAGAAATTAGCCTTTTTAGTATCATTGAGATATTATATCTCTAAAGAAGACTAACAACAGTTTCTGCTATCAACTGGCCACTGGCCTGACAGGCCTTGAGACAACCTATGAATCAGCTCATTTTGGAGAAAAAGACAAAAACCAGTAAGTAGAAGTTTCATAAAACCAGAAGGAAGAATGGCAGGGAAGTAGTGAGTTCCCCAGGGCTGGAGCTGCTCTCCTGGAATTAAGCCCCGACCCCCATCCCGTGAGGCTGGTGGCTGGATTGAGGGGTGGACTCTCCAGCATGAGTGAGTCTAGGAATCTGGAAACTCTTCCCCTCCTGTATTTCTTCCCATCTCTCTTTCACTGCCGACTGACTCTGGGTGTTCTTTTCCCCTCTACTTTCCCCCTCTACTGACCTCTCTCTGACCCTTTACCTTGTTGATTTCTCTAATCTTTAACCTCACCATTAACTCTCTCATTTAATATTTTTGAACATATGCTAATAAACAAGACTGCTTTCATTAAAACGTTTATGACTTAGCCTGGACAATGGAAACTAGTATATACAGATCTATGAAATTTTACACATATAGAAATACTTTTTATGTAAACATAAAACTGCATTATATTTGTGTGTCTTCACAGAAAGCGAGCAGATATGGGGCTGCCTTCCCCAGCCCAGGGGGTGAGAACTGTTCTTCCAGGGGGATGAACTTGAGGGGAGATCTGAAGACAGTGCCTTTGCTAAAGGAAGCACGAAGATCTGTTTTTCTGTCTTCCAAAGATTTCCAAATCTTGAAGCCATCTAAAGCATCATCTTATTTATTTATTTATTTACTTACTTACTTACTTACTTATTTATTGTAGTACTAAGGATTGAACCCAGGAACATGCTGTCTCTGGGATACAACCTCAGTCATATTTTATATTTCATTTTGAAACAAGTTCTCACTATATTGCCAAGGCTGGCCTTGAACCTGCAATCCTCCTGTCTCGGCTTCCCAAGTGCCACCAAGAACTTCATCTCTTCATATTTTTTTTTTCAGTACTGGGGATGGAACCGGGAGTATTCTACCTGTGCACTACACCCCCAGTCCTATTTTTATTCTTTATTTTGAAACAAGGTCTAAGTTGTGGAGAGTCTCACTAAGTAGCTGAGGATGGAAGCGAACCTGTGATCCTCCTGTCTCAGCCTCTCAAGTACTGGTCATCTTTATTTTTAAACAATTCTTTTCTTTTCTTTTTTCTGCAGTGCTGGAGATGGAACCCAGGGTCATGTGCATGCTAGGTAAGTGCTGTACCACTGAGCCACACTCCTGGTCCAAGAATTAGCTCACCTACACTATGCATGGTCCAGAGCCAGGAGGAAATAGTCTTCAACCAAAATGCTCTTATCCAAGGTACCAAAAGCAATGGCATCAACAGCAGCACTATTTTGTATCTTGGGCAGTGTCAGTGTCCTAGAAATCAAAGGTTTCCAATCAACTGCCTCTCTTCTGTGCCGTTTGGGAACCTTGGCCAGTTGAAGGAATCTTAGTGGGATGGCTAATCTCAAGAACAGTATCTCTTGGGAACCAATTCTCTAGTGGCTGGGCAGCTTGCATCCTCATTCTCAATCTTGTGTCTAGAATCAATTCAGGAGAATACAGCCAACTCCGCCAAGGACAAAAAGACGGTCTGGCCCCAGAGAATTGGCCCAAAGGAAAGAATAGAACATCAAAAATATTAGGAGAGTTCTTGCCAGTTCTGGGGCATATTCTGCCCACTTCTTCCCATTCTACACATACACACAAGCCCTTAGATGGGGAAGCCACGTGGAACTCTGGCTAGTAGTAGGGCTTCTCAGGCCCAGACAGACGGCTTAAGATACAGCATCCATGATTCACCCAGTATTTATGGAGCGACTGCTGTGTGCTGGGATTGGACTGGATTCACCACTTCAAAGATGAGTTAGAAACAGCCCTTTCTTTTCTGGGTTCACAGCTCAAATTTGGCCTCTTAGAGATATCATTTAGAGGTAGAAAAGGTGAACATCAAGAAATGTGGGAGATAATCTCAGTGAGTGTCCACATCTGTAATCCTAGAATTTGGGAGTCTGAGACCGAAGGACCACAGGTTCAAGGCCACAGCCTAGCAAGACCCCGTTTCAAAAACAAAAACAACAGCAACAACAAAAAAGAGCCTGGAGGTAGAATGTCCCCGAGTTCAATCCTCAGTCCGCCCTCTCCCCAGAAAAGGTTGTAAAAGAGTCTTCTGTGCATTCCTGAACTCAAGCTGGAAATAGTATATAAATTTATAACAATAAAATTGGCATCAGGAGAATTAAATTTGATATGATCATGTTTTTCTCATGAAATCACGGGAGAGAATACAGCATTCCAAATCAATGCACGAAGTTTGTAATTACCATTCTCCCACTGTGGGGAATGAGTTACTGCAGCAAGGCATCTCCAGCCCATCTATCTGGACTGTAAAGCATGCTAAAAAGCTGGGTGTAGTGGTGTATGCTTGTAATCCCAGTACTTGGGAGGCTGAGACAGGGGGATTGGATTGGATCATAGGTTCGTGGCCAGCCTCGGCTACTTAGCGAGGTCTTCTGCAACTTAGTGAGACCCTGTTTCAAATTAAAAAAAAAAAATAGAGCTGGGGTGTAGCTTGGAGTAGAATGCCCCTGGTTCAATCCCCTGTAACACACACACACACACACACACACACACACACACACACACACACAACTTATTTCTACATTTTCGACTTTTGTGACTCCTAAAAATGATACATCTGAATAGAGGATCAACAGTTCATAGGTCCACAGGCTAAAGTGAAATAGAAATTCCTGGAAATTAGCCATGGAGGTCATTTCCTCATTTTTCTAGCTTGCCTGCTACATGACTTTGTGAGGCAAATAATCTGTATCGGGTATCTTTCATTTACCAGGTCCAAGGATAAAGGATGGGATGGGCATGTGGATGTAAATGACTGTAAATCTGTCCATCAGCAAAGTGCGCGAACAATCTATCCTCTCTCTTATGTCAGCTCTCAGTATGCAAAGCCCATCCTAGAGTGATACAAGGACCCGGCTCCCATGTGCTTGCCCTCTCGACTTCGAGCAGAATCCCCTATGGAGGAGACTCTGAAATTACTAAAATTTTCAAGGAACAACAGGGAACAAAAATCTGGTCCTGCTGGAGATGTGAAGTGGAAAAACAGAGCTAAACAACGTTTCCCCAAAGAAAACAATATCATTAATCATAGATGAAACTTTGTAGAGAGAGTTTACATTGCCTTCTTAAATTGTTTGTTTGTGATCCTAATATATCCCTGCCTTTTCATCTGTTTACATATATTTTTGGTTTCTCTAATGCCAATTAGGAAAAGAAAACAATCATAAACATCAAATGAGACTTATCTGACCACTCCCTATAATTTCCACCTAAAGCACATAACTACATGAGGCTAGGGCTTCCAGTTCTTTCCTTAGAGTGAAAGATAAAATTCCACAATAGAGGGTAGGATAGGGTTTTCTCACATTCTAATAAATGTGATCCTGTTCAGGTGTGGGAGTGTCCCTCCTCCAGTACAGATCAAGGCAGAAGTCATGAATCCCTTTTCTCTCTTTTCTGACTTCCTGAAGTTTTGAATATCTGAGAGACAGATCTGGGAGGAGGAAGAGGCCCAGAAGTAACAGGGCTTACAGATGCTTCCAGGGCTGGGGTGCAGCTCAACACAGCACTTGCCTGAAATGTGCAAGGCCCGGGGTTCCATCTTCAGTAAAAAAAAAAAAAAAAAAAAGGTTCCAGCTTTGCTAACTGCAAGGACTGTCAATCAAAGCCTGCCGCTGGCCACCCCAGACTGAAAAATAACTTCCTGTAGAAAAGGGCCCTGTAAGTTTGTCATCTTTTCTTACAGTTACTCATTTTAAACCCTGAAAATGAAACTCTTGCTTTTTCTTTAATTCCTAAACAAATTTCTTTCATTCCCCCCTTCAAGCTATCTTAGGTCTTTTTTTTTTAATTGGTGCTCTTTCTACCAACATTATTACCTATGTGGTAGGCGTGGTGCTACACACCTGTAATCCCAGTACTTGAGCGGCTGAGAACAGGAGGATCACAGGTTTGAGGCCAGCCTCAGCAACCTACAGAGACCTTCAGCAACTAACAAGACCCTATTTCAAATTAAAAAATAATAGGTCTGTGGTATAGCACAAAGGCAGAATGACACCGGGTTAAATCTCCAGTACAAAAAAAAAAAAAAAGACCTACACTTGAATCCTGGTCTGGCTGCTTCCTAAGTGTGCGGCTCTCAGCAAGTCATCAAGCCTCCTTCAGCTACAGGGTTTCAAAGTATGGTTCCAAAGCCCCACAAACAGCATGTGTGCTGGGGAGAGGCTCAGTACTTCGGTCCTGCCCTTCCTCTACATTCTGGACCTTCTGCCTTTAGGGTCAGCACACTTCCGGGTCCTTCCTGCAGTTCCTCCAGTTCCATTCCAGAAAAGTTCCAAATCTTTGAAGCTGCTGGAATCTAGCAGGTGCATAAAGGAGCAGACAGTTGATTCCTGGAAAATGTCAAAGGACAGTCCTGGCTTCAACCAAAGACCTGCCTCACAGAGCTTTTCTAGAATCAAACTCTGGCCTTGGCCCACACTTCTTGCAATCTGAACTAGTTTAAAGCCATACGTGGAGAACAGTTTAGAAGTCCATGTCAAATCATGTTCTTAATGGCTCGGGGATCCTTTTCTGACCCTTCCTGGGAGGATTCTTAAATGCCTATGGCTCCAATTCTGTTGTGCTGGAGATTTTAACGGTGTCTGCAACACACAGCAGTGGAATCTCCCAGGGCCACTTTAAATTGGAGTAGCAGTGGCTTCTCACATTCTTTTTGGATGGCAAAATTCCAAGGATAGACTGGTTTTGAGTGCAGGGCAAGACTAGCACCCCCATCCAATGTTCCTTTCCTTTTCTTACCCTTCTCCACTTTTCAGTTCAGTCACAACACATGCTGAGTCTTCCCTCTCCAAAGTCAGACAGAATAAGACTGAAATAATTTCAGACTGACATACCGCTTCTGTGACCTTAGAGCAAGAATTTATGTAAGCATCACTTTCCTTCGCTTATGATCACTGCACCTACTTCTTTGACTGCGTGAAGTAATATATGTAAATCTAAATGGCTGGTGGTCCACAGAGGTCCCCTTCCTCCTTTTTTACTTCCTCAAAGCATCTTTCTCCCGACAGTAGTATTACTGCTTCAGAAAGAAGGAGCTAGACTGGGGCCTCTGTTAGATAAAGCTTGAGAAGCTGCAGAGCCGTGGGTAATCAGAACCCAGGGCCAGCTATCCTTGCTTACTAGCGTCATGGTAGTCCTAAGAAGCCAGCAGGCCAATGTGCTGCTATTGGTCAGTCGTTGCATGCCCAGGTACTATTTAGAAGGGACAAGGCAGTATTTGGTATTTGTTATCATTCAGTAGTTAGTATGATTTTCACAGCTGAATTCAGCCTAGAAGCTAAACTGAAAAGAAAAAGCAAGTCATCAAGCAAGCGTTCAACAGTGTGGCATATTGGAGCAATGCCAATATACTGGGCAGATCCTCCCATCGAGAGGAGGCGCCGCCCCTTCAATGTGGGATAGGACTCACTTTGACCAATCAAACATGACGGAGTGATACAGAGGAATTTCAAGGCTGGGGTCCCCACGAAGCCTCCACCATGTGCTCTTGGGAATACCCCTGCCTCCATATAAGAAAGCCCCACTAGAACCGAAAGAGGAAGGACCACATGAAGAGGGAGGCCCCCCGCCAACATCCCAGCGAAATTGCCCAGTACTGTGGCTACCTAGGTGGCCCAGGTCTAACCTGGAGGAAAGTCACCAAGCTGAACCCAGCCCAGATGTGTGGCCCTCAGAGAGACATAATGAATTGTAGTTTGGGGCTGCCAGGTTTTGGTACAGCTTGTTATGTAATAACAGATGATGGATACAAATGGCTATTGCATCACAGACCTGCAGAAGTGATTGAGTGGTTGACAGAGGGAGGGCTCTTTCTGTATTGAAATATAAACATGTCAAAGTGGAGTCCACACAACATTAGGAATTAAATGCCCCAGAGGGTCCCCTAGATGCTCTCAGCAGAAAGAGAAACAGCTTGGATTCTTGGGTGTTTCTCAAGTTCAAATAGTCCCAGGACCATGTTTCTAACCACAAAGCCATGGCACCTTCTAGAAGTCAGCAGAACTATACTGCTCCAGGAGGTAGAAGCTGCTGGGTGGGGGATGCTGCTCCAGGCAAGATTGCAATTGCAGCTACAGAAGCTCCTGTTAAATGCCATTGACGGTTAAAACGTATCAAGTGTATTTTTATTTATTATCAACTCCTTTCTGGTCCCTTTAGGTTTTGTAAACAGTATCATGAGGCTTCCTTGGTATTTTCCAGGGCATGTTGGAGCCGACAGCTGGAAAGACCACAGCGGAGCCCAGGCCAGGCTGAGAGTATGGCATTGGCCAGTGTCACAGAGAGCAAGGCACAGGAGGAGAGCTACTGTTAGCTCTGTTGTCTGGACCAACCATCAGCACTGGCTCCTCACTTCCAGAACAGACCCTCTGCTTTCAGAGGGCATCGAAGTTAGTCACAGGTCACAGCACTTGGTCTAAGTATTTCTTCTGCCACATTCTACTGATGCATAATCTTCCTGGCAGGAATCCTTATAGTTTCCTCCACCTTGTCTGAGGTCTGGTGAGAACCTAGTACTTTCACAGGTGGGCACCCGTGCAGGTGCCTCACACACGGCCAGACCTCTCAAACTGGCCGGAGGACTGTGTGGTCTCTGACCAGCTGGGAACGTGTTAGACAAGCAAATTGACTGTTCCACCCCAAACCTCCTAAATCAGAAACTCTGGGGTAGAGCCCAGCAATCCATAATTCAGCATGCCTTTCAGGGAGTTCTAAGGCATGGTAGGATTTGAGGTTCTCAACTTCAGCTGCCCATCAGAATCACCGGAAGCTTTAAAATCACCAGTGCCGGGTTCCTGCTAGAGAGACTGTGATTAAACTGGTCAGATGTGCAGCCAGGGCATTAGGGTTTGTGAAGATCCTCAGACAGTTCCAATGGATATCCAAGGCTGGGAGCCGTGGCCCTCGAGAGAGGCAAAGGGTTTTGCAGAAATCTCTTGGCAGGCAAAGCGCTCATCAAGGTTTTGCTAAAGGGTGCCTTGAGTCTAAGATGTTTTCTATTTGTATATAATAAGAGCCCAGACTTTTCATTCATTCCATGGTCACTTCGGGCTTCTTTTAACAGAAGAATCTGGTAATTGTTGTAGCTTTGCTTCTGTAGACCACATGGGTGGTTCTGTGGCTTGAAAGGAAGTCCCATGTACTCCCCACCCATTAAATAGAAGGATTGAAGCACAGGCTGAGCAAAAGTGCCTGCGAGGGCGGTGATCACCCAGAAAACAGTCAACAGCATCTGCTGAGATGTGCAATGTTGAGACCAGGAAAAATGTCAAGTGCAAAATGCTTTAGATGTCAGGCCGGTACGGAGGATGTGAGGTTGACCAGTGGCGGCACGCTGATGCAGCGCTGCCCCTTGACAGCAGATTCTAGAGGACACTTCCTATGGCTAGTTTCACCACCAGTAATTTTGTTTTGGAAGCAAATACCTTGCGTAAATTTTATTTCTGGTTAAAACACATCTATTTAATGCCATTTTTACCATTTTACACCAAATCCATATTTTCTGAGACCTTGATCTAGCCACCCATGCTTGCTGAACCATGGTATTACTTAAGCCTGCAGCTTCTGTTTACTTTGGTCATTGGGTGAAGTTCATGCTGAGATTTTGTAAAAAGAGATTGGAAGAAAGACACAGATGTTACCACAGAAGAGAGGGAACAAGACCAGTGTGTGAGCCAGAAGAGACCCGTTTGGCTTGGGGTCACTCTTAGGCAGGTCAAGGTCATCACTAGGGCCCTGATAAAGAGGAATTGGACCCTGACAGCAGGACTCTGAATACTAAAATTAGTGCATCTGCTGCTTTATGGTACAAACAAAACACCTGAGGGTTTTATTAAAATAACAGCCTCTGATGCATTAAGTTCCCAGGGGATGCTGCTGCTGTTGGACCACAGCCCACACTTTCAGAAGCATGTTTTGGAGTTTGTCATGGGCCTGTGCAGGGTTAGGGTAGAGGAAGGGATGGGGGAGGGTAAGAGGGACTAGCATGAGCCCAAATTATTTACAGTTAAAAATGCGTTAACTCTTAATTATTTTTTATTCCTTTAGTTTTTTAAAAAGTATTTTAACTTACATATTATATATATATACATATACATATATGTATATATATATATGTGCTAAGCGTGACATTTCAATTCATGTATACAGTGGGTAATGACCGGATCAGGGTGTTTAGCATATCCATCCCCTCAGACATTTCTTTAAGTTGGGAACATTCAAAATCCTCTCTATTAGCTATTTTGAGATAAAACTAATTGTTGTCACCCATAGCACTCCTGCTCTTCTATGGAGCATTAGAGGTTATTCCTCCTACCCATCTGCACCCTGAACCATCCTCTTTCCATCCTTCCATCCTCAACATCCTTTCTAGTCTCTAGAGACTGTTCCATTCTCTACTGGTCCAAGACCCACTTTTTAGTTTCCTTATATAAGGAGAACATGTGTTACTTGTCTTTTCTGTGCCTGACTCATTTTAGAACACTTCTTATGCCTAGTAGGGTGGTCCTGCCAGGAACCTATTTGCATGAAAGGTTGAGAATAACCCCATCCTAAGCAAAGAAGTCAGGCAGACCATCAACAAAAGGGTCCCAAATAAAAGGGCTGACTAAAACAGTTAATTTCGGCACCTGTCATTCAGGTTTGTACCCCAGCTCAACATCTAGGGTCTTAGGTTTGAGCCAACACCAGGGCAAGTCAAACCATAAGACCCGAGAGCTCCATCATCCCTAAAGATTGTATAAAACACTGTGGGAGGAAGCAGAGTGCTTAGCATCTCACCAGAAGAAGCTAAGACAAAGCTTCAGCAGAGGCTCACACCTGCTTTGGTACCTTGGTGGCCCCAGTGAAGCAACTTGCCGACAAAACAAGGTTTCCAGAGGGCACAAGATCACAGCTCACTTCTTACATCTTAAACACAAATCGCTATTGAACCAATATAGGACTTGGTTAAAAACAGTCATTCTAAGTAATCCCTCGTCACTGAGGCTAAATAGATGGGCAGGAGCACATTAATAGACTAGAGTAAATGCATATCTGACCCAGAGAGGCGACTTCCTTGAAATGATCGTGTGGCCACCTGTGCATCCATTCATTCCAACACTTACTGAGAGTCTTTGTGCCAGCTGTCACATTATACACCAGGGATCTAGGGACAGCTAAGACATGGTCTCTCTTTCCAAGAGGGAAAACTCAGATGCACTAAATATTAATAGTGTAAGGTTAAGAACACATCAGAGGGGTGCGTACAGGGCTATATAGGTGAGGAGAAGAAATAGCTAGTTGTGCCTGGGGCTCCCAGGAAGGGCTCTGGAGCTGCGTTATTGAGCCAGATTCTGCAGGCAGGGGAGGAAAGGATGCTGAAGAAGGGCGAGGGTCTGGTGGGCAGCCAGACAGCATGACCGGCGTGTAGAAAGTGAAGAACCATCTGAAAGTGGGTGAGTAATTTCTTTGACTGGGGTAGAGTGTAGATAACTGAAATACAGAGTGAGCGGAGGGGCATGGTGACAGATGAAACTAATACCATAAGGCACAAATATTCAGGTCACAGCCTTTCAGAAGAGGGATTTCAAGTGCTCACAGGAAAATCAAGCTTCTCTCCAAATATCTCAGTATGTTACTAAGAAGCTATCCTTTTTGCTATTCTTAATTTTTACCCTTTATGGGCTTAAAAAAAAGAAGATAACTTCATATTTAAAAAGATGCTGAGATGAATTTGGTGGTGCACACCTGTAATCCCAGGATTTTGGAGGCTGAAATAGAAGGAGTGTGGGTTCAAAGCCAGCTTTGGAAACTTAGCAAGACCCTGTTTCAAAATCAAAGGTTGAAAATATAGCTTGAAGGTAGAATGCCTTGGGTTCAATCCCTGGTACCAAAAAGAAAGAAGGAAAGAAAAAAGACAGAGAGAAGGAAAGAAAGAAGGAAAGAAGGGAAGAAAGGAAGAAAGAAGGAAAGAAAGGAGGGAGGTAGGGGGAAAAGGTTCTGGTGTGCAGGTCAGTGGTAGAGCACTTATCTAGCATATAAGAATCCATGATTTGATCTTTACCACTAAAAAATAATGAATGAATGACTAAATCAATGAATAAACAAACAAACAAACAAACAAATGGGGTACCATCATTTAGAAAGACATTTTAACACTGTAAAAATGTTAGCCAGCCAATGTCTGAGCGTCTCTACTCTGGGGCACAGAGGATGCATAAATGAAGAATGCCTGCAGGATGAACCTTGGGTTGTCTTTCTAGGGCTGCACTAGCCTGCTGTTGACCTAGATAAAAATCACTCAACTTCCCTGGGCCAGTGTCTCATCTCTGACACGAGCAGATGGATCCATGGGGCTCCATTTGGCTGCCACAAGGAGTGCGTCTGTGAGACAAGATCAAGTCTCCCAAGCAGCTCGAAATCAAGGAAAAGAACAGTGATCAGAAATGACTTTTAGCCTCCAGGTTTACCAAGACTGATGAGAAATCCCCAGGAATTCTTGACATCTCCCCACATCCGCCCCACAGCAATGCAGGAAATCTAGTCCACTATCTTCAGCAGACTCAATGGAACCATTTCCTTAATGAAACCCCCCCCCCCTGCATCCCCTGTGTGCTGAGCCAGAGGCTTGCCTTGCAAGCCCTCCCTTAAATACCCCATTCCTCCCATTTCCTTCCCCTTCCTCAGTCGGGTATAAAACCCAGAAGTCTGATCAGCAGCATGCAATATCCAAGGCACCCACGTGTATGGGGCTCAACCTGGGTCCTGGAAAGCATCTGGCAGGAGGGCTTGTCATTCCTTCTAACCCTCTCTAGTAGGGCAAAGCCAACAGAACAGGATGGGCTGTTCTGTTCTATTAAATGGTTTAAAATCAATGCAACAGATGTTTCTATGCTTTTTGACCACACACAGCAATATATTTTTACTTTAAAAAAGAGCCCAGTGTGATTCCAAACTTTCTTCTGTCTCTATCCACAAGATGGCAAAGTCACTGAGAAGTGACTATTACTTGCTATCACCCAACGTCCTCAACCATGCAAGGGAACCAGGAGCCTGACCCTCCATTTTCTGCTCTTTTTCAACACCCAGTGCCAAAAGGTTTTCTCTTGCTTCCTCTCCATTCTTTGTCCACTGGTGCACACACCTTGATTTAAAGCAAGGGCAAACGCTTTTAGACTCTGTTATCTGCTTTTGCCCTGACACACCACACACCCAGGGCAAATATCAGCCAGACCTTTGCTGTGAAGATAGCAATACATCACACAATTCTTCAACAGTGTGATTTTATTATTTTTTTGGTCAACATAAAATCATTTTTGCCCCAAATCATTTTCAACTTCTATATCACATACAATCAAAGTAGATTTTAAAATGTCGTGACAATTTAGAAGGATGGAACAATTATTTGGTTTGCCTTTTTAATGTCACAGAACATTTATTTATTTGTTTGTTTTGCAGTACTGGGGTTGAACCCAGAGGCATGCTTTCACTAAGCTATAATCCAGCCCTTTTTATTTTTATTTCAAAACAGGCGTTCACTAAGTTGCCAAGGCTAGCCTTGAATCTGTGATTCTCCTGTCTCTTAGACTCCTAAGTACTGGAATTATAGATGTGTGCCATTACACCCAGCCTCAATTTTTAAACAAAGGGCTTAGTAATCCTTTTAAACTCTTTTAGAATAAAGCCATTTTGATCAAATAATGAAGTTTTAAAAATCAAGAAACACACGGGTGCTTCAAATGACTTGCAGGGATCCTTAGAAGAGTTCATGCAACTACAGTTATAATGGAATTTCCCTGTCATAGAGATACACATTCTGCTGGTTAAAGAAAGCCCAAGAAGCTGGACATGGTGGCACATGCTTGTAATTCCAGCATTTGGGAGGCTGAGACAGGAGGACTGCGGTTCACAAACAGCCTCAGCTACTTAGTGAGGCCCTTTGCAACTCAGTGAGACCCTGTTTCAAAATAAAGATTAAAAAATAGAACTGGAGGTGTAGCTCAGAGGTAGAATGCCCCTGGGTTCCATTTCCAGTACCACAAAAAATAAGAATAATAGAGAAGGAAGGAAGATAGGAAGGAAGGAAGGAAAGAAAGAAAAAAAGAAAGAACAAAAGAAAAAAAGAATGAAAGAATGAAAGAAAGAAAGAGCTCAAGATGATGATCTGCTGTCTGGGGCAACCTCTGCCAGCCCATCTCTTGAAGACTGCAACCCACTAAGGACCAAGTTAATTGGTTGATCAGGTACATTTTACTGGAGAAAAGGAAAGTACAATGTTATTACTTAGTGATGGCAAAGAGAGCCAGTTCATCATTACAGCCATAGTACCAGGTGGGTTACCATCTTTATATGCAAATACAAGTAAGGTAGGGAGAGAGAGAAGAGAGGCTGTGTCCAGTCTGTTTCTTGGAACTATTTGATGAATTTTAGCATTGGAAAAGGGCTTTAGAAAGTGATGGTCTATTGTAATTTCTGCAGTTTCCATATGAAAGCAAAAAATCCACTCGATGATCCTTAGAAAAGAAACTATGTAGCCTAATACATTTTTTCTTTTCAAATTCTGTAACAAAGCACTATACTAAAGTATTTGAGAAACTAGCGTAAAGGTAGTTGCTTACAGTTTATCTGCAACATGATCTATGAACTAGAAACTAGTGTGTACTACCTAAGGGCCTAGTGATTAACATCTGAAATCAGCAATTTTGGGGAAAAAGTATGACTTCATAAGCCTTGAAGAAAACAACAAAAATGGCCATGTGAGACAAACTAATATGAAAGCTGGATCATATTCAGTTTGGAAGTAGGTGTTATTTTCATGTACATTTTTATTTAACTTACTGTTACTATTGTGGGCTTCCCTCACAAAATTTATGATTTCATTGTTTCCAGTTAGTTACATAAATTGTAAATTTCTGCTGCTCCATGAAAGAAAATGGGGGGGGGGGTGTCCTGTGGCTTTAATTAATGGCATGATGGGAAGATGAGACAGGTGGAGAAAGAAGACTAGTTTCCTTAGAGAAAAAGGGATCACGATACAGATGACTTGCAAGCTTTTGAATTATAGATACTTTTTTATTTTCTAGGTGTTCTGAAGAAGGTAGGTGTATACCCTTTAGAAGAGAGATGTATTATCCTTTGATATTCCTGAACCTCTAGTTATTTTACAAACCATGCATGCACACACACAATATTCATAACTGATAGTCAAAGATTATAGCAGCTGAAGGGACGCAGATCCAAGCTCACACAGGTATAGGCTTCAGATGAGTCCACAGGGCAGAAATGGGAGGCCTCTTTCTGGCCAGAGAAACACAGCCCCCTGTCGGGTTGGTTTGGGGTTTAGGAAGCTGGTAGCTGGCTCTTTTACTGTGAGATGTTTAGTATCCACAGAAGCTGTGGTTTTTAAAGGTACCCTTTGCCTAAACAAACCTGAACCATAACAGGACATTCCCTAAACAGTAGGGTGGCTTGCACCATAGCGATGTTTGTCTCCTTCCTATGACAAGTGGAAGTTTTTTCCTTTTTAATCAGAAAGACTTCCGAGAATCCTGCTCATTTAAGCAAATTATAATTTAAGAGAAATCACAAGAGTATCCACTAGTTTCTGTAAAGTATATTTCTGTAAGATGCTCCTAAACACACCCAAAGGGGTGTTTCCCTAAAGTCTACCCCGTTCTTGAAATAAAGACCATTTACCTAAACTTGCCTTTACATAAGAGACCGGGAATCTATTTAAACTTCTTTAAGCAATTATATTTTAATAACTATTCAAAACAAAAAGAATTTTGTAGAATAGAAAATGCAGTATTTCCTTTGATGCAACTATTAACACCTTCCCCAGCCGATGGCGAGTTCTCAGACGTTATGATTTCGCCCTGACTCTGGGATTATTAGTTTTAGGGATATAATTGCAACGATTGCGTGTTTCTTAGAAACTAATGATCTAATTAGTCTTCCCGCTGAGCAAGAATACTTCATTGTTCCTGCCTTTTGAGTTTAGCAAGTTTTTAAAAATAACATGTTTACTTACTTTCCTCCTCGGGAGTTATTACAATGACTTATTTTATGTTACTTTATCTGATTTCACGTTTTACCTTTTCCCCGCGATGTTTAAAAGAAAGCGATCCAAAAATCTGGTCCTCAGTGCTCTAGGGGACAGAACCCGAGGGCTCAGCCACTTAGCCCCACTGAGCAGAACCCAGCAGAACCCAGGGAGCAGACCCCGGGCTCCGAGTCCCTGCAGCGACCGCCTGCGCGCTAACTTGGGAAACTCTGGCCCTGGACCTTTCTACCGCTTGTTTCCCCAAACCCCAGCGAAGGGCTAAGGTAGCGGACGGACTTCGACGGTTCCTCCTTCCGCATCTTTCGGCCCAAGTCGCACACCCCTTGTTGACTCCAAATTTTAAGCCTAGAATTACAATTCCTAGATTTAACGGTACCTGGCGCTCTCGGCTGCCCTCGTCGGTCAGAGCCACCCACGCGGGCGGCCTGAGCCCGGCTGCGCACCCCGCGGGCTCCCGGCGAAGGCTCCTCCGGGTTCCCTGGGCAGCCTGGCTCGCGGACCCCAGCGCTGACCTTCTCCAGGGACCCATCTGTCCCGCAGGCACGCCACCCTCTCCAAATTGGTTCCCCTCTTTCCCTCTCGCGGTTGGAGGTCGTGGCCAGTGCCAACGCCCTGCCCTCAGCCCAGCCCGGGGCAGGCGTCCTGGAGCGGCTGCTCGGGCTCCGAGGGGCGCCGTGGACCCGCCGCCCCCGGCCCGGCCGCGGGGAGCCGGCTCCCGACGCCAGGCAGGTGATGCGCCGAGTGCCTGGAGCCCCGACGAGGAGACCCCAGCTGGAGCCAAGCAGAAGATCATCGCCTCCTGCCGCAGCCGGGCAGTCCCAGCTTGGACCTGGGCGCGGCGCCAGCGCGGGTCTGGGCGGTGATGCCCCGGGGCCCCGGCCAGCCTCCGAGAAAGGGCGCCGTGGCCCCCGGCGCTCGGGCTGCAGCCCTGGCCCCCGGTTCCCTCGCCGTCTCCCGTGCACCTGCCCCCCCGTCTGCCCCGCGGACGCTGCATCCAGCCCGGCTCAGCCCCAGCGACCGCTCACCTGGGAGAAGCAGACAGCCCAGCAGCGCGCACAGCAGGACCCCGGAGTCCCAGCAGCTGACCATGGTGACCGCGACGCGGCCTGCTCGCCGGTGCCCGCGCTGGCCGCGGCCGACGACCCGGCCTCCGGAGCCGGTGCTCTCGCGCTCCTGCCCCGCGCCCGGTTCGCCCGCTCCGCGGCCCCAGACAGGAGGCGGCTACCCCGGCAGTCCTCGCCTTCCCGCGCCCGCCGGCCGCTGCGCTCCGGCCCCGGAGCCCGCTCCGAGCCGCCGCCGCCGCCGCCGGGTGGAGCCGAGGGAGAGTCCGCCCGACGCGCTCCGAGCCTCCCGCGGACCTCGATTAAGAGGAGCCGAGGGCGGGGGCGATTTATAACCTTTCCCCAGCCCACTTCCTACCCCGGCACCTCCTTCCAGTGACGTCAAGGGGTCCCCCACCCCTCATCCGCCTCCCCACCTACCCTCTTCTTCCTCCCGAGCTGGCTTCCCCGCGGCTGCGGAGAGGGGCGGGCGGCCCGAGGGCGCGTGGGGAGGCGCCGGCGGTGTGGCCCGGGCAGGTCCGGGGGCCTCGCTCGGTGCCCTCCGGCCCCCGCCCCTCCTCCTGCCATGGAGCTCAGGAAACCCTCGCAGCTCCCTCCACCCGGCTTACGCAGCCCCCGGGGCCGCCCGAGTCTGGGGAGGGGCGCGGGCTGGAGCTGCTCCGCCGCCGGCCCCGGTGGGAAGTCGCTCGCAGAGAGCTGCGGCGTCCTCGGCCCGCGGAGCGAGCGCGGTCGGACTCTCGCCCCCCGCCTGCTCCGCGGGCGCTGTCCCGCCGCGCCGCCCCCGACCCCGCCAGGCCGTCCCGACACGTCTAGGAAGGCGCCGGAGACCCTCGGCACCGGGCCGCGGACCCGGACGCTGGCCGGGCACCGTCGGGAGGAGCGCGGGCCGCCCGGTCCCGGGGGGAGGGCGTCTGTGTCCTTTTCGGTTGCACTGCTGCACCCGCCCAAGCCGTTTCCTCAACCCTCGGCTTCCTAGAAGCAAAACAAGGAATAACATCGTGATACCTTTCAAAAGCCCGAGGCGTGAAACTGCTCCTCCAACTTGTAAGGGCCGAGCACTCGAAACTTTATTTCCTAAACACTCGAAAAAGAAATCCTTCTGGTTGTGGCCTGCTAGCACGATGAGCGAGTCTGCTGCCCTTGGAACAAAACCGGGCGAACTGAACTCGAGGCACTAGATCACTTGGGATGACACCAGTTTCACGTTGTTACTCAGTTACGTCTCCATGAGCTCAAAGGCCGGAGTTGTCCTGGGTACCACCGAGCAGCCCGGCCCTGTCCTTGTAAATACGGAAGATTTGAACAACGGTCCTACAGGAACCTGCTAGATGTTCATGGTAAAAAGGGACTGCGATGGCTCCTAAACCTGGCGGCTGGTGACTTTTCCTGAAGGGCCGTACTACCTCCCTGCTTAGGAAAGTTGAGTAATTTGCACTTGTCACAACTCTGGCCACAGCCAAGGAGGAGAGGCCGTGGCCACCTGCAGCTCTGCAGGGACACCTGGACCCAGCATCAAGAGGGCATCCGGAGCGGTGCACCCAAGCCAGGATCCCTCCGGTTCAGAAGAAAAGGAAGACCAGGCACCATTGCAACTCACCTGCACCTGCAGGCTTTCCCAACCCCCCCCACCCCCCCAGCCCCCTAGCTCTTTTATCAATCTTTAGCACACCTGGTTCCTAAGACCATAGAATCATCTGCAGAATGTCTGGGAGCTGGTCCTTCCAGCTAGTTCCTAGTTTGGGACAGTCTGGGACACACCCACAAAGGCAAGCTGACAGCTTGGTTCTTCTGTAACATCCTGCAGGGAGCAGATCCTTTAGGTTCCAAAGCACCCCAGGCAAGACACAGCATCCCTGCTGGAAGGGGCTTGGGATCAGGTGAGGAGGCTGTCAAACCAAGAGGCCCTGACCACGCCATACCTTGTGCACAGGTGTGGAGCCCACCGTGGGTGCAGAGAAAACAGGCTTGCCTCTCTGTAGGGAGAAATCATGAGCTTTTAAATTCAAAGCCATTTTGATTTTTTTTTTTTAAGCACACGGACAGATTCTTCCCCAACCTGTTGCCAGAAATAAATCTACTTTGAGTTTCTGAAGCCAGACAGATAAAACAATCTTTATCATCTAAAGTGTGCATCGACAATGCTAATGTATTACTCAGTTATTTACAGTTAATTTAGGGTTATATGAAAACCTTGCTGCAGAAGATATGGTCCTTCAAAAATCCCTTTTGAAAAGTTGCAGGCTTTTAGTTATAGTCAGCATTGTCTTTGCTACTATTTCTTTTGTGAGTTTCATTCACCTTCTTGTAAGGAACTCAAAAGTGTTAGATTGTTATGAGGTTTTGTTCTTGATTTCATTTCAGCTTCAACATGGGGGATAAAGGTATAACTCTCAGTTCTCTCCCTGAAAGAGATAATACCTTTGAATAATGGGCTACAGGACTAAGTCACTGGTGAAAGAGACTGTATAGATAATACTGATGGAAAAGATCAAATTCAACATGCCTAGTGGGTATAAAAAGCTATTGAAGTGAACTATCTGCTTGCTTCCTGCTCACTTACAAAAGAACATTTCATCTCCTGTTTGGTTAGCAAAACCAGACACTCTCTCTTGTTATCAGCTACAAACATTCTCTTGAGGTTTCTCACCCCTATTCAGGAGCACACTGTTGGTACAGCCAACAACCTTCATACTGAAGACTGAGTCAAGGTGGGAAAGCATCTACACCTACTAAGAGACCAGAGGGAGCCCAGGCCTGACTTCCTAGGGTACACCCAGCATGGAGTTGCTCCCCTTGCAACTCACCTGGGGCTCAGTCTGGAATGTCATCTCCATGTGAGTTAAGGAGCTGGATGCAAGAGGAAAAATAGGCTTTATAGCTGCACAGTGCATAGCACAAATATGTAAGTTTGGCTACAAGAAAATGATCTTATAATCATAAGCACCAACTTAAAAGAGAGGTAAAAAAAAGTCATTTGCAAGGAAATTTTAAGACTTGAGTGTGACTGTATGTGCCTGTAATCCTAGTATTGGGGAGGCTGAGTCAGGGGGATTGTAGGGTAGAGGCCAGCTTCAGCAACTTCACGAGGCTCTCAGAAATGTAGTGAGATCCTGTTTCAAAATAAAAGTAAAATGAGAACGGAGGTGTAGCTCAGAGGTAGAACGACCCTGGGTTCAATCCCTGGAACCAAAAATATTTTTATAAGAGTCAAATAGTCTTATTAAATTATCTGTATTATTTTTAAAAAAGCCCTCATTATATATTCTCTAGACAGTTCAGACTTCTTGGTCAAAGAAGTATACCCTCCTAAATCAGCTGAGTTCACCAAGTAGGACCATTTATATAGTTTTATTGATTAGAAGCTGATCAGTCTGGCAGATCAAATATCTTGCTTATGTCAACATACCTCTGAGGATGAACATGTGTTTCCTCATTTCAAAGAACTTAAAACACCTGGCTCTGGTTTTGAAAGCTGTTCAAGGGCTGGTGTTAAAGCTCAGTGGCAGAGCACATGAGGTGTGAGACCCTGGGTTTAATCTCCAGTAAAATTGTACAAAACAAAGCAAAAAAAAAAAAAAATCAACAACAAAATGAAACTATTTGATGTATTTGCTGAACCAATTCCTGGATTTTTCTTTATAATTTCTCTTTTCTTTTCTTTCCTTTTTTTTTTGTGATAGGGCCTCTCTATATTGCCCAGGCTGGTCTTGAACTCCTAGGTTCAAGCAACCCATCCTCCCAGCCTAACCTCCTGAGTATCTGGGACTACAGGCATGCACTGCCATGCCCCACAACCTCCCCTTCAATGCTTCAATATCTCTGACTAAAAAATGTATTGAACATTCAACAATCTGTTTCGTGGCCTGGGCACCTTCTCTCCAGGTTCCCCATCCGTGTCCCTTTGGTCGCTGCTCAATAACATGTTCTAGAAATTCCTTCCACATTCCCTCTGAGGGATCCTTGGGGTTGAATGCGCAACTATTATTTCCTTCTCCTGATGATAATTTTTCTTCTAGGCATAAAAAAAAAGGCCCATGGGAAGGCTCAGAGGTGAGTGAGAAAAGGAAAGTGGCTCAGATGGACAGAGTAGTGAGAGGGATGGAAGCCGGGGGCGCCCCTCCAAGAAATGAGACCTGCGCCACCCAGCACAGGGCAGCACCCACATCCTGTGTTGCTGCTCAGAGCCCCTGGCTGTGGACATCCTAAGTCCTCTGGCTCCTGCTATAGACGCTTCTGTCTGCTCCTGACCACCTCCTCCCTCGCCTCAGTTGGTGTTGCTGTTGTTCATAAGATCTTTGCATTTTATTCAGGGTGCAAGCTGCCTTTGAGGCTGGATGCCCCGGCTCTGGACTCCTTGCCTGGTCTGCTGCTCTTTCTACTCACAGGGGCCAGGACAGAGCTGCTGTACTTCCTTCTCTGTGATCTTCCGGCTGAGATCAAAGGAGCCTCTTCTGCAGGCACTGTCATACCTGGGGCTACTGGGGAACTTCCTCCTGATTAGGGCCCCAAAGGCCTTTCACCACAACCCTGTGCGCGTGTGCTTACTTGCAGGAGCACAGCGCTGGATGACTCACTGCGGACCCCCAGCCTCTCTCTCCTCAGCCTCCTCCTTTCATTCAGTCCATCTTTCAGTCCTGTAGAATCTTTCAGTTTCTGATTCTGCTACTTGGTGGATTTTTCCATACCTCTAGTTATCCATAAATATGATAATGTACCTTCTGGAGAGTCCTCGAAATCATTGATGAGAAATCTAGTACCCTTGTGCCTTAGGCACAGCATGAAGAAGCCTGGTGTATGGTTTTTCCTGTTTTATTTATTTATTGATTGATTTATTTATTAATCATTGATGCCAGGCATGGTGGTCGTTATCTGTAATCCCCTACTTAGGAGACGGAGACAGGAGAATTTCAGGCTTGAAGTTAGACTCAGCAACTTAATGAGACACTCAGCAACTTAGCAAGACTCTGCTTCAAAATAAAAAATAAAAAGAGCCGGGGGTTTAGTAGCTTGGAGACAGAATACCCTTGATTTCAATCCCCAGTACAAAACACGACAAGTCCCTAGTACAAAAACGAGTTTAATGAATGAATAAATGAAAATAAAGATTCATATGGGTCCAGTACACCAAGAAAGGATGCAAACTAATTCCTTGTATCATTGTCTCAGGAGGTATGCTCACTAAAGGAGGCTGCTTACAAACTTGTTGTTTAAACATTCCGTCATGCCGGGCGTGGTGGCTCACATTTGTAATCCCCGCGCTTGGGAGGCAGAGACAGGAGGATCACACAGGTTCGAAGCCAGCCTCTCGGGCTTAAGAGACTCTGTTTCCAAATAAAAATATAATAAATAGGTGTCTGAGAGTATAGCCTGGAGGTAGAAGGGTTTCCAGGAACCCCAGTACCACAATAAATAAATAAATAAATAAATACATTCCATCATTCTTTAGGAATAATTGATGTTCCTGGCCCGAGGAGACTAGACAGTTAGATTTTATCCAAAGTATTCTAGGAAAGGGAAACAAATTAAAACTGAGATGATTAGAGAAGCATGGGGCAAGAGAAAAGCAAAACAGAGAAGCAAATAGTATTTATAAGAAAAACAGTCAAATTCAACAAAGGGTTTCTGCACAGTTGTCATCTAATAATTTTAGCTAACCACCCTGTCTAAGGTTGATGATTGACCAATGATCGCTCACTTTATCTGGGCTCTTAAATGCCAGCCATTTCCTTTTTTCCTTATTCTTTTTCCTTTTGGCGGGGAGGGGGGATCTAGAGATTGAACTCAGGATGCATTTTACTTCCAAGCTACACCCCAGCCCTATTATTATTATTATTATTATTATTATTATCATCATCATCATCATTATTATCATTGCTGAGAGTCTTGTTATGCTGCTGAGGCTAGTCTTGAACCTGTGGTTCTTCTGTCTCAGTTTCTCAAGTACTGGGATTACAGGCACATCCCACCACATCTGGCCTTTGTTCATATTTCATTACTTCTCTCTTAGTTTAAAATATAATACCTCAGAAAAGTGAAAGGATGGGGATAGGCTAGAGGATGATTCAAAATTCCATGTCAACAGAGCCACCATGATCGCTCTGGTACGTTTTGCAGCAGCCGTTTGTTACATAGAATGCTTTTAATTTTCCATGTTTGTATTCAGCCTTTACAACGATTACATCTAATAGCTGCAAAGTGTTATCCTGTTGCTAGACGTTTGTGTTTCTGTGTTATAAATAATTCCAAAATAAATCTCATTTGACGCTGGGAGGCTTGTTGGCCAGGCGTGGGCACAGGCACCTACACACACATACTCATTCATATTCCAGTTTCACCTGAAACTTCCAGCGGCTCGGTGGAATAGCAGCTTGGCTGAGGAAACGGTCTGTGTCATGGTGCATAGGCCAGGAAATGTATTCTTTTATTTGCTGAATATTTTTTGAGCCCATGCCCCATACGCAATACAGAGTTAGTCTGATGGAAATAGTAACATGCAAGATATAATCATTGCCCTAGGAGACCTTACAATAAATTTGAGAAGGCCAGACCTACGTGAAACATTAGGAAACAATTCTAAGGCAATTAAAAGTAGGATGCAGTTATAAATGCTAGAAGGGCTTATTCATTACTAAGCTGGGAAATGGTTTGGGAGGTAGTAACAGATTTATATCAGTAGAGAGGAGAGGCACTCTGGAAAAGAGGAAAAGGGAACGAGAGCAGTGCATTGTGGGAGGAAGAGTGTGTGGGGGAGATAGCAGTGGGAGATGGAAGGTGCCAGAGTCCAGGGGTGCAATCTCAGCAGATAAGGCCGAGGGTCCTCGACTGCCTGGTGGAGACATTGACGTGTTTCATCTTGTCACTGCTAGGAAGGGGTGGCCATAGGACAGTCAGACTGGCAAATGGTGGGATACAGGGAGAAAACCCCAAGGGAAAGAAAGGAACAGCCTACAAAGACACATTTGGGAAGAAACAAGCCATTAGAGGTGGTAAGACAGGAGCGGCACCGCGGTGGGCAGGAGAGGGCGTTGGCCAGCTCTGGTCAGCCAGAGAAGAGACAGAGGAATGAACTCTGGGGTGGCAAAGGGGAAGGAGAGCCCACAAGAGCACCAGGACTCTAAGAGGACCACTAAGAAAGCCCAGTACTGCCTGATGGGGCGGCTGGGAGGGCACTGGGGCTGCAGAGGGGCCTCTTTTCAGCCCTGTAGAAGGGAGGAGATGACTCAAAGCAGACTACTCTACGCTTCTAGAGTAGCTTCAAGCCCACTCTTGCTCTGCCTAAGCCAAGCAGAGCTTAGAGGGATACTATGGCTCAGGTCCAAACACGGCAACAAACTAGAAATGCAACAGACCGCGAAATCATACATACATATATATGTAAAAAAAAAATATATATATATATATACACACATATATATATGGTTATATATACAAAATCATATGTATGACTATATATGAGATAGATGATGATAGAGATAGATGATAACTGATAGATGATAGATAGATGGATAGACAGACAGACTGTGCTCTGTGTCATGGCAGGTCTCTGACTAGGAAGTTCATTAAAGCCAGGAATTGAATGTTCCCTCTGAGTAAAGAGGGCGACCTCAGAGTTCTCCATCTTCAGTCTTCCTTCTGCAAAAGTCCCCCGGCCCCAGGCACACCCGAGGGCAGGTCTGCTGGCGAGGGCAGTGGAAGACCAGCCCTTTCCTTCCTGACCTCTTCCAGGCTCCTCCTAGATGGGCTTTTCGTGACCAGCAGCAACAGCAGCTTCAGAAGTCCTGGAGAGAAGTTCTGAGGCTATAGTCTGCCCTAAACCGCCAGCCCAGCCTAGCCCACAGTTAGCCAGACGGCAGACACCTGGTGCTGTGGCTCCCCCAGCCATCACCAGGTACACACACCTGGCACATCTGGCATTCGTAAGCAAGTTAGATCCCTCAGCCCTGCACCCCGGCCCTGGAGAGAAAAATTCAGCACAGTAAGTGGCTGTAGATGTTTTCTGTTAAAAATACAGCCTATAAACAGTCTATAAAACCAAGTTTTTGCTTCCAATTATTAACTGAAAAGCACAACATCATAAACTGCTTTTTGGGCCGGGCGTGGTGGCACACACTTGTAATCCCCGCGCTTGGGAGGCTGAGACAGGAAGGAGGATCGCACAGGTTCAAAGCCTCAGCTACTTAGTGAGGCTCTCAGCAACTTAATGAGACCCTGTTTCCAAATAAAATATAAAATAGGTCTGGGAGTACAGCCTGGAGGTAGAAAGCCTCTGAGTTCCACCCCCAGTACCACAAAAACAAAACAAAAAAACCTGCTTTTTGTTAATGTTTAGTCTGTGAAGTAACTTTGTTTCTATCATTTTTATGGTAAAAAACAAACAAACAAACAAACAAAAAAACATGTCCTTAGAACACCTAAATAAAAACATGAGAACACCGTTGCTATGTTTTTTAGTATCACTTCTTTTTTTTTTTTTTTTTTGGTGGTTGTACTAGGGATAGAACTTAGGGGGGTATCCTACCTCCAAGCAATATCCCCAGCCCTATTTTTTCCCCTTATTTTGATACAGGGTCTCACTGAGTTGCAAAGGGCCTCACTAAGTAGCTGAGGCTGTCCGCGAACCTGGATCTTCCTCACTTGGCCTCCCAAATGCTGGATTACAAGCGTGTGCCAATACGCCTGGCTCTTTACTATAACTTCTAAGGGAAAAACGTTCATCTCAAGATAAGATGTACAGATTTGTTTTTAAACATAAACACATGTCAGGTAGTGATATGGTTTTCTTGCTAAAATTAAAAGCCCAGAAGCTGGGTGTGGTGGCGCACGTTTGTAATCCTAGCATCCGGCAGGCTGAGACTGGAGGACTGTGGTTCGCGGCCAGCCTCAGCTACTTAGTGAGGCCCTCTGCAACTTAGTGAAAGAATAGAAAATAGGGCAAGGAGTGTAGCTTGGAGGTCAAATGCCCCTGGGTTCTATCCCCAGACCCAGGTGGGGGTGGGGGGAACAGCCAAATAATAGTATATTGTTTAAATAATATTTCCTTGTTTCACATACTGAGATAATTCAGGGGAAGCAATACAGTGTCTGAGATTTGCTTCAAAATTATCTAAGAGGAGACAGGCTGAAACAAGATGGGCCTGTGTTGATAATGTTGAAGCTGGGTCATTGTCCTAGGTGAGCCTTGTGTTACAGAGATAAAATACCTGAGAAGAAACAAAGGAGGAAAGACTTACTTTGGCTCAAAGTTACTGAGGTTTAAGTCCATGGTTTCTCGACCCTGTTGCTTTGGGCCCGTGGCACGGCAGTACATCGAGGTGGGCTGGCCAAAAGCGAGACAGAAAAGAGGCTGGGGCCCAATACTCCTTTTTTCAAGGGAATGCCCCCAGTGATTTCCTTCCTACAACTGGATCTTACCTCCTGAAGTTCCTATCACCTCTCAAGCCCATTAAATTATGAACCCATCAGTGCACTAATCCATGAATGAGGTCAGCGCCCTCATGATCCAGTTACCCCCAGGGGCCCCACCTCTGGACACTGCTGTACTGGGACCAAGCCTTCAACGCAAGAGCTTCGGGATATTTAAGATCCAAATCATAGCAACTGTGAAGGTATAGCATATGTATATATACACACATGTATATGTATATAGATATATGAATATATAATACATACACACATATATAATGCACACACCTATTTATTTATCTGCTTTATGGCTTGCATAATGACACTGCAGCCAGGAAGGGGGACAAAGTGATCTGCCTCTTGCTGAATCTTACTTATTTATTAAGAAAAACTCTTCCCTGAGCTACCTAGCAGGATCTTTATATCTCATTGGCCCAGCTGGGTCACATGTCAATCCTTAGATCAATCACTGGCAAAAAGCTTAGGCCAGTCAGGATTATCCTCCCCCTCCCAATACACAGAACAGGGCTCTTTTCCCCTAGAATAAAGGATTTCCTTTTCCCTCCCGACATCCTCGACAAGATAGAGGATCTGTTAGTTATCAAGAGGAAGACAGATTATGTTGTCTGTGAGCAAAATCAGTTAGTCACCACGAATCTGTGGGTGCTCATGAAATAATGCCACGTAAATGTCATAAAACGGCCTTCCCAGAACACTGCACACCCTGTGTTACTTCTGACATAAAAAGCAAAGCAGAACAAAACAACACAAAATGAAAAACAGCTGGACATGGTAGCGCAGGCCTGTAATCCCAGTGCTTGGGAGGCAGAGACAGGAGAATCTCAGGCTTGAGGACAGCCTCAGTAACTTAGTGAGATCCTGTTTCAAAGTAAAAAATAAAGTAGGGCTGAGGATGTAGCTCAGAGGTAGAATCCCCACCCCCGAGTCCAATCCCCAGTAACACACATGCATGCACACACAAAACAAACAAACAAAAACAACGGAATGTCTGTATTCTGCCTATTATCGCAGAAAAAGCAGTGACTTTAAGTTGGAATAAAAAGCTGGGTGTGGTGATGCACTCTTGAAATTCCAGTACTTGGGAGGTTGAGACAGGAGGATCACAGGTTCGCAGCTAACTTCAGCAACTTAGTGAGGCCCCCTGCGACTTAGTGAGACCATGTTTCAAGAGAAAATAATAAATTGGGCTGAGGGTATAGCTCTGAGGTAGAATGTCCCTGGGTTCCATCCCTGATAACATTAAAAATAATAGAATTAAAGATCTGATGGCTTATTAGCTATGTCGGTAAATCAATTCATTTCTCAAGCCCCGAATTCCTCATTTGTAGAACACGAATGAGTTGGAATTGCTTCATTCCTTTTGGTCCCGAAGCCCCACGAGTTCCCTCAGGTTTTCAAGGCCTCCTCAAAGCTCTGTTGAATCACATTTCCTGCCTATTTCTTCCTATCGAGATTCTTACTTCCTTTAAGCGGCCTGGCATTGTCCCTGGTCACACCATGCTATTCTTTCATTCGGTTGGTCATGCCGCGGGCGTGACTGAATGCCCGCCTAGGTCTGGGCCCTAAGTGAGAGCAATTCTCTGGAAAATGGAAGAGCCCAGCCCGATGTGCCTGGGGTCTCTGGATGACACAAAAGCCTGTGTCCTCTACTTCTAGATGGCCCCACAAGAGGAAATAGCACAAAGCCTTCTGGAAGAAAAGCCTTTGGAGTTTCTCTATGTCTCATTCTCCTACCATGATGAGTTAAAAGCTCCCTTCATGCGTTCCTGGCAGAACAGTCACATGCTGAAATCCTAACCCTGGTGCTTAGACTGAAACTGTATTTGAAGACAGGGTCTTTAAAGAAATGACTAAGGCAAAATTAGGTCCATACAGCGGGCCCTAGGGCATCTCACTTGTATGAAGGGGAAATGTGGACAGAGAGAAGCACATGTGAAGACATGGCCAGCAGCTGGTCATGGTGGTGCAGGCCTGGAATCTCAGTACTTGGGAGGCTAAAATAGGACCACAGGTTCGAGGACAGCCTCAGTGAGTAATGAGACACATCAACCTAGCAAGACCCTGATTCAAAATAAAAATAAAATTGGGCTGGTGGTGTAACTTGGAGATGGAATGCCCTTGGCTTCGAACCCCAGTAACACACACACACACACACACACACACACACACACTCACATACAACATGGCCAAGGAGAGAGAAGAAATCAAACCTGGACTTCTAATCTTCAGAATTGTGAAAAAACAAATTTGTATTATTTAATCACCCAGTCTATGGGACTTTGTTTTGCAGCGCTAGAAAAGGAATGTGTGACTTTGGCCTAAATGCTTTCTTGATCCTTAAAACTACACTTTTATGTTTGAGTCAATAACATCCTACTTAATAATCTTTATTTCCTTCCTTCCTTCCTACCTTCCTTTCTTTCCTTCTTTCTTTTCTTGCAGTACTGAGGATTGAACCTTAGGGGCATTTACTTCTGAGCTACACCCTCCACCCTTTTTAATTTTTTATTTTGAAATAGGGTCTTACTTGCCGGGCGTGGTGGCACATGCTTGTAACCCTAGCATTCGGGAGGCTGAGACAGGAGGATCTGGGTTTGCGAACAGCCTCAGCTACTTAGGCCTTTGCAACTTAGTGACACCCTGTTTCAAAATAAAGAATAAAAAATAGGGCTGGGGGTGTGGCTCGGAGGTTGAATGCCCCTGGGTTCCATCCCCGGACCCATAAATAAATAAATAAATAAATTAATTAATTAATTAAATAAATAAATAAGGTCTTGCTAAGTAGCTGGGGGCCTTGCTAAATTTTGGAGGCTGACCTCAATTCTCCAATCCTCCTGTCTCAGTCTTCCAAGTACTGGGCTTATAGACATGCATTACCATGCCTGGCCTTAACTCTTAATTTTCAAATATATACACTGTTGTTAGAAGTTTAGTAAGGGTGGAGAACAGGTCTTAAACTTTGTATAATATCTACTGTTAGTGTGATTTTGTAACCAAAAGTTAGAAAGTCTTTTAGCAGGACTGATAAAAAATAAAAAGGTAAGAAGATAAAAATTAATAAAAGACCTAACCTAAAGATATACTTGAGTTTTAAAAATCATTTTTATAAATATCTGAACTAACACATGAAAATAATTTTGAAAAGTAAATTGACATTTATTTATTAAAAGTCATAATATTTTAGACTGAAAAGATAAGTGGGTTAATATAACAGATGGGATTTATAACAAAGAATTTTCCTCCCTTAATACATAAAAAGAAAAATCATAAAACCCAGACCCAAAATATGAATGACCAGTAAACAGAAGAGAATGAAATTATACTTTTAATTGCCGGGCGTAGTGAAGCACGCCTGTAATCCCAGTACTTGCGAGGCCGAGACAGGAGGATCGCAGGTTTGAAGCCAGCCTCAGTCACTTAGTGAGGACTTTAGCAACTTAGCAAGACCCTGTTTCAAAATAAAAAATAAATAAATAAAAAGGGCTGGGGATGTATCTTGGAGGTAGAATGTCCCTGGGTGCAGTGTCCAGTACAAAAAGAAATTATGCCTTAATGAAATATATTTCTTTCTTTTTTTTGGGGGGGGGTGGTACTGGGGTTCCTGGAAGCCCTTCTACCTCCGGGCTACACTTCCAGACCTATTTTTATACTTTTTTTTTTAAAACTTGGAAATAGGGTCTCTTAAGCCAGCGCAGCTGGCTTTGAACCTGTGCGATCCTCCTGTCTCCGCCTCCCAAGCGCGGGGATTACAAGGGTGCGCCACCACGCCCGGCAATGAAATATATTTCAAACATTAGTAATCATGGAACTTCTGGAGCAAAGAGAAGCACAGAAGAGTGAGGGATCTGAACCCACCTGGCACCTCAAATTCATACTGGTAAGCACAATTCTAAGACTTCTCTTTAATACCTTATGCTCACAGGAGAGGAGCAAACTATACATGGGTGTCTTATCTTTTCCCTCTTCTGTCTAATGTGTAGAAACAACAGAGAAAACAGTCCTACCCCAGAGAACAGCCTTTCCATGGATGTTGTAAATCCTGGTATGAGCATTTTAAAACAAAATCTCAGGAGGAAGTATTACATATCCTTTTTTTTTTTCCTTTTTTTTTTCTTTTTTTTTTTTTTTTTTTTGGTGGTACCGGGATTCCTGAAACCCTTCTACCTCCGGGCTACACTCCCAGTACCTATTTTATATTTTTATTTGGAAACAGGGTCTCTTAAGCCAGCGCGGCTGGCTTCGAACCTGCGCAATCCTCCTGTCTCCACCTCCCAAGCGGGGATTACAAGCGTGCGCCACCGCGCCCGGCAGAAGGATTATATATTCTAACAAACACTACTTAGCTCCACACATAACTCTGCCCTTCCAACTATTCCCACTTTCTATTAGAAAATACACACATATATGGAATATTTAACCCATAAACCCTAAGTTGTAGGAGAAAAACTGTTTTAGATGAAGTAGAAAATAAGTTATTTTGTTTTTTGTTTTTTTGTTTTGTGGTACTGGAAGCCCTTTTACCTCCGGGCTACACTCCCATACCTATTTTATACCTTGTTTTTGGAAGTAGGGTCTCTTAAGCCAGCAAAGCTCGCTTCGAACCTGCGCGATCCTCCTGTCTCCACCTCCCAAGCGCCGGGATTACAAGCGTGCGCCACCATGCCCGGCAAAAATGAGTTTTAAAAAACTAAAATTATCTATATTATAGAGAAAATAAAAGCACTGGACAGAACTGTTCAAGGTGGAAAGAAACAGCATAATAACTGCAAATATACTACCATAGAGAGAAGGAAGGAAAGAAAAAGAAAGGAAGGGAAACAAGGAAGGAGAGAAAAAAAACAAGTAAGCAGACAGGAAGACAAATACAAGACTGACAAAGAATTTGTTTTTTATTAAACGTATAGCTTAATAAAATTATAAAAATTAATTAAAAATTTAAAAATATTAAAAATTAAAACCTCAGAGGCCTGGTTTTTCTTCATCCTGCAAATTTTGATAAGTTGTGCTTTCATTTTCATTTAGTTTAAATATTAAAAAACTGGGTTTTTTTTTGAGCCAGGTATGGTGGCTCATGCTTGTTATCCCAGCTTTTGGGAGGCTGAGAAAGGAGGATCGCGGTTTGAGGACAGCCTCAGCTACTTAGTGAGGCTTACTTAGCCCTTTGCAACTCAGTAAGAACCTGTTTCAAAATAAAGAATAAAAAACAGCTGAGGGTGTAGCTTGGAGGTAGAATGCCCCTGGGTTCCATCCCAGGTACTGCAAAATAAATAAATAAATAAATAAATAAATAAATAAATAAATAAATAACTTTGTTGTTGTTGTTTTGAAACCATCTCACTAGATTTCGGAGTCTGCTACATTGCTGAGGCTGAACCTGAGATCCTCCTGTCTCAGCCTCCCAAGAACTGAAATTACCAGTGGACACCACCATGTCTGGCTGGACATTTTAGAATTTTATCTTAGCCGGGCATGGTGGTGCACGCTTGTAATCCCAGCACTCAGGAGGCTGAAACAGGAGGAGCATGGTTCGAGGACAGCCTTAGCTACTTAGTGAGGCCCTCCATAACTTAGTGAGACCCTGTTTCAAAATAAAGAATAAAAAAATAGGGCAGGGGGTATTGCTCGGAGGTCGAATGCTCCTGGGTTCCTTCCCCAGACCTGCAAAAAAAGAAAAAAAAATTATCTTGATATTTCATTGTTGGCTCATGTATTACTTAAAAGTTTATGTTTAGTCTCCTTGTATTCTAGGACTTTGTTTTCTTTTGGTTTTCTTTCTTTCTTTCTTTCTTTCTTTCTTTCTTTCTTTCTTCCTTTCTTTTCAGGGAATGGAACCCAATGGCATTCTTTCTACGAGCTACATCCCCAGCCCTATTTTTTATTCTTTATTTTGAAACAGGATCTCAGTAAATTGCAGAGTGCCTAACTCACTAAGTAGCTGAGGCTGGCCACAAACCTGTGATCCTCCCGTCTCAGCCTTCCAACTTCAGTTTTCTTTCTTCTATATATTTCAAGAAATATATTTCTATATATTTCTTTCTTCTATATATTTCTTCTATATATTTCTTTCTTCTATATAATGGTCTGAGAACAGACGTGGTATGATTTCTATTTTTAAAAAAATTGTTGCCAGGCATGGCGGTGCATGCTTGTAATCCTAGCATTTGGGAGGCTGAGACAGGAGGATTGCAGTTTGCTGACAGCCTCAGCTATTTGGTGAGGCCCTTCGCAACTCAGTGAAACCCTGTTTCAAAAAAAAGAATAATATATAAAAAAGGGCTGGGGATGTAGTTTGGAGGTAGAATACCCCTGGGTTCCATCCCCAGTACCTCAAAAAAATTTTTTTAATTGTTAAGGTGTTTTTATGGTTGAAAATGTGGTCTAATTTGATAATGTCTCATGTGAGTTTGATAAAAATGTGTTTTGTATTGTTTTTGGATGAAGTAGTCTATAGCTGTTAATTACATCCAGTTGGTTTATGGTCGTGTTGAGCTTAATTATGTCCTCACAGATTTTTGCCTGCTGTATCTGTCCACTTCTGATAGAGAAATGTTGGAGTTTCCAACAATAATAGTAGACTCATTTATTGTTTCTTGTAGTCTCATCAGTTTTTGCTTTATGTATTCTGGTGCTCTCTTGTTAGGTGCATACATGTTAAGGATGTTTTCTCGGTGAATTGACCCCTCTGTCATTTCCTGTTGGCTCTCTTTATCCTTGATAGTATCTTTGCTTTGAAGTCTGCTCTGTCCAAAATGAACACATAACTACGCCTGTTTCTTTTGATCAGTGTTAGCATGGTACATCTTTCACCATCCATTTGCTTTTAATCTCTTTTATCCTTATAATTTAAGTGGATTTTTTATTGTGTGATCCACTCTTACAATTTCTGTCTTTTAATTGGTGCATTGAGACCACTGATGTTCAAAATGATTATTAATAGAGCTGGATTAATATCTACTATTTTTGTTACTGTTTTCTGTTTATTGGCCTTGTTCTTGCATTTGGATGAGGGTGTAGCTCAGAGGTAGAATATCCCTGGGTTCAAATCACAGTATCTCTCTCTCTCTCTCTCTCTCTCTCTCTCTCTCTCTCTCTCTCTCACACACACACACACACACACACACACACACACAATATTGTGATTAATTCAAGCTATTTGTAAACAATGTTCACAAGTAATGTATGTGCCTTACAACAGTAAAATAACCCTAATCCCTTACCTCCTGTTTCTTATATCATAGTGGTTATTCATCTTATTTGTATATAAGCATACAGGGCCAGGTGTGGTGGTGGCACATATCTGTAATCCCTGTTATTTGGAGGCTGAGGCAGGAAGAGCACAAATTCAAGGTCAGCCCAGGTGACTTGTGGAAACCCTATTTCAAAACAAAAAATAAAGAGCGTTGAGGATGTAGCTTAGTGGCTGTGTGCTTGCCCATAAGCATGCAAAATAAAGTACATCATTGTTCATATTATTATTTTGAATAAACTGTTATCTGTCAGATCAGTTAAGAAAAAATAAATAAAAGATTTTCATTACCATCACTATTCCTTCTTTGATGCTTTTCCATTCCTAATATAGAGCCTAGTTTCTAATTTAATACTATTTTCTTTTCTTTTTTTTCTTTCTTTTTTTTTTCAGTACTAGTGATCTAGGGGCATTCTACCTCTGAGTTACACCCCCAGCCCTATTTTTATTGTTTGGAAAGAGGCTCTTACTGAGTTGCAGAGGGCCTCACTAAATAGGTGAGGCTGGCCACATACCTGTGATCTCCTCTCTCAGCTTCTCAAGTACTGAGATTATAAGCATGCACCACCACACCCGACTCTATTTTCCTTCCTTCCTTGCTTCCTTCTTATCTTCTCCTCCTCCTCCTCCTCCTCCTCCTCCTCCTCCTCCTCCTCCTCCTCCTCCTCCTCCTTCTTTTTTGCAGTACTGGGGATGGAACCCAGAGGTAATCTACCTCCAAGCTACACTTCTGATCCTACTTTTTTATTCTTTTTATTTTTTGAATCAGGGTCTGAGTTACGAAGGGCTTCCAGTCTCCACCTCCCGAATGCTGAGATTACAAGGAATTACAAGTGTGTGTAACCACACCCAGCTATTTTCCTTCTTTCTAAAGAACTTTACTAGTCTTATTTTGCAAGGAAGATTTACTCACAATAATTTTCTTCAAATTTTGTCTGAGATATTTTTATTTCTCCTCCACTATTTTTAATGGTACCAGGAATTGAACCCAGAAGCATTCTATCTCTGAGTTATACCTCTAGCCCTTTTATTTATTTATTTACTTATTTATTTATTTATTTATTTATTTATTTATTTATTTATTTTGCGGGTCTGGGTATGAAACCCAGAGGCATTTGGCCTCTGAGCCACACCCCCTGCCTATTTTTATTCTTTATTTTGAAACAGGGTCTCACTAAGTTGCGGAGGGCCTCACTAAGTAGCTGAGGCCATCAGCAAACTGCGATCCTCTGGTCTCAGCCTCCCGAATGCTGGGATTTACAAGCGTGCGCCACCACGCCTGGCTTATTTTTTATTTTGAAATAAGATCTCATTAAGTTTCTGAGGGCCTTGTACTGAGGCTGACCTCGAACCTGTGATCCTCCTGTCTCAGTCCCCCAAGTACTGGGATTATAGGCATGAACCACCACACCTGGCTTTTTCTCCACTTTTAAAGGATAATTTTACATGGTACAGAATTCTAGGTTGGTGGGCTTTTTTCCTCTCTCAACACTTCATTCCAGCATCCCTGCTGTTCTGAAACTTGCTGTCTCTTCAAACAGTGTTTTTGCCCTCTGCATTCTGGGCAAGTGTTCTACCGCTGGGCTCCATCTCTAGCAATTTCAATCCTTTAAATATTCTTCCTTGTGTGACTTCTGAGAAGTCATGTCATCTTTTGCTTCTCTATTTGGTGTTATTCACCCTCTTTCTTCTTTTATGTTTTTTTTTCCTTTGGTTTCCTGCAGTTTGAAAATGATAAGCCCAATTATAGTTTGGGCTTTTGAAGATGGTTGTATTGGCAATATTTATCCTGTGTGGTTTTCTCTGAGCTTCCTTGACCAGTAGTTTGGTGTCTAATATAAATTTGGGGAAATTTTAAGTTTCTATCATTCCAAACACTTTTTCTGTTCCATTTTCCCTTTTTGCTTCTCCTCTGCTAACTATAGTTTGAACCTGGAGTGTCTCCCACGGGTCTGTGCTTTGGGGGTGTGGCCCCGGCGTGGCCCTATTGGGAGATGGTGGAACCCTCAGAGGAGGAGCCCAGTGGGAGGAAGTTAGGTTGTTGGGGAGTGTAGCCTTGAAGGGGATTGTGGCACGCTGGCCCATACTCTTCCTTTCTCTGCTTCCCAACTGCTAGGAGGAGAGCAGTTTCCTTACTACAGACTCCAAAGAAATGGGCCAACCTCCAAAACTGTGAGCTGTAAATGAACCTATCCTCCTTGTAGGATTTTTAAATCTCAGATATGTGTGCCAGCAACAGAAAGCTGGCCAGTGTGCTGGCCTCTCCGTTGTGTATATGTTCCACTTTTTGTAGTTGTTCCACAGTCTTTAGATACTTTTTTTTTTCCTTCAGTCTATTATTTTCGCCTTTCAGTTTGGGAAATTTCTACTGATCATCCTCAAGCTCAGAGATTTCTTCCTGAGCTGAGTCTCTTCTGCTAAGAAACCCAACAAAGGCATTCTTCATTCGTTACAGTGTTTTTAAACTTCAGCATCTCTTTTGTTTCTTAGGAATTTTCTCTTTCTCTCTGCTTCTATTGCTCAAGTCTCCCTCACAATTCCTCCATTAGAGCCTTAGTTTATTAGTCCCAGGTGTTTTGAGTTTCCTGCCTTAAATTCCAACATCCCTGCTGTTCTGAAACTTGCTGTCTCTTCAAACAGTGTTTTTGCCTTTTAGTATGCCTTGTAATTTTTTTTTTTTTTTTTTTTTTTTAGGTAGCTGGACATGAAGTACTGGATAAAAGCAGAAGCTGAGAGACTAGGTCCTTAGTCACACGATGGCAAGGTCCTGTGGTCACAGGATGAGGTCTCGGGCTCCGGCCTTCTTTTTGCCCTTAGGTGGGGCAGGGTGGCTGGAGCTGGCAGGAGGTAGGGATTTCCCTCCCCGGGCTCACTTGGGCTCTGAGGAAGCCACTGCTCTTCAGGTTCTGCTTCCCTCGCTTCTCCAGATGGCAGGACAGAGTGTTCCACGCAGTGTTTCACAACAGTCCTTTCTACTTTCGTGCACTAAAAGCAGGCGAAGGAGAAGTTTTCTCTTATTTTTACTCTAAGAGTCTATCCAGCTCCCAGAGGCAAAACACAGAAGTGTGCAGCCCCCACGGCTTGCCCCCTGGAGTGTCAGGCCCTCAGCCTTGGGCACTGCTCTCCAGCAGCCTCTCCTGTGCTTTGGGTTTGCCCAGCCCAGCACCGGGCCATCTTAGGTTTCTCCTCTAGTAGGTGGGTCACTTCGCCTGTCTGTCCAACTTGGAAGCAGGAGTTTTCCCTAGGGTTTCTCTTACAGATCCAAGAAGAACTGAGTTTTTCTTTGCTTTGGTTGGTTCTTCAATTCCTTTGGCTTTTTACTCGTGTTAAGGAGGAGTGGTGCACGGCATGCTGGCCCATGCCTCTAATCCCAGTGCTTGGGAGGCTGAGACAGGAAGATCACAGGTTTAAAGACAGCCTTAGCAATTTAGCAAGACCCTGTTTCAAAATAAAAAATAATGAGAGTATAGCATAGAGGTAGAATGTCCTTGGGTTTAATCCCTAGTAACAAAAAAGGGGGGTGGCGTGGAGAATGGCAACTTTCAAATTCTTTGACTATAGAAATGGCTTAAATATCTTTATATTGAAGAAAGGGAAGGAACAAATAAACACTACTGAAAATTTAATTGCAGACAGAAAGGAAAGTCTTGAGATAGTTGAGATAATACATATGAAAAGATAGATAGTAAGGCAATTGATGAAATATTAATGGGAATGGGGAAAAGTAAGAAATTCTGATTCAAAGATAATTGATGTCTCTAAAGCAAAAAATCTAAATGCAAAAGACCATGCTTACTCAAAACATCCAAGACAAATCCTATAAAACAAAGAAATAAATGGATTCTGAAGATCCTGTTCTCAATGCTAAATTCTCAGTAAAATTTAATATAGCAAAATATCAAAGAAGGCATTTTTTTGTGTGTGGTACTGGGGTTCCTGGAAGCCCTTCTACCTCCGGGCTACACTCCCAGACCTATTTTTATATTTTTATTTGGAAACAGGGTCTCCTAAGCCAGTGCGCGGCTGGCTTCGAACCTGCACGATCCTCCTGTCTCCGCCTCCCAAGCGCAGGGATTACAAGTGTGCACCACCAGCCCGGGAAGAAGGCATATTTTTAATTAAAATGGAAATTTAAAGATAGAGGAAGAAATAATCAAATAGCCAGGCAGAAAAGCACAGAGAAATTTGATTTCTCTACTGTGATGTCCGGGGTGAAGACAACAGAATACACACTGCAAATTGCTCAGGAAAAGAGGCTGCTAGGCTGGGTGAGAAGTTACTCAAGTAGAAAGAACCCAAGGGATATGATGCCATTACTCTTCATGGAAAAATTGCATGGCTTGACAACTGAATTCAGCCAATTAAAAATTAATCAAATGTAAGAACTGAGAGATTAAGAAACAGTGGTAAAAGGACTGAAAATAAGCCAGGCATGGTGGTACACACCCACAATCCAGGTACTTGGGAGGCTGAGACAGGAGGATCACAGGTTCAAGACCAACCTCAGCAATGTAGCAAGACCTTCAGCAACTTAGTAAGACTGCGTCTCAAAAAAAAAAAAAAATTAAAAAGGGCTGAGAGTGAGTGTAGCTCATATGTAGAATTACCCTGGCTTCAATTCCCAAGATCGAAAGAAAGAAAGAAGAAAAGAAAGAAAGAAAGAAAGAAAGAACGAACTGAAAGTAAAGTAAATGTTAAATCCATTTTACATACATAGGCATACATATCTACTAAAAGACTCTGGGGATTATGTTACTTAATAGAATGTAGAAGTTGTAAAATGGAGCAAATATCAGTAGTTGAAGATAAGTGGAAGGAATAAAAGAATACCATTTTCCTCATTTTTGTGGCAAAGAAAGTATATATTTCCATTTAAAAAAGGTTCGTATTTTTATTTTTAAAAGTAATAAGTAAGCTAAGTGTGGTGGAACATGCTTATAATTCCAGTATTTGGGAGGCTGAGACAGGAGGATTGCAGGTTTGCTTCCAGCCTCAGCAACTTAGTGAAACCCTGTTTCCAAATAAAATAATAAAAATAGGAATGGGAATGTAGCTCAGAGGTAGAATGCCCCTGGTTTATATCCCCAGAACTCCCATACACACAAAATGATAAGTAAAAAATCCAAAATGTCTCCAACACCTTAATTTTTAACATTTCTCTTCTTAATCTTAGCGAACATTTATAGGAATTAATCACCCTCAGTTTTTAAAATTCAGATTCACTTTAATTTCTTTTTTCTTTGAATAAATTTGACTTGAATTAGCAACGCTCATCAGTATTTTTTATTTATCGAAAATAGCATTTATAAGTTTCCATCCATCCGTCCTTTTTACCTGTTGAATGCATTGAAGACTTCTTGAAAATAGTGTTGCTCTAGATAATGATGGCTGTTTAGTGATGGTAGAATTTGAAGTAACTAGATAATCTTTTGTTCTTATGCTTTTCAGCAGAACTGTCTTGACACAATACAGTTGAGCACAGAGAGAACATAGGAAACATAAGGGAACTTTAAAGAATGTGGAGAGAGACCTGTAGAATAGTGGAAGGGGATCGGAGGAGGGAAATGGAAAGGGAACAAGAGGATTGAGAAAGGAACCATCCAGATAATATTACGGCAATATATGAAGGTATTGCTAGCAATTTCACTAACATGTATGGAAAAGGAGGAGGAGGGAGCAAGGCGGGTGTGGAAGGGAAAACGTCAAAGCCGGGTGCATGTATGTTTGATCACACTGAACCTCACGTGGATGCAGGGTTGCAATGGACTCGTAAAGTTATTTAAAAAGTTGAGCACACATCAAGATATTAAAGTGGTGAGAAATTTGGATTATTGTTATTCCTTTTTGTTTTACTGCTCCTGTTCAATTTCTTAAATTATTTTTTTGGTACTGGACCCAGGAGCATTCTACCTCCAAGCTACACCCCAGCCCTATTTTTTTTTAATTTTTTTTATTCTTTATTTTGAAACAAGGTCTCACTAAGTAGCTGAGGCTGTCTGTGAACTGCGATCCTCCTGTCTCAGTCTCCCGAATGCTGGGATTACAGCATGCGCCACCATGCCCAGCTAAATTTTCAATTAAAAAGTGTAAACAAATGGGGCATGGTGGCGCACACTTGTAATCCCAGCATTTGGGAGGCTGAGACAGGAGGACTGCGGTTTGAGGACAGCCTCAGCTACTACTAATAATGAGGCCCTTTGCAAGTCAGTGAGACTCTGTTTCAAAATAAAGAATAAAATTAAGGCTGGGGGTATAGCTCAGAGGTAGAATGCCCCTGGGTTTCATCCCCAGTACTGCAAAAAATAAAATAAAATAAAATAATTTAAAAATACATAAACAACTAAGACTTTTTGACTCAAGAAAAACTAGGGAACTTAAATGAATGTACTGATTAGAGACTAAATTAATGTTTAAAAATTATACCTCTTTCCTGTACCCCCTGCCAAATAAGTACCATCATAGAATTTCCCAGGTATGTTTTAATAAATATTCAAGAACCAGGACATATCTATCTCATAAAACTGATCTAAGGAAGAGGAGAGAAAGATCCCCAGTTTAATTTATAAGGTTTTTATAACCTGGCCTTCAAAACCAAATAAGGAAAGTGTAAAGATTAAGCTGGGTATAGTGATGCACACCTGTAATCCCAGTAAATTGGGAGGCTGAGACAGGAGATTGCAGGTTCAAGGCTAACCTCAGCAAATTACCTGGGCTATCAGCAACTTCGTGAGACCCTGTTTCAAAATAAAAATTGAATAGTGCTGAGGGCATAGTTCAGAAAATGCCCCTGGGTCCAATCTTCAGTACCAAAAAAAAAAAGTAAAGATTAAAGCTATAGCTAGGTATGGTGCTGCACGCCTGTAATCCCAGTACTTGGGAGGCTGAGACAGGGACATCACAGGTTTGATGCCACGTTCAGCAACTTATCAAGACCCTGTTTCAAAATAAAAAATAAAAAGGGCTATGTGTGTAGCTCAGAAGCAGAACGCCACTGAGTTCAATCTCCGGTACTATTAAAGAAAAATAAAAGAATGAAAGCTACAAACCAATTTTACTTATAAGCATTAGATGCAGAAATTCTAAATAAAATATATAAAATATTAGTAAATCAAAGGAAGAAAAATCACACTTTTTTGTGTCACAATCACACTGACTCATTCTACTGTCTTTACCCTTATCAGCCTTTCTGATAACACCTGGGCTCTGGACCTAATTTGATATTCATATTTATTTAAAGGATACAGAATAATGGAGATAATTTAGAGATCATCCCACCATACAGTGATTTAAGAGGATAAAAAAGTTCTCTGATTTTTTTTTTTTTTTTTGGTGGTACTGGGGTTCCTGGAATTCTTTCTACTTCTGGGCTACACTCCCAGACCTATTTTATATTTTTATTTGGAAACAGGGTCTCTTAAGCCAGCAAGGCTGGCTTTGAACCTGCGCGATCCTCTTGTCTCCGCCTCCCAAGTGCGGGGATTATAAGCGTGCGCCACCACGCCCGGCAAGTATTCTGATTTTTTTTTTTAAAAAAAAGGAAAGAAATTGCAATTGGTTGGCTCAGAAAGTCAAAATACTTGAAAATGTATTTGAACTTTGAAAAAATAAATTTTCTTCAAAAATTTTATTATTATACAAAAAGTTATTTTTAAAAAACTCTAAATACCATCATTAGTAACTAGTCCCTGCTATGGTCTGAATGTTTGTGTCTCTCCAAAATTTCTGTGTTGCCATTTAATTCCTACTGTGTTGGCATTAAGAGGCAGCAGCTCTGAGGACATGTGGAAGGTACTGTGAGAAGTAGGGCTTCACCATGTACTGAATCTGCTGGCACCTTCATCTTGGATTGCCCAGAAATTAGAACTGTAAGAAGTACATTTTTGTTGTTTATAAAATACCCAGTCTAAGATCTTTTGTTATAGCAGCTAGAATAGACTAAGACATTCTCTGAGATAGCCACAGGTGTACAGGGACAGGAGCAGGGCTGGCTGCAGGGGCCACTGTTCACTCCTACGGGCCCTGGGCTCAGAGGGGCCCATACTTGGTTCAGTACTCTATAGTCATCTTTCTGAAATGAATAAGGCTTTATTGAAAAGGAGTTCATGTAGCTGATTCTGCAGAGAAGTGTAACTAAAATGATCAACAAGCTAGCTCTGTTGGCTGATGAAGATGTTCTGAGATAGTATAGATTTTTCAGGCATATGGGCAGAAGATGCAACTCCACGAGGCTGTGAAGAGTGTAGCTGATAGGAACACATTTCTCCCCATCATGTCTCTACTCTGAAACTTGAGGGTAGAAATTCTATGACCAATATCAGTTTGGCAGGACTTTTTTTTCTCTGAGTATATGCCATTGATCAACCCAAATGATTCCCATTCTTCCCAGTGTAAGCACAAGATCAGGCTACAAAAACCATCTTGAAGGGGGACAGAGTTATGAAATATAAATATAAAATAGATCTTGTGAACAGCAGGAGCAGGCATGTCCGTGTCCACAGTGTGTGTCTTCTTTCCTGAGCCTTCAGAGCCTGTCCTCACAAAGGAGAAATGGGGCCCAGGAAGGCTGTTTCACTCCAACTCAGCCCACAGACAGTTTTGCCTTTCAGGTAATACGTCACAAGATAAGATCATCAGCCTTGCTCCAAAGTATCATGTAGGCATATTTTAATACCAAAAGATATTAAGGATAATGGAGATTCCTAGATGACACACCAGGATCTCTAAAGGGGGTGTTTAGCAGTTAGCAAAACTGAGCCTGAGAGAAGTTCAGTGATTTGCAGGAGAGCACACTCAAGACAGTGGCCCAGCAGGAACTTGAGCTCAAGGTTTTGTCCTTGGCTACACTCCTGTTGAGTCACGCTCGGGGAACCGTCCCTGGGTCCTGAGGTGAACCACCATACAGGCCCTTTGGCATGGGCTCCCAGAATCACTGGGCAGCCACTGACATTCATCAGACCTAAAGCTGGGCAGGTCCTGGGTCACATGCAAAGCTGCATTTTTATCTTTAAGAAGTAACATCTTGGAAAATTATTGCCAGGAGGACACAGATATGTTTTGCAAACCAGAGATGCTATCAAGAGGTGGATGTGGCATGAAGTTAGGACAGAAATGACTTCCTGATTAGGCAGATTATTTATGCAACACATTTGCCCTCCAAGACCTTTAAAAAACAAGTAGGAGGTTTTATTTATTTATTTATTTATTTATTTATTTATTTATTTTTGTGGTGCTAGGGATTGAACCCAGGGGTGTTCTACCTCCCATCCACACCCTCAGCATGTGTGTGTGTGTGTGTGTGTGTGTGTGTGTGTGTGTGTGTGCGCGCGCACACACACATGCACACATGTATACCTAGGGATTGAACCCAGGGGTATTCTACCTCTGAGCTGCACCCCCAGCCCTATTTTATTTTTATTTTGAAACAGGTTCTTGCTACATTGATGAGCGTCTCACTACTTGCAGAGACTGCCCTTGAACCTGCAATCTTCTTGTCTCAACTTCCCAAGTACTAAGACTACAGGTGTGTACCACCACACCTCAGTTTTGTTGTTTTTGTTGTTGTTGTTGTTGTTGTTTTGAAACAGTCTTCTTAGGTTGCTGAGAGTCTCGCTAACTTGCTGACTGTGGTCTTGAACCTGTGATCCTCCTGTCTCAGCCTCCCAAGTACTGGGATTACAGGTGTGCGTTTACATGCCCAGCCCAGTATTTTATCTTGAGTAACTTAGATCAAAAACTTATAAACTATGTGTGTAAGAACTCTGGTTCCTGGAACTGGACCAAAGTTTTGAACAGTTACAGAAAATACTTACCTAATGGAACTTTTTACTATTTAAAATTTTTATATTGAATGTTTCTCATAACCTGTTTTCCATCTCCCTATACAATAATTTAGTGCAATGAGGCACAAAGTCTTAACAGAAAGTTATGTGTTTACCTACCAAGAAGCAGCTTATCAAAGGCTCAAGCCAGGCTCTTTGGTGTCAGACTCCCTGGATCAACCAGGACTCACTTCTCCAGCTCAGTGCTTATAGGCCAGAGCCAAAAACACACTTGGTGTAAAGTTGGGAATCTTGCCCAGGGCTCTGTACTCAATTGATCTTTGTTCATTTGTGTCCCTTTTCTTTTACGCTCGCACGCGTGGGGTGTGTGTGTGTGTGTGTGTGTGTGTGTGTGTGTGCATGCATGTGCACACATGCTTTACTGGGGATTGAATCCAGAGGCATTCTATCTCCAAACTATACTCCTAGCCCTTTTTATTTATTTATTTTTGTTTTGAAACAGGTCTCACTAATTTGTGGTTTTGAACCTACAATCCTCCTGTCTTAAGACTCCCAAATACAAGGATACTGGCATGTACCATCATGCCCGGCCCAGATGCAAGCAAGTCAGTCTGTTTTTTAACACATGCTCTATACCTGCATCTTAGATAAAACAAAGTGTTTTGTAGGGTATTTTTTATTTTTAAATGTTAGTAGTGAGCCTGCTATTGGTCCCAGGCATACCTTCCAAATTCTCCCTGAGAGGTCCATGTCCTCTTTGTTGAGAAGTAGCATGACTTGAATGTTTACCAAACATTCAAATTCATATGTTAAAACCCTAACCCAAAGGTGATGGTATTAGGAGTTGGAGGCCTTTGCAGGTGATTAGGTCGTTTTTGTTGTTTTTTGTACTAGGGATAGTACTCAGAGGCATTCTACCTCCAAGCTGCACCCCCAGCCCTGTTTTTGTTTTTGTTTTTTATTCTTTATTTTGAAACAGGGTTGCCAGGCGGGCATGGTGGCACACACTTGTAATCCCAGCTCTTGGGAGGCTGAGACAGGAGGATCACACAGCTTCAAAGTCAGCCTCAGCTACTTAGTGAGGCTCTCAGCAACTTAGTGAGACCCTGTTTCCAAATAAAGTATAAACTAGGTCTGGGAGTATAGCCTGGAGGTAGAAAAGCCCCTGGTTCCACCCACAGTACCAAAAGAAAGAAAGAAAGAAAGAAAGAAAGAAAGAAAGAAAGAAAGAAAGAAAGAAAGAGAAAAAGACAGAAAGGAAGAAATAAAAAGAAAGAAAGAAAGAAAGAAAGAAAGAGAAAAAGACAGAAAGAAGAAAGAAAGAAAGAAAGAAAGAAAGAAAGAAAGAAAGAAAGAAAGAAAGAAAGGGGGTCTTACTGAGTTGTAAAGGCCTCACTAAGTAGCTGAGGCTGTCGGTGAACCTGGATCCTCCTGTCTCAGCTTCCTGAGTTCTGGGATTACAAATGTGCACCACCATGCCCAGCAGTGTGGAGCTATCATGAATAGGATTGTTGCTGTAAGAAAACAGACTCTAGACAGCTGCTTGCCCCTTCAGGATGTGAGGCTATAGCAGCAAGGCCCCGCTATACACCGGGAAATAGGCCCTCACCAGACACCAAATCAGCTATTATTTTCCTCTTGACTTCTCAGAACTGTGGGAAATGTATTTCTGCTGTTCCTAAGCTGCCCGGTTTATGGTATTTTGTCATAGTAGTCCAAACAGACTGAGACAGTAAGTGAAAGTGAGAGCATGTCTTGGCTATGGAAGTACCATCGTCTTTATATAATTAAAGACAGAAAGCCATGCCAGTGCTCTTCAGGTGACAGCCCCGAGATGCTATAGATCAGTAAGAGAGAAGTGGGCTTGTATGGCAAGCCATCAAGGGCAGAAGGAAAATCAGCAAAAAAAAAAAAAGCCCTGAGAGGCAAAATACAAAGAGAAGAGCTTGATATGAAGAGACTTTTGCCAGTTAAAAAGTCTGCCTTTGCCAGGCAGGTGGCACACACCTATGAGGAGACAGGAGGAGCACAGGTTAGAGGCCAGCCACAGCAATTTAGCAATACTCTCAGCAACGTGGTGAGACTCTGATTCAAAACAAAAAATAGAAGCCGGGCGTGGTGGCGCACGCTTGTAATCCCCGCGCTTGGGAGGCGGAGACAGGAGGATCGCGCTGGTTCGAAGCCAGCCTCGCTGGCTTAAGAGACTCTGTTTCCACATAAAAATGTTAAAAAATAGGTCTGGGTGTGTAGCCCGTGGGAGTGTATCCCGGAGGTAGAAGGGCTTCCAGGAACCCCAGTACCACAAAAAAAAAAACAAAAAAACAAAAACAAAAAATAGCTGGGGGTGTCGCTCAGAGATAGAATGCCCCTGGGTTAAATCCTTAGTACCCAAAACAACAAAAAGTAAATAAGTCTAAGCCAAAGAAGTCGATCTGAAATGGCTACATACTGTATGATTCCAACTATTTAACATTCTAGAAAGGGCAAAACTACTGAAAGAGAAAAGATCAGTGGTTGTCAGGGGTTGGGGTGGGAGAGGAGGGAACAGGTGGACACAGAGGATCTTTAGGGCAGCAAACTATTCCGTGTGATACCACGAAAGGGGTGCATGCCACATGTCGACACCATGTACACCAAGACTGAGAGCTAGCGCCAGCTCTGGGCTCTAGTGATGATGTGATGTGACAAGTGCTCTGCTCTGGTGCAGGATCTGAGGGGAGGGGATAGCAGTGGGGACTGTGTGTGTCAAGAGGGGGCAAGTGGGAACGCTCTGTGCTAGCTTTCAAAATTTACCATGAACCTAAAACTGCTCTAAAAAATTAAAATCGAGTAAAAAAATTAAAAGCCTGGTTTTTGTTTTTAAAATCTTTAGTTTTGGATTTAATATTTGGAGGATATTGCCAATGTGAGTCTCCACTAATTTCAGGATTCGCGGCAATCTAAGTCCTAGTTTATTTTCCAGTATTTCTCAGTGTCTGCCAAAGATGTGTAACTAGCTGATATTATTACAACTAAATTGAAAAAGCTACACCATGTCATTATGAGTTAAGAAAAAAAATTAGAGGACATGTGTGGGAAGTCACACAGATGAAAAGAGGAAGAAATTAACCTCAAAGTGGTGGGCAGTCTAGCAACCTAGGGAGAAATTATCATAGGTCCAGTTTCACTATTTGTAGACTGCAGTACTAAAACTCAAGTAATCTTTTTTTTTTCTTTTTTTTTTGGTGGTACTGGGGTTCCTGGAAGCCCTTCTACCTCTGGGCTACACTCCCAGACCTATTTTTATATTTTTGAAACAGGGTCTCTTAAACCAGCGCGGCTGGCTTCGAACCTGCGCGATCCTCCTGTCTCTGCCTCCCAAGCGCGGGGATTACAAGCGTGCGCCACCACGCCCGGCTTTTCAAGTAATCTTGATCCATAATCTTTTTCATGCCATTTGTAATAGGTCCCTTCTTATTCATCTTGAAGATTTTCTTCCTTTCTCTTTTCTTCCTTGCCAAATAAAACGCATGTGCCTTTCTGGAGTGCAACACGATGATGTTTTGAAATACGTATCTGTTGTGTAATAGCCAGGTTGGGCTAGCACACGCATTACCTCACATACTCGCCATTTTTTTGGTGGTGAGTGCGCTGGAGATCTACTCACTTAGTAATTTTCAAGAACACAATACATTGTTATGAACTGTAGTCATCATGCTGTACAATAGATCTCTTGAACTTGTCACCTCCTGTACAACTTCTTAGGAATTTTCTTTACCAAGTCCCCTTTCTTTTATATAATCCTTTCCGATATTTGTTCTCATGCTTTCATCTATAACATGAGAAGGCCAGAAAGCATTTTTAGTTCCTCAAACAGGGTAGGCCTCAGATTCTTTAAGGTGCCTCTGAAGGTTTCTTAGTTGCCAACTGGATGCCAGAATACCAAGGTGAACTAATAAGGTAGCAGTTTCGAAATGGGGGTTGTCAGGATTTAGATCTTATAGGATCTGAGGAAACCTGCTCGCCGTCAGATAGGACCCTGGGGGACCTCAGCCACTGTTCTCCTGTCATTAAGAAGTGAGGACATTTTGACCTCTACCTCCGACACTGACCAGCCAGGTGGTCCGGGCAGGGGACAGTGGTAAAGCACTTGCCTAGCATGACAGAGGCCTGGGTTTCTTCCCCAGCACCAATAAGCAAGAACACAAGTAAATAAATAGGTGGCTCAAAAATAAAATCTTCTGGATGGCAAGAAGACAACTGTGTGTGCTGGGACCTGAGCACTCTCAAGGTCCTTGGGGAGGGGATGCAATGGGTTAAACATGTCACGCCACGTTCATTTGTTGGGACCCTCATCCTGATGTGCTGGTGTTTGGAGCTGAGGCTTCAGGAGGTAATTCGGTAGGGAGTAGGGCCGTCATCAATAGGATTAGAGCTCTCTGAAGACGAGGCCAGAGAACCAGCTCACTCTCTTTCTGCCATGTGAGAAGGCAGCCATCTGGGGGCCTGGGCGATAGACCCTGACCATGCTGGCACCCTGACCTTGGACTTCAGTGCAGAACTGTGAAAAAGGAACACTTGTTTAAGCTGCCGGTCTATGGTGATTCGTCACTACAAGACAGATGGAAGGAAAACAAAGGTGGGAAGGGTGTTCTGATGTCTGTTTGTGTTTCCTATTTGGGGGATGCTAGAGAGTGAACCTAGGGCCTTGCACAGCAGAGGCAGGCAGTCTACCTCTGAGCTACACCTCCAGCCCAACTGGGGTAGGGTAGTTATTTTTTTCCCTTTCAGTACTATGGACTGACTGTGTGTGTGTGTGTGTGTGTGTGTGTGTGAGAGAGAGAGAGAGAGAGAGAGAGAGAGAGAGAGAGAGAGAGAGAGAGAGAGAGAGAGAGAGAGAGAGAGAGAGAGAGAGAGAGAGAGAGAGAGAGAGAGAGAGAGAGACTGGGCATTGAACCCAGAGGCATCCTACCTCTGAGATACATCCCCTGCCCAGCCCTATTTATTTATTTATTTATTTATTTATTTATTTATTTATTTATTTACTGGGTGGTACTGGGGATGGAACCCTTCTCCGGGCTATACTCCCAGACCTACTTTATAGTTTTATTTGGAAACAGGGTCTCTTAAGCCAGCGAGGCTGGCTTCGAACTTGCGCGATCCTCCTGTCTCCGCCTCCCAAGCGCGGGGATTACAAGTGTGCGCCACCACGCCCGGCCTTTATTTGGTTAATTTTGAAACAGGGTTTTACTAGGTTAATGAGAGTCTCAGTACTTGCTGAGGCTATCCTCCCATCTGTGATCCTCCTGTCTCAACCTCCCAAGTATGTGGATTACACAAGTACTTGGATTATAAGCCTGTGCCACCATGCCTGGCTTCCAACTCTTTTTAATGTTTTGTTTTTTGATAAAGTCTTTCTTAGTTGCTCCGGCTTCCTCAAACTTGTCATCCTCTTGCGTCAGCTTCCTGAATTGCTGGGATTACAGGTGTGAGCCACTACACCTGGCCCAGCCCAAGGTGTTTGTTTTGTTTTGTTTGTTTGTTTGTTTTGTGTCACTGGGGATTGAATTCAGGGGTATTTTACTTCTGAGCTACACCTCCATCCCTATTTTTTATTCTTTATTTTGAAACAGTCTCACTAAATTACAGAGGGCCTTACTAAATAGTTGAGGCTGGCCATGAACCTACAATCCTCCTCTCTCAGCCTCCCAAGTACTGGGATTAAAAGCATGTGCCACCATGCCCGGCCCAAGGGGTTTTTATTTTTTTAAACACTCCATCTACATAAGTGAAGGACAATCTCTTTGTTATTATGAACCCAAGTTAGTACCAGGAAGAGGCTAATGCTGGGGGAGGTGGGTGTGGATAGGAAAACAAGGCCAAGAGAAGTTTGGGGTGAGTTAGGAAGGCTTCTACAGCTCAAAACCATCACATGGGACCAAAGACTAAAAACTGCCGGACACTGGTGACCAAGTCTCTGGATTCTATTTAATATTATATTCGAATGCTTTATTTGATTAAATCATGCTTTAAGTTTAAACCAACTATCAGATCCTAAACAACTCAGGACAGAGCACAGTCATGCAGAAACTGAAACTTAGAATATTATAAGCCATTGCTAATAGGAGGCCAACTTACTGTTCTATGTATTCTGGTTTAAGAATTTAAAAGAACATGTAGTAAACTAAGAATTATATTAAGAGCCTCATCTTTTATGTGCATAATCCTTCCTTCCTTCCTTCCTTCCTTCCTTCCTTCCTTCCTTCCTTCCTTCTTTTTATTTTTTGGTACAGGGGATTGAACTCAGGGCATTCTACCTCCAAGCTACACTTTTAGCCCTTTTTAAAATTTTTAAAATTTTTGAATTTAACAATTTGTTTTGAAACAGAGTCTTGCTAAGTTGCTGAGGCTAGCCTCAAACCTGTGATCTTCCTGTCTCAGCCACCCAAGTACTGGAATTACTGGCATGCGCCTTGGTGCCCAGCTTATCTGTATAATTTATTAACTTATGTATAACTCTTGGGCTTACTTATATGAGAACCTAGCCATTTAAAAATCTAAGGTGGGCCAGGTATTGTGGCACACACTTGTAATCCCAGCGTTTGGGAGGCTGAGACAGGAGGATCGCACAGGTTCAAAGCCAACCTTAGCTACTGAGTAAGGCTTTCAGCAACTTAGTGAGACCCTTTTTCCAAGTAGAAAAGCCCCTGGGTTACACCTCAGTACAAAAAAAAAAAAAAAAAAAAAAAATCTAAGGTGGCCCGGCATGGTGGTACATGCTTGTATTCCCAGTACTTGGGAGGCTGAAACAGGAGGATAGGAGGATCACAAGTTTATGGCCAGCCTCAGCTACTTACTGAGGCCCTCTGCAACTTAGTAAGACCTTTTTCAAAATAAAGAATAAAGCCGGGTGTGGTGGTGCATTCTTGTAATCCCCACATTCGGGAGGCTGAGATAGGAGGATTGCCCAAGTTCAAAGCCAGCTTCAGCTACTTAGTGCTTGCAACTTAATGAGGCCCAGTTTCAAAATAAAGAATAAAAAATAAAATAGGGCTGGGGGTGTCACTAGTAGGTAGAATGCCCCTAGGTTCTATCCCCAGTACCGTATAAATAAAATAATGAACTAAAAATAGTAGCCGGGCGGGCGTGGTGACGCACGCTTGTAATCCCAGCATTTGGGAGGCTGATGCCGGAGGATCGCGGTTCGCGGTCAGCCTCAGCTTCTACTTGGTGAGGCCCTTTGCAACTCAGCGAGACCCTGTTTCAAAATAATGAATAAAGGGTAGGGATGAGGGTGTAGCTCAGAGGTAGAATGTCCATCCCCAGTACTGCAAAATAAATCAGTCAATAAACAATTTAAGGTGGAATCAGGATGTAGGTCAGTGACCCAGCACTTCCCTGACATACGTAAGGGGCTGGGTTCCCTCCCCCACACTGCAAAAACAAACCACACGCATATGGTACTACTGCTTACCACCTTAAAATGCAGCAGCTTGCTTAAACGATGAACAGAGTACCAAGAAAAAATAAACATTACCAACCTCCAAGTTCACTGCAAACATCTCTGGGTATTTAAAGTTTTGTTTGACTCACACATTAGTGGGTTGTTTTTTGTTGTTTTGTTTTTATTTGTACCGGGGATTGAACCCAGGGGTATTCTACCTCTGAGCTATACATACAGCCCTATTTTATATATATTTTTTGAAACAGGGTCTCACTAAGTTGCTGAGGCTGGTCTCAAACCTGCAGTCCTCCTGTCTCAGCCTTCCAAATATTGGGATCACAAGTGTGTGCCACCATGCCTGGCACATGTTGGTATTTTTTTTCTTTTCTTTTTTTTTTTTTTGTGGTACTGAACCCAGGGGGATTCTACCTTCAAGCTATATGCCCAGCCCTATTTTTTATTTTTTATTTTATTATTTATTTATTTATTTATTTATTTATTTATTGGTGGTACTGGGGATGGAACCCAGGGGCCTTCTACCTCCCGGCTATACTCCCAGACCTATTTTATATTTTATTTGGAAACAGGGTCTCTTAAGCCAGCATTAGCTGGCTTCGAACCTGCGTGATCCTCCTGTCTCAGTTTTCCAAGTGTGGGGATTGCAAGCAGGCAGCACCATACCTGACTTATTCTTTATTTTGAAGCAGGGTCTCACTGAGTTGCAAAGGGCCTCACTAAGTAGCTGAGGCTGGCCATGAACCGTGATCCTCCTGTCTCAGGCTCCCAAATGGTGAGATTACAAGCGTGTGCCACCACACCCATGGCTAACATGTTGGATTTTATTCTCTTTTTCTTTTTCTTTTCTTTCTTTCTTTTTTTTTTTTTTCCAGTACTGGGTACTGGGGATGGAACCCGAGGCATTCAACCTCCAAGCTACATGCCCAGCCCTATTTTTTATTCTTTATTTTGAAACAGGGTCTCACTGAGTTGCAAAGGGCCTCACTAAGTAGCTGAGACTGGCCATAAACCATGATTCTCCTGTTTCAGGCTCCCAAATGCTGGGATTACAAGCGTGGGCCACCACACTTGGCTAACATGTTGGTATTTTCAAGGTGTGCAAACTGGCATTTTCCACAGAGGCTGTGTTGGGATTAGGGAGTTTCTGGGTTGCTTGACTTTTTCACTGCTTACAGACTTCATGGAGGGTGGAGGAGATGGGGAAGCCAAGGCTGCGCTGGACTATCTTTGGTGCCTTTGGGCAGTCATTTTATCAGCCTGTCTGAGCCAGCATTTCGGTGATGATTGGATAAACGCATGTTAAGCTGGAAGGACCTCTGATCTCTCCCAACCATAAGGCTGGCAATGAGTCTTCCCCTGAATTTTGTAGGGGATGCCTCCCTGACGTGTTGAAAACAACGTGTGAATCTTATAGATTTCCCTGATTCTTTGCGTCGCACAAAAGCTTGTGTGACCTTCTTCAAAGAAAAGAACCATGCCTTTTTGGATAACTTGAGTTTGAGTTCCCAGGACATATGACTTTTATTTGGCTCAGAAATAAACCATTTTCTAAGCCGGGCGTGGTGGTACATGCTTGTAATCCCAGCTTTTGGGAGGCTGCGACCGGAGGATCACAGTTCCTGGACAGCCTCAGCTACTTAGTGAGACCCTCTGCAACTTAGTGAAACCCTGTTTCAAAATAAAGAATAAAAAATAGGGAAGGTAGTGTAGCTCGGAGGTCAAGTGCCCCTGGGTTCCATCCCCAAACCCGCAATAAATAAATAAATAAATAAATAAATAAATAAAAATAAACCATTTTCTTATTTCCTGAAGCAGAATTATTTTCAGTCACCGGGTGTCATAACAATGATTTTCTATTAAGAAAAAAATATTTTAGACTTACCTTTTTTAAGAAAGGTTTTGGGCTCATTGCTGGAACAGGTGGAGAAATGGTCAGAGACTTTGAGTACACTGAGCCAGTTAAAAAGGTAGTGGTGGCAAAGGGTGGGGCCCGGCTGTAAGAACCCCCTGCTGAGTGTGCTCTAACCCAGGGGCTGTTTCTGGGACTAATAATTTGTAGTCCACATCCAGGAAATTCATCAGTAATGGGAAATGGAGACTCAGTTGAAAAAAAAAAAGGATGTTGGACAATGTAGGCAGGGTAAGACTCTGGGTGGACACATTTCATAGGATTGTATTAGGCAAGAGGTGTCTGGTAAAGCTGGCAACCAGGGCCCAGCCTGAGGACCAGACCTCTAGAAAAAGACACCTGGCAACAGTCCTAGAAGAAGACAATTACTAGGCAGCCAGCCAGAACCAGACCCACAGCCCAGAAATAGAGGGTGACTGTGGGCAGGGCGGGGGCTAGCTCGGGTACCAAGGGATGACTCGTTAAGTCCCGGAATTATTTCTTATAGACTTCTATTGATTGGAGTCAAGGAACAGCTTTACTGATTGTTTCAGCAGTGCAGCAAGAAAACAAAAATGTGTCTAAAATCACCTAAGCAGGACAAGAATTGGAAAGCAAGATGAAATGCAGCCAGTCTGCATTTGCCAAAGACTGGGGATCCTTGAAATTCTCCTAGCTGAAGGATAGCAAGGAAGCGATGTACCTCAGTAAGGCCCCGACTCCATGCAGTTTCAGTGCTGTCCATCCCTTCTTGAGGAGACTGTAGGAACGACCCGCTGACAGCAGTGACACAAGGGTGGCGATGCCAATAGTATGTGAGGGATGGGGGAACAGAAGCCGGAGCTGCCGGGTACAGACAGTTATTTCTATTGACGAGAACAAAAGATTCCCCTCTCTCTGAGCAGCTTGTCTTTTAGCTCATCGATGAAGAGCACATTCAGAAAAAAAACCCTAATTAATTAATTTAAGGTTGATGGTGGGAGAAACAGTCTAGACTATCCTGGCCCACGTTAATAGAGTTTGGACAGCATCCTGCCTCTGCTAGGTTGTTGAGAGTCTTACTAAATTGTCGAGGCTTGTTTCAAACCTGTAGTCCTCCTGTCTCAGCCTCCCAAGTACTGGGATAACAGGATGTACCACCATACCTGACTTGCTCGATGCTTCTTGAATAAATGACTCTATTCTTTCTAATTTCTGTCTTCGAGTTATTTACCAGCCTAGAAAAATGATGAGAACTTGTGTTGTCTGTAGGGAGACAGACAACGTTCTTCAGAGATAGATGTTTGCAAAATTGTCCTGAGCAGCAGGATCCCCAAAGACAGCACCAATGTGATAGGAGACTCTCCTCCACCGGTCCCTTGAACCCACCCACGGAATGCCATTGGGAGACTGCCACCAAAGGTATCTGACATCATTTAATTAGCTACGTAATGACTTTTCATCTCTGCATTCATTTTGCCTGAGTCACCAGGTTATTCTCTTATCACCATCAGACATGTATACTTCTATTTCTAAATAGGAAAAATAGTTTTAGGCTGGTGGGTACTTTAAGGAATTCATAGTCTAGTTGGAACATATAAAGATAGGTAATAGCTACAATAGATTCAAATCAAAGCAGTACACTATATCAAAAAGTTCTGGCCCTATGACTCTAGGGGCAGCAAGTCTTTTGCAAGAGCAGGGAGGACTCTTGGAAGAAGGAGAACTCACAGTACTGAAAGATTTGGCACACTCTGCTACACTAAGCTTCCCTTCATCCTAGTTGACCATAGGAATAGGCCATCTTTCATTATTAAGAAATGCTTATTGAGCAATTAGGGTGCATCCAATTTATATGCCTTAGGGATCACTCTTCCTTTTTGTTTTCCCAAAATCTCTCCCTACAGACAACACAAGTTCTCATCATTTTTCTAGGCTTGTAAACAACATGAAGACAGAAAATAGAAAGGATAGAGTCATTCACTCAAGAAGCATCGAGCAAGTCAGGTACGGTGGTACATCCTGTTATCCCAATACTTGGGAGGCTGAGACAGGAGGACTACAGGTTTGAAACAAGACAATTTAGTAAGATTCTCAACAACCTAGCTGGACTCTGTTTCAAAAAAACAAAAAAGGCCGGGCGTGGTGGCGCACGCTTGTAATCCCCGCGCTTGGGAGGCAGAGACAGGAGGATCGCGCAGGTTCGAAGCCAGCCGTGCTGGCGTAAGAGACCCTGTTTCAAAAATATAAAATGGGTCTGGGAGTGTAGCCCGAAGGAAGAAGGGCTTCCAGGAACCCCAGTACCACCAAAAAAAAAAAAAAAAAAGAAAGAAAAAAAGAAAAAAGAAAATGGACTGGGGGTATAGCTGGGAAGAAGAATGTCACTTGGTTCAATCCCCCACCCTTTACAACAAAGAATAACAAAGAAGAAAGAATAAAACATTGGACAGGTTGAACTTTTTTTTTTTTTTAACCTCTGTGGGCTCAGTTCCATCATACAGACAATACCCCAGGACGGCACAGGGCACCTGGAGTCAAGAGATTAGAGGATGATTTTCACGTTACGAAGAGTCCCAGACAGTTTCTTTTAGTGCTTCTCTAACGGATTTAAATATTGAAGTACTGTTTTGCAGACTAGCGACTTTTTCAGCTGGGGGAAGGAGGATGGAGAGATAAATGTGAGTGGTCACGGGAAAAATATGGGAAGGATTTGAACCTAAAGCGTTAGGAGCCTCTGCCAACACTAGACCAACAAAGCCAATAACTTGCTGATATCCTACTTAGATAGGATAGAAAGTCCTCAAAGCACTTTGCCAACCTTCTCTATTTTTTTTTCTTTTTTCTTGTTCTTGTTCTTTTTCTTTTCTTTTTTTTTTTTTTTTTTTTTTTTGTGGAACTGAGGATGGAACCCAGGGGCAATTCTACCTCTGAGCTACACCCCCAGCCCTATTTTTTTTATTCTTTACTTTGAAACAGGCCCTCACTAAGTAGCTGAGGCTGGTGGGCAAAACTCTTATCTTCCTGTCTCAGCCTCCCAAGTACTAGGATTACAAGTGTGATCACCACGCCTGGCTTCAACCTTCTCTATTTTGATCTTAACATGAATTAGATAAAATGATAAGCTCTAAAATCCTGGGGTGGGCTGGGGGTGGGCTGGAGAGTGTGGCTTAGTGGTAGAGTACTTGCTTAGCATGCGTGAGGCTCTAGGTTCAGTCCCCAACGCAGCAAAGACAAATAAATAAAAATTGAGAGCCTCACGGTTGATGGGAAATAACATCTTAAAACACTGCATTTCCACAAAATGTTTGAAAAGTTTGTGCCAAAAGATGAATAACAGAGTCCATCTACATTTCTCTCAAGATCCCTCCCGGGGAGGGAGACGCGATGGGGGTGACTGTTGCGGTTCCTAAACACGTTCTGTGGTCATAGGAGTAAGTCCACAGCGTGGCCCATAGAAAACAGTGTGAATGTTACACAGACATATAAATTCTCTCTGTATGTCCAACAATCGGATGTTACTATTCCTAGCCTACAAATGTGGACAACAGGAGATGGATGGCATTGAGCAGCGGGAACAGGCCAGAACGGCTGGCTATGCACTGAGCACACATGCTAGGGATCCAACCCAGAACCTGGCCACAGCTCAGCACCAGCACTACCCCTGAGCTCCACTCCTCACTTCTGACATAGGAGAATGCTAGCTAGTAGTTTGTGGGCATAACAACTGTTCAAATGTGTAAGTTTGGGGACCACTTAGGCAGCTCACCTGATTGCACAAATTTGGGCTGCATGGAGGAACGTGGTACCTGTAGAGTTGGGCTCTCTTCTGTTGGGCTGGCCTTCTGGTCACTAGCCCTGGCCCTGCAGCAGGGAGGCTTGGCACGTCGTGCTGATGGCCCCAGAGGGAGGGTCACTGCGGAGACACCGGCCCATCTCATTGTTCAAGCTGGTTTCCTCTGTGGACAGAGGCAGAGCAGCTAGCTGAGCGGGAAGGGGCCGGCCAAGCAGGAGCCTTCGGGATGTCCATCGCTGCTGCTCCTTCCCCTCTCAGGGAGCTTGGGCTTCCCGGGGTGTGTGCGGATTCTCAATAAAAAGGGAAAAGCACGATCCAAGTTAATTTTCCAGCGCCGGGAGGAAATGCTGTTTCCTGCATCGTACAAAACTGGTGCCAACAAGACTGACACGGGAGCCCATTGTCCCGCTAACAATGTGGTGATGGGGAGGGACGCCTGAGAAAACAGACCTGGGGCCCCTGAGCTTGTTTGATCCTTCCCCACAGGGGTGTGTGTGTGTGTGTGTGTGTGTGTGTGTGTGTGTGTGTGTGTCTGTGTGAGTGGTGTGTGTGTGTCTGAGTATCTGTGTGAGTGGTGTGTGTCTGTATTTGAGTGGTGTGTGTGTGTGTAAGTGTGTGTGTGTGTGTGTGTGTAGGGGTAATCGGCGTAGTCCAGGCAGGACTCTGATCCCTGCTGCCCTTGCCCATGCTCCCTGACAAGCCTAGCCTTAGACAGACCCTCAGCAGCAACTTAGTGAGACCCTGTTTCAAAATATAAAAAAATAAATGAGGCTAGAGGTGTAGCTCAGAGATAGAACCCCCCCCCCCCGGGGTTGGGTGCCCCCCTAAAGAGACCTAGCTGTCTAAACTTCCAAAAAAATTTAAAAAATGGAGAAGGAAATAGCGAAGAAAGGATAGAAAAGGGGAGGAGGAAGAGAGTAAGACAGAGGGGGGAAAGGAGAGAGAGAGAGAGAGAGAGAGAGAGAGAGAGAGAGAGAGAGAGAGAGAGAGGATTGCCCTGTCACGGGCTTGCTTCCAGCTCGGGTCCGGCTCGCGGGCCGTGTGCGTGGAGAGAGGCCGCGGGCGCGGGGCGGGGGTCGGCACCTGGCCGGCAGGACTGTCCCCCTCGCCGCCAGCTGACCCGTGCGGGTCTGACGGCACCGCTGGAGGCGCGGCGGGAGGTGGGTCCGGCAGGTGTGGGTCCGTCCCACCTGGCCGGGGTCAGGGCTCGGCCTGAGGACACGGCGCCCGGAGCCCGCGGCTCACCCCGCGCAGGCGCCTCCCCCTCCGCGCTCACGTCGTCCCGGGTCGGGACGTGAAGTGCCTGCGAGGAGGCTGCTCTGGCCAAGGCATGGGCAGGGCGATAAACAATCGCACAGGATACACAACACCCTGGGCTGTCACAAGTCCCTCGCAGGAAAAGATAAATAACATCTGAGGAGCCGCGGCGCAGCTTCCCCGGGCTGAACAAAAACCCTGGGCCAACTAAGTAAACAACGGATCTGGAGAGTTCGCGCGGGCAGCCCGGCCTCGCTCGTGGGGGTCGGCCCAGGGGAAGCCACGCGCTCTCAGGCACGGTCTGCACTGTGTCCTTCAAAACCACTGACGATTGTAAGCAACTGGGCAAGAAACGCTTAGCTGTTGGGGACTGGAACCACCCGTAACATCTGTGATTCATCTTGTGGTCTTCAAGTAAGGAAATCTCTTACCTATTTAAACAGAAGGAGAGGCCGCCAGAATCCACATCAGAGAACTAGGCATGCGCCACGGGTACAGGAAAACGTCTGTGGAAGAGATGTACTTGAGGCCTGACCTGCAAGCCAGGTGGCCCTGGCTTCTCTCATCTGGAGTGGGGAAGCCCAGGGCAGCCCTTAGCCTTCTGGCTGTGTGCGCGCCCTAGTGCCTGGGACGCAGCCAGGGCCTGGCGCATGCTGGGCAAACCACTGAGCTACATCCAGTTCTTCTTATTTTAATTCAAGATAAGGTCTTGCTAAATTGCCCAGCTGACCTCCAATTTGTGACCCTCTTGTCTCAGCCTCTCTGGCAGCTGGGATTACAAGTGTGCACTGTGTGTCTGGCCAGTTCTCTGTCTTCTGTAGACCAGCCAGGCCCAGCCTCTGTGGGGCCATGCCCAAGCACTCTCTCTGTGAAGAGATAGCTAGCTCTCCCTACTATCCTGTCTTCAGTGACACTCACCTCCATGAGAAGCAGTGCATGCAATGACTTGATTAGGGAGGGGGTTGTTATAGTTAGATATAAAATGTCCTCTAAAGAGCTCATTTACTAATGTTTGGAGCTGATGTAATTGAGCCAGGAGGGCTATAATTCCAGCAGTAGATAAATCCATTTTAATGGGGTGTGGCCTGGGCCAGTAGAGTAGGCTGGAGGGGGTGGTCCCTGGGGTGCAGACTTGGAGATTATATGCGGTTCCTGCTCCCCTGCTCCCTCTCTTGCTCCGGGCCTCCATGATGTGAGCACGGCCCCTGTGCTCTCCTTTAGGCTTCCCACCGCCACGCCCTGAGCTGTGTGGTCTCCGGCCTCACATGGACTAAGCCCCAAACCATAAGAAAGTAAATCTTCTTTCCTCTAAGTGATGTGGTCATTCTTTTAGATTATATTTACAAGAATGCTGACCAGAACAGAGGTTAAGGATAGAGGAGTTAAGATCGGGGAGACAGGTTAAGAATAAGGATGTGGAGACGTGGTAAGAGTATGGGGTGGCCAGTTACCAAACACAATTTATGTCAGGCTGTGTGTTCTTCTCTTTTGGACCCACTTTGACCCCTGACTCAGCAGCGACCTACAGGCATAACACATTTAAATTTCTAGATGTTCTTCAAGCTTTCACATGCCACCCCGTGTGGGCAAAATGGAGATATTTGGGTTGGATATGGGCATGGTAGATGGGGGTGGTCGACCTGATCAAAGACAGGACCTATGGTGTTCTGATGAGCACACAGATATGATCCTATAAGGAGCTTCCATCAACAGTCAACCACTTGATCTTCTACTTGGGACGGTGAGCTTTGCATTTTCAGGGCCTAGGAGTACATGGAAATAGTATGTACTCATCACATACTAACTCACTATGGAACAAAGATACCGTAAACTATTATATTTGGAGGTGGCATAAAGTTGAGACAGTACACAGAACTGATTACAAGATTATGGTCACTCAAAGATCTAGTAAATTTGAGCATCGAATGAATCTATAATAAATGCATTTATTTATTTGTTTATTTATTTATTTATTTATTTATTTATTTTGCAGATCTGAGGATGGAACCCAGGGGCATTCGACCTCTGAGCTACACCCCCTGGCCTATTTTTTTTTTTTTATTCTTTATTTTGAAACAGGGTCTTACTAAGTTGCGGAGGGCCTCACTAAGTAGCTGAGGCTGTCCACGAACCGCGATCCTCCGGTCTCAGCCTCTGGAATACTGGGATTACAAGCGTGCGCCACTACGTCCAGGTCTAATCAGTGCATTTAAAGTACTTCTCTTGGATCTCCAAGTTTGATTCTGCAAGTTCAGATAGGGGAAGACCCCACTAAGCAGTCAGCCACTGAGATTATAGGTGACAGTAAGTCCAATATGAGTCACCAGACATGTTTGCTTATAAATGAATTTGGCCTTAGCCTGTAATAAAAGCAGATGCTCTGGGTTGGGATCTATCCCGTGTTTGCTAGACCTAGCTAGTGCTTGGCTAAGTACTGACCTCCCTGTTTTAAGGAAGGATTAAGATATAGCCATATTCACTGAGAGCAGAGGGACCTGGTGAAGACAGAATTCAGTAATCACACTGTGTACTGATGGTCAAAAGAACTCATCTGCAGAAGGGGAGATGTTTTAGGAGACATGAGACCCACTTCCAAATATATGAAACAGAGATGGAAATGATGTAGGTTTCTATAACCCAAACAAATACCATTGAATGAAAGCTTTGGAGAAACTTATTGGACTTCAATACACCCCACCACCACCAAACTGCAAATAGTTCCCCTGGTTTCAAGGTGGCAGGGCCTGCCAAGAAGCCCCACATGACAGTGTCTGTCCACAGCTCACTCAATTACTGGTGTCTGAAGCTTTAGGGAACATAAGAGCAGCCTCAGAGAAAGGGGAGCCCTGCGAGGTCAGTTGTAGTAGAACTTGGGTGATGTCTTCCTTATCAGGAGCACAGTAAAATGGGGAGCCCATGGAGGCCGGCTTATGATCTTTCCAATCAGCATGGGCTGTTCTGTTATTCTTCCACTTCTGTTTTGCTGGGTACTAACTCTAGCATGCTGAAGTTTCTTGAACATAATGAAATTGTTAAGATGCTTTCATATTACTGTTTTATAAAGAAAAAGGTACATTGTGGAAATAGCCAAACACGCAAATTTCTGGGCCCCCTTATAAATTGGAATGTTTTAAGATAGAATAATTTGGGCTGCGGATATAGCTCAAGAATAGAGCACTTGATTAGTATGTGTGAGGCCCTGGGTTCCATCTCCAGCATCACATACATACATACCTACATAAATACATAAATAAATAAATGTACAACTACTCATTGCTGGTGACATAATGCTCATGAATGTGGCAGGTAAAATAATTAAGATGCTGATATTTACAAAAGGCTTTGTCTGACTAAGTTGCAGAGGGCCTCACTAAGTTGCTGAGGCTGGTGGCAAAACTGAGATCCTCCTATCTCAGCCTCCTAAGTACCAGTATCACAGTTAAAAAAAAAAAAAAGGTTTTGTCTGGCTGGTATGACAAACCAGACAGTCTTATTGACAGTCTTATTAATTTGAGAATGACTAGCACTCAGATGTATTGCTGGTAAGAATGGAAAAGGGTACAACCATATTAGAAACAAATTTGACAGTTTCTTGTAAATTTAAGCATACACTTTTCAAATGACCCAGATGTCCTAGTCATAGGCACTTATTCAAAAGAATCAGAAAGACCCATATGCAAATGTGTTAGCAGCATAACTGGTAATGCCTCAAACTGGAAACAATTCAAATGTTCATCATCTAGCAAGTGGGTAAATAAATGATGGCACATCCACTCAATGGAGTACTACTCAACTGTAAAAAGAATGAACTACTGATATGTGCAAAATTATGGGTAAATCCCAAAAGCATTATGCAAAGTAAACACAAAAGCTACATACTAGCCGGGCATGTTGCCGCATGCCTATAATCCCAGCTACTTGTGAGGCTGAGGCAGGAGGAAAGCAAGTTAGAGGCCAACCTGGGAAACTTACTAGGACCCTGACTCAAAAAAAGAAAAGAAATTCAGGCATGGTGGCGCACCCTTGTAATCCCAGCATTCAGGAGGCTGAGACCTGAGGATCGTGGTTTGCAGACAGCCTCAGCTACTAAGTGAGGCCCTTTGCAACTCAGTAAGACCCGGTTTCAAAATAAAGAATAAAAAATAGGGCTGGGGGTGCAGCTCGAAGGTAGAATGCCTCTGGGTTCCGTCCCTAGTACTGCAAAAAAAAAAAAAAAAAAAAAAAGATATATAAAATAAAAATAAAAAAGGCTGGGGATATAGTTGCAGAGGTTGGTCTCAAACCTGTAATCCTCCTGTCTCAGCCTCCCAAGTTCTGAGATTACAGACATGGGAAATTACATCCAGCACAATTATTATTTAAAATTAATTGTATAACAAATATATCATGAAAAACTCCATTGCAATTTACATAAATTACTACCACTATCCTAGAAATAAGTAGTTGGCTTTAGGCACATATGGAAATTTATGCAAATTTATATTTATAGAGCAATTACTTCTCTTATTTTGTCAAATGTCTTTTTGTCCTCTACATATTTATGGCTAGTATTAAGTCTTCTCCTACTCCTCCTTTGTCTTGTCCTCTTCCTCCTCTTCCTCTTCTTTTACCATCTGGACTATTGTTTTTTTGTTTGTTTGTTTTGGTTTTGGTTTTTTGGTGGTACTGGGGGTGGAACCCAGAGGCTTTCTACCTCCGGGCTATACTCTCAGACCTGTTTTATATTTTTTATTTGGAAACAGGATCTCTCTAAGTAGCTGAGGCTGGCTTTGAACTTGTGCGATCCTCCTGTGTCAGCCTCCCAAACGCAGGGATTACAAGCGTGCGCCACCACGCCCGGCATGGACTACTGTTAAGTGTATAGTTCAGTAGTGTTAAATATATTCGCACTGTTAGGCAATCTCCAAAGCTTTTGCATCTTGAAACTCTGTACCCATCAGCACCCACTCCTTCCTCCCCTCCAGCCCCTGGCAATCACAATCCCACTTTCTGTTTCTATGAATGTGTAGAGTTATATAGAATTTGTCTTTTTTTTTTTTTGGCTGGCTTACTTCACTGAGCATAATGCCTTCAGGGTCTATCCAGGTTGGAGCATGTGTCAGATTTCTTTTCCTTTAAAGGCTGAATAACATTTCATTATATGTATATACTGCGTTGTATCTCTTCATCCATCGACAGACCCTGGTCTGCCTGTACCTTCTGGCTCCAGTGAGTAATGCCGCTATGAACACGGTGCATACGTATTTCTTTGGCATCCTGCTTTTACAGAGTGAGAATGTACCAAGAAGCAGAACTGCTGGATTATCTGGTGATTCTGTTTTGTAATTATCTTAGGAATTGCCCTCTGTTTTCTCTTTTCCTTAGTGCTGCTGCATCATTCTACATTCTTACCCACAGTTGTGTTCTGATTTCTCTGAATCCTTGATTTTCTGGCTTTTTTTTTTTTTTTTTTTAGTACTGGGGATTGAGCCCAGAGGCATTATACCTCTGAGTTACACTCCCAATCTTTTTTTTTTTTTTTTTTTTTTTTTTTTTAGTTTTTCAAATTTTGAAACAGGGTATCACTAAGTTGCTAAGGCTGGCCTTGAACCTGCAATCCTCCTGTCTTGGCTTCCCAAGTATCTGAATTATAGGTATGCGCCATGTCCAGCCTGGCCTTTCGCTTTCTTTTTAATAGTAGCTATTCTGAAGAATATGATTTGCATTGTGGTTTTAATTTGCAATTTCCTGCTGAGAAGTGATGTTGCGCATTTTTATATATACTTGTCAACCACATACATATGATCTTAAGAGAAATATCTGTTAGAGAAGTGTTTTTTCAAATCCTTTGCCCATCTTTTAATTGGATTGTTTTACTGTTGTTCAGTTAAAGAAGTCTTTCTTTCTTTCCTTTTTTCTCTCTTTCTCTCTTTCTTTTCTCCTTTCTTTCTTTCTTTTTTTCTTTCTTTCTTTTTTTTTTGTGGTACTGGGGTTCCTGGAAACCCTTCTACCTCCAGGCTACACTCCCAGACCTATTTTTATACTTTTTTAATTTGGCTGGCTTCGAACCTGCGCGATCCTCCTGTCTCCGCCTCCCAAGCGTGGGGATTATAAGCGTGTGCCACCATGCCTGGCTTCTTTCTTTCATTTTTGAACCCAGGACCTCAAGCTTGCTAGGCAAATGCTTTACCTCTGAGCTAAACCCCTGGTCCAAGGAGTTCTTTATATATTGTGGTTATCAACCCCTTATTAGACATATGAATTGCAGACATTTTCTCCCACTCCATGGACTCTATCATGGGATTTCTTTTAAGCAGTGTATCCTGCAGAGCAGTTGCCTGTACTTTCAGAAGCTCTCAGGGTAAACCTGATGCACCCAGGGCTAGTGGATTGCTGTTCTGATTCAAATATAATAGGAGAGAGCTTTTGATAACACAGTAAAGTATTAATATTAGTAATAACTTATTTATGTTATTGTTTTTGCAGTACTGGGGATGGAATCCAGGGGCATTCTACCTCCGAACTACACCCCTAGCCCTACTTTTTATTTTTTATTTTTGAAACAGGGTCTCACTAAGTTTGTGGAGGGCCTCATAAGTAGCTGAGGTGGGTTGTGAACCCGGATCTGCCTGTCTCAGCCTCCCAAGTACTGGAATTACAAGTGTGCAGCACCATGCCTGACTCTTACTTTTATATAATAAACTTCTTGGTTTATTTTAGAATTCCCAGAAAAAAATTCAGTGTATAATAAGAAGAATTTTACATGCTAGCTGAATTTGATTAATGGATAAATTATTTATTTTAGAAAAAGAAAGCTAAATTACATAAATAAATTCAATACTGCCAATAGTATGTGGACTACAACATCTAGAATACCAAACATTTCCTCTCAAGTGATACTGGCATATAAATATGAGGGTGCTAACAAACTTAAAGACATCATAAGAAAGTCCCTATGGACCACTATAAGTCAGTTATTGCCTTATTATTTCTCAGGTCAAACCTCTTTAGGTGATCAATTATGTGTATAGTTCAGTAGTGTTTTTGCCATCCTTCTCCTGAGGTTCATTTTTAAAATTTTATTTCTTTCTCCACCGCCAGTCTTATTATTACTAGCTCCTGCAACAGAGTCAAATTGTCTTTCCTGATACTCTTGAACAGAACGTGGCACACCCACAGGGAATTCCTTAATCAGCACCATCTTCCTGGAACCCCTCACATGCCACAGCCACCGCTGCTACCTAGAAATGACTTATGGATGTCTAGCATCCTTGGGGAGTGGAGCCTAGTGGCATGCCGATGGACTTTCTAGTTATTTATTATTTATTTATTTATTTATTCATTCATTCATTCATTTGGTACTGGGGATTAAATCAGGGCATTCTACCTCTGAGATACACCTCCGGCCCTTTTTATTTCAAAATGGTCTAAGTTGCCGAGGCTGGCCCTGAGCCCGAGTTTCTCTTGTCTCAGCCTCCCAAGTACTGGGATTCCAGGTGTGTGCCACCAAGTCCTGTTGCTATCTTCTTTTTTAATTAATTAATTAATTAATTAAGCAGTACTGGGGATGGGACCCAGAGGCATTCTACCTCTACCCCGGCCCTATTTTTTAGTCTTTATTTTTTTTTGAAACAGGGTCTCACTGAGTTGCAAAGGGCCTCACTAAGTAGCTGAGCCTGTCCGCGAACCACGATCCTTCTGTCTCAGCCTCCCAAATGCTGGGATTACAAGCATGCGCCACCTCGTCCGGCTTTGTTATCTTCTTTTTTAGATGAAAGGTTTCTTCTACCTATCTTTGTAATTTACGGCTTCAGTCTCTCGCAAGGCTTTTCCTTCCTTTTGGGATGTACTCCATTAGGCCCCTTTGGGCGGTTTCATACTCCAGCTCCACTAAATGCAAAGGTTCCCATGGTCCTTTCTCAGTCCGCCCTTCTTTTTCATCAACTGCCTTCCTGGAGATTTGTAATGGTACCCTTGATTTTGATAGTAATGACTCTCAGATTGAGCAGCCCGCTAAGCTGGACCTAGACTTCCGTCCAGCTTCCTGACCTGGAGCAGCCCACCACATGTGAGGCTCGACGTGCCCTTGTCTCACCTGGTCCTTTCCCTCCAAATGCGTACTTTTTGTTCCTCTCATCGTGTTTGTCAGAGCCAGACACCTGACAGTCAGCTCCCCCATAACCGTCACCTTCGCCCAGCCCCTCCGTCCTGTGAAGGCTGTTTGCTATAGCTGTCTGACTCACGGGTACTTTTTATTATTGTGGCTGGACCCAGTCATGGGCTAGCAAGTCATATTTAGAGACACCCGAGGCTTCCTGTGACGCGCATGTGCATGTGTGTAGGATGCTGCAGCCCTGGTGGACAATCAGTGCAGTTGGTGAGAGCTCCTTGCACACGCTGGCCAGGGACTCCACAGGACCCTGGGGGCAGTGGGAAGGGGAGCGTGGTTTCCACCACAGGGGACACCTGGCAGTGTTGAGACACTGGGGTGGTGGTACAGGGCACTGAAGCATGTAGTGTTAAACCCTCCAGTGCAGCCGGGCGTGGTGGCGCACGCTTGTAATCCCGGCACTTGGGAGGCAGAGACAGGAGGATCGCGCAGGTTCTAAGCCAGCCCCGCGCGCTGGCTTAGGAGACCCTGTTTCAAAATAAAAATGTAAAAATAGGTCTGGGAGTGTAGCCCGGAGGTAGAAGGGCTTCCAGGAACCCCAGTACCACCAAAAAAAAAAAAAAAAAAACCCTCCCCTCCAGTGCAGTGTGGCAGTTCCCCCTCAGTAGAATTATCCAGCCCAAATCCAGCCCTCTGTCCTGAAATAATCCTCAGATTTTAGTTGCCACCCAGATCCCTGTTACAGGAGGGTGCACCAACTCCCAGCGACTGCTAAGAGCTCACAACCACATCCTGCCCAGACAGGAACCACCTCAGTATCTGTGAGGTTATCCCCCCACCGCACCAAGGGGTGACCAACTGATAAAGGGGTATAGAAGCCTGGACTCTTGGCTTCAAAGAGGGACAACTTGGGTTTCATGAATGTCCAAGAGCATCCATGAGATAGGGCCGAGCTTGGATGGCAGCTAAAAGCACTTGCAGCAGACTGGCTTTGGAATTTATGTCTCAAGGGTGAGACCTTCATGGATGGGGTTAGTGCCCTCATTAGAGGCCAGAGAGCTAGCTCGGTCTTTCCACCATGTGAGGGCAGAGAGAAGGTGATCATCTGTGGTCCAGAAAGGGGACCTCACTGGAACCTGACCATGCTGGGATCCTGATGGAAGACTTCCAGCCTTTGGAACTGTGCAGAAAAAAGTATTGCTGTGTGTGTGTGTGTGTGTGTGTGTGTGTGTGTGTGTATGTTCAATTCACTAGGAATTGAACACAGCAGCATTCTACCTCTGAGTTTATTTATTTATTTATTTATTTATTTATTTATTTATAGTCCTGGGGATCTAACCCAAAGTCATTCTACTTCCAAGCTACATCCTCGGCCATGTTTTTATTTTTATTTTGAAACATGGTCTAGGTTGATGAGAGTCTCACTACTTGCTAAGGCAATCCTCGCATATGTGATCCTCCTGTCTCAGTCTCCCAGGTACTGGGATTAGAGGCATACACCACCACACTCAATTGCCCCCAGTCCTTTTTAATGTTTACTTTTTATTTTTATTTTTTTATTTTTTTCAATCCTAACTATGGAAAAGACTCAGTTCCATGGCTGTCCACACATACAACTCAGATATGTGCTTGGAAGCACGTCACTGTCTTCCTTTTATTTTGAAACAGGGTCTTGCTAAGTTGCTGAGACTATGCTTAAACCTGCGATCTTTCTGTCTTAGCCCCTCAAGTACTGGAATTACAAGTGTATGCCGCCACACCGGAGTGGGTTTTGCTTAAGCTGTCCAGTCTGTGGCCATGTGTCACAGGTGCCTGAGCAGACTAAGACAGCGCATCATTTTTCTTTTACCGCTCCCTCACCCCTGGCTTTGCCCCTCTCATCTCCCCAGATCCCTCCTGAACACACTCCCCACAATATTGCTTGTATAAGAACCCCCATCTCAGGTCTGTTTCTGGGACCCCATCTGAAGACACAGGCCATGACCAACATTCTTTGATACCAGATAGCCGAGCAGGAAGGACCCACCCAACACCATCCAGCCCCTGGCAGCTGAAGGCAGCTAGAATGGCTCCTGAGAGAAGGATGGAGACGATGTTTGCTTCTCCCCAAGTTATATGAGGACTGCCAAGCTCCTCCAGGTAAGGCAGTGTGCCTGCGCGGTAGATAAGGGCTGGGTCCTACGGCATGATCCCAGGCACATGGTAAGCACCGGGACTTGTTAACTGCTGCATGTACTCATCCTGACTGTTAATCTGTCTTCAGGGAACTGACAAGTGAACAGGAAGTACAAAGTGCTGCTTTAAGCAGACAGTGAATGTAAAGATACTTATTGTCTTACTTTAAAGAGCGGTGATGTGCTGGTGCTTTCTGTAATCTGCCCATTAGTGCTTGGGCTAGACTTTCCATCTTCTGGGCTCTTCTGGAAAGGTGGTATTTGAGATAAGTCCAAAAGATGAGATTAAATCAGCAGAATCTGAAAGGGAATGTGTCACAGGACAGAGGGAAGAGCTTGTGCAAAGGCCCTGAAGCAAAGAAAACATAAAACAAAAAACAAGCCCCCACTTCCAGTAACCCCAGCATGTAAAGAAAACAGGACTCTAGGGACCAAGAGGGACCATTGTACCTCTGCTGGAGGAGTCAGAGGGAAGGACAGGACGAAGTTGGAGGGCAAGGTGAAATCAGACCAGTTAGGGCCTTATAAGGAGGATGTGAGGATCTTATCTGAGATGCAATGGGAAGGCTTCAAGCAGTGTAATAAAATGATCTGTGTTCTGTTTTAAAAAAGACTGACTCTGGGATCCTCAGCCTCCATAGGCAAACTTCTGTAAGTTCAAAGGAAAAATTACTGACAGTTTAAAGGGGGAAAGAACATTCCATGTATCATTGAAGTTGTTAAAAGGCATTTTATTTATTTTTATTTTTTTCCTATTTTGTATTATTTTTATTTGGAAACAGGGTCTCTTAAACCAGAGAGGCTGGCTTCGAACCTGCGCGATCCTCCTGTCTCTGCCTCCCAAGAGCAGGGATTAGAAGCGTGCGCCACCACGCCCAGCTTAAAAGGCATTTTAACTTCTAGGAATATAAAGGAAGAGCTAAGGGGGGGGCAGCTGATTTGTTTTGAAATGTGTATTTACAAAAGCCCACAGGTATATGAACGTTTGTCAGGTTTTTGTTTTGTTTTGTGGTACTGGGGGTGGAACCCAGGGGCTTTTCTACCTCCGGGCTATACTCCCAGACCTGTTTTATACTTTATTTGGAAACAGGGTCTCACTAAATTGCTGAGAGCCTCACTAAGTAGCTGAGGCTGGCTTCGAACCTGTGCAATCCTCCTGTCTCAGCCTCCCAAGCACTGGGATTACAAGCGTGCGCCACCACACCCAGCTTGTAAGGTTTTAATCTATGCCATAGCAAAGGATGAATATCAGTTGCATTTTTTTTATTCATTAGATCATTTCAGGCAGACCTTGTATTCAAGAATTTTATTTTCACGGCTACTGTCAAAAAGACTTTGGTGATAGCTTGCAAGGATTTTGCTAAGGCCAGAATGTTAAAGTTCTGTTTGTCTACATTGCTATTTTTAAGATGATGACCACTATTCTGAAGCCTAAACTAATGCTTTAAGCTAATTTCTTTAAATAAAAAAGAATAAAATGGTGCATATGCAAATTTCATAGGTTTAAAAGATGAATGAGATGTTTTTTGTCCTTTCTCATTTAAAATCTTATGCAAACTTGTTTATTTCAATGTAATTTTTAAAACTGCGTTATTTACAGATTATTTCATATACAGTTGCTTTTCAATTTAAGTCCAAACAAACTCATTGTAAGCAGAAATTATCAAAAGTAAAAAAATGCATTTAAGCTAGGCATGGTGGCACACGCCTTTCATCCCAGTACTTGGGAGGCTGAGACTGGAGGATCGTAGGTTTGAAGCCCTGGAGTAATAACTAAGTGAGACCTTGTTTAAAATTTTTAAAGAATAATGGAAGGGGGAACTGGAGATATATTTCATAGGCAGAATGCCCTGGGTTCAATTCCCAGTGCCAAAGTAGTATTAGTAGTAATAAAAATAATAAAGCTAATAATTATAATAATAATCAAATGAGTAGGTAAGTTGAATGTAAAGGTCAAATAAAATTGAAACAGAAAAAGTGTCGCTTGGTATATACATTATGGAGGTGTGGAGTGGCTTGGGCGAAAATAGTCTGGGGTGCCTGAGGACAGATGCTAGATTGAGGTGGGCCAGAGGAGCAAATGGCCGGGAAGAAGCTGGTGCTGTTGTCAGCTCTTGGGAAACAGTTCTGGGGTGAGAGGGGGAGCAGAGAGGGTGGGGAGCAGCAGGTGGACACGGGAGAAGGCGGTGCTCGGCTGGTAAGCATTGAGCAAGCCAGTGTCTGGGAAGCCAAAGCCTTTATTTGTGGTGGAATAAATAGTTTCACCATGGTGAATTTCTGGTTATTAATGTGATGTCCAATAGCTTGTAAAGTTCCTGGAAATAGAACCCTTGGCTCTCAGAAGTCAGGAGACTCAGCTTTGGCAACACCACTGCCTCAGGACGAGGTTCCCTCTCAGCAAGATAGATACCGAAAGACATCGGAGGCTTCTGGAAGGGTCCTGAGTAGAAGGGACTGTCATTTCAAGGCAGTGAATGCATAGGCAGGGAAGGTGAGACAGGAGGGAACTGAGCGTGAGGTGCTAGGTTTGTGGGCTTGGAGGGAGGAAGAGGAAAGAGGCCTGCTGTGGTGCAGACAAGTGATACCGCCCTGAAAAGCTCATGTGCTGGTAATGTAGAAACGGTCTGAGGTGAAATCCTTGAATCAGGGCTCAGACCTAACCAGTGGGTAAATCCATGGATGGATTAGAATTTGAATGGTCTTACTGAGTGGTAGGGTAAGCATCTAGGGTGTGGGTGGAGGAGGTGAGTCACTGGGGTTTTGACTTCCACTGGCATCTATTCTCCACCCTGCACCATCATAGCTCTGCTTTGGAGTCAGCTCTGGACTGAATTTCTGAAACTGGGAGACAAATAAACCTGTCCTCCTATATGTAAGTTGCTCTTGTCAGGTATCTGGGTCACAGTGATGAAAAGCCTAAAACAGGGTGGCTTTTATTTGCAATTCTGGCATCAAGCAGCAGTGGGGACCCAACATTGTTCACACAAAATAGTGGCAGCTGAAAAAGAGGAAGTGAAGTAGGGAAGATGGACACAAGGCGCAAAGACAAAAGGATCGGCTGTACTGAGGCACTGGTCCTACTGGAAGGGAATGCCAACAGATGGCCGCCTGTGATTGGGTGAAGCCTGGCCACCTGTGATTGGCCGAAGCCTGGCTGCTGTGCTTAGCTGACACTCAGCTATTTGTCACAAAGGCAAATTTCTAAGTCAGGTTTTCAATTTGTTTAGGTTTCCTTGGGTTGCCTCTTGTAAGGATCTATGAAGGTTTCCACAGGCCAAATTTAGTTTGATTTAACAAGAACTTCATGAAGAGTATGTGTAACCATGTGGTAGGGGATATTCTGGAAGTCTGTGCATATTGAAGTGGAGAGGGGAGGGGGAGGAGGAGGAGGAGGAGGAGGAGGAGGAGGAGGAGGAGGAGGAGGAGGAGGAGAATTGTCAATGGTGTAAGTCGCAAACGGCAGTGATTTTCAGTATGGAGAGAGAGACATGGTCTGCACATGGCCATAGTGATCCCAAGTCACATTTCTTTCTGGTCCTGGGGTTCAGTGGGTGTGTGCGTGAGAGAAACAGCATCCAGGCGACGGTGGGCCAGGAGGGAGTGGGGGTGCTGGGCCAAGCTGCAGGTGTTCACCACGGCACAGTGGAGGCTCCGCTGGGGGCAGGGGAAGGTTGGCAGGAGGTGGGGCTGGGACCCCCTGGAGATGAACGCAGCACTATCAGGGTGCAATCCTGGGTGTCCAGAGAGGCCTGGATTTCTAGTCGTGTATGTGGTGACAATGGATGTGAGCCATGTAATCATGCTCGGATATAAGGCACTCCGCACCAGTATCTCCAACAGTATAAAGGAGAGGTGAGCCTGGAGACCCCTGAGACATTCCCTGCTCTAACCTCCCAACAGACTGAAATTCTATCAAGCCTCATTTGGCACCTCCCCGGTCACTGAACCCCAGATTCCTTCCACAAGCGTCTCCCAAGTTCTACTTCAGATTTCTGGCATCCATTTTGGATTGGTTGGCCTAGGATGCCTATACTGTGGGGAAGTTCTCTCAGAAATATAATTTCACGTTTCTTTTGAACCTTCCTCTTTGTTTTCTTCTTCTAGTTATCTATTTGTGATCTAGAAAATAGCTCTAAAACTTTTATAGGATTAGTTTCTCCTTAGTTGTCAACTCAGAATATACTGTTTCCAAGATTGTTTGGTCTTGTTTGGTTTTTTCGTTTTGGATTTTTTGGTGGGCTGGGGATCAAACCAGGGTCTTAAACATAATAGGCAAGTTAGGCAAATGTTTCACCATTAAGCAACCTCCTAGCCACAAAGTATATTTTCTTTGGTTACTTACACTTCTCTCTTAAAAAAAAAAATAATTTAAAAAAGGCATAGATCAGCCGGGCGTGGTGGCGTGAACTTGTAATCCCAGCATTCAGGAGGCTGAGACTGGAGGATCACGGTTTGTGGACAGCTTCAGCTACTTAGGCCCCCTGTAACTCAGTGAGACCCTGTTTCAAAATAAAGAATAAAAAATAAGGCTGGAGGTATAGCTTGGAGGTGGAATGCCCCTGGGTTTAATCTCCAGTTCTGCAATAAATAAATAAATAAAATTTAAAAATAATAAAAAATAAAAAGTACCCAGGAAATATATTGGCCACAAACATTTTTCTGCAGAACTTAGAAGATTCTTAATTGTCCACCAAATATAATAATGTGGTCAGTTTGGTTGCTTTAATTCAATTAGCAAACAGCTGCCAACTCCTGTTTCAGAGGAAAAACACCACACTTCTAAAGATAGTGGCGAAGGATGAGTCAGAGTTGGGGTAGCACAAAACAGACTAAGATATTCGGTATTTCTGGAATATGTAAAAAACTTTGCTCTCAACAAAGCTAACTTGGCATGGGTGTTTTGTCTAGTGCAATATTCCCTAAACAATGTACATTTTCTGATTAAACTAACCATGCACTTTAGAATAAACAACAAAAATTTAAGAAGCAAATGAACATCAGGCCCCCAACCATTCTGCAAAAGGAATACTAATTTTAAATAACATGTGTCTGTTAGCACAGCTCCTGCCTAACTAACTCCACTAACTGCATTTCTGCCTGTGGTAGACAAGGATTCCCTTGTTTTAATATTGATGGTTGTCCATTATTTAAGCTGGTTTCCCTGCCCACCCCCAGACCCGGGGATCAAAACCAGGGCCTTTGGCCTGCTAGGCAAGTGACCACCTCTGAGCTGCACCCCAGCCCCCATGCTTGTTTTGATAACCCATTTATTCTGCTCCTGATTTTTGAGGGCCGGATATGTGCAGAGCACCTTCAGGCTTGGGGAGGAAGTATTCATCTTTGGGAATAACAATAATACAATGCACGTGTGATAAGAGGTAGAAAGAAGCCCCTAGAGATAAGGGTATTATTTCTTACCAGGAAATGTGAGAAAGAATCCTAGAGGAGGTGGAATCTGAGGGACAAGCGAAAGGAATAGTGAGTTGGAAATGGAAGGGAGAGACGATGGGAAGAGCTGTCAAGGCAGAGGGACTGGTGAGCACCAAGGTCTTGCATGACTGGGAAGCGCCAAGTGTCTCAGTCTGTCTTGTGCTGCCGTAATAGAACGACACAGACTGGGTAATATATAAGGAAAAGAACTGGTCCAGCCACCGTTCTGGAGGCTGGGCGGTCCAAAGCAAGGTGCTGGTGTCTGGAAGGACCTTCTTGCTGTGTTGTGGTTTGGGGAGACAGTAGCCAGCTAGGGCTTCTCTCCCTCTCTCTTCTTGATACTTGGGACTGAACCCAGGAGCATTCTACCTCTGAGCTTCACTCTCCCCTCTCCCTCACCCTATTTTATTTTTTAATTTGAAACAGGGTCTTGCTAATTTGCTGAGGCTGGCCTTGAACCTCTAGTTCTTTCACCTCAGCCTCCTAAGTACTGGGATGACAGGCCTGTACCACCACACCCTGCCTGCTTCTCTTCTTCCTATAAAGCCACTAATTGCATCATGGCGCCCCACCCTCCTGACCTCATCTAACCTTAAATAGCTCCTAAGGGCCCCACCTACTACTACCACATGGACTTGGAAATTAAGGCTCCGACAAATGAACTTTGGGGGGATACATTCAAACTCTTGCATCACAGCCAGGTTTGGCGGGGTGGGGGTGGAGAGATAGGACAGAGAAAGTGTAGAAAGTTAGTGCCTTGTGTGGACCAAACAAGCGGAAATGACCTGTGAGGTACGGAGACACTAGAAGCCAAGAGCAGAGCAGGTGGAGGACCCTGTAGGGGAATCGGGAGACTACGCAGGGCTGGCAGCTGAGATGGGAGCATCTGTTGTTATTATTTCACTACTGTTATTTATTGTTATTATTCTGTTTCACAATTAGTTGTTAGCTACCCACCCCGTGCGAGGAGCTCTTGGGGATGGAAGGGAATGGAATGTCCATTCTCAGTGGAGGAGTCAGATGGTCAACAAGAGGAAGGAAGATGTTTCACATGGAAGAAGATCTATTTAGAAAATAAAACAAGGGCATGGTAGCACCCATGAGAGGCTGAGACAGGAGGATCCAGGTGCACACTTGTATTCCCAGCATTCAGGAGGCCGAGACAGGAGGATCGCGATGGTTCGTGGCCAGCCTCAGCTACTTAGTGAGGCCCTCTGCAACTTAGTGAGACTGTTTCAAAATAAAGAATAAAAAATAGGGCTGGGGGTGTAGCTCAGAGGTAGAATGCCCCTGGGTTCCATCCCTAGTACTGCAAAAAGAGAAAAAAAAATAAAGAAAAAAGAAAAGACAGCAAAGAGTACTTTAATCTCCAGGAATAGAGAAGGGAGGGTTATTTGGAACAGTTCTCCTACTGAAAACAGCTAAAAATGCTGTGTAAAGCACATTAAAAAATACTTCTCGGGCTGGGGGTGTAGATCAGTGGTAGAGCGCTTGCCTGGCCACTCGCAAGGCCCTGGGATCAATCCCTAGCATCCAAAACAAAATAAGAGAAAATGACCTTCTTGAAAGCTTAGATACAATTGTAAGGAAATTACTCTGTTGAAATTTTTAGGACAGAGAGTTTGGTGAGTCCTGAATCTTCTTTTACCCTGAGGATGAATCCAATCCAGGACTGAGCCAGGCACAGTGGCCACCTGCCCTTATAATAGCAGCTATTAGGGAGCCTGAGACAAAAGGGTGCCAAGTTTTTTGATTGTTTTTGTTTTGTGGTACTGGGGGTTGAAAACCAGAGGCATTCTCCCTCTGATCTACATCCTGATCCCTTTTGATTTTTTATTTTGAAATAGGGTCTTTCTAGATTGCTGAGAGTCTTGCTGCCTTGCTGAGGCTGGCTTTGAACCTGCGATCCTCCTGTCTCAGCCTCCCCCCTAAAAAAAAAAAAAATGTTTTTGAGGCCAGCCTAGGCAACTTAGCAAGATCCTGTCTCAAAGCAAGATAAAATTAGAAAGGGCGGGGGGTGTGGCACAGTGGTAGAGTGCTTGCCTAGCAGGGGCAAGGCCCTGGGTTCCATCCCTAGTACCAAAACAGAGGGGACAGGAGGGGAAATCTGAGTCCCCTCTTCTTAAACTGGGGACTTGTGACCCGACGGCCTCATCACACAGAGTTGGAACCAAAAGGGCTGGTTGTTCTATCAGTGTTGGATTTGGCCAGAATAAACTTACCCCCACAATTTGAAATCTCATCTCTGCTAAATCCCTGGAGTGGTTAGAACTTTTCTAAATCAAAAATTAACTTTTCTAGAAAGTCCTTCTGAACCATGACAATCATTTGCAGCCATCTGAAATGAACCACCCAGTTATGCAAATTCTCATATCTGCTCACGGTGCCTGGCAGATAGACGGAGGAAAGTCATTCAGAAAATGTGTCTTCCTTAGCAGGAAGAGAACAAAGCACAGAGTCCTCCTCTTTTCTGCCTTTAAAGTTTGCAGGAGTTATGGGATTAGGCAGCTGGAAGATGAACACTTGATATTTACATGTGTGAGAGGCAGCACCAGAAGGTCCAGCCTGTAGGTCTTGCTGCCTCAACTGGGTTCAGTTGGTGTTGAACACTAGAGTCCCCTAAAGAAGGGCGCCATCATGACTGGGGATGGCTCTTCCCCTCTCAGCATGATCAGCTACCAGCAGACAGAGACGCAGCATCATGAAAGGAGGTCAGGATGGAACCAGGGGCCTTTTTTCCTGGTCATAGGACAAATGCCCCCTTGCATTCACTAGTGGCGGATGCTGTTATATCTTTGGCACTGACTAGGAGCTCAAGAGTCTTGATGTAGCTTCCTGCTGGCTGGCTGCTAGTTAATAATGCAGCGAGAAAGAAAGTACAAGTTTTATACATTTTCATAATAGTGCAAGCATTTATTTATTTTGGTGCTGGGGAAAAAGAAATATGATTAAATGTATGTAGATGGGACCCCAGCAGAATAATAAAAAAAAAAAACATTATTTTTTTTAGGTGCTAGGAATCGAATCCAGGGGCATTAACCTTCAAGCTATACCCCCAGACCTATTTTATATTTTCCTTTGAAACAGGGTCTCTCTGGGTTTCTTGCTGAGATTCGTGCTACATGGCTGAGGCTGTCCTCCTGTCTTAGCCTCGTAAGTTCTGGAATTACAGGTGTGTGCCACAAATATTTACACGGTTTTCTTCACTTAGCCTTTCCAAGTTGAGAGCAGATTAAAGGGATCACATTACAATGAAAAGAAATATAAAGAGGTGAAGAGGGTGGTGGGTACGTGTTGGAGGCCACAGCTGCCTGGGCTGGGAGGCTGCCCCCGGGGGAGTGACCTTTGCCTTGGTCTCAGGATGGAGTGTGAGCTCTCTAGAAGGAAAGCCTCATCAAGGGAGCACAGAGCCCAGTCATAGCAAGACGGGGCAGAGGAGAGGGAGCAAGGCAAAACACAGGCGGGACTAAACATTTCGTTTAGGCTGGCATATCAATAAGAAGACCTAACTAAGAACACTGCATCCCCTCTTTCCCACCATCCACCCCATATACCGGCCCCAGCACAGCGTCACCTCCAGTGTCCTGTGCCTTTTCCACGCAGGAGGCTCCCATGACTAAAGGAAGAGAAGAAGACCAGACTAAATACGTCTTCTCTAGCCGAGCACGGTGGCACACCGTGTAATCCCAGTACTTGGAAGGCCGAGAACAGAGGATTGCAGGTTTGAGGCCAGCCCCAACAACTTAGTAACACTCTCAGCAACTTACTGATACCCTGTGTCAAAATGAAAAAGAAAAAGGGCTTGGGGTATAGAATGTCTCTGGAATCAATTCCCAGCAACACACACACACACCTTCTCTAAACCTGCCCCCGGGGAAGGCCGCCTCTGGCAGGCTCACTAGCTGAACAAAAGTCAGTCCACGACCTCTCCCGGGTCTTTGTCTGAGCACCTGTCCTTGATAGCCACCCTGGTTGGGATACAGAACATACAGTGGTCTTGGCCTTGGAAAGCGCAGGAAACCTTCCTTTCCATCGGTCTTCCATTGGTCTTGCCTTCACACCCCGCCCCACCAGCCACCCCCGGGTCACGGGGACAGCCTTAAACGAAAGAATCTAGGTTGACGTGTGATCTTCAGCTAACAGTGATTTGGCAAGACCTCAGGAGGAAAAGAAATTTGTATTCCAGGTCCAGGCGAATTGTTCCCGTATCGTCTCACACTCCCCTCTTCTTGAGCAGCAGGAATGCTGGAGTTGATGGAGTGTTCCGACAAAGCTCACCTGCCCCATCGGCAGGGAAGCTGAGAGCCCAGGTCTGACGAAGAGAGGGGTGATCAGCTAGGAAGCTGTTTCCCAGCTCCAGGAATGGCACAGAAAACTCCGGAAATACCACCGCGCACAGGATTAACCCTCTACTGCTCGTTTTACAGCTGGGCCTTGTGAAAGGGCCGCCGAGGTCAAGCGATCTCCTGTTAGAGGCAAATTTATAAGTTCCCAGGAAAAGCATCTGAGAATGTTAAATCTTAGGGAAATACACGGAGGAGAGTAAGCCAGATGCCACCCGCTCCCAGGAGGCTTTAGGCAAGTCTTAGGAAGAAGTTTCCAAACATCTGGTTCTCATTTAAAATATAATCGGAAATGTGTCTGAGTATATATAAGGCATTATGAAAGCCAAGAGGAAGTGCATATCTGGGTGACCAAATGTATGATGATGATTTCATAATTGCGGAATGAAAAAAATACCAAAGATTCGGGGCAGGGTTTGGAAAGATATTTTTCCTTTTTTTTTTTTAATTGTCCCTATGGAAAATTACTTATGAATAAAATGAACAGGACCGGATTTTGTCGCCCATAATTAGCAATAAAGGCGCTCCTAAAGCTGAAGGGTGTAAAGAGGGAAGGTGGTTGATAAGATAGGCTTTCAAACGCTAATCAATGATAACACAAATGTTTTGCACAGTTTTCTTTCCATTCTCTGCCCTTTCTCACTCCTGTTTGTTTTTCTTCTGTCTATTTTCCACTCTGGGAGTAATGAAGAAAGAGAACTATTTGATTAGAGAACCAAAAATAAAAAAAGTAAACACATGGCCTCCATCTGGCTCCTCTCCCTCTCACCCACCTGCTTCTCCTTGGCCAGATGTTGAGGTCCTGATACACAAACCCATGGCGTTAGCACCCGTGGCGGGCAGGCCGCGGCATTCATGTCTTAAAAACTCCCAAAGTGGCGCTGATGGCAGCCAAGGGTGACAATGCCGTCCTAAGCCGTCCAGTGCTCTGAACGAGAGTCTCCTGAACGACTCCAGGCCTGCGTTCCTGGGCTTTGTGATCGCAGGCCAGGAACATTCCAGAAAGCACTTGTGGGAGTAATATATATTTCGGTTTGCTGAGACATGAAAAACAAGAATTCCCAACTACTATGATGATCATTTCATGAAATGAAGGACATTTTAGTATCAAAAGAGCAGAAAGGATACAACCTTAGAGTATTAAAAAATCCTATGAATTTATTATTGTAATCCCCATGCTGGGAGGCAGAGACAGGGGGATCGCACGGGTTCAGAGCCAGCCTCACTGGCTTAAGAAACCCTGTTTCCAAACCAAAAAAAAAAAAAAAAAAAAAAAAAAAAAAATATATATATATATAGTGTCTGGGAGTGTAGCCCAGAGGTAGAAGGGTTTCCAGGAACCCTAGTACCACCACCACCAAAAAAAAAATCCTATTATTTTATGTATATATATATGTGTGTGTGTGTGTGTGTGTGTGTGTGTGTGTGTGTGTGTTTGTATGCATATTTATGTATACATAGTTGTGTATATGCATATACATCCATGTGGATATATGTGCATATAGACATATTTTTAAAATTTTGTTATAATATACATAAAATTCAATTTATTACCTTAATCTTTTTTTTTTCTTTCATGGTACTAGGAATTGAACCTAGGGATATTCTCCTCTAAGCAACACACTCCCCTCACCCCAGCCACTTTTATTTTTTTTATTTTGAAACAAGGTATTCAAGTTTGCTAGGTATCAAGGCTAGGTTGCGGAGGCTGGCCTTGAACCTGCAATCTTCCTGTCTTAGCCTCCCAAGTGCTGAGATTGTAGGTGTGCACCACCATACCCGGATTACCTTAACCATTTTAAAAATGCCCAGCTTTGTGGCACAAAGTACGTTCACATTGTTGTGCCACCATCAGGGCCATCTGTCTCCAGAACTTTCTCGGTTTCCCAAACTGAAACTCTGGACCCACTAAACAATAAGCCTAGTCCTCTGTCCCCTGAGCCCTGGAAACCACTGTTCTGCTTTTGATACCTACAAGGGTGCTTACTCTCTGTACCTCGAGTAAGTGGGATGTGTCCATTTGTGTCTGGCTTATTTTACTCATCAGAATGTCCTCAGAGTTCACCCAGGTTATGACATATGTCAGAATTTTGTGTGTGTGTGGTACTGGGGATTGAACCCAGAAGCCTTCTACTTCCAAGTTATACCCCAGCCCGATTTTATTTCTTATTTGAAAACAGAGTCTTGCTAGGTTGCTGAGCTGGCTTTTGAACTGCTATCCTCCTCTCTCAGCCCCCCAGGTACTGGGATTACAAACGTGTGCCACCCTGCCTGGTTTAGAATTTCCTTTCTTATTGTAGCCAAATGATGTTTCCTGGTGTAGATAAACCGCTCTTCGTTATTCCACCCATCTGTTGTGAGATGGTGTCTCACTGTGACTTTGATTTGCGTTTCCCTCAGGATTGGTGCTGTTGGACATCTTTTTATGTTTGCCGGCTATTGGTGTATCTTCTTTGGAGACATGTTCATCGATGTCCTTTGCCTGTTTTCTTAAACAAGTTTTTGTTGCTGTTAAGTTGTATGGTGCACGTTTTTTCGGATACTAGGCCAGGTGAGAGTGCATTCTAGCCAGGTATGGTGGTGCACACTTGTAATCCCAGTACTTGGGAAGCTAAAACAGGAGGACTGTCAGTTCGAGGTCAGCCTCAGTAACTTAGTGAGATCCTATTTCAAAAAAGTAAAAGTAAAAATAGGGCTGAGGTTGTAGTTCAAAGATAGAAAGCCTCTGCATTCAATATCTAGTACCAAAAAAAAAATATTAAAAAAAATGAGGGGCCTGCGGGTACATTTCAAAGTAGAATGCTCCTGGGTTTAATCCTCAGCTTGCATGACACTTGTCTCATGTTTCTCACTGGTCTTTGCTCTTTTATGTCAGCCTCTTGTCACTCTCCAGGCCAGAGCCTTGTGGGCAGGGCTACGAGGTCAGACCCACAGCTCCAGCTGTCCCTCACCCCATCACACATTGCCCTTTGGGCATCCTCTGTAGGGTGAGTTGCCCCCTACAAGGACACTCTTATTTCTCTTCCTTGTTGAAATATATCCTGTTGTTACAATGTATTCCACAGTGTAGCCCAAAACATTACATTGTAGTCATGAATATAACAATTATTATTCACCATTAAAAATTAGTGAATGAAGCTGGGCATGTGAAGCACATCTGTAATCCCAGTACTTGGAAGCTGAGCTAGGAGGAGCTCAGGTTTGAAGACAGCTTCAGCAACACAGCAAGACTCTCAACTATGTGGCATGATTCTGTTTCAAAAAAATTTTTTTAAAAGGTCTAAGAATGTAGCACAGAGGTACAATGCCCCTGAGTTCAATCCCCAGTACAACAAAACAAATATACAAACAAAAGAAAGAAAGAAGAAATGAATAATATAATCAAACCAAAACAAAATACATCTTGTAGGGTCCCGCTATTTCTCCATCATTGCAAAATGTGAACGAATCTCAGAGTGGGGACAGTTTGGCTAAGACTGGATCCCACTACTTTGTTTTGAAAAGAAAAACATTCTATTCCAACACTTCAGGGACAGTTTATTCACTCACTTGTTTTTCTCTTTAGATGATTCTAGCACAGAGGTGCTTCTATGTTTCAAATGCAAATTCTGAGCCACATTCCTCTAATGAGATAGTCCAAAGTACTTTGACATTTTATCTTAAAATGTCATTTTTAAAATATGTTTACATCTGCACATTAACACTTCTAACCCTTTCATTGAGATTGATGAACTTCAGGAATGTAATTAAATTTGGAATCTTTCTGGAATAACCAAAACTAGACTTTAAAGAGTAATGTTTTATTGTGGGGCATGGTGGTACATACCTGTAATCCTAGTAATTGGGAGGCTGAGATGGGAGGATTGAGGCCAGTTTCATCAATTTATCAAGGTTCTCAGCAACTTAGACCCTGTTTCAAAATGTTTCAAAAGAAAGAATGAAAGAGAGAGAGAAAGAGAGAGGGGGGGAGAGAGAGAGAACGGTAAGGTCTAGGGGTGTAGCTCAGAGGTAGAATGCCCCTGGGTTTAATCCTCAGCATCTAAAAAATGATAAATAATAATGTTTTCTTATTCTGCTAGAGTCTCATCCATGTATATTTAATCACATTTCCTCCCTCCCCCCTTTTCATTTGATACTGACAATTGAACCCAGACACATTCTACTTTCAAACTACACTCTCAGCCCTTTTTATTTAATTTTTAAAAAATTTGAAACAGGGTCTTGCTAAGTTGCTGAGTCTGTCCTTGAACCTGTGATCCTCTTTGAACCTGTGATCCTCTTGTCATAGTCTTCCAGGCACTGAGACAAGATTACAGACATATGCTACCACCCCTGGTTTCTTTTTCCCTTTTACAAAGAAATATTCTTTTGGAAAGCTTTGCTTTGGGAACAACAACATGGATGCTCTCTGCTAAGCTCCTTCCAAGAGGCCGATTCCAATCATTTACTATACACTCGGCACTTGTCAAATTGTTTTATATACATTAAATGATTTGATTCTCAAATCCTAAAACATTGGTACTAGTGTTACAGTGGTTTTTCAGATGAAATTACAGGGAGAGTAAGCCATCTTACTCTCTGTGACCTTGAACCCAGGCTGTTTGGTTTCAGAATCTCATGGTCCTTGAGGGTGGAAATCCCAAATCAGGTGGCTATCTATGACACCTCGAGCTGCATCCTAATATTCAGAAACGCACAAGGGCTGATGGACGCATGCACACAGGGGTGACCTTGCTCTCTAGCCTCCTGCTCCAGAGGCGAGGAACCCAGGCCCCTGAGAACTGCCTAGTCCCTCTGAATGACCTCATCACTGCTTAACGGCCCCACCGCCTCTCAACACTGTTACACTGGGAACCAATTTCAGCATGAGTTTCAGAGGGGATGAGCCATATTATAGCCATTGCAGGAACACTGAGGGATTTTAAGCAGGGAATTGAAACAGGGTTTCTTGAGAAGAAACAGGGGGTTTCTTGAGAAGAAACATGGCGTTTCCTTACCGGATTCTTGTCTGCGGCAAGTGAAGAATGACACCCGCAGATGGCAGGAAGGGGAGAGAAAAGTTTATTGGAAGCTGCAGGAAATAGGGAAAAGTAGCAGAACACCCCTAAGGGCTGTCGGGACTCTGGTGCCCAGCAGCTGCCTTCAGGTCACTACCCGAGTATAGCCCAAGCCAAATGCCTTCAGTTGCAAGCTGCTTTCTCCCAAAGTCCACGCGATCTGCCAGAAAAGAAATGCAGGTCACCCCTAGGGGCCTTGGTCGGCCTTGATGACCAGTGGAGGCCGTCAGGTCACTACCCAAGTGTATCCTGGGCCAAGTGCCTTCAATTGCACCCCACTTTCTCTCAAAGCCAACGCAACCTGCGAGAGAGAAAAGCTCCCCAAAGGGGAGGGGTTCCCAGAGTGGGTAACCATCCTGGTGACTGGTCTAGGGTTTATATATCTCTGTAAGTCCTCTGTTACTTGGAGTCTGGGAGGCAGTTCTTAAAATTTGCATAGGGCATTTGCATGTCCTTTGAGGGGTCTCCTTCTTTCAGTAGAGGTGTCAGACTTGCTCCAGGGATGTCTCCTGGGTTTGTTGATTAGTAAACAGATGGTTTTGTGAAGCTTTGGTCATTCTTATCTCTGAACCTTGGAAGAGCTGGTCTCTTTAGGAGCCTTGGAAGTTAATTAGTATTCGTTGCCCCTCAGGAAATTAAGTTTTTCTACCGAGGCCTCTTCCCTACCTGCATACTTCTCTTCTACCTCCTCAGAATGATGGAATCACTTCTGCATTTTGGCAACATTTCCCCAACAATAGCATAAAGAACTGGGGACCTGAGGATCTGCTGGGAGACTGGGGTTGTGGCTAGAGGGTGGGACCTTGAAAGGAGGAAGAAGGGAGAGATCAGAGAGATGCTACTGGATGGTAGGTTCTGATCCACTTTGGGGACAGGTGATGAGAACGCTTGACTTCTGGCTTAGTGACTGCTCTAGTTTGGATCTGAATGTCCCCAAAGGCTCATGTGTTGATGGCATGATCCTTGGCTCATTGCTCTACTGGGAGGAAGTGGAAAACATTTACAAGGTGGAAGCTAGCTAGGGAAGCGAGGTCATTGAGGGTATGAAGGCCCTGGATCTTTCCTGTCTCTTTTGCTTCCTGGCCGTCAGGAGCCAAGAATTGGCCTCACCTCACACTCCTGCCATGATGTACTGGGCTGCCATAGGCCCAAAGGCAACAGGGTCCCAAACCTCTGAGATGATGAGCCAGAATAAATCTTTCTTCCTGATGACTTGGTTTCACCCAATCATGGAGTGTTGACTACGGAGTGACTTAGTGTGTGAGAATACCATTCCCAAGACAGAAGATGCAGGACCTTGGAGGCCTGCGAGCCCAGCTGCTCAGGATGCATTTTGAGGTGTCGGTAGTGGTTGGCTTGTTCTGCTAAGGTTGGTCCATCCCATGTTCCAGTGAACTGGACACTGATTCTACCTGCCATGATACCATCCTGTGCCTGCCAGTGGCACTGGGAGGTTAGAGTGGCCTTCTGTGTCAGGGCCCTGAATCTGCTTGGCTACTTTTCCTTGCTCTGGCCACATGAGCAGGGCCCCCAGTACCCTGCAAGGTGCCATTCTGGCTCCTTCCCCTGGGAATGACCAGGCCCTCTGCTGATCTATTCTGCCCCAGAGTAACCAGTTTCTCGAGTTTTCCCCAGCATTCTTCCCCTCCCATCATCAGTTTAGAGCTTTCTTGATTAAATCTCCTGGCCTCTGGCAAATGTGTCTTCCTTCCTTTTACTGCTGCAGGATGCTCATCCCAGCCAAGGAGCCGCCCCTGGCTGGCTTCAGTCTCAGGCCCTGCTCTGTTATCTGTCCCAGGTGATGTATTTTGGGTTAGTTTTGCCTGGGGCTGGCAGATTTAGATGAAACAGCACACTCTTTACCAGGTTCAGCCCTGCCAAAAGGCACGCACACCAGGGTCTTTCAGCATGAGTAGAAGGTGATCTGGCACATCCTGATGTCAGTGGAAGGGCTGGGGAGCACCCAGCACAGAGCCGGAGAGGCTCTCAGCACCTCCTCACTACCTGACCCCAGGCTCAAGTTTAACCATGAAGTAACTTTCTGCATCCTTTATTAAATACTGATGCATATTAATTACACAGATTAATGGATTTCACTGTACTTTGATCTTATCCATCTTCCAGTCTACCCTCTCTTTCCTCCTCTTCTCTCCCCTTCCCCCAAATACAGTCCTATATTCCCTTCCTTGACAGTCCTGTATTTCCTTTTCTACTTTCAGGCCTGACTTCCTTCCTTCCTTCCTTCCTTCCTTCCTTCCTTCCTTCCTTCTTCCTTCCTTCCTTCCTTCCTTCCTTCCTTCCTTCCTTCCTTTTGTTTATTTGATTTCCCCATATGAAATAAAACACAGGATACTTGTCTTTCCATGTATGCCTTATTTCACTTAACATGATGAACACCAGTTTCACCCATTTTCCTACAAATGACATGAGTTCATTTTTCTTGATAGCTGAATAATATTTCACTGTGTATCTGTCCTATATTTTCTTTATCCATTCATCTGCTGTTGAACACCTAGGTTGATTCCATATTTTTGCTATTGTGAATAGTGCCACAGTAAACACAGGCATGTAGGTATTGCTTTTGTATGCCAATTTCATCTTCAATGAATAATTACCCAGGAGTGGTATAGCTGGATCATGTGGTAGCTCTACTTGTTGGTTCTGGAGCAACCTCCATACTGCTTTCCGTAAAGGGTTCACTAGTTTCCATTCCCACCAGTGATGTATGTGTGTTCTTTCCCCCCACATCCTTACCAGCATTTGTCATTTTTATTTTTATTTGGTTCATATAGACATTCTAACTGTGAGCTGGAATCTTGGTGTCATTTTGATTTGCATTTCTCTGATGCCTCAAAATCAAGAGATTGAACATTTTATCACTTATTTATTGGCCATTCACTATATTTCTTTTGAGAAATGTCTGTTTATTATTTTCCTATTTTTTATTGAGTTACTTTTTTTGTTACTTTTTATGGCTTTTTTTTTTTTTTTTTTTTTTTTGGTACTGGAGAGTGAACCCAGGGATGCTCTACCTCCAAGCTCTACTCCCAGCCCTTGTATTTTTTTTATTTTGAGACAGAGTCTTGCTAAGTTACTGGGGTTGTTTCTAACTTGCTGACTCTGGCCTTGAAGCTGCAATACTCCTGTGTCAGCCTTCCAAATACTGGGATTATAAGTGTGCCCCACTGCACCAGCTTCCCGAGTTCTTAATAAACTCTGTATATTAATCCTCTGTCAGATGAGTAGTTGGTGAAGCTTCTCTCCCACTCTGTAGGTTGTCTCTCCACTCTGCGGATTGTCCCTGCATCCTTCTATTTTCTCTCCCCTCTATGCCCTTGGAGACTGAATTCAGCTTGTGAGGAGATGGCTGGGTTCAGGGCAGATATGAAAATCACAGAAGAGTATAATTTCAGTAGACAATCAGAGAGGCTCAGCTTAGGACTGAAGTGGATCTCAAATTTCCTTTTGGAGCCTGCAGCTCAGAGGACTTGCCTACTAAGAATGGTTGATTGGTGTTGGCCCAGGAAGTGAAGGAGGTTGGCAGCCCCAGGGCAGTTCTGGGGGGTCTGGACCCAGCTCCATCTTCTACAAGGCTCAGATTCTCTCATCCAGGAGGCTTTGTGTTAACAAGAGTTGTTAACACATGCCATGACTATGGATCAAGTTCTGCTAAATAGAAAGACACTGCTGCATGAAAACTGTTATAAAGAACTTGGACATATGCCAGCAGCCTTGCAGACAAAAGGCAAAACTACCACTCCACTGACACCCACCACCTGTCTGAGAAGGGCCAGGCATGCCAGCTGAGGCGCGCCAGTGTGACATCAAACCAGCCTGTCTCTTCTGCCTGTCTGGTTTCAAGAGTATGGAAAAGCCAGGTGTGGTGGCCGTCATCTATAATCCTAGTGTAGCTGAGACAGGGGGATTGCAGTTTCACCACCAGCCTCAACCACTTAGCGAGGCCCTCTGCAACTTAGTGAGAGCCTGTTTCCAAATAAAAAAAGCTGGGGTATGTAGTTTGGAGGTAGAACTTCCCCGGTTCAATTCTGAGAATCTCTCTCTCTCTCTCTCTCTCTCTCTCTCTCTCTCTCTCTCTCTCTCTCTCCCCCCCCTCTGGAAATTAAAAGCCAGGAATCTTGGTCCTTCTTACCCCTTCCTGTGTCATCAGGGCCACATAGGTACATTCCTTAGCTTTATTGGGTATCAGTGTTCCCATCTAAAACTGTCATTTTTTTCCCCCAGTACTGGGGTTGGAACCCAGAGGATTCTACCTCCGAGCTACACCCTCAGCTCTATTTTTTATTTTGAAACAGGGTCTCACTGAGTTGCAAAGGGCCTCACTAAGTAGCTGAGGCTGTCTGTAAACCGTGATCCTCCTGTCTCAGCCTCCCAAATGCTGGAATGACAAGAGTGTGCCACCACGCCCAACTTTTAAAACTATCATTTAAAAGAGATAGAAGGTCATTCAATGAGAAAAATGAATGTGGAAACTCTTACATTCAATACAGAAACAATAAAATTAGAGTTTCCTTGTAAATATTGCTTCAAAGCATGGCTGACCTTTCTATACTGACTTAAATGTCTTTTAAAGTCAATGTGTTAAAGTATATTCACTCAACAAGCAGTTGTCAACACAGTCATCAGGCGGATGCACGCTCTCTAAAGGGGTGAAGGGGTTTGTTGGTATTCCTCTCGAGATTTTCTGTCACTCCCAACACAATCAGAAGTGGTGAGGGACCCTGGTGTTTGGGGTTGATGGGTTAGATGTGAAATGCAGAGAGAAGAAAATCAAGCCACAACCAGGTTTGGATTTCAAAACGGAGCTTGCATCTCACAGTAGAGATAAGAGCTTAAATGAAAAAGATTTAAGTCTCCAGAACCAAAGCCTTGAGGGACTTGGGACATAGAGTTTGTGCCATAAACAACATAGTTAGAAGACGGAGCCAGGCGTAGTGACTCACGCTTGTAACCCCAGTACTTGGGAGGCTGAAACAGGAGAATCTGGGTTCTCAGCCAGCCTCACCTACTTAGTGAGGCTTTCTGCAACTTAATAAGGCCCTGTTTCAAAAATAAAGAATAAAAAATAGGATTGGAGGTGTAGCTCGGGTTCAATCTTCAGTGCCACAAAAAAAAAAAGAAAAAAAAAGAAAAAAGAATGAGCGACCATATTGGGTGACTTTACTCTCTAATTCAGACCCCAAGGCAGGCAGGAGAGATGGCACCAAGGGGAGGGAGGCAGAGTCCCTTCGTGGGTTCGGGGATGGCAGGGGTCCTGGGGGGGTAGGTCCTAGGTAGGACCTTCCACAGGGAAGGTCCGCGGTAGCCTCAAGTGTCCCAAATCCCCAGATGGAGCATTCCCAACATTCACCATTTCTCCTTCCCTGATAGAAAACTGAGAGAGGGCCAGGCACCCTGCAGGAGAGAGCTAAGTGTGCCTGCACAGACCCTGACATGCTTCCATGTCAAACATCCTTAGGGTATATAAAAAGGAGGAAACCCTTTGAGTAGTTATTCTATTGCAAAGAGGAGGGATTCTTAAAGCAGGGCCATTTCTACCTGTGGGGACCATAGTGTCTCTTCTCCCGCTACCTACTTACCCCTATGTAGATAGCACTGCTTAATTCTGAGAATGCCATAGTTTGTAATTCATGCAATTCTTCTACTAAAATATAAAAACACTTCCGAGTGCTCAATCAAAAAATGGTAGCAGCTATCCATACTTTAGTATGAGTGCATTTATAAGATATTCTGCTTTTCTTATTTACTACAAAAAAATAAAAATAAAAAGCACAGGTTCTGAGAGCTAGGCATGGCGGCACATGCTTATAATCCCAGTATTTGGGAGGCTGAAACAGGATTGCAGGTTCTTAGCCAGCCTCAGCTACTTAGTGAGGCTCTCTGCAACTTAGTGAGACTTTGTTTCAAAATAAATAAAGAATTAAAAATAGGAGCCAGTCATGGCCAGGCAGGTTTGTAATCCCAGCATTCGGGAGGCTGGGATTCACAGACAGCCTCAGCTACTTAGTGAGGCCTTCTTCAAAATAAAGAATAAAAAATAGGGCAGGGGGTGTAGCTTGTAGGTAGAATGCCCCTGGGTTCCATCCCCAGACCTTCAAAAAAATAAAAAATAAAAATAGGGCTGGGGGTGTAGCTTGAAGGTTAGAATGCCCCCTGAATTCTATCCACAGCAACACACACACACACACACACACACACACACACACACACACAGGTCCTGGGGAAATGAGGTGAGTGTAGAATGAGTGCAGCTTTAGAGGAAGGAGATTTGTGGAGAAATGTAGTAAAAAGGCGAAGCTGAAGATTCCAAAGAGAAAACTATTATGCTTTTGCTTTTGTGTGTTTTGAGAGGTCTCACTACATTGCCCAGGCTGGCCTTGAACTTCGGGGCTCAGAGTGATCCTCCTGTCTCAGGCTCCTGAGCAGCTGTGTCTACAGGTATTTGCCACTGGCTGAAATTCTTCTTGTTTTGTCATTTTCCCCCAGTGTCCACACTGCCCATCTCTCTCTCTCTGATATTACTTCTCTCCCTTGTGTACATGTAAGGTCAACCCATGCACACCACAGGCAAGCCTAGGCTGCCTCAGTAGCTCATGGTATCAATGGGTCCTTGAATATCACCTCAACATTCAGCATTCAGGCCAGTAAAGTTCTTTCCACTAATTCCCTCATTCATTCAACAAACAGTGACATGACACTGAGCTCAGCACTGAGGACACAGGAATGACTGCAACAGATAAGTTGATTTCACCTGTATAGTGATACTAGTGCCTTTTGTCTCGTTAGAAGACTATGCTTTAGAAGAGAAGAGAAACACACTTGTTTGGCTAATGTTTGTGTGTGTGGGGGGGGAGAGACTGAAGGTATAAGGAATTTGGTGACTAGAGGTTTTTCTATATCTATGTGTAATTGTTTTAAAAATTCAACTTATCCAGAATGAATGTCTTAATTGTCTATGTTGCAATCCAAACCACTATCTCCTTATTTTCTGTGGCCATAATCTTAGAACAGAAACAAATTCCTGGAAAGCATTTCATACCACAAAAAGACTAAACATTAATAACAAAAAATAGAGCTTTTATATTTATATAAAACAAACACTTAGAAGGCAACCTTGTTTATATTTCTTTGGGGATTTTTTTTTTTTTTTTTGCAAAGGACACAATTATTGAGAATTCTTTAAAAGGAGTCCATTGAAATCGAGGCTAGCCGGGCGTGGTGGCGCACGCTTGTAATCCCCGCACTTGGGAGGCTGAGACAGGAGGATTACGTGGGTTCGAAGCCAGCCTCAGCTACTTAGTGAGGCTCTCAGCAACCTAGTGAGACCCGGTTTCCAAATAAAATATAAAATGGGTCTGGGAGTATAGCCCGGAGGTAGAAAGCCTCTGGGTTCCACCCCCAGTACCACCAAAAAAAGAAATCGAGGCTAAAGATGGCTTGTGCCATCAGCGTGGTCTCCTCCTCCTTTTTCCATAAGAAACAGAAGAGCATCTTTTGTGCTGAATGGATGTGCATAGGGTTGCAATTTCTTAAATGGTTGCAGCCAAGAAACTTGCTTTCCTTGCTCTGGAGGCAACGGGAGGCTATTCTGTCCTGAGTCAGGTTGTTTTTCCTGCCACACCCAGACAGAATCCTTAATGTCCCCACTCAGGACTGCCTGTGTAATTTGTGGGACCTGGTGCAAGATGAAAATGACAGGCCCGTTTAAAATTGAGAAAGAATTTCAAGAAGGCGACGGCAGAGCATTGAGCCAGCACAGGTCTCTCTGAGTGGGAGCTCCGGAAGATCGTGGCTAGCTGCCCTCCATGCCGGCCCTGCACCTGCCTGGGTAGACATCAAGCTTTGGGGCGTGGAGGCCACGTTCTCTTCCCAACCCCATAGCCAGTGCCCTACAGCAACTGCCCCTTCCCTGGGCTGCAGCTCCATCTTCTTAGTCTGTCTATTCCTATTCTATTTTGAACAACATCATTAGCTCAGCCTCTCTCTCTCTCCCTCCCTCCATTTCTTCATAACACCAGCGTTTGACACATCTATCCCACCACTGTACTCAAATCCAAGGCCTTTGCTTCACCTCTTGGCTGCTGTCCCTTTAGTCTTTTTGCTACATTCTTCCCTTCTGGTTTCCAACTTCATGTCATTCTCCTGGTTCTGTTATTCAATTCTTCTGTGTGGAGCCCTTGCTGACGCCATCTTGGACTCACAGCTAGACTGGGAATCCAAGGATGAAGATACAAGAAAGAGCCCAGCAGCAAATGTTCAGCCACAGTGTCATGTGCACCAGAGCCACGGACTTCCTCTTACACATGCTCTGAAGGAAGAGGAAATGTTTGACACATCCCTCAGCTTGCCTTTGTGGAAACTGTTCTTAGAGGATTCTTGTCCAGCAGTGTAACTCAATGACTCACAAAAGGCTCTATTCACTGGTATTTTCTCCAGAGGACTCAATGAAGTGACTCACACCTCTATTTACTAGATTTCACTGGGAATGTCAGGTGAAATCCTTTCCCCTGGGAACAGGAAGTTTTTGATGTTTCTTCTACAGATAGCATGGGGACAGAATCACAGCAAATCAGTGTAGCTAGGCCGACCTTCTCTATCAGGGATGCGCTAGAGCATATACAGCAGCGTATCTGGAGGAGGGCTCATCAGGTTGTTTTTTTTCATTTTTGAGGAGGAGGGGTGCTGGGAATTAAACCCAGGGGCATTCTACTTCTAAGCTACACCCCCAGTCCCTTTTTCTTTTTTATTTTAAAATAGGTTCGCACTAGGGTGCTGAGGTCTAAGTCGCTGAGACTGTCCTCAAACCTGAACGACTCCTGTCTCAGCCTCCCAGGCATTGGGATTACAGAACTGTGCCACCAGGCCCAGTGGATTTATCAGTTTCTGTGTCAGCTTCCCATTCCCTAAAAAATTCCTAAGATAACCAACTTAGCAAAGGTTTATTTTGGCTCGCAGTTTTAGAGGTTCTGGTCCATGAGTGGTTGCTTCCGTCACTTTGGGGCTGCAGCGAAGCGGTGCGTCATGAGTGCAGCATGTGTCAGAGCAAAACCATCCACCTCATGGCCAGGAAGTGAAAAAAGAAAAAAAGAGGAAGACACTGGGCTTCACCGATTCCCTCCCCTTTTCTTATATTGGGGATTAAACCCAGGAGCATTCTACCTCCAATTACAAACCCAGCTCTTTTTTATTTTTTATTTTAAAACAGATGTCATTACGTTGCTGAGGCTGGCCTCAAACCTGCACTCTTCCTGTCTTGGCCTTTGATCTTTAGAATGACTTAGAAGAAGAAAGTTTCATTTGGCTCACAGTTTCAGAGGGTCAGTCCATGGCTGGCCAGCTCCAAGGCAGAAACATCACAGTGGCAGGGTATGGCAGAGGAAAGATGCTCTGGGCAGCAGGAAACAGAAGGCAAGAAGGGGCCAGGGACAGATATAGTCCCCAAGGCCACACCCCTAGTGACCTATTTCTTCCAAGTATTGGAATTACAAGTGTGCACCATCATGCCCAGTTCCATTTGTCCCCCTTGAGAGTATGTCCCCAATGGCCAGAAGACTCCTATCAGGCCCACCTCCTAAACCGTTCACCACCTCTCAGTAGCAACACCCTGGAAGCCAAGCCTTTAACACATGGATCCTTGGGAGACATTCTATGTCTAAATTACAGCAGTTTTTTTTTAAAGCATATTCAGCTACTATTAATACTGTTTTAATAATCCAAAATGGAAGCCTGGAGCCTTCTACCCCTGAGCTACATCCCTAGCCCTTTATATTTTTTGTTTTGAAACAGGTTCTCACTAGGTTGTTGAATCTCGCTACATTTCTGAGGCTGGCCTTGAACCTGTAATCACCCTGTCTCAGTCTCCCAAGTACTGGGATCACAGGCCTGCACCACTATGCCTGGCTAGATGTCATTTTTTAATGAAAGAATGTAAACTACTTAGAATATATTCTGATCAGAATGTAAACTAGTATAGCCACTAGGGAAGACAGCATGAGGGTTCCTCAGAAGACGAAAAATAGAACTCTCATATGATCCACTCCTGGCTGAATATTCGACAGAAATGAGATTAGCATTAAAAGAAGTTATCTGCATGCTCGTGCTTATTGTGGCACTATTCGCAACAGCCAAGACATAAAATGTAGGTGCCTGTCATGTAGGTGCCCATCCACAGAAGAATGGATAAAGCACACATGGTACACATAGGTCCATAATAGAGTAATTATGTTATCCACAGAAAAAGAGTCAGAACTAGAGGTCAGTCATCGTGTAAAAAAAACATAAGCCAGACTCAGAAAGACAAGTATTGATGCCGGGCATGGTGGCGCATGCTTGTAATCCCCGCGCTTGGGAGGCTGAGACAGGAGGATCGCACAGGTTCAAATCCAGCCTCAGCTACTTAGTCAGGCTCTCAGCAACTTAGTGAGACCCTGTTTCCAAATAAAATAGAAAAAGGTCTGGGCGTATATCCCGGAGGTAGAAAGCCTCTAAGTTCCACCCCTAGTACCACCAAAAAAAAAAAAAAAAAGACAAGTATTGTATGTTTTCTTTCAGATGTGGCAATAAAGGAAAAAAAGAAGAAAAGATAAAAAGAAAGAAAAAGAAGAGAGAAAGAAAGAAAGAAAGAGAGAGAGAAAGAAAGAAAGAAGTGGGAGTAGAAGAGAGGCTTTTTTGGTGTGTGTGGTACTGGGGATGGAATCCAGGGTCATTCTACCTCTGAGCTCCACCCTCAGCTTATTTATTATTCTTTATTTTGAAACAGGGGCTCACTGAGTTGCAGAGGGCATCACTAAGTAGCCGAGGCTGTCTGAGAACTGTGATTCTCCTGTCTCAGCCTCCCGAATGCTGGGGTGACAAGTGCCCCCCCCCCCAGCCCCAGCTAGAAAAGAAGCTATTAAAGCCGGGAACTGAGGCAGATAATGGGAGGCGAGGTCGTGGAAGGAGATGAGGGTAAGAGAGAGTCACAGGGAGGGTGGATACAATGAAAGCACCATATATGCACACATGCGTGGAACTTAGTGAAGCTCACTAATTTGTAGTGTGTGTGTGCTAAATGGACTGAGACATCAGCCCTCTGCAAGTGTGTCCCAAGGTGGAGGCACACAGGGGTGGAGGGTGACGGGGACTCCGGCCTTCAGCGTGACCAGCATCTGCGCAGGTGCAGGCGGCCCCTCGCGGTGGGGGCAGAGGAGGGGGGTTGGGAACACCGCCTGGAGTCCAGGAGACAGCAGAAGCCTGCGGCAGCGTGCGCTCCAGCCCCTGTCGTTCTTCACTTAGAGAACACGAGGAGGCCAGAGATAAACATCCTTCAGCATTTTGAGTCAGTGACCACAAAGCACCAAAGCCCAACCTTTAGCGTGCACCTTGCACAGCCGCGCTGGCCACATCTGCCCACGCTGCAGGCTCTGCCTTCCTCCCTTACCCCAGATCCTAGAGTGGCTCGCATGCTTTACCTGGCTTTCGCCTTCGGGCCGACACACTGTCCTCACTGTGTGGACATGTGTGCTCTCTCCCGGCGTCCCTCAGCCCAAGCCTGGTGCATCACTGAGCCTCGGGTTCGACATCATTTCTCAGGAAACATTCCACAGCCTTCCTGTTTACATGCCTCATTTAGTTGACACGACAGAACCAAGATCAAACGCAGAAGGAATATCATGTGAAAAGGCCGTCACAAGTGCCACAAGAGAGGAGCTGCCGGGGACCTGCTGGCGATTGGGGTGGGCACGCTGGTGGTTGTAATGTCACCAACACATTCCTCTCCCCGGCTGCACTCATCACATGGGGCTGTAACCGCCTGGGGCCTTCATTTTTATTTACTTGCTGTTTGAGCCTGATCTAGAGGCCAGGACTTCATTCTAATCACCAAATGCAGTGCTTGGCACATGTTAAATGCTCAGAAAATATTTTCTGGCTATCTAGGGCAGTGGTGCTTGCCTGCAGTTCTTGGGAAGCTGAGGGCAGAGGATCACTTGAACCTAGGAGTTTGAGGTTAGTCTGGGGAATGCAGCAAGACTTTACTTCAAAAAATATATATTTATTGGCTGAAATGATGAACAACAGAATTGAAGTTGTATCCTCATGCCATCATAGCAGTCTATGGCTAGAAATCCTACATCCTACCAGATTTGTCCCCAAAGACATAACAATTTTGTAAAGCAGAGGGTCTTTTATTTTATTTTATTTTTTATTTTTTTATTGGTGCACTGTATTCATACATCATAATGGTATAAAGAAAATACTTTTGTAGACATACATGCACACATCGCCCAGTTAGCCCCTACCCAATCCCCACCCCGTTCCCTCCCCATCCCTCCTTCCCATGCTTGGCTTAGTGGTTGACATCTAGTATTATAGCAATTTATCTAAAATTAAAAATGATAATCTTACAGTCTGATGCCAAGCTTTTGATGACTTAAAGATAATATTTCAATATTTCTTTTTGCTTTCTTTCTTACCAGAGAATATTTTTTTAGGTGAAACTATCATACATTTATTTATTTATTTTTCAGAGAAAATCTATTCTAATATGGAATATGGACTCTAGATACACAAAACGATCTCAAAAAAGAACAAAGCTAGAAGATGTATATTTTCTGATTTCAGATGTTATAAAGCTACAATAATTGAAACAGTGTAGTACTGTTATAAAGGCAGATATATAAACCATTGGAGTTAAATAAAAGCCTACAGATAAATTCTTCCATATATTGTCAAGTTGTTTTTTTTTTATTTTAATTTTAATTTTTTTAATTTATTTATTTTTTTTATTGGTGCACTGTATTCATACATCATAGTGGGATACAAACTTTTGTAGACATACATGCACACATCGCCCAGTCAGCCCCCACCCGATCCCCACCCCATTCTCTCCCCATACCTCCCTCCCATGCTTGGCTTAGTGGTTGACATCTAGTATTATAGCAATTTATCCAAAATTAAAAATGATAATCTCACATAACAGTTTCATTTGTCTGATACCAAGCTTTTGATGACTTAAAGATAACATTTCAATATTTCTTTTTACTTTCTTTCTTACCAGAGAATATTTTTTTCTATTTTTTTTAGGTGAAACTATCATATATTTATATATTTATTTTTCAGAAAAAAACTCTATCCTAATATGGAATATGGACTCTAGATACCCAAAACGATCTTGAAAAAGAACAAAGCTAGAAGATATATATTTTCTGATTTCAAACCATATAAAGCTACAATAATTGAAACAGTGTAGTACTATTCTAAGGGCAGATATATAAACCATTGGAGTTAAATAAAAGCCTAGAGCTAAATTCTTCCCTATATTGTCAAGTTATTTTTGACAAGGTTTCCACGAACATTTGGTGGTAGAAATAATAATATTTTAACTAAATATTGTTGAAACATAATAATTACATGGAAAAGAATAAAGTTGGACCCTTACCTAATCCCATATACAAGTATTAACTCAAAATAGATAAAAGACCTAAATATAAATCTTAAGACTATAAACTTTTAGGAGAAAATCTGGGTCATAAAACCTCACAACATTGAAATTGGCAGTGATTTCTTGGATATGATTTCAATGGCACAGGCAACAGAAGAGTATACAAACTCCCTAAAAAATTAAAAAAAATATTGTATATCCAAAGACAATGTAAACAGAGTTAACAGTTACTAATAGAATGGGATAAAATATTTCCAAATGCTATATCTGAAGGTATATTAATATTCCAACTAGAAATCCTAAAACTTAGCAACAATAAAGGCAAACAATACAATTTAGAGATAGGTAAAAGACTAGCATAAATAATGAATCTCCACAGATAACCAGTCTTAGTTGTCTGTTGGATGGAAACTCTTGTTTCTCTGGTTCTGGTGTGTGTTACCTATTTCTTCTTTGTAGTTAATCTCTTTGAGTATTTTCTCTAGTACTGGTTTTGAAGACATAAATTCCTTCAGTTTCTGTTTGTCATGGAAGCTTCTTATTTCCCCATCTAATTAGATAGAAAGTTTTGCTGGATAGGAAATTTTTGGCTGGAAGTTGTTTTATTTCAGAGTTTGGATTATGTTACTCCAAGCCCTTCTGGCTCTCATGACTTGGTCTGGGAAGTCTGGAGTGATTCTAATGGGTTTGCCTGTGAATGTCACTTGGCCCTTTGTTTTTGTTGCCTTTAAGATTCTCTGCTTGGCTTCCACATTGGTCATTTTGACAATTATGTGGTGTGGGGATCCTCTTCTCCATCCTGTCTAAAGGGGGTTCTATAAGTTTCCTGGACCTGTGTATTGACCTCTTGCTCTATGTTTGGAAAATTTTCTGCTATTATTTCCTTGAAGAGATTGTTGATCCCTTTGGTTTCAGCTTCTTTCCCCTCCTCTATTCCAATTATTCTTAGGTTAGCTCTCTTAAAATGGGCCCATATTTCTTCAATATCAGATTCCTGCTGTCGGATTTTTTTTTTCTAAATTAGAAACTATGCGTTCATTTTTGGAATGATCATCTTCTAAGAGCGAGATTCTATTCTCCATGTGATCTAATCAGTTGTTTGTACTTTGAATTGAGGCCTTTACTTCATTAATTGCATCCTTTATCTCTTTTTGGTTCTCTCTGAATTCTTTTCGAAGCACCTCTATTATTTCTACAGTTATTTTCCTGATTTGATCTTCTAGAAATTTCTGAATTTCTGTTTTATCGGGTTCTGATGTTCTGGGGTTGTGGGCATTCATTGCTCCATTGTTATTCCTCTTTCCCATGATTTCAGAAGTTTGTGCCTTCTCTGGGTTCTTCCCTGGGTGACTACGACTTCAATTAAGGTGCTCTGGATCTCAAGTCAGTAGTATCTCAGACCCCACTACTCCTTTACTGGGTTGTATCGCAGAGTCTCAGACCCTGGGAGTCAATCGAGGCTGCTTTAGACCGTGGAGGGTGCCAGGTTGGGCGTTCTTCTATGTTGTGATACCTCTGCCACCGCCAGTCCCCCACTGGGTCAAGTCCCTGGGAGTACAGTACTGGGATTTCTCCTCTAGGGGCCACAATTTGACTCATTGTTGTTGAATGCGCAGATGGAACTGTAGCGGACTCCATGAATTCACTGCTGCTGCCGCCGGTGGCAATATGGCACCACTGCCACGCCCTCGGCCGTGAGGCTGGCATATTTCTTCTCTGGTTTTGAGCTCTGCTCTGAGTTCCTGCAGGGTGTGCTGAGCCCAGCCTCTGGGAACTTAAGATGCTCCCTGCGCCGAGAAATCTGCCGAATTCCTCCCGGCTGATCCGCAGCGGCTCACCTCGGCTGGCTGTCCGCCGCTCCTCTCTGGAGCCTGGTGGGCTGTTGAGTGCATTGGTCTGGTGCTGTCCGGTGAGCTCGCCACTGCTGCCAGCAGTAAGGCGCTACTGCTGCGTCCTCGGACATGAGGCCAGTGTATCTCCTCTCTGGTTCTGAGCTCCGTTGTGAGTTCTCCTCCTCTCTGGAGCCTGGTGCTGCAAGGGAAAATGGTGCCCGCTGCTTTGCTCCGCGGCTCCAGTTGCAGCACTGTGGTCTGGTTTCTTTCTGGTGTCTCGTTTTTCCAGCCCTCTTTTTCTCTGTCCCTTGTAATTACATTTTTTGTTTCTCTGCTGATGGTGTTTTCTGGCTATGAAAGGCGCTGATTTTGTGGTAATAGAGATTGGTTGTTAGCGGGGCTCATAAGCCCCACTTTTCTCTGTCGCCATCTTCCCGGAAGTCCTCTACCTAGTCAGCAGAGGGTCTTAACTGGAGTTTCACAGAGGGTCCTGCAGAATCCATGGATTGGCTTGGGTGAAAGACTGTAAATCCTGAAGACTGAATGTGAAATTTGGGGGGTACATAGAGTTTTGGGAGGGAAATGAACAAAAGCTATAGTTTGAAAGGTATAATATCGATCTGCCAAAGCTAATGAATCTTTGTTCTGAAATAGAAATTCTTGAAGTGTCTCTGGCCAGGCATAGTGGGCACACCTATAATCCAGTATTTGGAAGGCTGAGACAGAAGGATTGCTAGTTCGAGGCCAGCCTCAGCAACTTAGTGAGGCCCTGTTTCAAAATAAAGATAAATAAAAAATGGCTGGAGGTAGAATGGGTAGATCACTTCTAAGTTCAGTCATTTAGAGACTTTACTAGAGATTCTCAGGCCCCCCTGCACACCTGCTAAATCAGAAATTCTGGGTGAGAGACCTGTGAGCCATGTGAAGTCTTATAGATGATTCTATTGTGCATTCAAGTTTGAGGACAGCAAAGAATCAGATATTGATTGAAATGTGTCCAAAGCTGTAAAGAGGGGAAAATAGGGGGAAAAATATAAAAGGGGATGGGAGGTGAGACAGGAGGATCATAGATTCAAGGCTAGCCTCAGCAAAGTAGAGGACCCTGGGCAACTTAGACCCTATTTCAAACTAATAGGGTTGAGGGTGAAGCTCAGAGGTAGAATGCTCCTGGGTTCAACCCCCAGTTTCATGTATCCATCCATCCATCCATCCATCCATGCATCCCTTCATCCATCAATAATTGGGTTGGGGAAGGAGAGAGAAGAAAAGACAAAGCATAGCAAATTGCAAATGAAAATAAGAGAGTAGGAGCAAGCCCAAATATATCAGGTAATGAAAATAAACACAACATACTAAAGTTGTCAATTAAAGGAGACAGAGAGAGAGAGAGAGAGAGAGAGAGAGAGAGAGAGGGAGAGAGAGAAAGCTGAATTGATTAAAACAATGGACCAAAACATCAGGCATCATATGGCAAATATATTCCATTTTAATTTTTTAATTATACCAGAATAAAGCTGTAGAAAAAGAAGATTTATAAACCCAACCAACACATAAACCCTGAAGAACCAACTACGGGAAGCTCTAGAAAGGAGGACTGGTTCACGCTCATGAAGAGCTCTCGCCACATCATTGTGCAGCTATCCCAGGGTCGTAGTCTGTCCCATGCTACTACAACAGAATACCACAGGCTGGGTAATTCATAACGCACAGAAACTTATTGGCTCTTAATTCTGGAAGTCCAAGATCAAGTTCGTAGGATCTGGCAAGTGGTTGTGTCGAAACATGGTGGAAGGCATCATATGGCAAAAGGGTTGAGAGAGACAGAGAGAGAGAGAGAAAGAGCGAGCTCTGACTCATCCTTTCATAAGGAGCCCTCTCTTGCAACAACAACGCTAATTCATCGTGTGAGTGGGACCCCCATTCATGCCCACTCACCCACACTGGAGATTAAATTTCCAGCGCTACACATTTCGAGTTCTAGCACAGGGACCTACTGCTGTGTGGGGCCAGGCTGTTCCAGGCACACAGGAGGAAGAGGCCGGCCCTTCCTCCCCACTGGTGCAGGAGGCAGGCCGGGCAGCCAGGGCTCTTGGTTTGGACAAGTGTGTGCAGTTATCTATATTCAGGCTGCCTGTTAGCGCTTACGAGGCCATAAAATTAATCCCTCTTTTTATGTACAATTGTGTATGCTCATCAAAGGCGTTTGGCTGACTTTGACAGTATTTTATATGGTTGTCTTTTAATAACCTCAGTCTCAAGAAGTGAACCAGGCAAAGGTCATGGGGCCACTTGTTAAAAGCAGGAGATAAGCAGCAGGCCACCCAAAGAAGGCCAGGAGGGGAAGACCCCCCACCGAGCCGGGATCCTCAGGAACCAGGGAAGGGGCCACCTCTTCCTGCAGGAAGGGAGAGATGTCAGACAGGGCCGGAGCAGGGGACCACGTGACAGGAGAACCAAAGGGAGGCATTTACCTGAGAGCAGAGGAAACATCCTCCAGAAACTGTGAGGCTCCATCTCTAGTTTAAAGATTAGAGCTGGGTGTGTGGCACATGCCCGTAATCTTAATACTTGAGGGTCAACACAGGAGCGTGCAGATTTGACGAGCTTGGAGGCAGAAAGGAACCCCTGGATTCAATCCCTAGAACCCAAATTAATTAATACATTTAAAAATAAAATGAAAAATTAGAAAAATGAGGAGAGAGACCAGTAGAATAGTGGAAGGGGATTGAGGAAGAAAGTGGGAGGAAGGGGGCTTGAGGAAGGAAATAGTTCAAATAATGCTGTGTCCATATATGAAGGGATCACCCCAATCTCACTAACATGGAAGGGGCGGTGTAGAGGGAAACACAAGTGCTGTGTGCATGTATGGTTTTTTTTTTTTTTTCGCTTTGAATCTAACTATGATATATAGTTAAAATGTGCCAATAAATGTATTAAAAATAAAAAACAGTATGAACATAATGCACCAATAAAAAATTAAAAAAATAAATAAAAAACGTTTTGAAACTTTTGTTGTTAATTGACAAATAATTGTTTATATTCATGAGGTACAATGTGATGTTTCGTCTCTGTGGGTATTCTGCAATGATTACATGAGGGTGGGTAGCCTACCCACGGCCATGGTATTTATCACTTGAAATTCTCTTTTAGCACCTTCTTAAAAGAAGACATACAAATGGTGATCAAGTATATGAAGAAATGCCCAGCAGCAATCATCAGAAAACGGAAAATCAAACCCACATTGTGATCGCACTTCACACTGAGCGTGGCTCTGTCTCTACTGGGTTGGAATGGGCTGGGATTTCTCCGGCAGCGGGCAGGTGCGTGGGCAGTGGAGGAGCTCCTGACACGGGTCGAGTTCCACGGAAAGGATAGTAAAATGAAGAGCAGCCAACTTGGTGGAGAGGCTTAGCTATTTTTTATCTTTTTCTTGGTATTGAGGATTGAACCCAGGGGCGTACCACTTCTGAGCAACACCTCCAGCTCTTTTTATTATGATGATTATTTTTATTTCGAAACAGGGTCTTGCTAAATTGCTGAGGTCGGCCTCAAATCTGCAATCTTCCCATCTCAGCCTCCTGAGTACTGGAATTACAGGCATGTGCCACCACTCCTGACTAAAAAGCATCTCCCTATATTGCAAGATTATCAGCATCATCTAAATCTAAATCATGTGAATGTCCAAAGCTGGCCTCTCCCTTCCCCTCTGCAACTTCCTGACTTGTCCTAACTTCTGTTTTCTCCCTCACTTTCTCTTAAGTGGGTCCGATATGCTCTTGGTATTTGGGTTTGCAAAATCCTATCCCTAGGCCCTGAATTTCCTTCCAAATTCTAGTGGCAGAAATTCAAGCAGCCTGATAAGCAGGGCCCCTTGGAGCTCCCAGCTGCACCTCACTGAACTCACCACTGTTTGTTTATCCACTCAGCAAGTATGTATGGGGGTGGGAGCTGAGCCCAGCACAGGCCTTGGTTCAGCTAAATGAGCAATAGCCCGGTTTTCAAGGAGAGCCTGTTTTGGTGGAGAGGTGGGTTATGCAATGATCCGGTGGTACCGGATGTGCTAGACAGGGGTCTGGGAGATGGAGCAGGGCAGTGGGCACCCCAGACCAAGGACAGCAAGGGAGGGAAGAGGGAAAAATAAAAAATAAAAATAAAAAAACACCACCCCATATGTCGAGATCCCAAAGCCACGTTCAATGGGCTATCTTGAGTCTACCGGGAATTCCTGGCCCTTAAGGTTCACACCAGAGACAGGAAGGAAAACAGCTCAATGCAGCCGGGAAGGCAGAATGGGAGAGGGAAGGAGAGAAGAGAGCTGTCTCAGGCAGGGTCCCTAGGAATCCTGCTCTCTGGAAGGACAGGAAGCGCAGCACAGAATCCGGGGCCCCTGGAAGTCTGCGCACCCGCCTGGCCACAGAAAGCAAAGGTCCAGGGAGATTTGGGGACCGACAGAATTTAGGGTTCTGTGTCCACAGGGTGTGGTGAGACTCAGCCTCATTGGTTATGTAAGACAACTCAGCGGTGAGGCAAAGTGCCCTCCGTGCAGCCTGCAGGACCAGGGGACTCAGCAATCCTGCAGGGATGGGATTATCAAGGGAAATTAACAAAAGAATAAGATGCTGGGTGGAGTGCCACGGCCTGTAATCCTAGTACCTGGGAAGCTGAGACTGGAAGACCCGCAAGTTCAAGGCCAGTCTCAGCAATTTAGCAACACACTGTTTTTTTGAGGGGAGGGTACTGGGGATTGAACTCAGGGGCATTCTACCTCCGAGCGACAGCCAGAGCCCTATTTTTTATTTTTATTTTGAAACAGGGAGGGTCTCACTAAATTGGGGTGGGGGGGACCTCACTAAGTAGTTGAGGCTGGCCGCAAACCTGTGATCCTCCTATCTTGGCTTCCGGAGTACTGGGATTGCAAGCGTGCACCACTATGAGGGCTAAGACTCTGTTTCAAAATAAAAAATAAAATAGGGCAGAGAATATAGCCTATAAATACCAATACCAAAAAAAAAAAAAACAACAACCCAAGAAACTTACCAACAAAACCAGAGAGAGAGAGAGAGAGAGAGAGAGAGAGAGGAGAAAGAATAATAATAATGATGATTAATAAGAAGAAGAAGGAGAAGGAGAAGGAGAAGAAGGAGGAGGAGGAGGAGGAGGAGGAGGAGGAGGAGGAGGAGGAGGAGGAGGAGGAGGAGGACACACCCGCGCTCAGCCTGGGTCCTGGGCAGTCACTGAGCCTCCCCAGCCACAGTGTGTACTGGCAGTGGAGGAGGGATTGAATCAGAATTAACACGTGAAAGGCAAAGTGCCCAAGTGTTCACTAAATGGTTACCCTGTTGCTCTTAAATCCCAGTGAGTTTTACCCTCTGTCTTTTCTTCTCACTCTGCATCAGGCCCCTGGGCAGGTTTTCTGTACATTTTCTTCTCTGTTTCCGAAATTACAAACCTAATGACGAAAACAGCACACAATGAATGTTTTAAGCAAATGAGCAAAGTGTCTCTCACCCCGCACAGCTCTTCCCACTACCCCAGGAAGAGGAGGTGCAGACAGGGTTGTCCAAGCACTCTGCTTAGTAGCAGCACCGAGCGCTCAGCTTCCACAGCGCTCTTCTGAGCAGATCACCAAAGCCATCTATTACACCTTTTATTGTGGCCGTCAGCTGTCTGGGATTGATAATATAGAAAGGAACCTGGTGGCACATTCCAGGGCTGTGACAAGTCAAATTCCAGCCCTGGAAACTGTGAAAGGTCACCAAATAAATCCTTACCAAGATGACTTGCAATAAGAGAGTCTGGCTGGCCAGGGCTTAAATCTTAGTTTATCAAATAGCTACTTGGTTATAATCTGATTTCGTTTGTGGCGTTACTAGTGAACTTTGTAAAGCCCAAGTATGTTGGTAGTAGGGAAGACAGATGGAATTGTTGCGAAAGCTGCAGGGGGGAAAACATTAACTAGAGATTAAGGCAAAAATGTACAAAGGAAATGAGAAAAGGATAGACAAAATGGGGGAATTTAGTGAGATTTTTGTGGAACAGCACTTTTTTTTTGGGGGGGGGGGGTACTTGGGATTGAACCCAGGGCATCTTACTCCCAGTTCATTAAAAAATTTGTTGTTGTTGTTTTGAAACAGGAGCTTACTAGGTTGCTGAGAGTCTCACTAAGTTGGTGCAGCTGGCCTTGAACCTGTGATCCTCCTATCTCAGCCCCCCAAGTACCAGGATTACAGGTGAGCACTACAGTGCCTCTTCCATGCCTGACATCCTTCTCCCCTGGGTGCCTTCCTTTTTTTTTTTTTTTTGGCCAAGGCCTTGGCACAGTGAGCTGAGAAGCCTAGGAAGGGGGGCCGGCTGGCCTGAGAAATACTTGGTCTACCCTCTCCCCTTCTGCAGGTTTTCATATCCCAAAGAACTTGAAAAAGTTCTAGAGAAGGATCAACATGAGAACAGGGGTTGCCTTTCCTCCTGATCTCCATTAATCTCATCTCAACTAATTAGAATTTATCCTAATGATTTCCCTTCCTCCCAAGCTCAGCTAGTGACTGGCACGTGGTGGTTACCCAGTAAAATTCCTCTGAGCTGGTTGAGTCGTGGACATTCACTGTGCTTCAGTGCAAATTCTTGCCACACTAATTTGCAGTTTATACATTTGAAAATAAGATTTGTTATACTTTCAAGATTGGGATGTGTCCTAAGCAACTGTCAGCTCTGTGGGGTCTGGGATGGCTGGAGAGGGTTTAATAATGGTCTCAGGAGCTCCACAAGGTGCAGGGGAGCTGCTCTCCACGGACCCGTGAATGAGGAAAGCAGGTTTGCCTTCCAAGAGAAGTTTGGTTGACCCTAGGAGAAGCTCACCAACCTTTCAGAAGGCTTTGAGAAATAATGGCGTCAGTTGTCTGAGGACATCAAATGATCATTTGGGAAGGAAGGTATGACCTGCACCCTTGCCCCTTACACACAGCCCCTCATAGCACCTCTTCACAGGCCTCGCCACCATTGTACAGAGGTGGTACTAGAAGGCAGGGGAAAACTGCCCTTTGGGGAAAAAGTGATTAAATAATTTAAAAAATTAAAAAATCCCAAGGGTTGCTATTTCACCATCATACCTTCATTCCTTTGAATGTTAAAAGTTTCTGTTTAAAATTTAAATACACTTTGGTCAGAAGTAGGAACCATCAAGCCAGACATGGTGGTACACACCAGTGATCTCAGTACTGGAGAGGCTGAGACAGGAGGATTGCAAGTTTGATATCAGCTCCAGCAACTTAATTAGATTCTGTTTAAAAATAAAAAATAAAAAAGCTGGGAGTGTGGCTCAAAGGTAGAATGCTCCTAGGTTCAATCTCCAACACGAAAACAAATAAAAGACAAACACCAAAATAAAAGCAAAATCAAAATAACAATAACTTATTTTTTTTTAAAGTAGTGTCATCACTACAAATGAATTGCAGTTGGTTGTCACAGAAATCTTTAGTTGGGGGGTATTTGACCCCTCAGACAACCTAGGCTGGACTTGTGCTGCCCTGAACTCCAGGCCTGATATCATGTGACTGATTTTCCTGAAGTAAATTTTTCCACCTGGCTGAGGAGGACATGAGCTTGGCTCTGTATTTATATTGCTCTATGTCTAAAAAATTAAAATATGATCAATCTATTGGAAAAATATTTGTGATTTTGTGACAAAGGCAAATAGCCGTAACACAAAAAGAGCTCTTGTAAATCAGTGAAATATAAATAATGCATAGGAGATCAACAATAACAACAGAAACTTAAAGAAAATTCATAAGAGAAGACTTATAACACAATAAAAAAGCAAATGAAAAAGAACATTTCAGACTCACAAGTAATTAAAGAAATGCAAAATAAAGCAACAACAAGATCCTTTCTCACTTACCAAACTAATAAACATTTTGTTATGTTAAGGATAAAATTCAGTATTGGCAGCTGTTCAGGAAAATTGGGTTTTTTTCACTGTTTGTAGGAGTGTAAATTGGCACAGCCTTTCTGGAGTGAAATTTGAGATAGTTATTGATGACCTTTGAACCCAGGTTTCCTCATTAGGGGCACCACAGGACATTCATTCAATAAACCATGGCATGTATACAAATTAATTACAATTATGGAAATTATTTGTATTGGTTTTAAGTAGACTCACTTGGGCAAGCAAAATAAATTTCAAACACCTCAAGTAAAAAATGCAATGCAGAGAATTGAAAAGTCAGTATCCAAATAGCATATTGTTTCATTTAGTATTCTCACTGCTGAATCCAAAAGACTTGATGACCACAACCTAGAGGAAGAAAGAGTTACGTGCTCACAGTTTGGGAGGTTCAGAGAGTTCGGTGCATGTTTGGCCAGGTGAAGTCTGTGAAGCTCAGGGTGTGGAGAGAGTCTTCCACATCACAGAGGCCAGAAGCAGAGAAAGCAAGGGGAGGAAGAGACAGATACAGAGTCCCCCAGGCCCTCCCCAGCAACCAGTCCCTGCCTCCAAGATGGCTGCCTGAGAGGTCTGGGACCATTCTAAATCCATCATTATCAATGTTCAGTATAGAATAAGTTTTGTTTAGAATATATAGAAAGGTTGAAAAATCATATTCTTTGTGACATAGAATTATTAAGTTTGAAAGAATTTTCCTAAATGCAATTAATTCGAGCTACGAATATTTAATAAGGTCCTACTATGGTCCGGGCACTATTCTAGGTGAGAGGCATAGAAACAAGTAAGCCAAAATTCCAGTCTTTATGTCCCCTTTGGTGTGACACACAGACAGTAAGTAAACAAGACATAGATAAATAAGAGGGTGATGATTTTCTGGAGAAAACAGGTCTCTGGAGCAGAGACTATTGACAGTCAGGGACAACTTTAGATTCAAGGACTGATCTGAGGAAGGTACATTTGAGTGGGGGTCAGAGTGAAGGAAGGAAGGAGCTGTCCAGGCAGCATCCTGAGCAGGAGTGAGAGCAGGTGCAGTGCTGGGGCAGGGAACAGCACTGGAATGCCCAAGAACAGAATAAGACCTGTGAGGCAAGAGTGCACGTGACAGGGAGCAAAGGCTGCTGGGAAATGGGGTGGAGCTAGGCAGGAGCCAAGTCATATACCGTCTTTGGCCAAGTCAGGAAAGCTGAATTTTGCCGGGTGTGGTGGTGGCTCATGCCTATAATCCCGGTACTTGGGAGGCTGAGGCACAAGGATCACAGGCTTGAGGACAGCCTCAGCAATGTTGCAAGATTCTCAGCAACCTAGTGAGACTCTGTTTCAAAACCAAAAAGTAATAAGGGCTGAGGGTATAACTCAGAGATAGAATGGCGCTGGGCTCAATCCCCAGCACCAAAAAAAAAAAAAAAAAAAAAAAAAAGGCTTACTTTTATTCTAGGGGCAATGGAAAGCCGAAGAAGGACTCAACTAAATAATTTGATAAAGTGTACTTTTTATAAGGCTAAAAATTAAAATGTAAGCCGGGCATGGTGGCACACACTTAAAATCCCATAATTGGGAGGCTGAGACAAGAGGACTATGCAGGTTCAAAACCAGCCTCAGCTACTTAGTGAGGCCCTTTGCAACTCAGTGAGACCCTGTTTCAAAAGAAAGAATAAAGAAATAGGGATGGGGGTGTCACTCGTAGGTAGGATGTCCCTGGGTTCCATCCTCAGTACCGCAAAAATAAATAAATAAATAAATAAATAAAATGTAAACCTTTGCCAATAATTCAGTCAATAATATATGCATTTGTAATTTTACTGATGAAAACCATTCTGTGGTGTAGGTGTTATTAATTTCTCTCATAGATCTACTACAACGGCTCAGATAAGTTGAGTGACTGGGCCGAGCTCACATAGCTGGCAGGGGACAGGGCTAAGATGAGAACCAACAGGCTCTTGCATCCCAGGTAAATTACTGGGGATGGAGATTAAGGCCAGGTCCTCATGACCGACATCAGTTAGTTGTTATGGTGTCTGAAGCTCATACATTAGTATTAGCTCATGAGCATGTTGCATGAACACGTGAGCCCTCCCATCACCACAACCTCTGACACCTCTTCAGATGGTTGTTAAGCCCTTTGAGGGATGAGCCCAGGTGTGCTGGATGCAGGCTGTGAAAGGGTCCGACAGCCCAGCCCAGGGACACTCCTTTAGGAGGACTGAGCATTGGAACCAAAGGAGAAGGGCCACCCGACTGTCCACTCAGATCTAGCAATGCCTGGTTTTGCATCAGAATGGGGACCAAGATTGCTTGGGACTACAACCTTCTCTTTCAAAGAGCCTTTGTTTGAAGGAGAGGAAGATCAAGCTAAGCCTCTTCCAGTTGCTGCAGAAGCCAGCTGTGTCTCTGCTCTGCAGTGGGATCCCCACAGCCACTCATGGGCGCTGCTTCCTCTTGATGTGTGGTGTTGAGTCTTACTCCTCTCCTGTGCAGTCCTGGCCCTCTCTGGCTCCTTGCTCAGGCTGCGAGCCAGGGAAGCAGCCTGTGCACCCAGTAGTCTGGCTTATCTCCGGGCTCTCCAAGTGCTATTCACAGTAAGCTGGACCTTTGGGGTTGTGCAGGCTTGAGCTGATATTTTCTCTGCACAGTCCAACTGTTCTTTTGTAGGATCCTTCACACACACTCTTTGGGATTAGAGTTCAGCCTTCTTAGATAAGCAAGGAACTTCTATGAGATCTCTAGAGTAGTCAAATGCAAAGAGACAGAAAACAGAAGGTTGCCAGGGCTAAGGGGAGGGAGGGAAGAACTGGGAGTTGCTATCTGATGCATGCCAGGTTTCAGTCTTGCAAGATTAAAAAAGTTCTGGAGCCAGGCGTGGTGGCACACGCTTGTAATCCCCGCGCTTGGGAGGCGGAGACAGGAGGATCACACAGGTTAAAAGCCAGCCGCGCTGGCTTAAGAGACCCTGTTTCCAAATAAAAATATAAAATAGGTCTGGGAGTGTAGCCTAGAAGTAGAAGGGCTTCCAGGAACCCCAGTGCCACAAAAAAAAAAATAAAAAATTCTGGAGATCCTTTGCACAAAAATGTGAATATACTTAACAGTAGTGAATTGCATGCTTAAAAAAGATGGTAAACTTTCTGTTATTATTATTATTATTATTATTATTATTATTATTAATTTTTGTGGTACTGGGGATGGAATTCAGGTGCATTCTACCTCGAAGCTACACCCCCTACCCTATTTTTTTATTTTTTATTTTGAAATGGGGTCTCACTGAGTTGCAAAGAGCCTCACTAAGGAGCTGAGGCTGTCTGAGAACTGTGATTCTCCTGTCTTAGCCTCCTAAATGCTGGGATTACATGCGTGTGCCACCAGGCCCAGCTGTTAGTATTAGCTCATGAGTACGTTGCATGAACACGTGAACCCTCCCATCACCACAACCTCTGACACCTTCTCTTCAGATGGTTGTTAAGCCCTTTGAGGGATGAGCCCAGGTGTGCTGGGCTCATTATTATTATTTTTTTTTAACAAAATTAAAGCCAGAACTGATAAGTGGTAGGCCTTTGTCTGCCAGGCTGTCCCCTTGAATGCACAGAGCTCTGCTTCCTGGTGTGTAAGTTGGGCCTTTGGTAATGATACGTGTTGGCCTGTCACCTGGTGTCACACGATAACTGAGAGCCCACAACACTGTGTGTCAATGAAAAGAGTCTATCTCCTCATCCTGCTCCACTGATGTCTCTGTCCCCACCAGACGTGGTGTGTTCATTGGCTTTTAATTGCTGTGACCAGAATAAGTTGGCATAAGCAAACCTAAAGAAGGAAAGATTTATTTTGGCTCATGGTTTCAGTTTGAGAGGTTCAGTTCATGGTTGGCCAACTTCAAGGCAAAAACATCATGGCAGAAGAGCATGATGGAGGAAGGCTGATTATTTCACAGCAGCCAAGAAGAAGAGAGAGAGAGTAAAAAAAAGGAAGGAGAAGAGGGGAGGAGCTTCCGGCGAGGGAGGAGATAAACCCTTCCAGGGCATACCCCAGTGACCTCCTTCCTCCAATGAGGTCCCACCTCCCAGTAATCTACTCATCTGTCACTGGATTAATCCACTGATGAGATGAGAGGCTCGTGGTCTACACCTTCCCCGAAAACCTCACCTCAGCATAGTTCCACATTGAGAATGACTTCTACTTGGGCACATGCCAAGGCCAACTTTCTATCTTCCTCTCTGACAACCTCTTCCTTTGACACAATTGACCACCTTCTGGAAATACTTTTCACTGGTTTTCAAGATCACTCCGGTGTCCTGGTGTCCTGCTTTGCTCACTAAACATTTGGATCCCTTTGCTGGCTCCTCCCCCCTCTCAAAGGTGCCCTGCCTGTGCACCCCAGGGTCTGTCCTTAGCCTTCTCTTTTTGTCCCCTTTCTCCTGGCGTTTTCTCTCTAGATCATCTTAGATTTACATCCAGATCATCAGAGAACGCCTAGATCAAAACTTTCAAACTGGACCTTTCCACTAAGCTCCAAAATTATGCCTCTAGCTGCCTTCTTGACCTCTCTATTTAGATGGCCAGATCCGCTTACTGAGAATTGTCAATTCGTGAGAATTTCCAGTTCATCCAATCCAATGTGAAATCATTTCATGTTTTCCTATAACTTCCTTCATTATGCTAGCCTCACTGGTCAAGAATCTTGGGAGAGTTCAGTTCAATTACACGATGTTCTGATTATAAAGCAACCTCACTCTAGATTTTAAAAGCTTCAGTACTGTTTATATTTAAATATTATCTCAGTGGCTGATTCTCTGTCTGGGACAGGAAATGTGTAAAATAGGCCTAAAACATCTTGGAATACCAGAAAGCAAGGAATCTATCAAAGAATCCCAGGGCCATGCCAAAAGAATTTAGGAGCCAACTTGAAGAGTTTCCTTCTGTCTAAAGATAGAAACACTTGAACAATAATAAAAATAATAACTGTCATGGATAAAAATAACAATATTATTAAATCTGTATGCAAAAAAACCCAAAAACACTTGTCTTGTTTTGAGGAAGACAGAGAACTAACACATTGTTTTGACAACTTGTAAATAGAAAAAAAATTCCTAGTATAAAATGAGCTTTAGGACAACCAAATAGTTGATGAGGGAAATTTTCCTTCATAGATGTACTGTGTTCCAGGTAATAAATGAAGAAGGACATCACATTTTTTAAATCTCCAATGAAATAATTGTTCTTGGCAATGATCACCAGTGATAGCCAAAAAAAGAACTGTAGAAGAAAACTACACTTCATGACATTAGATTTGGCAATATTTCCTGGCTCTGACACCAGAAAAACAGACAACAGAAGTAAAAATAGATAAATGGGATTACATGAAAATTTAAAACTTCTGTGTACCAAAGAATACAATCAAAACAGTGAACAAATAACCAAGAGTATAGGAGAACATATTTGCAGTTCATTATTTGATAAGAGGTTAGTATCCATAATATATAAAGAACCCCTATGATTCAACAATAATAAAAAATTGATTAAAAGTAAAAAAAGGACATGAGTAGACATTTTCTTTGAAGATAATATACCAGTGGCCAACAACATGATAATTAGTTTGACATCACTAATTATTAGGTAAATGCGAACAAAGTCACAATGAGATATTATCTCAGAGCCATTAGGATGTTACTATCCCCAAAACAGAAGATAGTAAGTACTGATGAGAATGAAGAAATCGGAACCCTTGCGCACTGTTGGCAGGGATGTCAAATGGTACAGCCACTGTGAAAACAGCATGGCAGTTCCTCAGCAAACTACACATGGGGTCACCACATGATCTAGCAATTCCATTTCTGCGTATATACACAAAAGAAGTAAAAGCAAGATCTCGAAGAGATATTTGGACACCCATGTTCAGAGCAGTAGTATTCATTATTTGTAGCAGCTGAACACGGTAGAACCCAAGCGTCCACTGATGGATGAAAAAATAAAGTGTGCTCTATAGTCACAGCCTTAAAAAGGAAGGAAGGACATTCTTTTTTTTTTCTTTTAAAATTTTTATTGAACATAAATAATATACATTTAAACTATATTTGGTGCCCTCTCCTCCCCTCCCCCATTTTCTCTTCCCCCCTCCCACCAATGGTTGTCCAGGTTAACCATGTCATATTCATAATTTAAACATGTTCAGATGTAGACCCTCATTAATCAAGATCAGCCTAGAAGGAAGGACATTCTGAAGCACGCTGCAACCTGAATGAACCTAGAGGAGTTTGTGCTAAGTTAAATAAGGTAGTCACAAAAAGAAAAATGCTACACGGTCCTATTCATACGAGGCACCTGGAATAGTGGACTCATGGACAGAGCATGATTTTTCAGGGACTAGGGTTGGGAGAATCATGGAGTCATTGTTTCATGGGCCCAGTTTTAGTTAGGGGAAATGAGGATGTTGCTCAGATGGATGGTGGCGATCGTTGCAAAACAATGTAAAGATACTTAGGGCCACGACTGTGCACTCAAAAATCATTACGATAGTAGATTTCATGTGTGTGGTTTTATTAACTTTTACCACAACCAAGGGGGGGAAAAAAGGAAAAAGAGAAAAAGAAAAACAATGGAGATGATTAGACGTTACATTTCCTCCAAGGAAGAACATATCATTACCTGTGAAACAGTCCTGCCAAAAAATCAAAGCAATTCAAATGTGATCAAGTCTCTGAATCTTCTGAATCCAACTACCAAAATACAGGCCAGAGGAACATGCTAACGAGGTCATATGGAAGCCATCAGCAAAATCCAGGCTGTGGGAAACTGCAGGGAAAATGAGTTTCTTCAGTAAATAAATTGCAAGGCAAAAGAAGGAAGGAAGGAAGGAAGAAAAGGAGGAGGAAATAAGATTAAATGAGTCTTAAAAGACGCCAGTGCAAGCCGGGCATGGGGCGTGGTGGCGCACGCTTGTAATCCCAGCATTCAGGAGGCTGAGACCAGAGGATCACGGTTTGCAGACAGCCTCAGCTACTTAGTGAGGCCCTCTGCAACTCAGTGAGACCCTGTTTCAAAATAAAGAATAAAAAATAGGGCAGGGGGTGTAGCTCAGATGTCAAATGCCCCTGGGTTTCATCCCCAAACCTAAAAAAAAAAAAAAAAGAAAGAAAGAAAGAAAAAGACATCAATGCAATTTATGGGACCCATTTGGATCCTTATTCAAAAAGAACATTAAAATTTTAAATTAAAACAATTTCATGCTGAGGATTGAACCCAGTGGCATTCTACCTCCCAGCTATACCCCAGCCCTAATTTTTATTCTTTATTTTAAAACAGGGTCTCAATAAGTTGCAGAGAGCCTTACTAAGTAGGTGAGGCTGGCCACGAACCTGTGATCCTCCTGTCTCAGCCTCCCAAGTACTGAGGTTACAGGAATGTGCCATCATGCTCAGCTCAAAAAGAACATTAAAAATTATGATACAATAAATACATAAAATATGATATATATATATATATATCATATATTGGTACTAGTGATTGAACTCAGGGGCATTCATATATATATATATATATATATATATATATATATATTAGCAATGTGTGTGTGTGTGTGTGTGTGTGTATGTATGATACAATCAGGGAGTATTTGATACTATTCTGAAATGAAACGGCTTTAAGTCCTTATTTTTTAGCTATATAGGAAAATATTCATGAATGAAATTCCATGATATCTGAGACTTGCTTCATAATAACTAGGGGTAGAGAAGTGGAAGGGTACAGGTGTAACCAGATTGGCTGGGACTTGGTCATTACTGAAGCTGGTTGAGAAGAGACATATTATTCTTTCTATCTTTAGGTGTGAAATTTTCCATAAAAATTTCTTTGAAAAATATTCACTTGATAGTCTATTTAAAGTCCTCTCCGTGTCCCCTCAGAAGCCGAGCACCCAGCGGGCCAGGGCAGGGTTGCACCCTTCCTCTCTGCACCCTCCCTCTCTGCACCTTCCCTGCTGGGTGGGGTCAGAGGTGGGGCTGAGTGGCAGGATGGCCAGGCTGGGTGCCTCCCGCCCCTGGCTCCTGGGTACAGCCTGGCTGCACATGGGAGGGTCCTTAGGCTGAGAAACTTCTCTCCTGTGGGACATGCCTGGTGGCTTTTCTGGTGTCTACAGACTTCCCTGCCTGCTGCACGGCTCTCTACCACAAACTTAGGGCTTTGGTCTCAGTTTGTGCTGCCCTGATCTCAGCTCCCAGGGTTGGCCCTGCCTGAAGGACAGTGACCTTGGGTGGGGAACCTGAGTTGTCCCCCAAACCCACGGGAAACACTTGAGTCACATCAGTGTCAGACGGCGGACACACAGGCTGCCCAGGCAGCACCCCTCTCCGCAGTCTCTCCTCAAGTCTTCCACACCGGGAGGAGTCAGAACAGCTTTACACAAAAAGTCTGCAGTTGGGGTTGGAGCCAGGTTGAGCACACCCACTCTTTGCAATAGATCATATGGGGTCTTGCTCTTTGAATAGTTGAAAATAGAGTTAGGGGTTTTAGGAGGGTGGTAAAAACACCAACCGGGTTATCAGAGACCGCTGTTTTATTAGGCCCCAACCCTAGTACCTTCCGGAGAGTCAGCCGGCTGGCGGGGGAAAGGGACTGATGGGCCATGCATCTGGAGAGTTGTGGATAGTCCTGATTGGCCGGCTGAGTCCCGTGGCGGATCGGAGGCACCGCTGTTTTATAGGCATGCCGATTCTCTCGCGACAGCTGTAGCATCACGATGTTTGGAGTCTCGAGGCACCTGGAGTCTCATGATAACTCTGCTTCTGGCTTCCAGGGTTCTGCTGTGAGGAGGGACCCAACTTATCACTCTTTCATTTACTGAATGAACAAATAAATGATAAAAACAATCTCTGTAGCCCACGTTTTCCAATACTGGACTTCATATGCTACTGGAATTGGCAACTAGAATATATTTGTTTATATATTAACTTTTATTTATTCATTTATCTTGGTATGAGGAGTTGAACTCAGGAGCATTTTACCTCTGAGTTACATCTTCAGCCCTTTTTTTTTTTCATTTTTTAAATTTTGAAACAGGGTGTCAATAAGTTGCTGAGGGTTTGTTTGCCTCTGTTGCTGAGGCTAGTCTTGAACCTATGATCCTCCTGTCTCAGCCTCCCAAATACTGGGACTGTAGGCATATATTACTGCACCTGGCTTCTAAATTTATTTTTAAAAATTACTCAGTGTTCAATGAAAGATTTGCTAATAATTCATACTTCAGCTTTTTTTAGATTTATATCATTTGCAGAAAGAGCTATAATGTGCTGGGAAGTATTAATTTAATTTGAATTTTCCCACTCTGAAAGTGTGTCCCTAGCTGAGCATGGTAGTGCACACCTATAATCCCAGTACTTGGGAAGCTGAGGCTAAAGGATAGCAAATTCGAGGCCAGCCTCTGCAATTTAGCAAGACTGTGTTTCAAAACAATACAAAAAAGGCAGGGAGTTGGTGGTGTAGCTTGGAGGTAAAATTCCCCTGGGTTCAATAAAACCACAGTATGGAAGAGTCAGGAAGCACACACAGCTGAGTTCAGCAAAGACAACAATGGTAAATGCCACCTTGTAGCACAGGCACAATAGTACTAAGTACTTTATATGTTATCTTGTAGAGCCCCCAAGGATCCCACAGGGAGTGCAATATTATTTCAACTCAGAGATGAGGCAACCAAAGCTCCCAGAAACAACTTTAGTAAATGATGAAGCCAAGATTCAATTTTATTTTTTTCAGTACGGGGGATGGAATCCAGGGGCATTCTACCTTTGAGCTACACTCCCATCCCTATTTTTTATTTTATTTTGAAACAGGGTCTCAATGAGTTGCAAAGGGCCTCACTAAGTAGCTGAGGCTGTCTGAGTACTGGGATCCTCCTGTCTCAGCCTCCCAAATGTTGAAATTACAAGCGTGCGCCACACGCCCGGCTCAAGATTCAATTCTTGCTCCATCTGATTCTTACAGTCAAGCTCTGGGAGCTGGGGTGTAGTACAGTGGTGATGCTTTTACCCAGCATATGGAGGCCCTCGGCCCATTCCCAGCAGCTAAAAGAAAGAAAAAAGTTGAGCTCTTAACTCTGAGTCTCTATAATAAAGTATCAAAAATACTTGCCCAGTTAGGCAGTAGATGGTTGAACGGATGACAATAAAGATATTGGAGGTAAAAATTTATTACAAGAATTGTAAAAAAAAATGAATGTATTTATTGTCTTCACATATTTATTTTGCATTGTTTCTAATGTATCATAGGAATCACTTTTTGAAAAAGGTTAATTCTATCTGGATTAGAGAATGTGGCACTGCTGTCTATATGAGAATATCACATTGTAAATCTACTAGAAATCTAAAGGAATCTGTTCTTGTTGATTCAAAATGAAAGAAAGAAGCTGGGGGCAGTGGTGCACACCAGTAAACTTAGTATTTTGGAGGCAAAGACAGAAGAATCCCAAATTGGAGGCCAGCCTGGGCAACTTAGTATGACCTTGTTTCAAAAAAAAAAAAAAAATACAAAGGGCTGGGGGTGTAACTCAGGGGTAGAACACTCCTGGATTCAGTGCCCAGTATCACCATAGATAAACAAACCAAGGGGAAAAAAGTGAAATGAGAGCTATTAAGGAAAGTCTAGATGCAGAGAGAGAGAGAGAGAGAGAGAGAGAGAGAGAGAGAGAGAGAGAGAGAGAGAGAGAGAGGCAGAGGCAGGCTGTGTAGCTGTAAACAGTCACACATGTCTTTTGCAACACTTTGGATTCCTCCCCAATCCAAAGAACCACCAGGAAAACCTGGCCTATTTCCTAAAACAGTGAAAAATAAGCATGTTTCTGCCTGAGGAGTCGCTGGTGAGGTATTTATTTGATATTTAAATAGATGCTACTGAAGTAAAATGAAACCAACAATGGTATTGTTGAAGAAAAAAAATAAATAAATAAAAGGAGGAGGAAAAAGAAAGGCTCAAGGAAGAAGGAAGGCAGTGTCCAGGCCAGAATCAACCAGGCATGAGGATCTCTGAAAAGTCAGACCCAGAGCCACAGCTCAGGGGTCTGAAGTAGAAATGGCTGTACCCCAAAAGGCACCCTCAAAGAAGAAGAGTCAGGGATAACTGGGGTGTCCAGATTCCTCAAAGCCAGACAGGAAAGAGGAGAGCAGTGATTCTGAAGATGCAGACTCCCAGCTCCCAGGTCAAAGGCCAGAAGAAGTTTCAGAAATTTCCAATGAAGAGAAATCAAATCCCATTTTAAAGTTAAGGTTAGATAAGCAAGGTTATATTTTATAATCATGAAGTTCATAACTGGATTTTTAAAAATAATTTTGTGCTGAAGATGGAACCCAAGATCTCACACAAGCTAGGCAAGTTCTCTACCAATGAGTTATTTCCCATGCCTATAGCTGAATTTTTAATTTCTCAAAATTTCAAGCCTCTACTGAAAAAGAAAAAGATACTGCAGATAGATGGCATAGATCCCTTTTAAAACCAAAAGAAAGCATAAGAAAAAACAAAGTCATAAAATGGGAGAAAATGTTATACCAATTACAGTATTATCAGAGCAAAGTCCACTGCATAAATTGTTAGCAATTGACATATACCCCAGGGTGAAGATATATTTTAATAGCTATGACAGTACTTGAAAGGAAAAGTTAGGAGAATTATAGCTTATTGTAGGCAAAAAAAAAAGACAAAACGACTTGGTTTCTGATATTTGAAAACCTAAATTGTAATGTACGTGGTCAGATTTTGCAAGATCATTTACTTTTTTTTTTTTTTTTGGGTGGTGGTACTGGGGTTCCTGGAAGCCCTTCTACCTCCTGGGCTACACTCCCAGACCTTTTTTCTTTTCTTTTCTTGAAACAGGGTCTTTTAAACCAGCGTGGCTGGCTTCGAACCTACGCGATCCTCCTGTCTCCGCCTCCCAAGCGAGGGGATTACAAGCGTGCGCCACCACGCCCGGCTAGGAGATCATTTACTTTTGCATGTGCATTTTCTGACCTTATAACAGAAGGTGGAGATAGAGGTGGATGAAATCTTGAACAAGCTGATGACGTTCAATGAAGAGCACATCACGTCCCGAGCATAAAGCGGGAGAATTCTCAAGCCATTTCCCAGTAAGCTATTTTTGTATCTAGAATTTACTCAAAGAAAAAATTTTAAAACTCCATTGTTTTTAGTAATCCCAGCATTTGGGAGGCTGAGACAGGAGGATCAAAGTTTGCGGACAGTCTCAGCTACTTAGTGAGGCCCTCTGCAACTTAGTGAGACCTTGTTTCAAAATAAAGAATAAAAAATAGGGCTGGGGGTGTAGCTCAGAGGTAGAACCCTGGGCTCCAACCCCAGCCCCGCAAAAATAAATAAATAAATAAATAAATAAATAAATAAATAAATAAATAAATAGGAAAAAAATTAAAAACGCTATTGACATTCTCTTTGGCTAAATTTCTTACCTCTCTATATCTTAAAATATATAAAAATGGCCAGGCTTGGTGGCGCACGCTTAATCCCCGCATTTGGGAGGCTGAGACAGGAGGATCGCGCAGGTTCAAAGCCAGCCGCTCTGGCTTAAGAGACCCTGTTTCCAAATAGAAAAGTATAAAAATAGGTCTGGGAGTGTAGCCCAGCAGTAGAAGGGTTTCCAGAAACCCCAGTACCACTACCACCAAAAAAAAAAAAAAAAAAAAAAATATATATATATATATATATATATATATACATACAGACACACACAAACTGTTTCTCTGTTATATAACATGCCAAAGCCTTTATATAAAGGCTTGTTACTTTAGTTTACTAGAGAGAACTAGATTCAATGAGGTTGAATATGGTAGCAGGAAATGTAAAATTAGTTATTCATTCATTTTTTATTTTAGATATTTTTATTAAAATATATTTTTCTTGTTGGGTGTGGTGGCACGTAATCCCAGAGCTTGGAAGGCTGAGACTGGAGGATAACACAGGTTCAAAGCCAGCCTCAGCTACTTAGCGAGGTTCTCAGCAACTTAGTGAGACCCTGTTTTCAAATAAAGTATAAAATAGGTCTGGGAGTATAGCCTGGAGGTAGAAAAGCCCCTAGGTTCCACCCCAGTACCACACACAAAAAATAGGTAATATTTTTTTTTTCTTCAGGGAAATTGGATTTGGCATTTAAGAAAATAATTAAAGAATTTGGTATCTAAGACCATAAAAATAATTAAAATGTAATCAAACTATGACAGAGGTTAATTAGTACCTCCTATCTCTTTCTGAAATAAAACTAGTAGATGATTATATAAATTGCCTACTGCTGTATAACAAATTATTCCCAAACTTAAGCAGCCAGAAACATCAATAAACATTTATTGTCACATCCTTTCTGTGGATCAGGAACTTAGGAGTAGCTTAGCCAACAGTGCAGGGTCGGGCCTCCCATAAGGCTGCAAGCATGGAAAATGTGTCTGGGGCCGGGGTCTGCTTCTCGGGTGTCAGGTCAGCACTGGCTGCTGAGAGAGGCCTCCATTCCTCGTGACCTGGATCTCTCTGCGCAGCTAAGCGAGTGCCCCTCTGCCATGACGGCTGACTTCCCCAAGAAAGCCATCCAAGGAAGAAAAACAGAAGCTGCAATGGCTTTTATGACTATCTAGTTCATTTTTTTGTTGCTATAACAAAACACCCAGGGCCAGAAACTTATAAACAATAGAAGTTTATTTGGTTCATGATTCTGGAGGCTGGGAATCCAAGACGTGCTAGGTCTATGGTGAGGGCCCTGTTGGCACATCATACCAGGGTGGAGGGCATCACACAGTGAGACAGATGGAGGCAAATTCTCTCCTCTTTTTTGGGGAGTGATTTTTAAAAATTAGGAAAAAATTGGTATTGGGAATGAACTCAGGGACATTCTACCGCTGAGCTATACCCTGTGCCCTTTTAATTTATTTATTTTGAAACAAGTTCTCACTCAGTTGCTGAAGGTCTTGCTCAGTTGCTGAGGCTGGCCTTGAACCTGCAATCCTCTTGTCTCAGGTTCCCAAGCAGGGGAATTACAGACATGTACCACCAAGCCTAGTTTCTTTTCTTCTTATGAAGTCACTACTGTGGTCATTTGGTCCCCACCTTCATGAGCTCTTCTACCTCTAATTACCTTCCAAAGGCTCCAGCTCCAAATTCCATCAACAAGTGAATGTGAGGACTAAGTTTCCAACACATGGACTTTGGCAGACACTTTCGGACCACAGCAGGGGTCAGAGAAGAAGCCACTGCTCCGGTCTGTGCTGGCCAAGTTGGTAGCCACCAGCCACATGTGGCCACTGAGCACCTGGAATGTAGCTAATCCGAATTAAGATGTGCTATAAATGTAAAATATACACTGGGCTTTTAAGACCTCATGTGAGAAGAAGGATGAAATATATGTCATTAATTTAAAAAATCACATTTCTTTGTGCTTGCTTTCTCATACTTAAATGAAACCGCTTGGCCCTCGTCCATCTGTGCTCTGAGATAACTGTCTAATACGAGACATAAATTTTCAATACCTTCTCCCTCCTTTGTGATCAATGCAAACTTAGAGAAAGCTCTGAGATAGTTTTTTTGTGTGTGTGGGACTGGGGGTGGAGTCCAGGGGCTTTTCTACCTCCGAGCTATACACCCAGACGTATTTTATACTTTATTTGGAAACAGGGTCTCACTAAGTTGCTGAGATCCTCACTAAGTAGTTGAAGCTGGCTTTGAACCTGTGCAATCCTCCTATCTCAGCCTCCCAAGCGCTGGGATTACAAGCTTGTGCCACCATGCCCGACTCTGAGATTCCTTATGTTAAACAGGTGATGATGACATCCAGCACACCTGCTAGGAGGCCACAGAGAAGGAGAAATCCAGACAGTTGTAGATCTGCATACAGATTGCAGAACTTATGATTTCATGAGCCACTTGGCCTCTCTGAGTCTCACATAGAAAGTGAGGGGGATGCTCCCGTGCTCCTCCTGGGGCTGGGCGGGGATGCCTCAGATGGAATGTTTAGAGCACAGTGCACGTTAGAGGTCTTAATAAATGTCAGTTCATCCGGCTTCCCTTTCCTCCTCTCCCTACCCTGCACATTTGCACCGTGGGAGCTAAAAGCTTTGCTTCACGTCTGTTGTTTTGTGTGACTGCAGGCCAGAATCCAGATGAACACAGAACAGTATTGTTTCTGGCTGTAACTGAGCTTGAGGGCTCCTGCTTCTAAAAGTTTGTAGAAGATGGAACTTGCTGATTCAGAATCTCAGCCAGGTCAGCCCAGACTTAAAACAGGTGTGTTAATGGGTGAAGTAGAACAAACCAAAGAACCGTATTAAGTCTTTTGTGTTGCCGTGTGGCAAGCAACCTGGGCCTGGGAGTCCTGGCAGGATGGGTTTTGGAGGTGGAGAATCACCATCCTGGTCTTGCTGATTGGGAAAGGCTCTTTGGGAGAAATGGAGTTTTAGAACTATTTGACTATCTATAGGAGTTTTTTTTTTTTTTTTTTTTTCTTTCTTTTTGGATCTGGGGATGGAACCCGGGGCATTCGACCTCCGAGCTACACCCCCAGACCTATTTTTTACTCTTTATTTTGAAACAGGGTCTCACTAAGTTGTGGAGGGCCTCACTAAGTAGCTGAGGCTGTCCACAAATGTGATCCTCCAGTCTCGCCCTCCCAAATGCTGGGATTACAAGCGTGTGCCACCACGCCCGGCTATGTAGGAGGGGGTTTTGAACCAGGAGGGAAGAGGATGTTGGAGAGACAGGGTGTGGCCTGAGAGAATTCCAGGGAGAGACAGAGGAGGGGGAGGAAACGCCAGGCCCCATGAACAGTATTTTGACTCAGTAGTGAGGGTGTGAATCAAGGGTAGATCTGAGGGGAGGCTTCTGAAAAATTGGCAAATGGATTCTTTCAGAAATGCAGAGTGGAGGAGCCAGGCACGCTTGTAATCCCAGCATTCGGGAAGCTTGAGACGGGGAGGATCGCGGTTCGTAGACAGCCTCAGCTACTTAGTGAGGCCCTTTGCAACTCAGTGAGACCCTGTTTCAAAATAAAGAATAAAAACTAGGGCTAGGAGTATAGCTCAGAGGTAGAATGCCCCTGGGTTCTAACCTGAGTACTGCAATAAAAGAAAGAAGAAAGGAAGGAAGAAAGAAGGAAAAACATACAGTGGAACAGCGCCTCACCCCGTCCTATTCTTTGTCTCCTTTGCAGTGAGACCTCAGATTTACGAAAAGGCCGTATCGTCATTCCCAGACCCAACTCTCTACCCTCTGGGCAGCAGACAAATCCTGACCTGCACCGCCTATGGAATCCCTCCACCTACAATCACCTGGTCCTGGCACCCCTGTAACCAGAGTCCTTCCAAAGCAAGGTAGGGACGGTTAGTTCCTTGACTGTCAAATACATGTTGCAACCTCAAATTAACATTATTTAATGGGCACTGCCAGGAGTTTACAGATGGAAGGTGCGGCATGCTGGGGGCAGAGGCTTTCCCTGCCTTGGAAACAAGTAGGCAGCAGCCACTCCTCTTCCTTCCTTTATCTTATCCACTGCCGTGCAGAGGATGGAACACGGGGCCTTATTCATACAAGGCACTAGTTCTACTGCTGAGCTCCATCCCTCTTCCTTGGTGAATCAGCCCTGACCTCAGCTCACAAGTGCATCTCTACGGTGTAGTTTTAGAGATTCAGGGACAGAACTAAGGCCACCTGTGAGGTGTTTCTTGGCTCGGGTCAGAAACTCAGTACTTTCATTTCCCAGTCGAGGGTTCCAGGCATTAGCTATCCACTCTTTATTTTGCACATTGGATATGATTAAAGATCTGCCAGGCGTGGTGGCACATGCTTGTAATCCCAGCATTCAGGAGGCTGAGACCTGAGGATCACGGTTCTATTTAGTGAGGCCGTCTGCAACTTAGTGAGACCCTGTTTCAAAATAAAGAATAAAAAATAGGGCAGGGGGTGTAGCTCGGAGGTCCAATGCCTCTGGGATCCATCCCCAGACCCGCGGGGGGGGGGGGAATCTAACACCACTGATCACTACATCTACTACTTTGGAACTAGTCATTCATTCCTGCCTGCTAGATGCTTCTACTCGGCATCCTCAAGAGTCTTTCTTTATCAAACCCCAAACCCTCAAGTTGGGCATGGTTGTACAGGCTTGTAATCCCAGCATTTGGGAGGCTGAGACCAGAGGATCACAGGTTCACAGCCAGCCTTAGCTACTTAGTGAAGACCTCCACAACTTAGTGAGACCCTGTTTCAAAGTAAAGAATAAAGAGTAGGGCAGGGGGGGTGTAGCTCAGAGGTCAAATGCCCCTGGGTTCCATCCCTAGACCTGCAAAAAGAAAGAAAGAAAGAAAGAAAGAAAGAAAGAAAGAAAGAAAGAAAGAAAGAAAGAAAGAAAATACAGTGGAGGACCCAGAGTCAGGATGAGGTGCAGGGAGCTTGGAGACCTTCCAAAGGGGATGCCTGGCCATTGAGGGCCCTGTGAGGAGCAGCTAGAGGCCTTGGCTAGTAGAGGGGACAGAAGATTGCTTAGGAGAGACCAGGAACCTCTTTGTTTTCTACAGATGACTCCAGAACCAAGATGGCAGCTATGTGGTCTCCTCTCTTAATAATGGAAAAGAGTGAGATGGATAGATAGATAGATGATAGATAGGTAGATACATAGAGGATTTCAGTTTCTGCCAGAAAAGAAGAGACAAGGAAAAATCAGTGGTCCCTATGACCAGGAGACCAAAGAACAATGTGGGCAGGGGGCTCTGAGTTACATTTCTGGAAGTTCTGTGTGGAGAAGAGAAAGTCTGACTTCACACTGTGTTGGTCTTCGATTTCTTAGTCTGTGACATTCAATACCAGATTTGTCAGGGGCAGATCAATAACACAGCCTATCCTTAGCATACCTGATAACAAAAGATGTGCTGTCATGTAGCTTTTGGGCCCTGGGAGCTTTAGTTTCAGGAAACCAGCTTCCTCTGCCTGGAATTTGATGTCTCACTGCTTTACCATTCTCGCCGCGTGCCGCTGCCCTCCCTTCCGCTCACACAGACCTTTGTTTTTCTCCTAATCAGCAACTTCCTCCCTCAGGGCCTCATAAGCTGTCTCTGGACCACCAGAGAGGAGGGATGCGCCCCTCTCAGAACGGGGGTTGGAGAACTGGGGTCTGTCAGCTTGGAGTTACGAGGTGTGCACACAGGTTTTACATAGATGGTTTTAATGGTGTGTAGACACTGCTGGGTGTTTGCAGTCCTGGGGAATGAACCCAGGAACAGTCTATTTCTGAGATCCACCCCCAGCCCTTTTTATTGATTTATTTTGTTTGGTTTTGGTTTTGAGGTACTGGGGATGAAAGCCAGAGGCATTCTACCTCCAAGCTACTCTCCCAGTCCTATTTTTTATTCTTTATTTTGAAACACGGTCTCACTGAGTTGCAGAGGGCCTCACTAAGTAGCTGAGGCTGGCCGCGAACCGCAATCCTCCTGTCTCAGCCTCCCAAATGCTGGGATGACAAGCGTGCGCCACCACACCCAGCGGTAAGACTCTTATCAACCTAGTAAGACCCTGTTTCAAAATAAAACTAAAAAATAGGGCTGTGTAGCTTGGAGGTACAATGCCTCTGCGTAACACACACACACACACACACACACACACACACACACACACACTATTCCAAGTTGTTTTCTATTTGATCAATGACATAGCTCAACTACACAATGACATGATGCTACAAAGACCACTACCGAGTCGCTAATGAGAGGCCCAATATTATGGTTCAGCAAATATTCTCAGGATCCTGTCCTCAGCAATCATTGAGCTGGGCACCCACAGAACCACAATGCCAGGGAAACATGAGCAAGCCCATGCTAGGAAGCCTCAGGGGGTCCTTCTTGGCAGTGGGGTGCTGGTAAGCATTAGAGATGGGCTGCTATGCTGTGGGGAGGCCCAGGTGTGCAGCGTTCACTGGTCCTGGTGTGGACTCCCACCAGGGCCAATTTCAAGTCATCAACATGAGACCATCGGGCAGAGAAATGGGAAGAGACAGGTAGATGATCACCTACAGTATTTCTACTAAAATTGATGTAAATCACTCCAAAGATGTGGCAAATAGCAAAACATATGATAATCAGTAAGTTAAGAGTTTTGCACAAAATTATGCCTTTATAGTGTAATTCATTGAATTGATGTATGTATAATTCACTTTTATTTTATTTTATTTTATTTTGGTGGTACTGGGGTTCCTGGAAGCCCTTCTACCTCCGGGTTACACTCCCAGACCTATTTTATACTTTTTTATTTGGAAACAGGGTCTCTTAAGCCAGTGCAGCTGGCTTCGAACCTGCGCGATCCTCCTGTCTCTGCCTCCCAAGTGCGGGGATTACAAGCATGCGCCACCACGCCTGGCTATAATTCACTTTTAATGATGGAGGCATTCGTCGACTACCTGGCAAAGTCTCTGCAAATTGAACATGTGACTCTGGGCAGCTGGTCCAGGTTGGCCCAGGAGCCACCTGGCCCTTCATTTGTTCCAGTCTGTGGCTGCTCAGAGGAAATGAGGGAGCTGTGGGAAGTCCATCCTCCTCTTCCCTCTCCTCTCCCTCAAATGAGCAGAACTCCTGCCTTCCTGGTCCAGGATCAGGCAATTCCTAGAACACTGTAAAGTCATGTGGAATTTTCTTTTTCTTTCTCTCTATTAAAAATGTCTAGTTTTATAATCCTCTTCGCCATGTTTCTCTGCACCCCCATCCCTCACGTGCTGTCCTGTCCTCGACCCCGCACCCACAGAAAAACAACATGGGACAAGAAGTGGCAGGCGGATGACAGCCGCCCCGGGCCCTCTCTACACCCTCAGGAAGGCGCTGCTCAGGCCTCTCCAGCTCATCACAAATGACAGAATGAGGTTATAAGAGCCTTGGCTAGCATCCCCTCCTCCTCTCCCGTGGAGTCCAGTAGAACACGAAAGACCGGCGCTTCCGTGGGAAGAGGTCTACAGACATTTTCAGGCTGTTGGCTCCCACAGTTTGAGGTAATATATAGGACACTCTCCACTATCCAAGCTTGTTTCATTTCTCCTTTTATTTGACCCTATAAAGACAGAGCATAAGCCAGGTACATGGTATAAGTCTGTAATCCCAGTCCTTGGGAGGCTGAGACAGGAGAATCACAAGTTTGAGGCCAGTCTCAGCAACTTAGTAAGCAACAAGATGCTGTTTCAAATTTTAAAAATATTTAAAGACTGAAGATGTAGTTCAGTAGTAGAGCACCCTGGGTTCAATCACCAGAGCCCCCCCCAATAGAAAGCATAAAGGAGGGCTGCTTGTGGCCCCCTTGGCAGGGCAGGGTATAAATGGTTGCCTTCTCCCTTCTCCTAGTAGGCTAGCATCCATCCCAGACCCCCCACCCCCATGCGGGACGAAGCAGCCCCTCCTCTGTGCTCCCAGCAAATATTTATCAAGAACCCAAATGTGTGCTGGGAAATTGGTGTAGAATCATGAATTGACCAAACCCATCCCTGTCCACTGGGAGGACTCTTAACCCGGTATTCTCGCCTCTCACATTCAGGGTTATGTCAGTGAGCAGTGAGCCGCTGCTACACACAAGAAGGGTTTCCAGAACCCCACAGGTGCTCAAGATAGTTTGTTGGGTGAATAAAACAGGCCTAAAGGGAAAACTCTTCCACAGTCCCAGGTCTCTGGAAGCTCCTAATGCAAGATGTGCCCTAACGGCACCTGAAACTCTTTGACCTCTCTGAATCAGGACACACATCTGCCAACTGCAAACTTCACCAGGAGCCACAGCTGGCCAACAGATCCTTAAAGCTCTGAATCGGTGAATCAATAACATGAGTCAGTAATTTAAGAGCAGCTGAAGTTTCTGGGTCAGAGACACCCTGAAGACAAGCAAAGTGATGGTCCAAAAGCCATTTTAAGATTCCTGGAGGCAGCGGTTGGTGGACGCAGTGGAAGCTCTATTGTCCACCAGCCACTGCACAAGAATTTAAGAAAAAAAATTGGGGGGGGGGTCTGGGGATGGAACCCAGGGGCATTCGACCTCCGAGCTACACCCCAAGCCCTATTTTTTATTCTTTATTTTGAAACCGGGTCTCACTGAGCTGCAGAGGGCCTCACTAAGTAACTGAGACTGTCCGCGAACCGTGATCCTCTGGTCTCAGCCTCCCGAATGCTGGGATTACAAGCATGTGCCACCACGCCTGGCTTAAGAAAAGGTTTTTTACAAAATGACATGGAGCCAGGCATGGTGGCGCAGGCTTGTAATCCCTGCACTTGTGGGGGCAGAGACAGGGGATGGGGCAAGTTCAAAGCCAGCTATGCTGGCTTAAGAGACCCTGTTTCCAAATAAAACATATAAAAAATAGGTCCTGGAGTGTAGCCCAGAGGTAGAAGGGTTCCATCCCCAGTACCACCAAAAAAAAAAAAAAAAAAAAGACACAGAGACCAATGAAACTAAGGAACAGATGGGCATTCTCCCAGCCACTCCCAGAAAACATCACTGTACACACACGGGGACACAAAGACAAACACCCGAGGAGAGACGTGTAAACATCTGGTGCCCACGCCCATGCCCACACTCGGCAGACAGTCACCCATGACCTCGGGGGCACCGGGCTCTTTTGTTTTTTTACAAATGAGTTCTTGAAAAGAGAAAAGTATTTGGTAAGTTACTCTGAATAGCAATTTTACAGGCATAATTAGTAGAATCCCACTGGGCTCGTGTTAATGAGGCACATTCTCTTGTAATAGTTAAAGGGTCTCCTTGAAGTCTGGCTTTACACAAATCAAACAGGGCCTTTCCATTTTGGAACACAGTTATCTGATGTAGCGAATGCCTGCTTTCATCTAGAGAGAAATGTTCTGGGAAAGTCAGATGTTTATGTCCTTTCCCAGAGAGCTTTAAACCCAACAGGAAAGACAGTAAGAAGGCATAGGGATCCACGCACGCAGCGCTGGCCCAGGTCAACGGGCCGCTGCACGGTCTACAGAGATTCCTACTGCTTCACCTGTGGAAGCAAGTGCGCTCTGCGGCTGCTCTGAGCATGGGGCTTTAGATTCTGCAGCCTGGGTCCTGGGGATCACAGCATGAGCTAGAAGGCATCTTAAAGGTCTCTCTCACTGCGAGTGAGGAAACTGAGGCCTGCCGAGGTCGGGATGCTAATGGGGGGTCCATTGACACCTCTAAGCCAATAGGTTGCTCGTCTGTCCGTTTCAGCACTTCCTCTTCCTTCAGCTCTGCTCTGGGAGCTGAGCTGAGTGGAATACATGAGTGGTTCTCAAAGTGTGGTCCCCAGGCCCCGCTTTAACTCCCGAATCTGAAACTTTTGGGTAGGGTCCCGCAATCTGTGCCTTCCGGTCTTTCAGAAGATGCCGAGAGATGCTGGAGTTGGCCTCTGGCTCATATCCAGGAGGCTGTTTAGCCCTGGCCTACAGCTGGGCTCTGGCTGATGGGAAACCATGGTGCGAATCCCAGATAGAAGGAGTGCGTTCAGGGGCGTTTTTCCTCCAGAGTCCTTCCATGCCTAAAACTGTCTGCATCAGTGTACCAATGTCAGTGCACTTCTCAAGGGAGCCACTGAGCCCTGAGGCTCGTACCTTCTGGACCGACTGGCAGTCCCTCCTGCCCTTCACCTATTTGTCTTGCTGTCGCTCATGCTTCCCCCACACCCCACTCACATCTTTTCTGAGCCCTCCTCTAATTATCCTAACTTAGATGTGCCACCTAGGTCACTCACCTGACACACGACCATGTGGAAAGGTGCTTACCTGGGTCAAGGGGAAGGAGCAGGTTCAGATGCCAAATGGCCCTTCCTTTTCCTTCCTCCCTTCCTTCCTTTCTTCCTTCCTTCCTTTTTCCTCCTCTCCTCCCCTCCCCCTCCCCTCCCTCCTTGTCCTTGTCTTCATCCTCGTCCTCCTCTTCTTCCTCCTTTTCCTCTTCTTCTTCTTCTTCTTCTTCTTCTTCTTCTTCTTCTTCTTCTTCTTCTTCTTCTTCTTCTTCTTCCTTCTCTCTCTCCTTCTCTCTCTCTCCCCCTCTCTCTCTCTCTCTCTCTCTCTCTCTCTCTCTCTCTCTCTCTTGAACCCAGGGGCATTCCATCTGCAGGCTACACTCCCAGCCCTTTTTATTTTTCATTTTGAAATAGTCTTGCTAAGCTGTTGAGGGTCTTGCTAAATTGTTGGAGCTGGCCTTTGAACTTGTGGTCCTCCTGTCTCAGTCTTCCAAGTACTAGGATTACAGGCACATGCCACCATACTACACTTAGTTTATAGGACTTTTCTCAATGGCATAAGAATCTGTCTGACTTATTTTCCACTCCAGTTGCACACATGACTCTGAAATAGTCCCACATTCTATATTTACATTATAAAATGTACTGACACCAAACATGATTGTGATGTTTACCGTGTAATTTTCCAGATGAAATTTATTTCCCCATAAATGGCCTACCTTAAAACTTTCTTCCTGCCCCCCACTTACTTGTGGTACTGAAGATTCAACTCAGGGGCATTCTACCTCTGAGATACATTCTAGCTCACAGCATGAGCTAGAAGGCATCTTAAAGGTCTAGCTCATTTTTTTTTTAAACAGCCCCATTTTTTTTTTTTAAACAGTAGCTACATGCTGGCCTTGAGATCCTCCTGTCTCAGTTTCCCTAGTACTGAGATTACACCTGTGCACCACCAAGCCCAGCTTGTTCCCAGTCCTTAACATCTCGCTGTGTCCTGAGTTTGGCTGCACGTTCCCTGGGAACAGATACATTGAATTGTTATTCTTTGTATCTCCCAAGTCATTGAATGATGTCATCCCAACTAACTTGCAATGTTAGAAATTGTTCAGTCAGTGGCAAAGCAAAACCAACTTAGGTGTCTGCCAACAAATGAATGAATAAAGAAATTGCAGTATGTTCGCACAGGGGACTTTGACTCAGTTATAAAGAAAAAGAAAATTTCCGGACATTCTTGGCACACACCTGTAATCCCGGTACTTGGGAGACTGAGACCAGAAAATCGAAGGCTTGAGGACACTCTCAGCAAGTAGTGAGACTCTCGGCAACCTAGCAAAATTCTGTCTCAAAGTAAAAATAAGATAGGGCTGGGGGTGTTGTTCAGAGATAGAATGCCCTAGGGGGTCTGATCCCCAGGACCACAAAAAATAAAAAAAGAAAAAGAAAATGATTTCATTTGCAAGAAAATGGATAGAACCATAGAATAGCGTTCTAAGTGAAATCAGCCGGTCTCACAAAGTCAAAGGTCATGTCTTTTCTTTCATATGTGGAAGCTAAAGAAAAAAATAGGAAACAAAACAGACTTCAGATAAGTGAGAACAGCGGAAGTGGAATACTGGAAGGTGGGGCGGGGGGGGGGGGAGGACGAAGGAAGGAGACAGTTCAAATAATGTTGTGTCCGTGTTTGAAGGTCTCACTACCAATCTCATGGACGTATCGGGAGGGCTGTGGAGGAAAACACACCGAGCGCTGTGCGCATGTGTGTTCGTAGCGCTTGAAACCTCACTGTGATGTATAACTGCAACGCACCAACATACCAGATGTAGCATACAATTATTTATTTACTTATTGGCATATGTATGCACACACGCATCTGCCAAACTGAGGTTTTCTAACTCTCAATTCAATACTCTCCCCACTGCTCAGGAACCGCATTTAAAACACAGAAGTTTGTATCGTATTTGGAAATGATGAAATGAAAAGGCCTCCAGACACACACACACACACACACACACACACACACACACACACACACACCACACACACACCGGGCTTCACATTCCCCTGGGGCTTCCCCGCTCTGGCGGTATTACTCCTGGTGTTTTAAGGGCCCCTCGTCAGAGGCCTCGATGCTCACACATCCTGTCCCGATGAAGGCTTCGGTGTTCTTCCAGAAGACCCAGAGGCAGTGGAGGCGCAGGAAGGACGGGAGCTGCCCACTGGGGCTGGCCCAGGCTGCTCTCCCTCGGCCTGGGGGATGGGTGCGTGAGTGGTTTGGGCTTCACAGGTTCATCCCTGGAATCTCCCAGAGATTAGGACTCGGCCCCTGATCAAGCAGCCAACATCCTGCTGACAAGCTCATCAGAAACTGGGGGTGGGAGGACCACTCAGATCTCCAAGATGCAGCCCTTCTTATCAAGCCCGAGTGAGATGGCAGGATAACTCGATTTCCTGCCTTCGGTCTCTTTGATTTCTTCTTTAGAGAATCTCCGGAGGGAAGGAGATAGAGACGGGAAAACTCCCCTGTATTCCTTTCCAAGGAATTCTCAAGGGTCAGTTGGTCACCTTTACAAGTTCCACTCGGCCTGATCCTGTTAGATGTCACAGCAGTGCAGCTGGGTGGCAAGGCCATATGTCAGCTGCTGAAACATCCCCATTGTGTCCTTCCCATTCTCAGCTCATGAATCAGTAGCTGTTGCCTGGGGAGGCCTGTCCCGATCCCTTGGGTGGGTGCTGTGTCCTCCCCATGACCCGCAGCACCTGTCAGTGCCTGTACCAGTGGGAGCATCCGCATCGTGTTCTGTGTCTTGGACAGGTAGAGCATGACAGGACTTTTCCAGCTTGGTGTGGTCACCTGTTTCCATGAAAGTTCTAGGTGTCCCTGTGTCCCTCTCTGGCTCAACTGCCTTTTATAGCAGGCTCTCACCCAGCCAGCTGAGCTTTCCTTAGTCAATTTGAAGCCCCAGAAATTCCTTGACAAAGACCCCCCTCTCAGTGTAGTTGGCTCTTGTACTCATTCATGTAGACTTGACCCCTATCCAGGAAAAAAATGAGGTGGTTGCAGTCACTTGATCTGAAAATACACTGGAGTGGGGCGGGAAACTTAAATCTGAGGCTTAGTCTCTGTAGCGCCAGCTACCTGGACAGCTATGCCCAAGTATGAGATCATCCCACCATCACAGGAAGGAAGGGGAGGATGCACTGGCACACACCTGCAATCCCCAGTACTTAGGAGGCTCGAGACAGGAGGATTTCAGGTTCGAGGCCAGCCTCAGCAACTTAGCAAGACTCTGTTTCAAAATAAAAAATAAAATAGAGCGGGGCGGGGGGAGTATAACTCAGAGATAGAATGCCCCTGGGTTCAAACTGCAGTATAAAACAAAACAGAGTAGCTTAGAAGAAGGGGGTCAGGAGTGAAGGATCCAGAATCACATCACTAGACTCACTGCTTTCTCTTCAATTAGTTGTGACTTCAGACTTGACCTCTCCAGATGTCAGCTTATTCATCTGTAAAATGGAGATAGCCATCTCGTAATCTCCATGATGATCATGCAAAGCTGATCCAAATGAAATATCTAATGAAGTATCAGATGTGTGGTCTCTGTCCTCATGAAGCCTGAATGAGAGGGTGCTCCAGCCACACCAGCTTCTGCATTGCTGCCGGAGCCTGTCAAGCACATTTCTGCCTCAGGGCCTTTGCACTGGCTGATTGCATCGACTGAACCTTTGCCTTAAGATAGCTTCTTGGCTTGTTCTCTCCCTTTCTTTGAGTCTCTAATGAAATGTTTTCTTACTAGGAGCCTTTGCTGGCTACCTAATCTAAGATAGCTTTCCACCTCCATTTCTCCCTGTTTTACCAATTTTATTTTTTAATACTTTAATTTGGTGTATTGTAATAATATATCATATTGGGGTATAGAGTGAAGGGAACATACATGAACCCACCTTTGGAGCACTTCCCTCCTGCCCCTTCCCTTCCCAGTACTGGGATTGGTAATTTTGTATACATACACAGCATTACTTCAACTGTTACACTATTTGCATCTCTGCCCCCTCCTCCCTTCCCTAAAACCCCTCTATCACTCAACTGGAGCCTCTGGTCTTCTACCAGATGTTATCCTTATTTCTGGATTTCTATTTAGCTTCCACATATAAGAGATAACATACCACTATTTGGGGGGGGGCTGACTCATCTTGCTTAGCAAAATAGTATCAAGTTTCATCCCTTTTCCTGAGAATGACATGATTTTGCTGCAAATGACATTTGTTTGTTCTTTATGGCTGAGCACAGTTCCATTGCGTGTGCACGCCATGCTTTGTGATCCAGTCGTCTGCGATGGATACCTAGGCTCATCCCATAATTTGGCTGTTGGGAATTGTGCTGCTATGAGCGTGGATATGAAGTATCGCTCTAATATTCTGATTTCAGTTCCTTTGAGACGATGCCCAAGAGCGACATCGCTGGGTCATATGGTGGTTCTGTTCCCAATCTTTTGAAAGGTAACCTCCACACTTATGACTCTTATCTGGCAATTGCTTGTCCTTCTTCACTAAAATGTCAGCTCCAAGAGGCAGGGATTTTGTCTCTTGTTAAGTGCTGTATACCCACTACCTAGCACAGTGACTAACATAGCATGGATACCCAATAAATATTTGTTGAATGAATCATGCAATTATAGTTCAATGAGCCAAGCATGAACATCAGAGAGATAGGATGTTCTAGGGCACCTGTGAAGGGAGCTTAACACAGTCCTGCGGGGAGGGTGTCAAGGGCAGGGACAGGAAGAAGACATGCAGCAAAGGACATTCAAAGACCAGAGGAAATGTGGTTCGCTTCCATCTGAAAGGCCTTGGGCTCAGGGGGAAGGAACCTTGAGGAACAGCAGCAGGCCAGAGGGGCCAAGCCCTGCAGGGCGGGCGGGGCTGCTTGTCCACTTCTGGCATTCGTCCTGCAGGGCCATATTCTCCTGGTAGGTAAATAACAAGCAGCGGAGACTCTACGTACTAGGATTAGAAGAAAAGCAGGCTGGGAAGAGAGAGAGAGAGATGGGAAAATGGTTAGTACAGACTGCGCATCTCTACTCTGAAAGGCCAAGACATGAAATGCTGCAAAATTACAAGACTTCTTGAGCGCCAACATGGTACTAAAACCTGAAGGTTCCAGGCAAACAAATTTCAGGTACAAAATTAATTTATAAATTATTTTTTGTGGCACTAGGGATTGAACCCAGTGGCGTTCTACCTCTGAGTCGCACCCCCAATCCTTTGTATTTTATTTTTTGTTTTAAAACAGGGTCTCAGTAGGTTGCTTACGGTCTCCCTAAGATGCTGAGGCTGATCTCAACCTGCAGCCCTCCTGGCTCAGCCTCTCAAATACTGGGATTTATAGGTATACATCATTATGCCAGGCTAATAAAAATAGTTTTAAAATTATTTAAAGTAAGTAACTGCAAGCTCTGCACATAAATGCCTGTGAACAGACATGAATTTCGTCTTTTGGCTTAGAGCTAATCCCAATACACCTCATTACTTATAAGCACATATTCCAAAATTCAAAAAACTCTCCAACTCAAAGATATTTCTGATATAGGTTATTCAACCTCTAATCTTGTGTTCAACCGAATTAATAGGTCCTATTTATTATTTAGTATTCTTTTATTTATTCTTTTTTTTATTTTTACATTTTTATTTGGAAACAGGGTCTCCTAAGCCAGCACACATGGCTGGCTTCGAACCTGCGCAATCCTCCTCCTGTCTCTGCCTCCCAAGCGCGGGGATTACAAGCGTGCGCCACCACACCCGGCTATTTATTCTTTAGTTTAGCAAGTATGTATTAATTTCCTCCTAAGTGACTGGCACTGCGTATTCACAGGATGTGCACTCTGTCCTCCAGACTTACAGAACTCACTGTCCAAACAGAGAAAAAATAAGAAAACAGAAAACACTATAAAATATCTGTAAGTTGTAATACTATTTGAAGGAGTAAATAATAGGTGAGGCCGAGGGCACTGACCTGCAGCACAATGCCATGAAGCTGGCGCAAGGCCCAGGTCACTAGAATAGCCCAGGGCCAGGAACAGACACTGCAGGGAACCCAGGAGGCTGCCGGCCCGCTCCTCACAGGACCCACAGGTGCCTGGAAATGCTGAAGTGAGCACCTGACCAGAGTTGTGTCAGTGGTGGGTTATTGGGGACGCTTCAAATCTAAAACTTCTTCTTCCTAGCTAATGACCGGCCATTTTTCTTTCCAAAAGAGACAAAGAGCATCACCTTGTCCTAGCCCTTCACCCTGCAGCCCTGTGTTACTCTCCTTGATTCCTCTCTCTCCTTTCACTTCTCCTTCACTTAAGGCAATAGGTACAAAGGCACCCCCCCCCCCCAGAAGGTCAGTGCTGGGCAAAGTCTCCGCCCTCCCGAAGTCAGCTACAGGCCCTCTGCAGCCAGCATGCATCTATGGAGAGCCACGTCTGGATGCTCCTCCAAAACTCATCTTAAAAATCTCACCGGATCCACTCTCTAATGAAGGAAGGCCCTTTCTGAGGCTGTCAGTTGTGGGGCCACCACACAAGAGAGCCCCTTGTCAGATGGGGTGCTCCTCTGGTGAAGTCACCTCCAAGGCTGTGCCTGGCCAGTCCCCTCTCCCACACTGCGCAAATGTCTCCTCCGCCCTTGAAACCACCTTCGCCACCTTCCTTCCTTCCCTGAAATCCCTTTGTAAGGAAGGTGATTTCCTTCTAGCCCTGCCCTGTCTAAGCATGTCCTCCCCACGCCCTCCCTCCAATACACCTGCCTTGTGGTTGGCACCAAGGGAATCTTCTACGTGTGTCCTTGGTCCCCTCCCCCCATGCCTGTGGGCTGATTACTCAGTCATCTTCCAGAGGTCAAGAACTATCTGTTTATTTGCACAATTATTATTGCAAGGTGAATGAATAGGATAAATGGGAAAGCATGTATAAACACAGCTCTGTTCCGCAGAAGTGACGATACAGGGTAGTTATTGGAATTAAGAAATAGATGCTTTCAGTGAGGTAGGTGTGTGTGTGTGTGTGTGTGTGTGTGTGTGTGTGTGTGTGTGTAAAAGGTGTGTGAATCTGGAATGGAAGGGCACAGGTGAATCCTCTCCTGAATCCTGCTCAGGTCCCCTTCACCACAGGCCACCCCACTGCCTGTGGCTTGTGCATTTCCCCAGAGGCTTTGCAAAGATGTTCTAAGAAGCGTGGCTCTCACTACAGAGAGCAAGTTGCTGGAGTCCGGCTTCACCTGTATATGTGGAAGCAGCTCTTTTTTCTCTCCTGACCCCAGCCAACCCGTCTTCACCACAACATTCCCATTGAGTTCTTGGATCTGAAAGACAGAATGAATCAAAGTAACTAGAAGGGTTCCCCACTGTGGAAGAAGTGTGGGGAGCTGAATTGTGCTTGGCCAGGAAACAGCAGGCTCCACTCAGCAGGCTCCGCTGGCTGCTGAGACCCGAGCCCAAAGCCGGGGTTCTCTATAGTGCAATTTGCTCACTAGCGGAAAAGGGCATGGGACTATTTTACAATCTGTCTACAGAAAAAAGAAATGCATCAATGCCATCTTACAAGCAAAAACTTATATGTAAAAATATAAGTATGTAAATACATGTGTATGTGTATATATGTTTCTATATAAAATATATGTATATATTAAAGTGGTGCGACCACAAGTAAATTGTTCTCTAAATTTTCTAAATATTTTCTATGATAAAATGTACATTTATAATAAAAATTATAGAGTCTACTTATTAATTTATCATACTTTTGTGGGGGGAGAGTATATTGAAGATTGAACCCAGGGCACTCTATCTCCTACCTAAATCCCCAGTCGTATTTTATTTTTTATTTTGAAACAGGCTCTTGCTAAGTTTTTGAAGATCTCATTAAATTGTGAGGCTGTCCTGGAGCCTACAATCTTCCTATCTCAGCCTTCCAAGTACTGAGATTATAGGCAAGCACCACCATGCCCAATTTAATACTCTGATTTAATTTTATTTATCTAGCTGTCATTCTGTACATGTATTTAAATTTTAATTTTTTGTGGTACTGGGGATTGAACCCAAGAGGCATTCTATCTTTGAGCTACATCCCATCCCAATTTTATTTCTTATTTGGAAACAGGGTCTTGCTAGTCTGATGCGAGTCTATTTCCTGAGGCTGTCCTTAAACCTTTGATTCTACTGTCTCAGCCTCCCAAGTACTGGGATTGCACCACCATGCCTTGCCTTACCTAAATATTAATATTATCACATTAAAAAGGAACTGGTAATAAACTCTGATTCAAACACATTCAGCAAATCAAACTCATTCCAATTTGTCGATATGCTTATTTCTTAAAATCACAGAGCATGGGCAGTTCTCTAGCTTGTCTGGATATTGGGGTTATTTGAGAGCTTTCACAAAATATTTATGCTCAAAGGAAAATTTAAAACACCCATTAAAATGTATAATTAAGCTGGGTGTGGTGGCACATGCTTATAATCCCAGTACTTGGGAGGCTGAGACAGGAGGACTGCGCTGGTTTGAAGCCAGCCTCAGCTACTTAGTGAGGCTCTCAGCAACTTGGTGAGACCCTGTTTCCAAATAAAATATAAAAAAAGGTCTTGGAGTGTAGCTCAGAGGTAGAAAGCCTATGAGTTCCATCCCCACTACCACAAAAATATAATTAACACTTATTAATAAAAAGTATACGTGCATCACATTGTTCCAAATAAATAATACAATTATTATGTAGCAATTAAAAATTAAATATAATGGGTTGAGGGTATAGGTTAGTGGCAGGGCACTTGTCTAACATGGGTGAGTCCTGTGTTCTATCTCTAACACTGCAAAAATAAAATAAAACTTAGAAAAGAAAGAAAAGACAGAGCAATACTTACCTCCCAGAGCAGAGATCCTAAAGCACATCACCTGCAGTGTGTCGTGGTTTGGGATTATTATACTAAGTAATCCTCATGTGTGTCTGAGGTTGAAAACTCCTGATTTAAAAAAGAAAACAGAGCCAGGTGTGGTGGTGCACACCTGTAATCCCAGTACTTAGGAGGTTGAGACAGGAGGATTACAGGTTTGCGGCCAACCTCAGCAACTCAGTGAGAAACCCAGCAATTTACCAAGACATTGTTTCCAAACAATAAAATAAAAGGGGCTAGGGATGTAGCTCAGAGGTAGAAAGGCCCTGGGTTCAATACAAAAAAAAAAAAAGGAAAAGAATGAGTCCCACTGATAGCTCATTGGAATACAATGTCTCACAGTGTCTTCGATTACAGTCTATCTTGTTCAAGTCAAAAGAAAACTTTAATACTTTCGTGGTTAAAGAATGAAAAAATTCTGGAATCTAAATAGTTCCTTAGAAATTTAAAAAGACGGCCACTACTTAGCCTATGCCTGGCATTTAAACATGAATCACCTCTAATCTTTCTAAAGTCCCTAGAAGGCATACAGCACAGGCCCACTGTAAAGATGACAAAGACGTTGTTTGCCCAACAACACACTGCCAGGGGACGGAGGGGTTGGGACTTAAACACAGCTCTGATGCCTGAGCTGCAGTCAGCACCTAACAGCAATCCAGGCTAAAAATAAATGCAATTGCCAGTGCAGAACAATGCATGGGGGATGACCCAACTTCTGTTTAAACAAACAGCCCCCAGCAGGCATGCGTGGAAAGAAGTCGGAATGGATGTGCATCAAACTGCCAGCCCCTTTCTGAGGGGTGGCATTTTTACTTTACTGCTTTCCTTCTTTCTGTCATGTGGATATTTCTTGCAAGGAAGATGAATTCCATTTGTAATTTATAACTCAGAAGAGTCAATACCAAGGTAATGACTCACGGCCCACAGTGTGTTGGTAAAGGGCCAGCCTCTGGGGCCCCTGATGGAGCTGGGTTCCTGTCCTTTCCTGGCTTTGCTTCCCTAACCTTTGACCCCTTCTCTGGATAATAATAGAACCTGCCTCGGAGCTTACATATCCTTGCAAAAGGGATCTCACCTACATTATGTTGCCTGTCGTCAGTGTCACGGGAATAATCAATGGAGGTCTTTTCATCGAAATAGCTTCAGATTTTGTCCTGATTTAAACCTGGCAGCAGACCTATAGTGACTCCTGTCTTGTGGATTGGGAAACAAGGTCCAAATGGCACAATACTTGAATGGCTTTTAAACGCAGTGTGGAGGAGTCTTCATCCCAAGTCTCCATCCTTTTCACCACCCCAGTTCCGACTCGGAGCTCCTCGAGGTTCATGATTTCCTATGAAATAACATTGGACAAAGATGAGGTCATTCTAAAAATTGTTGTTTTTTCTTTCCACCATGAGGGCATTAAAAAAATTAGTCTAAACAAAAACAGCAACCATCTGTGTCCAGCAGTGTCCACAGAGAAGGCAGAGCTCCCCGGGGGGCCGCCCTGCAGGGCCTCCCACAGCTGACCTGCACACACCCTTCCAAAGCTGCAGGCAGCTGAGCTCTAGGTCTTAGCAAATCTCCTCCTCTATTCCATCATTTCCCCAGAATGGGCAGTAGGGGATCCACAGTCCTTCTTGTGGTTTCTAAATATTAGGTTTTCATCAAAAACAGTGATATAGCCCGGCATGGTGCTAAGCCTGTAATCTTAGTATAGAGGAGGCTGAGACAGGAGCGGGGCAGGTTTAAGGTTTAAGGTTTAAAAGTAAAACAGGATTGAAAGAGTGTAGCTCAGAGGTAGAACGCCACTGGGTTCAATCCCCAGTATCAAAATACAAAAATAAAAACAAAACAACAACAAAAAAGAGAAAACAAATGGACACTGATGTAGTGGGTGAGGACGGAGTCACATTTGAAGTTAGGAGGTTGCAGGACCAAGGGAAAGTGCCTGCTTCTCGGCCTGTCGGAAACCCTTCAACTTCTTGTGCCAAAAAAAAAAAAAAAAATTAATAAATAAATGAAGTAAAAAAAAAGAGAAAAAAAAAAAAGAAGGAGAAATCCAATATTTAACTGGGACTTTTGACATATTCTAAGGAACGCCCGCTTCCCAGAGGAAGTCTACTGCTAGTTAGAGGGGGAAGGAGAGGCCGATCATTCCTTTGCAGGAAACAGAGGGATCCTCGCTGTCTCCACAGCCCCTTCGCCTGAACACGTAGCAGTGGAACCCAGGGTTCAGGGCAAGTTAATTAGCTGCGTCTATTAGGAGAGAGTTCCTGAGCAGGATGCCGAGGTGGAAGGGGCAGGGGCCGGAGCGCACGTAGGGGCTGAACTGTCCTGCTGGGCCGGTGACGACAAATAGCACACAGGGTCTGAATTAAAAAAGGGTCCTGGCATTTAAGAGAAAAACAGACGCGTCTAAGAAGGCACACGTGCCTTTCCCCTCGCACACTCAGAGAATGGGAACACCAAACAAAGGATCCTACCCACCCTATAGGCCAGCTATGTCAGTGGCAAGAAATGCAATGAGACGGACCTCCAGGCAAGAAGAGCCAGATCTGAAAAGGCAGAAATTAACCGGGCTCGGTGGTGCATGCCTGTAATTCCAGTACTTGGGAAATCTGAGACAAGAGGATCACAGGTTCAAAGCCAGCCTCAGCAACTTAGTGAGGCTCTCAGCAACGTAGTGAGGCTCTGTTTCAAACCAAAGATTAAAAGAGGGCTCAGAGGTAGAATGCCTCTGGGTTCAATCTCTCAATGTCACAAAAATAGGTAAAAAAGAAAGAAAGAAAGAAAGAAAGAAAGAAAGAAAGAAAGAAAGAAAGAAAGAGGAAGGAAAGAAAGGGCGGTAAATACTAGCAACCCACTTACCCACTTCTAAGTCATTTGGGGCAGACATGAAACTAAGGGTCGAGTCTGTTTTCTTTTAAAAGGGGGGAAATTGGTGAGGGAAGAAGGCATGGATAGGAAGAAGATGAGGGGATGAGGTGTTTATCAGGCAATCTGTGATGGTGTGTGAGAATGGGAATGTCCGTGAAGGAGAGTGTTCATCAGAGAAAGAGGTCAAGGCCCAGAGCAGGCTCTGGGGATTAGACAGATGAAGCAAGACTCAGACCCGGGAGAAAGGCGGGGTGACTAGGGAAGAGGGTTGAAGACGCAGCCCACGTGAGCCAGGCGGGTAGCTGCTCTCTATCTAGGTAGTCTCTCTCCTTTAACTTGAGGTCACTTGTTGAATGCTCTCCATGGATGCAGAGTTCTGAGGCTCAGAAAGATTGAGTAACATGACCGGCTTGCACAGCCACTGAAGAAAATGGAGAAGACTCTGTTCTACCTGCTGCCAAGGCCCCGTACATCTCCACCGCCATGCTGACACGGATGCCAGGGAAGGATCGGGAGAAGCCCTAAGAAAACAGCCCAGGAACGTTGACAGCAGGATGCAGGTATCAAGTGCAACCCATGACGGCCCCGTCAAGGGCCCTGACACCCAAAGAGAGACCAGCCTGTGCCCGGCCATGCGTGTTCTACGTGACACAGTGGCTGAGTAGGATGTTTTAGTATTTTGGCATATTGTCTTTCTGGGTGTGGTGCACTATTGTTACGCAGGCCGCACACCCAGACAGCATTGTGTGAAGGTTGCTGCCTACCTGGAAACTCCAGGCACCAGGATTTGAACTGCACTAGTCAAAAGGGGTCCACCCTGTGCAGGTATCTTGCTATAATAATAGCCGGAGGTTGTCCTTAACCTAGGACTTTCTGCAGATAACAAAAGGAAGTGCTGAGAGTATTTGAACCCATGCTACGAAACGAGATAAATCCAGTTACCTCCGGTTAATGATGATTTTATGCAACAAACTGCACGCGACATAGAAAGGCAAGGGGACATTCTCTGTTGTGTGTGGTCTGAATTCCTCCATATCTTGGCTCTCCAAGCTCTGTTGATTTTAAGTATATTCTGCATTGATCCTCTTGAGCATTTGCAGTAAGGCCTCTGTCTCTTCACTGGGACCTGGTCCAGTTTCATTCTTTGCACCAAACACATAGCAATCCTGCAATCCCGTTCTAAGGGAGGTTTGCTCCTCCTTTCCATCGGCTCACCGAATGCCAGTTGCTTGCGATGTCTCCCTTGTGTATGTGGAACTGGAGACTGAACCCAGGCTCTTCCTACTTCTGAGCTACACCATGATCCTTGTTTGGTTTTTTATTTTGAAACAGGGTCTCGCTAAGTTGCTGAGGTTGACCTCAAACTTTAGCTCCTCCTGTCTCAGCCTCTCATGATGTCTTCTTCTCTTTGTTTGTGAGGACCCACAAATCTGAGAACCCAGTGCTCTGGCTGATTGTACTTGACCTCATCCTAATCTGTGTGGTCAGAGAGGATTCTGTTTAGATTCTTTTGACCAGAAGAACGATTTCTTTATTTGGGACTCTCCTCCCATCAAACACAGGAATGCTAGGGGCATGTCTTAGGCAGTCCTATTACAAATCCCTTGGGTGTAGCAACACAAAGGTGTTACCATGGACCATTCCATCCTCAGTATGGTGTGGACTGCACTATGATTCGCTGCTAAAGGCCCAGATAGGTATAGGTCCTTAAGAGAAAGCTACTCAAGTTCTGATGAAGTGGAATCTATATTTGGTGGGTTCAATTTAAGGAAAATGTGTACATCTTCTATGTGGGAGGTGGTATGGTAGGTGCTTCACATAAATGCTTTTGTTTAGTCCTCAGAATATTCCCACGAGCAGTGTTGTAGGCCTGCATTACAGATGGAGAAACTGAGACTCCAAGAAAGTAGTCAATGTGTACAGGGTCAAGGTCGTATAGTCATTAGGATCAGATCTTAGCTAGTGTTTAAATTGCACTAAAAAACAAAAAAGCATATAAAATTTATCATCTTGCCAGGAGTGGTGGTCCATACCTATAATTCTAGTAATTGGGAGGCTGAGCCAGGAGGATTGCAGGTTTAAGGCCAGCTTCAACAACTTAGTGAGACCCTGTTTCAGAATAAAAAAAAAGAATTGGGAATGTAACCTTGAGTTAGAATGCCCCTGGATTCAATCCACAGTATCAAAAGAAAGAAAGAAAGAAAAAATCTATCTTAACCATTTAAAATGTACACTCTACTTTTTGTGGGTACTGAGGATTGGAACCCAGGACCTTGCACATGCCAAACAAGCATTTCCTACCACTAAACTACATGCACACCCCTGCAAGTGTACATTTTAAATGTAACTATATGCCTATTGTTGTGCAACAACCCCAAGAAGCTTTCCATCACCAGAAACTCTGTACCTGTTAAACCACTCCATTTCCCCTTCCCTCAGCTCCTGCAAACACCATTCTGCTTTCTGCCTCTGTGGTTTCAACTGTTCTCAGTATCTCACTTAAATGGGATCATACAGTACTGGTCTCGATGTGATTGGTTTATTTATTTCCTATAATGTCTTCAAGGTTCATCCATAGCAAACATGTGCCAACACTTCCTTTTTAAGGCTAAATAATATCCCCATGGTTTGGATAGACCACATTTTCTTTACAGATCCAATTTCGCAAGTCTTGGGATCCCGTGCTCTTTTCACGTGAGTGAGCCGGGCCGCCTCGCTTTAAAGTTCAAGACATACAAATGTCACATTATAGATTCGGTGAAGGTGAAAGGAGATGGCGGAGCCCAGGTTCGTCCTGCCATTCCAGGCTCGGAGATGGAGGCTCGCAGGGCTGACAAGGTTCTCTGCTGACTTCCACATCTCCGAGTGGGGCACTCGGCCTTTTCTTGTTGAACTGTGCCTCATTCACCCGTTGACTCCGCGCTGCCCACGGCCGCCTCCCACCACCCGCCTGCCGTGTGCACACCCCGGCCCTCCCTCTTCTGCAAGTCACGTACGCGGCTGCGGCAAGTCGCCCACTGAGCACAGTAGCGCTGCGACCTCACGCTCCCCGCCCTTCGCTGTTGCCCTTCCGGGCGAGCAGGCGGTCACTCCCGCACGTCCAGCCTCAGCAGCCTGGCGCCGCCTCTCGGTTGTCATCACAAGCCACCAGCTGCCGGGGCAACAGCGCCTTCCACACGCCCTCACCGCCCCAGGATCCTTCCAAGGCCCCTCGCCAGGCCCTGATGGCTCTGCAGTGGCAACATGGCCCTTCAGCCCGCGCCCAGCGAGGCGCCTGCCACTCTCTGCAGCTTCTCCACCTGCCAGGCGATTCTACTACGCCGGGCACCTCCCTAACAGAGTCAACAGGGATTCCCCCGCCTGTTTCTCCAGCTGCTTATCCACAGCCTCCACCTTCGCCTACACCCTCTCTGGGCAGCTCGGTTCCGATGAAGAGCGGTTTCTGCCTCCCACCCTCTCGCCCTGCAGCCCTCGTCCACCGCACTCACCAACTCCCGCCAAGCACAGACATTGGCCTGAGCCACCTCCAAGACCTGGGGGCCATTCTCCAGTCTGCCCTTCCTCCCTCTCTTGGGAATGCAACTGGCAACCCAGATTGATTTTGCCCATTGTCTCATTAGAAAGCTTGGAGATTGCATATTTCAAGATGATGATGATGATGGTGGTGGTGGTGATGATGATGATGGTGGTGGTGATGATGGTGATGATGGTGATGGTGATGGTGATGATGGTGATGATGGTGGTGATGGTGATGGTGATGATGATGGTGATGATGGTGATGGTGATGATGGTGATGGTGGTGGTGGTGGTGGTGATGATGATAATGATGGTGGTGATGATGATGATGGTGGTGGTGATGATGATGATGGTGATGATGATGGTGGTAATGGGAACTGAACCCAGAGACATTCTATCCCTACCAGAACTACACCTCCAGTCTTTTTTATTTTTTTTTTAATGTATTTATGTTGTGGTACTGGGGATTGAACCCAGGGGCATTCTACCCTCAAGCTATACCCCCAACCCTATTTTATGTGCTTATTTTGAAACAGGGACTCACTAAGTTGCTGAGGCCAGTGGTGAAACTGATCCTCCTGTCTCAGCCTAAGTACTGGGATTGCAAGCATGTGCCAATGTGCCTGGCTTATTTATTTATGAATGTTTTTGTATACTACCTGTAAACTTATTTTTCTGTTTCAAGGTGATAGATATGCAAATCACCTGAATTTGATCATGGAACGTTGTATATATGTGTCAAAAGAGACCCCAGTTAAAATTTATGTAAGTTCCTTTGAGAATAAATGAGGCCTGCTCTTCATATTCCTAAATGGCTCCCAACCCTCATGGCTTATATTATACCATAAATAAGTTATAAAGCAGCAACAAATCCAGCAGCAGGAGAACCAAACCAACCTACAGCTGTTTTCTAGCCTAGCTGAGTTGAATGAGGCCGTGGTAGGAAAGAGGATTGGAAGGGATGGGGCTGGGGTCCCGGTGCTGATGGGTCCCTGAGAAGGGCATGGCCTGTTTTCACACAGCAAACCCAATGGTGGTCCCAGATAAGTTGGGGTGGGGGGGTGTCATGAGATGCTTACATGCAGGTTTGGTGCCTGAGCATGAGGAAGAGCTCTGTAGTAGAGCCTGACCTTCAGCACGATGCCAGGGAGCATTCTGGACTTTCCAGCGCCCCTGCCCCCAGCCCAGGATGCAGAGAAGTGGCTGAGAGGTTGGCCAAAGCAGGACATTGTAATCAGGGGAAAGCACCACAACATCGGCAGAGACTTAGGGCAGCACTCTCCCCTCAGGGGCAAGGCGCAGCTCATCAGAGGCCAATGACACAAAACAGACACAAGCTCCTCCTGTCTCTCCCTACTTGCCCAGACACAGTAAAACCTGCAAGAGGCCTCCCTCCACTCAGATCCTACGGAAGTAGGAAAGAAACTGAGGGCTTTCTGGTAAACAAGAGTCGAAGCTGGAAGTGACTGAGTTAAGCCATGCTAGCAACACCCACGTTTCCCACCGGAGAGGAGACAGAGCCTGGGGCCCAGCTGCCTCCCCAGCCATGTCGGTGGAGTTCCCTCCTCTCTACAAGTGAGGCACCCGGCCAACGGCCAAAGGAACTGGTGACTTGGGAGCTGGGTTCTTAGGCAGGGGCTTTAGAGGTGACTTAGGGAAGGCCCTGGGGAGGAGCCAGGCTGCAGTGGCTGGTGGGGCAGCGGATGAAAGCTCAGGCCCCTGCCCACTGCCCAGTACTCCCCACCAAGCCGCACTGCCTGCTTGTCTTCATTCACCTGTGCCAGCAAAACTTCATACTGAGCTCAAGGGAAGGCGAATTGACTGTAAGATGACAGTTCAGGTTTAAATGAACAGCTCAGAGCTCAGTGTGGTGGCACACACTTGTAATCCCAGTACTTGGGAGGATGAGACAGGAGGATTGCAAGTTTGCAGCCAGCCTCAGCTACTTAGCAAGGCCCTCTGCAACTTAGTGAGACCCTGTTCCAAAATAAAAACTAAGCCAGGCATGGTGGCGGACACTTGTAATCCCAGTACTTGGGAGGATGAGACAGGAGGATCGCACAGGTTCGAAACCAGCTTCAGCTACTTAGTGAGGCTCTCCGAAACTTAGTGAGACTCTGTTTCAAAATAAAGTATAAAATAGGTCTGGGAGTATAGCTCAGAGGTAGAAAAGTCCCTGGGTTTCACCCCCAGTACCACAAAAAACAGGTTTGGGGGTGTTGCTTAGAGGTAGAATGCCCCTGAGTTCAGTCACCAAATATGAGATTACTCATAATAAGCTTTTTAAAAACAAAATAATAATAACTTTAAAAATTAATAGCTCAGGACTTCCAAATAGTATTGCGCTTGAATGTCTGTTAGGAGCAGGACAGTGATATTGGGGCTGTGGAGGGGGCAATCCAATATTCATTCAGTATGTGTCGGGGGGGGGGGGGTTACTGGAGATTGAACCCAGGGGCATTCTACCTCTGAACTACAACCCCTGCCATTTTTTCATTTTTATTTTGAAATAGTCATAAGTTGCTGAGGGCTTAGCTAAGTTGCTGAGGCTGGCCTCAAACCTATAATCTTCCTGTCTCCTTACGAAGCACTGGGTGGGATTATAGATGAGTGCCACCATGCTGGGGTTCATTCAGTTATTTTTTTAACATCAAAATAAATCAAAGTGGGGCAGAGAGGGGCCTATAGCAAAGGTAGCTTCCTGTCCTTTGAGGCCCCGAGACTGGGAGACTTGGAGGTGGAGGTGGGACACCTAGAGCCAGGCCCTGACAGTCATGAAGTAGCATGGACCTTGGTGGGTATTTCTGGAGCCGGAGGGTTAAACTTCAAGCATTCCCGGCTGAACAGATATTTGCTCTGCCTTTTATACAAAGAGTGTTGTCAAAAGTGCCTGCCTACCTGCCCATTTGCAGTTTATCTGGCACTTTTTATTTTTATTTTTTTACAGTAGGAGAGGAAAAGCAAACCCAACACTTCACTTGTTTAAGGTTACAGTCCTAGCCAAACTCCTTCTCGGCTTCTGAGCCAAGAATAGATTACTATTTGGGTGTTGAATTAAGAAGTCACGGATCATCAGCCCGAGGTCATTAAGCGTTCATCTTCCATCGTCAATGCAACGTTCTCCCTGTAGAATCAACTACGAGGAGCGCAGAGGCAGAGAAACACATTTAAAAGCTTATTATGAGTAATCTCATAAGCTTAGTATGAGCACATCTACCCCAAGTGATAAGTGAAAGCAAATACCTCTTTATACAGGTCTAGAAAATTACCCCAGTGTTATAGTGCTTAAGGAGCACTTATTGAATGAAACATGTCTCTGTGATTGTAGCCAAATGTCTCTAACAGTTTTGTTGGATAGAATAATTTGGGGCTTACATGTTACTCACACCTGTCATTTATACCCATTGTAATTCTCTTCTTACATTATGAGGCTATTCTTTTAAAGTTTGTGGACCCAGTTTGTTGAAATTGTTCCTTGCTGGCCTTATAAGGGTGTGGGGGGGCATAGCAGATATCTATAGGGCCTTTGGCTGCAGAGTGACTATTTATGCATGCCAATGCCCATCAGAAATAGTCCTGAATGAGTCCTGAACTATCCTATCACAGGTCAGGCCCCTGGGGCTGGGAAGGGGTCTGTGCTCAGTGGTAAGGACTCCCAAATTCAGCTGAGCCCCAGGAAGTGATGATGGAGACTTCAGTATTGCTTTAATGGGCCACCTGTGCAGACCAAAGGTATCCAGCACCATTTCCTTGACTCGAATACTGAAGAGTAACTAATCCTATCTGGGTGTGGTGGCACATGCTTGCAATCTCAGTACTTGGGAGGCTGAGACAGGAGGGTCACAGGTTTGTGGCTAGCCTCAGCAACTTAGTGAGGCCCTCTGCAATATAGTAAGACCCTGTTTTGAAATAAAAATAAAATAGGGTTGTGGGTGTAGCTTAGAGGTAGAATGTTCCTGGGTTGCACTGTGCTTTGTACTTCCAGTCTCATTCAATGATTCTCAACACCACAGGAGGAAATGAGGATAAATCCCCTATACAGGTAAGAGCTCTATGCCTGTGGGGAATGGAAATGGAAGTGGGGGCTGGCTCCTTTGTCTAGATGCATGCTTGTTTTATTTGTAACACTAACAGAAGGTGCTGGGCACTCTCCACTGCACGATGCATGCTAACTCACTTACTGCTTAACCAGCTGAGCTGGTCACTTGCCAGGGGGTGTGGAACTAGGTTTGTGGCCCTCTGAGGGCCAGTGCCACTCTGCTTGGACATGTTCCTTCTCTGTGGATCAGCAACTCAAAGTCACATCTACAGCCGGGTGTGGTGGCGCACGCTTGTAATCCCAGCATTTGGGAGGCTGAGACCGGAGGATCGTGGTTCGCGGACAGCCTCAGCTACTTAGTGAGGCCCTCTGCAACTCGGTGAGACCCGGTTTCAAAATAAGGAATAAAAAAATAGGGCAGGAGGTGTAGCTCAGAGGTTGAATGCCCCTGGGTTCCACCCCCAGACCCGCAAAAAAAAAAAAAAGTCACATCTACATTACATTCCTTTCCTTTGTAGCGCTCATCACCTTGATAAGTACGTACCGTCAAGCACATCAGTATCTTCAGCAGCAGCAGACTGCAGGTAGGATAATGGTTCAGTACGATTGTATCACCTGGTGATGCCCTACCAGTCTTTGTGTAAGTACATGTATGATGGTCCCACAACAACATTGCCTAAGAACGTGTTTCTGAGAACAAGTCCCATTGCTAGGAAACACAGCTGTCGTTGGCTCACTCCTCCACCCTGGTGCTCCCTCCACAGCTCCTTAGACTCATCATTGCTGTCACAGGTTGTTTCAGCTCATTTATTTTCTCTGCTCCATAATTTTTCCATACAGTCTGTTGATGGACATTCGGGCTGCTTTCTATTTTTTTTTTATATTGTGTAAGGCTATTTCTCTTGGATTCTGCCCATTTCACAGAGGAAGAAAGTGAGGCACAGAAAAGTAGCTCAGCTGGAGAGTTTGAACTGTGAGTTGAACCCAGATCTCTCTTGCTTTAAAACATGAGCTCTCACCACCAGGTCATTCAGCCTCTATCAATCTTCCTATGAGGAAAAGATGGTAGAAGGTATGGAGTACATTTTTTTTCCTCTTCATTTTACTGGTAGAAAGTTACTCCACCTACCCTCTGCCAAATGGAGAAGAAAAACTTGTATGTTGGGTTAATAAGCCTTTCAAATAAAATTAGTTATCCTCTTGGCTGCATCAACTATCCACTTCTCCCAATTTCAAAAGTTACTTCCAAAAGTAACCTTGCCCACACACTATTTTATCTCTGGAACCATATTTCAAATCGTTTGGTTTTATACCTATAATCTGCTTAGCTCTTGGACTTGTGTTTAAATTTCCTTTGCAATGGATTAGCTGTGTGTGTATGTATGTATGTATGTATGTATGTATGTATGTACTTTTTATTTTAGCCAAAAGTTCAAAGAAAGAAGGGAAGGAACAAATATGGTGATATTTTAGCTTCTACAGCCTGTTACTATGTTCCTAGAAACAAGATAACTAAACTTACCTCTTAAGATTAAAAATGGGTTTTATATGTCACCCTATACAGTATAAATTAAAATTTTAAAACAAATAATTTTACTTGTATATTAAAGAATTTTCTTAGGCATTTAGGGAAAAATTGGTAACATATAAGTTATGTTTGTGTTTATATGGTTTGTACTTGAAAAAAATAGGCCTATTTGCACTTTGAGGTGCTAGACAATGTAAACTTTGCATTTCCATGGATTTTAGATGTGGGCCAGATTGAAGTCTACTTTCTATGAGGTTATGCCCCCTCTGTCCAGTCTGAATCCAGGAACCTCACTGCCTCCTGCTTAGCCCCTTCTTCCTTGTGACAGACCATTCTGGGGCAGCCCAGTTCTCCAAAAGCAACTTCTCACTTCTGTTTCTAGCCTTCTGTGCATGTGAACTCAGAGTGCACAGATTTTTTTAATTGTTGCTTTAAAATGTCAAACAAAAATATTTTAAAACCATGTAACAATTTTCCAGGAAGCTTAGGAAATAGAATGGAAAAATCTGTATCCTCCCCATCCTTATTGAACTCCCACCACTCTTGTGCATTCCTTCTCATCAGCCTGGCTGCTTACACATCATCTACATGATGGCAATCTGGGATATTCCACCTTCCCTATTCAGCATGTCTTAGCTTGGATTTCCCCAGAAGCAGAGCCTGAGAAAAGGATTCACAAGAAGGTACTTTATTAGGGAAGCACTGGTAACACGATCAGGGTTTTGGGTAACTAGCACAGGGTAAGAAAAGGAATCAATAACGAGCAGACTCATGAAATGTTGGACGTTTAATTCCCAAGGAAATTTGGAGACATGGTACAAAACCTGTATTTTAAAATTATCCTACTCTAAGGGTGATGGAACTGAAATATTTATGTATCACATCTCCACGGTCATTGTTTGAAGTCCACTAGGAGCAAGAAAGGGGAAGTTAATTCCTCAGCTATGTGGGTGTCCATAGTTGGAGGTGGTTAGCTGGAACTTGTCTGGAACCTACCGAGAGCTCTAAGTGACAGGCGGACCCAGAGTGTCTGCTCTCCTGCTTTGTTCACTCAACATTAATTATAACACAAACACTTCCTGGTTGCCACACAGTCTTTACACTTATGAGATTAATTTCTGCATAATATTTCATAATAGAATCATAATTTAACTAACCCTTTAATGTTGCACATTTAGGTCACTTCAAACTGGAATGAGTACTTTGGCAATAACTAATTCATTTCCTTCCAAACTCTAAAATCAAGAGCTGTATACCAAGGGATAAAAATGGCATGTATTCTTCAAAAATCTGGAAGTTCTTTAGTACAGCCAACCAAGCAGAACGCTGTAGGTGAGTGAGACCCAAGTAGCCCCAGCAGCGCCTGCTCTGTGTATAGCGTGACATCACTACTCTGCAGTCATGCTATAGCTGCGCTTTATCAGGATTTATTAGGCCTATAAATTTCGTACATTAAAATTTGTACCAGGGCCTCGATTAGTTAAGAAGCATCTAGATAGCTGCTATTGTCTGAGTATGATTTGTCTCCTCTGAAACTCTTGGTGAAACCGAATTGCTACTAAGGTGGTGCTGGGAGGTGGGGCCCAGGGGAGAAGTTTGGACCATGGGTGGGGTTCTTGTGAATGGATGGATGTCTTTTTCCTGGCAATGGCTTAGCTATCACAAAATTTAGTTCTCTTCTCTCCTCTGCTGTACCCACCTGCCCACACTAACTGCAGTGAATTGAAGCAGGAGTCTCTGCTACTAGATGCAATTACCCAATCTTGGACTTCTCAGCCTCCAAAAGCAGGAGCCAAATACGCCGTTTTCTTTTGTAAATTGTCCAGTCTCGAGGATTCTGTTATGGCAACAGAAAGCATACTAAAGCAATAGCTATCAAATTATTTTGTGTCAAAAACAATAATCAATAATAATACTGAAACAAGAGCTGTGGGTTTTTTCTATAGTTAGTCATCAAACCACTGTTCCAGCTCTCAGCGTGAGGAGCCCTTGGTACATTTCTGGGCTTTACCTATAAGTCAAGGTGTGTGTAAGGCACAGTCTGCCGCTTTTCTTTCGGCTGTCTCCAGTCACCCTCTTCTTTCTTGCTGACACAAATATCATGCAGGTATCTGGTAAAGAGTCCCTGTTTCCAAGGAATCTACCCTGAGAAACCCCAGGGGACAACTGTGATTTGTTTAACTCACCTGCTGTAATTTAGTCTCCTTTCCACATATTCGCCTTCCCATTCTCCTTTGTACTTAGGGGTGGTCAAATTAAAAGGTCACGATTTCTGTATAGAATAGCACTTTCTGTGGGCCTTTCTTAAAATATTATGCATATATTAATTCTTTCAGTTCCCACAGCCACTCCATGAGCTCTGTGTACCATTATCCTCCTACTTTACTGAGAAAGAAACTGGAATAGAGAAGGTCAGCAACCTCCTCAAGGTCATGTGGCTGGTAGAGGTTGGGGCAGAGTCTCACCCAGGCTTGATTGGCTCCAAAACGCAGGCACTTGTGTCCTATGCAGATCATCTAGGCTCGTCTTTATGTAATGAGGAGCACAGTCCAGCATTAGCGCTGAATTACAGATGGCTTGGGATGGCTCTGGGTGGGATGGCTCACTTCCCACACAGCCTTTCTCATCCCCAGTGAGCCCACAGGAGTTACCGCCTGGCTTTGAGTGATCAAAACTTTTGGTCCCTTCAGAAGAGTCTCATGATTAATTACAAACACTACTAAAAAGCACTGAGTCAAAATCACACTACTGAAAACATAGCAGATAAGAATGTTTAGTTCCATTCCCCTACCTTTATAAGGTTAGATGGTGTCTGGATAGCCCGTGTATAAAATCGCCTCTCACTCTGTGTCTGTGTCACACGCATGCACATGTATGCGCACGCAGCATCTCATAGACATGGTACTCCGAGACAGGTTCTCCTTCTACATGCTCGGTTCTTATTTGAAGAAACTTCTTCAACCTCAGTCCAGCCTTCCCTCTATTTTTTAGGTCAGTGAACTTCCATTTCTTCCTCTGTCTTTGACTTTCACTTCTTGGACCAAGACCCACTGTAATCTTTCAAGTTAGTGATATGGGACATTTTGACACAGGGTCCTTATTTCCTGCCTTAGTAACTAGCCGACCCCTCTCCTGATCCCATGGGGACTTTGGGTTTCACAGTATTCAGCATGTATTTAAAAAGGCTCCACTAACGCCAAAGAATAAGTTGGCCCTCCAAAGTGTGAACTGAGCCACACCCAAACATATGTGCAATGTGCACATGTCACCATCAAAGCATACCTGGGCATAAAGATTGTGACTGTCACCTGGGCATAACATGCAATGTATAAAGCCCAGGTACAATAAAGACATACCTTGACAACTATGACCATTTAACAACTCAAGAAGTGTAACTATGGGCACCTGAAAACCGAACCTTGCAGCTACTCCTGCCCCCCATATGACATCAACAATGGTGCCCAATACCCAGACCCGGAATCAAAACATGGCTTGAGCTCTGAGCTGAACAGACTGTCCAACCTGCCTTTCAGGTTGTATTAACCTCAACTTCTCAATCTTCTCCTGTCCTTTTCCCTCTCTCAGCCTAGCAATTAATCCTAGCAATTAATGAATAAAGAACCTGCCTAGGTCACTCAGTGATCATTGCTCCTGAAACCATGTTTTGGTTGTTTCCATAATCTATGCTCAGATCACCTACCTATCTTGACCCAGAGTCTCAGAGTTGACCTTCAAGTGGAGCATCCATGGTTCTGGGTAGTAGCTCTTTCTTTGCTTTTTTTGTTTTAAACAGGTAAAGACTTATTTTATTTCAATGGTTGAGCTACGTAATCACGAGGCCACCTTACCCAGAGGTAAGAGAGGGGAGCTTTATTTTTTAGCCTCTTCCTCCTAGGACAGAGTTTCAGTGACTTCTGCCTTCTTAGCCTGGAGTGAATCTCCGATTCCTTGGTTTTATATTTGTGGATCTCTACCTGGTTTACCAGGAGCTTCCTGCTGGTCTTGTCTGCCTTCAATGTGTGGACAAGTTTCATGACAATCTGTACGGGTTGTCTTCTGGTACAGGATGTGATACACCTAGCATTGATCTTCTGAGATTCACAGTATTTCCTCCCTTTGCAGAATTGTTTCCTCTTCCCTGGGTGACCTTCTCTGGGCTCCAGCACTGGCTGAACTTTCTTGCTTACCTCTGCCCCTCTCCCTGCCTCTGTGGGTGGCCCAGGTGTTTTTTTTAGCATTGAGCCTGGGAATGGACAGGCTTGCAGAGGATCACCCCATCTTACATCAGCTTCCTTCCATATCTGCTAATGGGAGTTGGTGTCAGCAACTGTCTCTTTGGGGTCCTACAGACCTTCTTTGGACCACAGTGGAAGACAGTAGGGGTGAGCCTGTCCTGATGGCAGAAGGTACTCATGGCTGCAGCCAGACAGCTAAAGGAAAGTACGGTAACCTCTTAATTTCACACAAAGCCCAGGTAATCATAACTAGTCTTTGAAAAAAGTCACTTTGGAATTTGCTTGAGGAAGCACTCAGTTCTCTTTGATAAATCGTTTGGGACAACAGAGTTTTCAGAACTGATAAAGGGTCTCAGTTTTCAAATGGGAGCTGGCTGTATTGTAGAAACTATGGGCTCTTTTACTAACACCCCTTGGACATGACAATGATCACTTAGAGAAGAAACCTGAGAACTCTGAAGAGTCAATGTGAATTCACTAAGAGCTAGGCAGGGCCAGCCTGACCCCATTTTCATTTTTGGCAGGACTGGTGTGTTAGTCAGATTTGCATCACTATGACAAAATATCTGAGATAAACAATTTGGAAGAAACATTTATTTTGGTTTAGGGTTTCAGAGGTTTCAGTCCATGGTCACTTGGCACTGTCACTTTGGATCTATGGTGGCACAGTATAGCATGGCAGAGTGTGTGGTGGAGGAGGCTTGGAAGCAAAGAGAGAGAAGGGAAGGGCCAGGCTCCCAGTATCCCCTTCAAGGGTACATGCCCAGTGGTCTAACTTCCTCCCACTAGGCCCTGCCTCTTACAGGTTCTACCAGCTCCCAACAGCACCATCCTGGGGAGCAAGCCTTCAACACACCAGCCTTTGGGGGACATTGTACACCTGAACTATACCAGCAGGTAAATCAGAGAAACAAATCTCACCCTTGGCCCTCGATACCCTAGTGTATATGACAGTGGCTGGAAAAGGGAATAGGACAGAATTGTGATCAGCCCCTGCCATGAAATATATATATATATATATATATATATATATATATATATATATATTCAGTCTATATTAGTATACACACACCTAGTTCTTTAAAATATAAAATAAAACCCTTCAAATTAATCAATTAAGCAGTTGTTATACTTAATACTTTAAGGACTATTGTGTAGAGGAAGGATAACATTCAGAGGACAGAGTCAGGATAAGTATGTGCAACTTACAGGGAGCCAGTTTTACACTCCAAATAGGGAAAAACTATTTAACACTTAGAAGAACATTTCTTCAATCTGAGTCATGTACAGACCCCCTGATATAGAAAAACTTTCTGCAAATCTCTGGGGTTTAGAAACTTTTCTAAAAATTATAGCATTTCTTAATTATGGGCAAACATACAACTAGGTTAAAGCTTTTATGTTTTAGTTATGTAAATTTACAAATTAAATTTATAAACTATATTTATAAACATACAAATTAATGCCAAACAAAACTACAGTGACAACAATATTTAAATAAACAACCTTATTTTAGTGGATGATGTCATTTTGCCGAAACAAAAATCACCATTCACAGCATAAATATCCTATCAGTAGCTTCTGCCTTTGGCAGGGACAGACAGCTGAATGGATTGTGATAACCCAAAGCAAACACGTTTCTTCTTCTGAACCACAGAGAAAGCTTTGTTTACGAAACATGCTATGATGTCACTTTCCCTCACCAAATGCGGTATCATTTGTTACCTATTCAATCCAACTCTGTTCTTTTTTTGTTGTTCACCTCAATCAAACTAGAACTACTTTCATAACACAAAAACAAAAGTAAGCACTGAAGAATATACTATGGTGGTCTTCAGTTAAAAAGTGATCACTACATTTGTCAAAATCCTTAGAATATACAACACAAAGAGTGAACCTGGATGGAAATATGGGCTTTAGTTAATGCATCAACATCAGCCCAATTGTGATAAATGTACCACACTAATATAAGATGTTAAAATAGAGGAAATTGGGGATAGAGAAACTGAGAGGTACACAGAAACTCTAAGTTTTTTATTCAATTTCTCTGTAAACCTAAAACTTCCCCAAAAAAAGTCTAAAATTGGTCACTATAGCACATGTACATATTAGTTCTTTTTAGATCTTACCAATCTTATGTAGAATTCCTAGACCTCCAAGAATATGTTGGTTAACCTAAGGTCCCCACCATAGCTTAAGAAATGCTGAGGGCAGGGCGTGGTGGCACACGCTTGTAATCCCAGTATTTGAAAGGCTGAGACAGGAGGATCAGAAGTTCAAAGCCAGCCTTAGCAGCTTAGTGAGGCTCTCAGCAACTTAGTGAGATCCTGTTTCCAAATAAAATATAAAATATGTCTGAAGGTGTAGACCAGAGGTAGAAAGCGCCTGGGTTCCATCCCCAGTAACACACACACACACACACACACACACACACAAGAAAAGAAAAAAAGAAAGAAAGAAAAGAAATGCTGGGCCAGGTATGGTGGCACAAGTTTGTAATCCTAGTATTTGGGAGGCTGAGACAGGAGGATTGCAGTTCGTAGCCCGTCTCAGCTACTTAGTGAGGCCCTCTGCAACTTGATGAGACCCTGTTTCCAAATAAAGAATCAAAAATAGGGCTGGGGGTGTAGCTCAGAAGTAGAATGCCCCTGAGTTCAATCTCTAGTACCACAAAAAAAAAAAAAAGAAGGAAAGAAAATGAAAGAAAGAAAGAAAGAAAGATAAAGGAAGGAAGGAAGATGCTGAAACTAGTGGATCAAGAATGGAAAGAGGTGTTCTGAAAAGTTGTCAGAGCTCTTTCTTCAGAGAATTCCAGAAAAGGTCTTGGAAGGGCATCCTTCAGAGATGTTCTGGGGAATCTTGTTTTAGAGAAAGGTCAGAACGTGTGACCTCCGTTTTCAAGATTCTATCATTCCAGATTTTATGAAGATTTTAGTCTTGAGTTAACTTGCTCTTAGATTTACTTTTCAGACTCTTCAAGTGGCCTCAACCCAGCACAATAATGTGCTCAAACTGTAGCTTTCTAAGTCTTATTCCTTATTCCCACAGCCCTGTCCAAATCGCACCGATTTCATTTAGGCCACCGACTGTCAATTTCTGATCCTGGGAAAGAATAACTAATACGCTCCAGTTCATTCCAGCACACCCTGCTGGCATTCCTCTCTGACGGCCCATCACGTGGCGCCCTGAGCTAAGTACCAGAGTTTCAGCTCCAGCTGACATCTTTGGGGAATCCGTTTTCTAACTGTTCTCTTAGAGAAAACCTAGAAAACATTTCTATCTCATTATTCTCTTTGGAAAATATTTCCTTCCAGGAATCTGGGACTAGGACTGAATTTATAAAAAGGACTCTTGTCATTCTAATGTTTAAAACCCATTTTTGCCGGGCGTGGTGGTGCACGCTTGTAATCCCAGCATTCGGGAGGCTGAGACTGGAGGATCGCGGTTCGCGGACAGCCTCAGCTACCTAGTGAGGCCCTCTGCAACTCAGTAAGACCCGGTTTCAAAATAAAGAATAAAAAATAGGGCAGGGGGTGTAGCTCGGTGGTCGAATGCCCCTGGGTTCCACCCCCAGTCCCGCAAGAAAAAAAAAAAAAGAAAAAAAAGAAAACCCACTTTATATACTTTATTAAATTCACATGTGTACTTGTTTGTTTAGTTTTAGCAAACTACGTTGGTTTTTAGATGTAACATCATTGGCACTCAGAATATAAAATCCCTTGACAAAGTATCCATTGATTCTAATTACCTAATTTCCTTAATCGAGGTAAAAGTCTTGAATTGAGATAAAATTCTTTTCTATTGGAAGGTAGGAAACTAGGTCCTGGTCATAAATATGGGCATCTAATGGAAGATTAGGTACCATGTGTTCTGGCTTCCAGTCTGTCTTTCTGTCCTAGCCAGCATTCATTTCCCATCCCATTAACATTTCTGACTTGGGACTTCCAAAAAAAAAAAAAAAGACAGCTAGCTTAGAGACATGGCTTTTTGTCGCCACCTATGGTCTGCTCCTAGAACTGCATGCACATTTTAGACACCCTAGCCCCAAGCCCACCAAGGGGAAGGTGACTTCTAACCACAGAAAGAGGAAATGTACTCGAAGAGAAATAAAGAATTAAAGAGTTAAATAGACGATAAAATAACATTCACAGATTCTGGAAAATTAATATGAAAATGGAGTCACAAGGGAAACCCATGTTTCTACCTCAATATTAATATTTCCCAAAGGCAAGCCTTATTTATAAAAGATCACAACCAAAGTCCAATAGTCTGAAATGAGATGATATCTTCAATGGAATAACAAGACCTATTAAATTATTCTCAAACTGAATTAAAAGCAGCCATTTGATAGCATGCCTGTGGAGAGGTGTAAATATATTGGTTTCCTAATGGCTGACCCAGACAGTTCTCTGTCTGAAAGTCATTAAAGGTTAGCATCAATGTTTTGAAAACACTGGTAGTCTGAAAACAGACAAAATATGCCTGCCTGACGTGTTGAGATTCTCCTCTCTCCCTCTCTCTTTCACTTTGGTGGCTATTTTTTTTTTTTTTTTCATACTTTCACCAGTTTCAGGAAAGGGTGGGTTAGAGTCAGGGGCTTCCTGAAACTTTCAGAACAAGAATTCTAATAAAGCAGTGTGCTGAGAGGGGCCCCCTGAGAATCGTGTTTTGGAACATACCGACCCCATGTGGTATTCTCTTTGCCACATTTTGTGGTTTTGTGTGAAATTTATTTTTAATCTTTAACAAAGCCTGCCCATGTTTATCTCAAATGCTGAAAAAGTTTAACAGTTTAAAACAAAACTTTTTAAAATAATTAAATATACAATGAATGCTGAAACATAAAAGTCAGACAGAATGTTACCCTAACAAGAAAGGGCTTCCTAAAGATCAGAAGATTCTTGTTTGTTTTATTTGCGAAAGACAAATAACAAGTACTTTCACTTTAAGGGATTCAGATGGTTATTGAAGGAGACTAGAAGTTTTCACCACCCGCTCCCAGTCAAGACAAAGGCTTCCTACACCACATAGAGCTGGAAAATTTGCTTATTGACACTAAGAAGTTATATACTACATGATTAGAAAAACAGAATGCTGGAATTTGATTGCAGGTAACATACGGTGCACGCCAATGTCATTTTGTGTGTGTGTGTGTGGTACTGGGGTTCCTGGAAGCCCTTCTACCTCCAGGCTACACTCCCAGACCCATTTTTACATTTTTATTTGGAAACAGGGTCTCCTAAGCCAGCGCACGCGGCTGGCTTCGAATCTGCGCAATCCTCCTGTCTCTGCCTCCCAAGCGCAGAGATTACAAGCGTGTGCCACCACGCCTGGCCAAAACATTTTTGAGCATGTCTTTCAGTCTTATTTATAATGATGAGGGAAAGAGGTGATACCTTGGGCTTTGCCTTAGTTTGTGCGTGAGCAGTACTTAATCTGGGCCTGCTGTACCCATCAATGACTGAAAACACTTCCTCATTCTGCTCACTCCCAAGGAGCTGGCTTTAGGGTCACCTTTGGTAATGAAGGAAGGAAATAGGCTTTTTTAAGAACAAAAGGCTCTTGCTCTCTGACTACCCACAGATTGGGGTTATCTTGGAGGCAGTGATTTAGTTAAGTTAGCTAGGGACTGACATGCCAAAGTAGAGTAAGACTGGAATGTATCTCAGACCGATTTTCAGTGGACAGTAAGAATGGCCTGTGTTAATGGTGGCCTTTTTCTTTATTGGGCCATGTAATCAGGCAAAGCAACTTCAGATGATGTGAATAGCTGGTTATTTCTATCTGCAGCTATCAGGTGGGCCTGTCTAGGCCTGGAGAAATACTATTCAAAAGGAAACAATGGTTCTTTTTATTTATCTTGTATGTGTCACCTCCGGACAGCTTTGAAATCTGTTCACTACTTTTTGTAAAAGCCTCAACAAATATTTCTTTTGCACACAGCTGGACTGTGACTTCTGGATTTTTACTGCTTTGCTTCTGGATGTTCTGCAGGTAGCAAAGTGGCTTAGAGCCTGGGCTCTAGAATCCAAAAGTCAGAGTCAGTCACTTGCATGAGCTGTCGAGTCAGTGAGGCTTTCTGAGTCTTCATTTGTTCATTTGCAGATTGGTGATGTTAACAGTCCTTCATCTGAAAGGTTGCCATGTGGACTGCGTGCATGTAACGAGCTGAGCACAGGAGCCTGCACCTGGAAAGTGGCCGCTGCACAATGACCCAGGGAGCAGGGACACATGTCCAAGGCTTCCAGTCAGCGACAAAGAAATGAGAAGACTTTTGGGCAGCTCTACAGGAAAACAACACTGTCTCTCTGTTCTGGTCCTTTCCATTCTGATAAGAGTCTCATGGAACGATAATGGAAGTTGTTTCTAGAATGCACATCTGTAGGCAGTCTACAGTCTCATGCTACGAGGGAGAAAAGACAGAGGTCATGAAACAAGACAGTGATTCTGATAACTACAGACCTGACAAACCATCCATGCTTAAGAGGTTTTTTCAAACCTGTCATTCTTTAAGACTCCACATGGGACTGAATGTAAACGCAGCACGTGATAAATGATATCCCTGGACTTCAGAAAATCTTACTGAAAAAACAAAAACTTCCCAAAGCCTCTCATGATTGGGAGAAAAATAATACACATAAATTTCAAAAACCAGATCCTCCCCAAATGATAGCTTGCAAATGCATAGAACCAGCGAGTTATTTTGTTTTGCTTAATTTACTTTAATGGGAGGCAGGTATGCGGCAGAATGGAGAAATGAGTGCAATTATTACTTTGTTTCTAGAATTCTTTTATAGTTTTGCTATCAATAATTGCTTATGTTTGTTGGTTGACATTGTATAATTGCATGCTCAAATGAAACAGCAGGTTAGGTAGTTTATACATATTAGAGATAAAGAAAGAAGTGTTTGTTGGTTTGTTTGCAGTATTGGGGAATGAACTTAGGTCTAGGTCTAGGTTAGAACTGTACCGCTGAGTTATATCCTCAGTTACAATAAAAGAAGCTTTAAAAGTATCATGGACAATGTAAGAGACTACTACTTTCTAAGGGAGGACTTGGAAAATAGGGCTGGATACTTTTGATGGACAAATTCTGAAATATAAGACTTCTAAAAGAATTGCGTTGATTTAGAAAAAGACCTGCGTTTGGATCAGCAAAGAGAATAATCCAAAGCTCTAATTTGTATCTATCACCATATTTTATCTTTAGGTTTTTAATTTACTTATATTGAACTGAAAAAATGATTTTTTCGCCGGGCGTTGTGGCGCACGCTTGTCATCCCCGTGCTTGGGAGGCGGAGACAGGAGGATCGCGCAGGTTTGAAGCCAGCCGCGCTGGCTTAAGAGACCCTGTTTCCAAATAAAAATATAAAAAGTAGGTCTGAGAGTGTAGCCCGGAGGTAGAAAGGCTTCCAGGAACCCCAGTACCACCAAAAAAAAAAAAAAAAGATTTTTTCAAGTGCTTCATTTCTTCCACAGCACACTTAGCATTATTACGTACACGGGGTCTGTGATATTTCCCCCAGTGGCGATCTTCTGGTTCCTTCTCAGTTCTGGATTAGTAGCACAGCTCTCACCTGAGGTGTGGCTGGTCCTAAACGTGGGTGGACTGAGCTAAGCACTGTTCATTCACACCGTTATCTCTGTGTAAAGGTTCTTCATAGTCACATCCAGATCTGCCAAATGATTAGTGCTCAGACAGTTGTAGCCCTGATCCCATAACTCTACCACAAAAATAGAATTTTGGATTCTTTTAATATGAATGTTATCTAGATGAAACTATATCTAGATCTTCCCTGACAGGTTGTATGATTCAGTGCTTTGTTTCTGTGAACTAAAGATAGAAACTTGGAGTGACTCACTTTTTTTACAGATCTGTAAGTGTACAAGGAGATCAGACTGCTTCTGGCATCGCCTTCTTTAGAACGAAATAAGAAGACGTGCTCCTTTTGGAGTACCCTTGTGAGGTCAGCCATTTCACAGTGCAGAACTTACTGGTTCTGATTTATCACCGCCCCTGTGAATGGAGAGAGGAAAGCCTTGGTGTACCAATACTGAATGTGCGTCTTACGTAAAATAGCTTCTACCTCTGTGGAGATCCCCTATTCTAATGATGAGAAATACCAGGAGTAGAAATCCAAACACCCCACGGGCAGCCATTCTCCTCACCAGCAGGGCAAACTGCAACCCTCATCTCGACAGAGCTAATTGCTGGGAAATCTCTCTAGAGACTCTGTCCTGCCTGTCTTAAGACATGACTATAGCTGGGCACAGTAATGCAAGCCTTTAATCCCAGTACTTGGGAGGCTGAGAATGAAGGATCATAAGTTTGAGGCCAGTCTCAGTAACTTAACTAGATCCTATTTAAAAATAGAAATAAGTAAATAAATGAAGGGTTAGGGGATGTAGTTTGGAGATAGAATGCCCCTGTGTTCAAGCTCCAACAATAATAATAAAAAAGACATGACTATGTTAGTTGTTTAAAATGCTCATGCCATTTTGACCTACAAACAAAGCAGGGCGACATCTATCAAGTGTTGGGGAATGGGTGGGTGGAGCAGAGGGAAGAGGGAGGTCCTTCCACTAAGGGATCGGCTGTGAGCACTGTGGAGTTGCAGATACGAGTGAGGATACATACTAGAAGAAACATATTCTATCCAATCAACCACAGAGCCAGCTCTTGAACCCCGAGCCACCCTGCAGGCTTCTGAACCACTGTATTTTCATGATCAGACGCCATTTAGCTGACAGTGACTGCTTGGGCTATAGAAACTACTCTTTCTATGCAAAACTTGAGGTGGAATTTCTTAGACTGAACAAGGGGAATATAGAAATGGTTATCAAGATTAACATGTGTGTATGTGTGTGGGGATTGAATTCAGGGCTTCAGACGTGCTAACCATGCACATTACCACCAAGCCACATCTCCAGCCCATGTTTTGATTTCCTAAAGCCCCTGCAGCATCCCAGCTCTTAGTATTCCGTGGAAAGTGTATCCATGTGACGTGGAGGGGTGAAGACATGCTTTCAGAGCTTCTCTGGCACCCTGGCACTATGCCTCTTAGCAGGGGACACATTATGTCTGTCTCAGCAGCTACACCTTCATCATGATTGTGTATCTCTCCTTGCACTGAGAGGGGCTGTAAGAGGCTTGTGCATTCAGTGGTACTCTGCCTCCAAGCTCACCTGCAGATTGCACCTGTTCAAAAGACATGCCTACCTTAAAAAAACACACAGATGAACTGATTGGGAGAGAAGGGATTAAAGGGAGCTGGATTCTTTCCTATCTCTTCCATTCTGTGTTTCCATTCATCTTTCCCTCTTTCCTCTCCCCTCCTCCCTCTCCCCTCTCATATCTGCAACTCCCTCAAGCCAGATCTCCCAATTCATCTTGATTTCTATCTGTCTTGGCTCCTGCTCAGTAAGAGTGAATGGCCTGTCTCACTGAGTACAGACTAAATCTTAGCGGTGCACGCATCTTGTATTTCCCAGGCCTCACACAGTACGGATGGGTCATAATTCTCCAGTTAAGTCTGACATGGCCGTGAGTTGGGGAAGAAACACTAACCGGTGCCTGGGTAGGTATGTCATAAACATTTGCGTATCAACTTGTGTTTGACGCATGATGTTGTTGATGGGTTGGATGCTGGGGAGGAGGAATCCAGAGGGAGCCAGGCTCTGTTAACATTCTACCACTAATTTAATGTGCAGTCTTTGGCAGTCTCCTTGCCTCTCTGGGTTTACAATTTCCTGGATTCCTGAGAAGTAATTGTACTTTTATGATTCTTCAAATGGAGTATTTATTCCCCTACATGGGAGAGTTCAGTATTGTGTCAGAGGGCGTACAAAGCTAGAAGACAAATATGATCTTAGAGTATACAATTCATTTTAGCATAAATAACCTTCAAGTTTTGAATTCTGCTGCTCTATGAGATCAAATGAAGAAACATTGGATTCTTCTGAAATGTAAAGTGTGTACGAACTTTAGGATTTCAGCCAGAGGTTTTGAAACATGTTCACATTCTGATCCTCCACCCTCACCTCTGTACAGTATTTATTTATTTATTTATTTATTAGAGTTTTTTTTTCCAATGGAGAACTCTGAGAAGTACAGTTAGAAATAGAAGATAGCTACTCTCCCTTTTAGCTCCTAATTCTTTCCTATTTGTATAATATTCTCCCCGGGATAGGGGGTTCCTTCCTAGGCTAAGAGCTTTGATTAGAACCGCTAAGCAGAAGACTCACTCACAAATGTATCTTCTCTAGGTTGTCAATCTAGGATATCTATCTAGGGTAGGGTTTCCCTTTGGGAATCTTAAAGGTGCAACTCCAACATGTCTAAAGTAAAAATCAAGATTGTATTCTCCCAAACCTGGTATCTTTCCAGAGGTCCATGTCTGAGCAAATGCCACTACATCCATGAACTTAGACAAATTAGATACATTAGAGTTATCCTAACCAGGTGGCAGAGCAGGCCTGTAATCCTAGGACTGGGGAAGATGAGACAAGAGGAAAACAGGTTTCAGGCCAGCCTCAGCTGCTTAGCAAGGCCCTCAGCAACTTAGTGAGACCCTCTTGCTACATAAAAAATAAAATAGGGCTGGAGGTGTAGCTTGGAGGTAGAATCCTTCTGGGTTCAATCCTCAGTAACAGAAAAGGAGTGATCCTTGACATGCCTGTAGTCAATCGTCACCAAATTGTATCAATAACTTTTAGAGAGTCCAAGTCCATCCTCAAGCTAGTCTCATCCTTTGTTGCACCTCTTCCCCTGCTATGCACATCCTATTCTGCCCCCATCCCCACGAGATCCCGCAGGTCTGGCCCCGTAACAGCAGCCTGTCATTCTGCCCAGCCACAGCAGTTTTGTTCTAGACCCTTGTGGTCACCGGTCTTGGCCTTGTCACAGAACCTTTGCCTCTGTCTGATTTCCCCTCCTCCCTTCTTCGTTCAGTTAACTCGGACTCATCAGATCTGAGACGCCTTTTTTAACCTTGCTGAAGACCATTCTGACCTATATGAAGGTTGTTTACTTCTTTTGTGTGACTACTGCGGGACCTGCAGTTTTATTTTTGTTTACTTGATTATCTAATGGATGCCTGCTCCGTGTCAACGCTGAAACTCCACGAGGTAACCATGCCTGACAAGCACTGAGCCCCGGAAGATAACAGAGTAGACACTTTAATCAATAGATAAAGTCATCATTCACGAGTGAAGGAAAGAGGATTATTGACAAATGCCATCAAAATAATAAGCTAATACATTAATCTAAACTGATCTCCAATTATGAAGTCCTAGGTGGAGTAATTGGTTGAAATGTTATTTTTTCAAATGTCAAGTACAGATCACTTGAAGTGTGCAGATTTATGGAGATAAAAGGCAAATGAACTGGGCGGGCGTAGTGGTGCTGGGGGTGTATCTCAGAGGTAGAATGCCACTGGGTTCAATCCCCAGTAACACACACACACACACACACACACACACACACACACACCAAAAAAAGGCAAATGAGAATTTGGAGTCAAGTATTCCAGACCCTTCAACAAAATTGTTGACTTTTTAACGACTACTTTACTCAGACTTTGAAACAAAAAGTGGTTGTTGTTGTTGTTGTTGTTGTTGTTGTTGTTGTTGTTGTTGTTGTTGTTGTTTTGGTGGTACTAGGGGTGGAACCCAGAGGCTTTCTACCTCCAGGCTATACTCCCAGACCTTTTTTATATTTTATTTGGAAACAGGGTCTCACTAAGTTGCTGAGCCTCACTAAGTAGCTGAGGCTGGTTTCAAACCTGTGCAATCCTCCTGTCTCAGCTTCCCAAGCGCGGGGATTACAAGCGTGCACCACCACGCCCGGCGAGGTGTTTGTTTTTTTTTTTTTTTTAATACATACACATAAACTAGATTCTCTACAGCTGTTAACTACTAGAACTAATTATTTTTCTGCAGTTGAATGACTTTTTATTACCAAGATAAATATATTCTCACAGTGCCTACTCCTTAAAACAAATTTTTCTGGGGAATTAATGGCATGTTATAACAGTGCCAGCAAGAGAAATAATAAAAGAACAAAACTCCTTTCACTTTTAAGACCCAAGACTTTTGCTTACATGACAGTATGAAGATAGGCACAGCACTTCACACCTGTAAATCCCAGGGAAGCCGAGACAGGAAGATGACAGGTGTGAGGGCAGCCTTAACCACTTAGTGAGACCCTCAGCTACGTATCAAGACCCTGTTTCAAAATAAAATTAAAAATGGCTGGGCGTAGCTTGAAGGCAGACTAACCCTGGGTTTAATCGTTAGTATTCTTTTCCTGAAATGATCATATGAGTTCCAATATAAATTTAAAAAGGAATTCCAAGAAATACAGTTTTCCAAATAAGTTTTCAATTGAAAGGAAAACCTATTATAAAGCTATCTTTCATCAAGGATTCGTCTTTTCTTACTAGTCATTGATTTAGACATATGCCCAGAGACCAAAAGATTTCTCCATGTACTTGACATAAAATGATAAGTAAAACTAGGCGTGGTGGTGCACACCTGTAATCCCAGTACTTGGGAGGCTGAGAAGGGAGGATTGTAGGTTTGAGACCTATCTCAGCAACTTAGCCAGATCCTATTTCAAAATAAAATAAATTTATAAAAAAGGGTTAGGGGATGTAGTTTGGAGGTAGAATGCCCCTAGGTTCAATCCCCAATACCAAAAAAAAAAAAAAAAAAAAAAAAAAAAGATCTGACTACCTTAGTTGTTTAAAATGCTCATGTCATTCTGACCCACAAACAAAGCAGGGCTATTTGAGAGGCTGAGACAGGAGGATCACAAGTTTAAGGCCAGTCCCAGGAACTTAACAAGACCCGCAGCAACTTTGAAAGACACTGTTTCAAAATCAACTAAAAAGAGCTAGCGTAAGCTCAGTGGTAGAATTCCCCTGGATTCAGTCCACAGTACTGTAAAAATATATGAATAAATAAAATAAGTAGTCATTTCAGAAACATTATTGAGCATTTACCCTTACAATATTCTGGAGTACTTCCCAACAAAAAAGTATTCTGTTTTAGTTAAAGTTGGTTTTGGATGCTATAGAATACCAAACAAAGAGTATAAATGGAGTAAAAATGCATTGTCTTTATCTTACAACATGAAGCTCATACCTGTGTTCCATGAGGTTACCATCGGTTATATTTGACACCTTGTGATTTCAAGATGATTCTCACAGCACCCACTTCATAAATTAATTTAGAGGTTATGAATTTTTTAGAGTATTTCTCCTATTTCACCATGAAAGTTTTAGTATATTTGAAACAGTTAAGCAGCATGAGTAAAAAGACATTCATTCCAAGTAACGCCATAGTAAAGTGCGGACAAAAAGAAATCATAAAGCAGAGAGAAAAATTCAGATTACCTACTAGGGAACAGTGTACTTGAGGAATGTTAATCAACATCAACAATAAAAGTCAGAAGGAAGGGAAATAATGTCATCACAATGCAGTGAAACAATAATTGAAAAACCTAGAATTCTATACCCTGGAAAACTATCTTTGTAGAATGAGGGTAAAATAAAAACATTTTTATATAAACACAAAATGAGCATTTACTATCACTCATTAGAGGAACTTCATGGGATGTATTTTAAGATAAAACTAATGCCAGAAAGAAGGTCTGAGAACAAAAAAAAATAAATAGCAGACCCATCAGTAAATAAATATAAACTATCATTGACTAATATGTTAAACAATTTTATATATGTATATATGTACACACACACACACACATACACACACACACACATATAATTACAGTACTAGAGGTTGAACCACAGGGCCTTACACCTAGTAGGCAAGTGCTCATGTCTTAATAAGGGGTTAAAATATTTCTTAATAACGGGGTTAAAAATAATACAGAACCATAATGATGGTAAAGAATAGCAAATAAAAACTAAGCATAGTGGTATATGCCTGTAATCCCAGGTATTCAGGAGGCTGAGGCAGAAAGAGCACAAGTATAAGGCTACGCTGCACAACTTAGTGAGACTATGTTTGAAGATTTAAAATTTTTAAAATACGGCTGGGCATGTAGCTCAGTGATAGAATGCCCCTCAGTTCAATAGAAAGGAAGGAAGGAAATGAGAGAGAAAGAAGGAACGAAAGAGAGAAATGGAATCTAAATATATTGAAATAACAATAAGGATAAATAGACTAAAGTTTTTGTCAGAATAGATGAAGGAAATATTTTAACATGTAAAACAAGTAAATTTGTGGAAAAATCCAAGTATAAGATATAAGTAAAAATAAAGTTTTTGTGGATACATTATTATCAGATAAAGAAAAAATATTTTAAAGCCAAAACATTACTAGATATTGACATATGTTACAAATGGTAAAGGCTCAGTTTATTAGGAAGATGTGAACAACAGGAAGGCTTTTTAAAATGTCAAATAAAAAGGATAGAATAAGAAAAAGAAATTGACAAATACATCATTATTGATGTAGACTTTATATCATCTTTGTAAGAAATAATAAGACAAAAATATCAGTACATGGATAATTTGACCACTGCAATAAGCAAACCACATCCAATGAACATGTATTAGAGTCCTGTTTAGAATAACTGGAGATGAGTTTTCTGTTGCTGGGAACAATTATAAAAACTGATAATGTAACTGACCCATAGAGTGAATCTTAACAATGTCAAAGAATCAGTATCACCTGGACCAAATTCCCCAATATAGTGCAATTGATAACAAAAATATAACAAAAAATACTTCCTAGCCCCCCCCCCAAAAAAAAGCAAAGGGAAATCAGAAAATACTTTGAACCAAAAATGATAATTCTACCGGACAACTTGTGAGATAGAGCTAAAGTGGTAGATGGGGGAGTGACTAGATTCTTGTGATACTTGGATTAACTAACTAACTAACTAAATAAATAAATAATAAAATATCGATATAATAAAAATAACAAAGACCAGCTGGGCATGGTGGCAAACTTTGTAATTCAGCATTCAGGAGGCGGAGACAGGAGGATCGTGGTTCATGGCCAGCCTCAGCTACTTAGTGAAACCCTTTGCAACTCAGTGAGACCCTGTTTCAAATAAAAAAATAAATAAATAAAACATAGGGCTGGGGGTGTAGCTCAGAGGTAGAATGCCCTTGGGTTCCATCCCCAGTACTGCAAAAAACAAAAACAAAACAAAGCAAAAACTAAGTAGAATAGGATAAAGAAAATAAAAGCAGATAAGAGCAGAAACTAATGAAACAGAAAATGAATTTTCAGTAGACTAAGGATATGGCTCAGTGGTGGCAGAGCACTTGCCCAGAATGTGCAAGGCCCTGGGTTCAATATCCAATATGGATATATATATATAATTTTATATAATATATATGTATATATATGTATATATAATGGGTGGGGGGAAGTCAGCAAAACAAAAGTTGGTTCATTGGGAAAATATCAATAAACCTGACAAGCACCTTTGACAAATTGATAAAGAAAGCAGAAACAAAACTTTTAAGAATGTAAAAGAAAAGATCATAAATACAACAGTTACACAAATAAAAACATGAATAATTTGTTAAAATTTTTAAAAATTTCCCGCACTTGGGAGGCGGAGACAGGAAGATCGTGCAGGTTGGAATCCAGCCGTGCTGGCTTAAGAGACCATGTTTCCAAAAAAAAAAAAAAAAAAAAAGGTCCGGGAGTGTAGCCCAGATATAGAAGGGCTTCCAGGAACCCCAGTACCCCCCCAAAAAAATTAATTTAAGGAAAATGCAAAAATTCATGGAAACAAGTAGCTTAGCAAAATTGACTTAAAAAGAAATTTAAAATCTAAAATTGAAAATTGCAGGCCAGGCATGGTGGCACACAGTTGTAATCCCAGTACCTGGGAGGCTGAGACAGAAAGATCGCAGGTTCATGGCCAGCCTCAGTTACTTAGTAAGGCCCTCCACAACTTAGTGAGACCCTGTTTTCAATAAAAAATAAAAAATAGGGCTATGGTGTAGCTTAGAGATAGAATGCTCCTTGGTTCAATCCCCAGTAGCACAAAAAGAAAAATAAAGAAAAAAGAAAAAGAAAATTGCAGCCCTGATTTTGAGCCTGTATGTAGCTGCACAACTATGTGGATTGCTTCTGATTAACTGATGTAACCATTCTAATTGTTTTTAAAATAGTTTGTCACCCAGAGTATAATCACTAATAAAATATACTAGGAGTGTTTTAGTATTTTCCACAAGAAAATACAAGTCTCTGCAATTTTATAGGCAAGTTTCCTAAGGCTCAAGGAACAGATAATTCCAATACTAAACAGAGAGTCTAAAAGGAAGAACATCTCTTAACTCATTTTGTAAAGGCAGTATGATTTCATACAAAAGAAAAAATTAGAATCTAATTCCATTCTTCATCATTGATATAAAAATATTAAATGAATTATTAGTGCATACACCCAACTATATATAAGTGAAGATAATGATCAATAGAGTTTATTTCAGAAATGGAAGCTTACTGCATCGTTACAGAATTTATCAATATAATTTACACTAACAGATTCAAAGATAAAAAAATTGTCATTTCAAAAGAGGTTAAGAAGGCATCAAGAAAATTTTACAAGCTGTTCTATAATAAAAACGAATGAACAAACAAACAGATAAGCAAAAATTCTTAGCCAAAGAGGAATACAAACATTCTTAGCCTACACAGTAAAGGATAGTTAAAAAGTGGGAAGCATTTCCTTTAAAAACAAGGAGGAAGAGAAAATGATAAACTGTCACCATTCCTAACAACTTTGCACTGAAGGCCCAGCCATTGTAGAACATCAAAACCAAGAGCAAAACACAACAGGATGTAAGAATTAAAGTGAAAAAACAAAATTATCATTTTTATTAATTAAATAATTGTCTACATGGAAACCTCAAAGAATCTGCCACAAACTATAAGAAATAAGATGATTTAGCAAACTTGCTAGATGTAAAACCAATGGACAAGGGTCAATTGCATTTTTATGGACCAGCAAAAAACTGGTGCAAAATTCAATTTAAGAAAGATACTAGCTGGGTGTAGTGGCACATGCCTGCAATTTCAATACCTGGGAGGCTGAGACCAGAGGGTCATAGGTTGGAGGCCGACCTGGGCAATTCGGCAAGACCCTTCGCAAGATAATGACTCTGTTTCAAAATTTTAAAAAATATAAAAGATAAAGGATTGGGGTATAGCTCTGAAGAGAATGCCCCTGGGTTTAATCTTTGGTAACCCCACCCATAGACTATTTACAATACCACAAAACATAAGGTATCTAGAAATAAAATGAACAAAAATTTTTTAAAATTTCATGTAGAATAAATTAAAAATGTACTGAAATACATGTAAAAAAACGGAGTAAATGGATAAACATGCCATATGACAGAGAAGTTTCATTTTGATGATGTTAATTTTGCTGGTATCTTTTATTGTATAGACTAAAGATGTTTTTCTATTTTTCTTTGACTGACAGTTAAAAACAGGTAAAATTGAATAAAATCTGTTTAAGTTTAAAAGAAATTGAGGACAACTATGAATAAGAGTAAAAGAATTATTTAAATTTTGTTTTTATACATGGGGGCCAGAAGTTTCATTCTTTTATTTTTCTTTCTTTTTTTTTTTTTTTAACGGGTCTGGGGATGGAACCCAGGGGCATTCGACCTCTGAGCTACACCCCTTGCCCTATTTTTTATTCTTTATTTTGAAACAGGGTCTCAGTGAGTTGCTGAGGGCCTCACTAAGTAGCTGAGGCTGTCCGCGAACCGCGATCCTCCGGTCTCAGCCTCCCGAATGCTGGGATGACAAGCGTGCACCACCCCAGCTCATTATTTTCAAAATCATCTCAGACCACAGAAAAGGACAGAAAGCTCAACATTTAAATGTATAAAACCAGCAATATCTTAATCTAAATATCTGATTAAAAAACAGTACAGTGAAAGAAAAATACAGAATGGCCTCATTTAAGACCAGAAATACAAAAATCTTGAATATGATTTTAGAAAATAGAATATTTCTGAATAACAAAAGAACAGTTTATTATAGCCAGGTAGTTATTCCAGGAAGAGAGCTTACCAAAAATTGCTGGTTGGTTTGAGACAGTAATTGTTAAGACGAGTAGGAAACTTTAAGAATCTGTGTCTAGATTTCTTTGTATTATTTTTAAAGTTCTTGAGCCATGTTAGAAAAACACAAGTTGGACACTGCAAATGATGAGTCATGGACATGGAGGCATGCCATCCTTACTGCATCAGTGGGAACGCTTAGCGCAATAGCCAAGTAGGAGGCAGAAAATACATATTCCACCTGTAAGAGTGGTAAATGTATAGAATATGTAAGGCAAGCTGGGCGTGGTGGCGCACGCTTGTAATCCCAGCGTTCAGGAGACTGAGACAGGAGGATCGCCGTTCGCAGACAGCCTCAGCTACTTAGCAAGGCCCTTTGCAACTCAGTGAGACCCTGTTTCAAAATAAAGAATAAAAAATAGGGCAGAGGGTATAGCTCGGATGTCAAATGACCCCTGGATTCCATCCCCAGACTTGAAAAATAAATAAATAAATAAATAAATAAATAAATAAGAATATGTAAGGCTAAATTGGACAAGATAGGCTTAAGATATCTGAAGAAAACTACACAATACTGTTGAAGGCTATAAAACATGTCAGTTCTCCACAAAACAATGTACACTGTGACTCCAATAATAATCCAAATGTTTTCTTTGTAATTTGATAAAGGTGCTTTCTTTCACTTTTTAAATGTTTTTGCATTGCTAGAGATTGAACTCAAGGGCCCTCTACACTGAGCTACCCCCTCCCAGTCCTTTTTGGTTTTTATTTTCACAAAAGGTCACACTATGCTGCCCAGGCTGGCATCACGCTTGTGATCCTCCTGCTTCAACCTCCTGAGTAGCTGGGATATGGGAGTGTGCCACCACGGGCAGCTGATAATCGGCATTTTGAAGTTCATGGAGAGTAACAAAATTTATTCATGATGTTTCTGCCAAGATTAAATGAACTAAAACTTGTAAAACGTTTAGGGCAATATCTGCCACATGTATATATACTCAATACATGTTAGCTAGTTTTATAGTTTGGAATAAATTAGATCATTAGAATGGAGAGTGCCAAAACATGTCTTAGTATACGAGGTATTTTAACATAACAGTCAAGAGGAAAATAAAATTGAACTACTACTTAATGTATATTCAAAATTAAGTTCCATGGGTGAAAAAAATAAAAATGTACAAAATAAATGCTTTGGGATAAAATTTAAGAGAATAAGTGCACGTAAGAGTGGTTAGGGAAACATATTCATCTAGACGCCAAACAGAATTCACTACTACTCTTGGCCATTGGACAGTGTTTTATTTAACTTTATTATCACTCTCAAACTCCACAACATGGAGGCTCCTGATAGCGCTGCCCCCAGAACCTGACCCAGGCAGGTTCTGGCAACCCCGGTTGAACTCTGGCTAACTATTGCTTTTTGAGACTTGTATGGTTGTCCATCCCAGACTCATCACCTAGCTTCTTACAGCCACGCCTCTCTCTACGCACGCCTACTCCTTCCTCACTCCTCACCCTTCTTGGGAATGGGTGGGGTCCAGGCAGCCGTATCTACTGTGATCATTAAATTAGACCAAGCACTCACTGTGCCCGGGAGTTAATTTCACTCAGTCCCTACCACCAGACCTTTCAAGCAGAGAGGCAATATTTTTTGAGCCCACTCAACCTGGATACGAGGCACATGACAAGTTAGGGTGCAGGTAAGTAAGAGCAGAGGCTAAAAGGCTATCACAATGTTCCTAATGGAAGATGCGAACAAAACATTATGGTCAGCTCCCAAAAGATGGTGAATGGAAGTTGTAGTCTAACAAGGACAGACATGTGTGAACACCAGAACTACAACCTATTCAGCTGCTGCCACACACTTAGATATTTATGTGTGATGGGGCACAAGGATCTATTCTTCCTGGAAGCCAGGAAAACAGGGCAGCAGAGAAAGTCAGAAAGGGTTTCACAGAGGAAGCGATGCTTGGACTGAGAGGGGTGATAGAGCATTCTAGAAAATGGGGGAGGCAGGAATGTGAATACAGGCGATGACATCCAGGACGTTCACAAAGAATTCCAAGCACTTTAAAATGACTAGACGAAGTGTTTAAGAATGAGGCCGGCAGCTCATAGAAAGCTGTTTTCCTTTTTACAGAGATTGAGATTAATCCCAATGGCAGGCAGTAGGGAGCAGCTGAGGCTTTTACAAAGGGAAGTGATAGATCTGACTTGTGCAGGACAAAATTCCTTTAGCAGTAGTATGGAAGATGGGTTGTAATAAGGCAAGATGCTCTCACCTGAGGCACCTGGTCATTAATTCCATCAACCACAATCCTGGTATTATTTCTCACGAAGGCCAGTTCACAGAGGTATTTCAGAAATTATACTTTTCTTTCTCACTGATATAAAGCACCACAAAGAATAGTACACATTCAAGGTGTACCCCTCCTTCTCCCAAACTCTACTTTATAATTTAGTTGTACACTCTGATTTAATATATAGAGTAAGGCTGAATAGCCTTTGGCATTAATCCCAGATGCTCAATTAGGGCAAAAACAACAAACATGGAACATAATATCTATCCATAAATCTAGCTGTAAGGTCAGGGTTGGGAAGAATTGTAAGAGTAATGATTTCCCTGGCAAGGTGTCAGGAAAACATACAGACATTGGCATCTAACCATCCTGACAGAATGAACAATGTTGAGTAAATAGCCTGTGCGTGATTCCTCTTCTGAAGAAGGAAAGAAAGGGCATTTTAGAAGGTTCCAGGAACACATTTTATTAGATAAATAAGTTGGTCATTAAAAAAAAAAAAGCCAAGAAGCTGGGCGAGGTAGCACATGCTTCTAATCCCAGCATTCGGGAGGCTGAGATCGGAGGATCGCAGTTTGTGGACAGCCTCAGCTACTAAGTGAGGCCCTCTGCAACTCAGTGAGACCTGATTTCAAAATAAAAAATAAAAAATATGGCTGGGGGGTGTATTCATTTCGAGTCACCCCCTCATGCCACTTTGGCATGGGGCTGTATTTCTATTCTCTGTATTTCTATCTTTCTAATAAACTTCTTTAAATCTTCAAAAATATATGGCTGGGGGTGTAGCTAGAAAGTCAAATGCCCCTGGGTTCCATCCCCAGACCCGCACACACACACACACACACACACACAAATTACTGTAAACTCACTCAAAGGTACTTTTGAGGTAACCTCCCAATGTGCTTTGAATATGGGCAAATTTTTTTTTCTCATGTTTTGGGTTTTTTTAGGGAGTAATTTTTGAATTTTCAAAAATACAATAACTTCCGCTCTTAACTATGCAAACTTGCAGAAGAGAATACTGACTAGCATCTGAAAACAGGAAGAAATGGAACATGTCACATGTATACATTTACTAGACTTTACAAGGCACAGTACACAATTCTTTGGGGAGATATACCTTCAGAATTAAAGTTTTTTGGGGTTCATAATTCTGATTCGAAGTCTCTACCATGTTATCTGGCAAATGAAGGGAAACAATATGGTGAAAGAAACAGGCCTAGAATTTAACATCCATTCCATATCAGCTACAAACCGTATACTCTACAAGCTAATGAACAAAGATGATAGCAAAAATATCAAGCACTCCCTAAGCACAGGCAGACTTGAAACTGGGCTTCACAACCCATGGAAAAACCGGGGCTGTGTCTGATGGGATGCAGATGTAAAATAATAAAACAAAACACCTGGGCTCAAAATAATCCACTCTGGTACTTATCCACAAAAGCCAGCTTTTCATAATCAGAGGACACTCTTTTAAAAGCAGCTCCATCTGAAACCATAGTCAGCAAAGTATTTCGGAAGAAATATGAAACACTCATCCCTTAGGGTCAAGGAAAAGGGCCTGTCAAATAAACTTGATGTGAAGTATTTCTCCATCTCTTAACACGTAGAAAGGGGCTTGCAAAGAGAGATGTGTAGATATGATGGATCATACACTTAGCACACTGAACTTTCCCCAACACTGTAAGCGTTTAGGTGATTTAAAGAAGATCTGAATGTATTATTTGTAATTTATAGACTTCAGGTCCTCTGAAGCACTGTAACTATCTTATTAGCTAAATTTTGTACCACCTTGCTCACATAAACTCCCTTCCTCAACCTCGTAGGGGAATACAATTTCTGAAATCTAAGACCACCGTGCATCGCTCTAATGGTCAGGTGCCCTGGAGAGGCAGGTTTTATAAGCTTTGTAGGCCAGTTATTTGTCCTTCCCACCTCTCCCTAACAATGACGTTCTCCTGCTTCTCGCATCCTAAACTCTGAAGGAACACCATCACCACCAATCCCTACTGCCAAACCCTCTTCAGATCCCCATTCTTCTTTCAAAGTTCAAAAGAATCCATCTAGCTGAGAAAAATGGTCCTTGGAGACCAGGTAAAAGAGCAAGAGGCCTGGAAGAGCTGGCAGCCCCCAAGAGAGGGCACGAGAGGCCGGCATGTTCATGATGAATACTTTTTGTCCCAACCCTCTCACTTCTATGTCTTGACGTCGGTGGATGTTAGCATCAGAGACTTCGTGGTGGGATGACACTTTTTATCAGGTCTAGACAGGGAGGAGGGAGATTTCATTGGAAACAGGCAAGGAATCGGGGCCTTGGCTTGTAGTGCTGGGCTCCAGGATCCGTGTTTAGGCCTAGGAGAGTCTTCTGAAAATGACTCTAAACCATTGTCCTTGCTCACCATCTTCCCAACCAGATTAGTCAGTGCTGCCTGTTAGAATATTCAGGCATCCTATCATTCTGCACACTTCATTTAATAAACATGTACTGAATGCTTTGCATTACTCGTATACGATAATGTTAAGGAGCAGTCCTGGACTTCCGGAGTTACGGGAATCCCTGACCCAGAATCCCTGACCCGCTTACTCTTCCCAGTGTCTGCTTTGTGACCCATCTTTATTTATCAGTGTTGCTAAAAATTGCTACAGAAAACAGTGAAACCGCCGGTGTAGCCCCTGACAAATTGATGCCACTGACCTTCACTGATACCCTCACAGTTCTGAGCTTCTCTTTTAACCCATCTTATCCCATCGTCCCAGCTGTGGAACACCTATAAACACCTAAATATAGTGTCTAACACATATTTTAATGATATATAATTATACAACAAGAATGTAGTTATATGATTTTATATTTTAATAAAGTTAACATATAAGTTCTGGATTATCATTTCCAACCTATTTTAATGCACCTTTGTCGATTTCATTGAAAAAGTTGCAGAATTGGGAATTTGAAACTTAATGGGTTAATTCATCTTACTGACCCATCAGTATGTTCTCCAGGGTGACTTTTCAATTCTTCTTGTAAAGCCTCTCAGCCCATCACTATTGACAGAAGTTCCCACATTTCTCCTCCACGGCTCGTTCCTCCTCTTCCCCATGTTTTCTGTGTCTTCTCCTGTCTCTAAGGACTCTATCCCTGCCCCCACCCCCTGCTCTGGACACCTGAGAAGTCATCACCTGTGTCCTTTGTTCTGATATCTTTCCTTTTCTGCTATCATCCCTCTGCTTTCTTTTACTGACTCTTTCTAACATCTGCTTCATAAAGCTTGGTCTCTCCCACCACCCACATGAAACATAACCCAACTTAGATTCCACCCCAATTCTATCACTCTTTTTTGAGGCTAACTTTCTGAAAAGACTCAGCTTTATAACTTCATTCTTTTAGCCTCCATTTTCCTATTACTACATTAGTCCCCTGTTTTATTCCCAGCTTTACTTTCCGTGGCTCCTTACATTCTGTCGTGGTCCACAGATGTTACATGAAAAACTCCCCAAATAAACAACTCACACACTTTAAGTTGCTGTCATTCTGAGTAGTATGGTGAAGCCTGATGCCTTCCCATCCCACCTCACCCCGGACAGGACCCACCCTTTAGTCTGTGCCTCCATACTGGCCTGCTTGGCCACTCAGCAGCCATCTCACTGATCAGAGCTACTGTTTGTGCTTACACACACTGTGTCTGTGTGTGTGTGTGTGTGTGTGTGTGTGTGTGTGTGTGTGTGTTGCAGGGGATTGAACCTAGGGGCATTCTATCTCTGAGCCACACCCCCAGCCATTATTATTATTATTATTTTTAAAGTTTGAAGCAGGGTTTTGCTAAGTTGCTGAGGGTCACACTAAGTTTCCGAGGCTGACCTTGAACCTGTAGTCCTCCTGTTTCAGCCTTCCAAGTACTAGGATTATAGGCATGCACACCCACACCTGGCTTCTTATTTTACTTATTAAGCCACAAAGCACAAGAGTAATACTGGTAATTCAGATATGTCAAAGAGAAACTGTTAAGTGGTTCCATTAAGTGAAAACATGAAAGTTCTAGATTTAATGAGGAAAGAATAAAAATCCTAGGCTGAGGTTGCTAACTTACTGCAGCATATTGTTACACTTGTTCTACTTTATTAGTCATTGTTAACTTCTTACTGTGCTTAATTTATAAACCTTACCATAGGTTTCTATGTATGTACAGGAAGAACAGTATATACAGTGTTCAGTTCTATTTGAGGTTTCAGGCATCTACAGCTATTCACAGTGGCATCTTAAAACATACCTTCTGCAGATAAATGAGGGAGAAAACAGCCACAATTCTCTATTCCCAGGAATGTAGTTTCTACTCCCAGCATTTTACTTCAGTTGCTCTCCGGAAAGATCAAACCAGCATCCCATTTGCCAAACTCCATTGAATTACCCATAATCATAATACTTGACATCATTGGCTATTTGCTTATCTTGACATTACATCTTCCAGGGTTTTGGAGAATTCCAAAGATCTGCGGCATTTTCCTACCTCCCTTCTTCATGCCTCTAGCATCTCCCAAATTTTAGAGATACTCACCACCTATGAGATTTTAAAGATTTTCAGAATGCCTGCCTCAAGTATGCAAGACACCATGCTGGAGGATGTAGTGTAACCAGTAGGGTGCCCAGGACTGTGCTCAGGCAAAGAACGAAAGAGAGCAAAGGGCAAGTGTAATTCCAGGTCTTGAGAGAGCACTGAGGTCTAAGTTAAGAGACCCAAGTTCAGCTGGCAAGATTCAATCACAGGAAGAGGACCCAAAGAGAAGGAAGGCAAAGGCAACAAATGAGAAGAGCTAGGAGGAAGGGAGGGGCGTTCTCACCAGATGCTGTGAATGAAGCTGAACTCGTCCTCAGTTGGCCTATGTAGGTCACCCAGATCGTCTTAACAGTAAAGTCAAGGAAAGGAACAAAAGAAAAAAAAACAAAACAGGGAACCTGTTCTAGATCGTGCACACAGTCTCAGTTTCTTCTGTGAAATGTGGTAACAGTAGGGCCTCACAGAGTAACTGAGAATTAACCAAAGCTGTGTATGCAAAGAACCAAGTACAAAGCCTGAGGTGTATCTTCATATAATGGCGATAAAGCCTAAGCAAGCATATCAAAACAGAATGGTATCGAATTTCATTTTTTTCAATATTTAGCATACTAAAAAAATGCCCTTTACTAGTTAATGATGCAAAATAGGACATCAATGTGGTTATGTGTAGTGTTCAAAAAAGGCGGCTTTATCCTCATTGCACGAAACCACCTGTCCTCACATTGGTTGCCAGAGGCAACCAATTAGCATCATTTGATCAACCATTTAGCATCATTTGAACTATTTCTAAACTTCCTTTCAAACTACTTCCCAACCTCTCAATACTTTCTTGCCCTTTGATTCTAAGATAGAACGTTGGCTTGGTGTTCTTCCTGCCTTCCTGGCTATTTCTTTTGTCCTTATTAAGCATTAACTACACGACCTTTTAAATGTTTAAATACCTGTTCTTCCAGGAAAATATTAGCCTCTCATGTGCAGGAAAAGCCTATTTCTTTTCTATGGTTCCATTATATAAAATAAAATAAAATAAACCTCAACAGCAGGTG